>NC_092518.1:89356036-89966036 GCF_047511675.1 Marmota flaviventris
TGTCAAACATTAAATATTTTATTTTGCAAGGAATAGGGAGGGTCAGTTATATAAAAAGGTAGAGATATTTCTGGTTCTATTATTTTCTAATATGTTATATCTGTGAATATCAGCTATTAAGTGTAGCTTGTATTATAACTGAAAATGATCACATACTAATCACTGGGTAAATACAATTTAGTATGAGCATGTACTTTAGGAAAAGTTTGAGTAATAAGCCTTCTTTCAAAAGTCTATAGAGTGTGTATATATCTTTTTTCTTTTTTATTTGTTCTAATTCATTATACATGATAGTAGAATGTATTTTTGACATATTATACATATTTGGAGTATAAAATTCTCATTCTTCTGGTTGGACATGATGTAGAATTATATTTGTCCTGTAATTATATATGCACATAGGATAGTAATGTATGATTTATTCTACTATCATTGCTATTCCCATTCCCCACCTTGCCCTTCAATACACAATAAAGAAGAATGAATTTATGGCATTTGCTGGTAAATGGGTGGAACTGAAGACTATCATGCTTAGTGAAATAAGCCAATCCCAAAAATCAAAGGCCAAATGTTTTCTCTGATATGTAGATGCTAATTCACAATAAGTGGTAGGGTTAGGGAAGAACAGAGGTACTTTGGATTGAAGTATACATAATCTTATGAGCTGGAAATTTGGTAGATAAGGTCTATGGAAAATAAAGAATTGTGTGAAGTACTTGTTTTGATTTGGATTTGCCAAAAAGCAGACTCTGAGACAAGGATTTTTTTTTAATATATGTAATTTTTAGTTGTTGATGAACCTTTATTTTATTCATTTATTTATATGGGGCACTGAGAATCGAACCCAGTGCCTCATACATGCCAGGCAAGTGTTCTACCACTGAGCCACAGCCCCAGCCCCATGAGTCAAAGATTTGGATGTGTATAGTTTATTTGGAAGATGATGAGTGGCACAGTCAGACTGGAAGGAAGGAAGTGCAAATAAAGGGTTTTTAAGGAGCAGGTTGCACTCAATCCTACTGGAACATACCAAGGGTTGAGTGAGCTGGAGTATTCATTCACCAACTTCTATAATTGACTAAGAATCATTCATGACATGTTAATAATATGGCACTTCCATTCTACCCCTTATGCTAGATAAGCTGTTTTTGCAGATAGAAAGTTCCTTCTGGCAAAGAAACATAAGAAGACTTCTGGGATAATTTTAGGGTGAGCCAAGAGGACATGCATTAGGGAACCAACAGTGTTCATGACAACAGGTGACAAGACACAGCTCAGATTTGGAGAATTATGTACTAGATAAAGTGTGTTCTCTTTCAAATAAATGAATAATTTAAAAAGAAAACACTAAAAATTTCCATTCATTTGTATTACTTGAACTTTTCACTTGATACAATGTAATATATGTTGGTCCTGTTCTTTAATTCATTAAGCATTTATTATCAATTATGTTTCAGACTGTGCTAAAGATACAATAGTTAATGACTAAATGGCTGCCCTTGTAAAGCTTACATTATAAAGGGCAAGGAGTGACAAAGGCTAGTAAAAGAAACTTTATTGTGAAGTGTTTCAACTTATTGGAGTATGAACATGAAATTGCCCCCCCCCACTAATTACCACTTACCTATTTTTTCTCACTGGGAAACAAAGGATAATGATAAACATTTAAGTCTGAATCTATAACTTTTCAAATGCTTTTAGATATTTTAAGAGTCTCATTTTGATTTTGTCTTTACTAACTTCAAACTCTTACCTGATTCAAATATCATCTGTTTTTCTTCAAACAGATGAGACATGGCTCTAGTCTAGGAGTTTGGGGGTACCTGGTAGGCTTTCATTCACCCCCTTCTTCTTCCTCTTTTACCTGTGCCTTTTGTATTATTGTTTTGGGAGGAGGATTGCTGGGGAGGAGATATAGAGAAAAGACAAGACATTTATCACTCTGTGTCTTTGGTTGGTCATAATTGCTCTTTTAGCTGTCTATAGGCACTATATAAATAGGTGCTTCTTGTAATAGCCTGCTAATGAAAAGGTCCCCAAGTATGTCCTTTGGGCATTGGAAGACCCTTGCTTTTTTTTTTTTTTTTTTTTTTTTTTTAGTACTAGGGATTAAACCCAGGGTGCTTAACCACTGAGCCACATTCCCAGCCCTTTTATTTTTATTTTTTATTTGGAGATGGGATCTCACTAAATTGCTTAGGGCCTTGATAAGTTGCTGATGATGGCTTTGATTTTGTGATCCTCCACCTCAAGCCGCTGGGATTATAGGCATGCATTGCCATACCTGGCAACCCTTGTAAATTTTGATTACATATTCAGTTAGATGTTTAGCTTGTGCTTTCATGTCACTTTCCTCTTGTATACCTTTATGTTCCCCATGTTGCAAAGCATCCCACAAGAATGATCTATCTATCTAGTCTAACTTGGACTTTTGGATGCCAAATTCATCTCCAGTTCCTCTTGAGAAATTGAAATTTGCTGTGTGTTGGAAATAGGTGAAGATTAGTCCTGGCTCTCTTGTCATTTGGCCATATCAAACACACTATGCATCCCCAGGGTTCTTTATCCTTCCCTAGTGGTGCTGGGAGAAGTCCAGAATATCTGATGGTAAGCACAGGGTCAATTGAGAAAGGAAAAGCCTGTCTTTCACATCAAAATGTGACCTCATTCTCCTTCCCAGTCCTCTTTGTTTATTGATGAGGTGAGTGGGTATTGATAAGAATTTAGCTGCATTGGTTTGTTGAGCTGGTGGCCTCAGACACCAATCTCTGGAAATTTTCTGATTTTGGGATATCAGGCAAATCTTTGAGGCCATTTCTGGGAAAAGAGTAACCCACTCAGCACTCAGTATCACCCTGTTACTCTTATATTCTGGGTAAGGTTTTGTACTTTTAGGAACAAATCAATGATTGAAAAAAAAAAAAGAAATCATCATACAGAATTCTAGATCTTTAAAATATTATCTCAAGGCTATTCTTATCTTTCAGGTTTTATTCTATTCATTATTTCAAAGATCCTATGCTTTCACCCTCATGGACCCCTTTGCTATTTTATATCTTGGGTTTATGATGAGCCAAATATACCACTGCAGGGCTTATATTCTAATTATTAAAAGACCCTAGATGAGCTACCATATAGGTAGCCAATTTGCTAAAAAAAATCTTAATGGGGACAACAATGTTAAAATAGTTTTCATTTTTTTTTTTTTTTACCAAATACCTACTGATAATGTTGTTTCCCTGTTATAGGATGGGGAGACATCATTATATCTCACTTCTGTTTCATACTTTTTTTTCAATAATTTTTTTTGTTTTGTAACAGTTTCATCTCAATGATGTAAGATGTAGTGCTGTCCATTTAAAAATGCCAGTGTCAAAGTTGAGTAGAATCACTTCCTTTTACATAAACAAAATGATTATAAGTGTTGATAAATCTTATGGATAAAATAAATAAAGAGGTAAGCTAAAGAATAACAGAGTTAAGATTGGGTAGTTGGGAAAAGCCTTTTGGTGAGAATGAGACATGTAGCATGTTAAGGAACTAACTCCATAAAGACCTCCAAAAGCAGGATAAAGTACAAAGGCCATGAGAAGGAAATGACAAATAAAATGACCATAGTGACTTGGGTCATAGACGACAAGAACAGTCTTGTGAAAAAAAGATAAAAAGATGCAGCTTGGAGTTGCATCTACTGGGGAGAAAGTCTACTGGGGAGAGTTTGGATTTTATTCCAAATCTAATGCATAGTATTGAAGTTTTAGTACGGAACTCTGATATGATTAAATATGAACCTTCAAGTTTTCTTTCATTTGCATAAAATGGAGCCAGATGTCACTAGATTACCATTATTTTATAATGTGTCTTTGAGAAATGTAAAATTAGAAAGTTGAGAATCTCCAAATGCCTGGACCAGAAGTGTTTAAGATTTTGGATCATTTGCATAGCCTTTATATACCTAATGTCATTTTAGGTTTGGGATTTTCAGATTAGGGATGCTCAACCTTTAGATGGTATGTTGTTGAGGACAAGTTATTTGGTTTAAACTCATCTCCTTTTTTCCTTTTCTTTTGACTTTTCAGGCACAACAAAGTGAACAATGAAGCCACCATTTCTTTTGGTCCTTGTGGTCTGTTCTGTATTCAGCACAAATTTGAAGATGGTATCAAAGAGAAATTCTGGTAAGTTGCTGACAACTTCTATTTGGTCAAAAATGTGTAGGCTTTGTGAGCATTCAGAGGGCATCTGTGCCTTTAACTGGGGATATCTTTAGACAAAGCACTTGCATTCTAGCTATATTGGAAAGTATCCAAAATAAAAATGAGGTTTTAGCCTACCACTGAGAAAATGTTGGGAGACCAGTGAAATTTTGTTACACTTCAATGACCAGTATATTCTCAGTGGACAATGAAATGTTAAAGGCCTACTTAGAGTTGGTTACATTCGCTAGTGAATAAACACCTGGGAGCAAACATTTACAAATGAGAAGATAGGAAACCTTTAAAATATATATCTTTTGCCTCCTAATTAAGTGTACAGCAATATAATTTAAATGAAAATTTTGACAAATATCAGAAAGCATTAGTTCTTCATATTTCTACCAAATCCCTAACAGGCAGAGGTTTAAAGGCTATAAGTTCAAAAATATTAGCTAATTGCCTGAAGAAAAATTTCTTGAGAAGAAGTATCTATTCCTAGAACATGGTGGTCTGGCAGGCAGCCATGATTGTATGAAGAGATTAGCTATAGTCAGTATATATCCAAATCAAAGCTTAATCATTGTTTAATAACACTTGGATGGCTATACATATAAATGCATAAATATATATTTCAGTTTTCATTATATATTCTAACTATAATTACAAACCATGCATGACATTTTAAGAATTGATTTTCTGTCTGTAGTCATTCCAGAAAGGCATTGAGGAATATATTATGTGGAAACAAAAGATTATTCTGGTGCTTTCTATTGGCTTCTAATTCAGGTATTTCTCAGAATTAAATGTATGTGCTTTATTCTCTCATTAAGTATAAAATGTAGGCAATAAACTACAAGCTTAATTTTCAAAGCAATAAATGCTGGATGGGGCTTGGTGTTTGGTTAATGTTCGTTTTCTGAGGTAAGAATACTTGCTAATGAAATATCTAACAGATAGTGGTGTTCTTCAGTTAATATGTCTCTCATGAAAGTGGGTCACAGTCTATAAAGTGGAGAAACAGTGCTGAAATCCAAAGCATTCTGGAATGGTAAAGGTAGGGCAATATACTGGCTTTCCTCCACTTATATAGACTTATGTATTTAAATCACTTTAGTGTTATTGTGACTTTTTTGGCTGTATTTGTGGGTCAGATTTTAACTATCATTTCTCCCACTTGGCATATCATTCATGACTGCCTTTCCTTCCCTTACCTTTCATGTCACATTTTCACTTTCAATCTTGGTTCAGATTGATTGTTACTGAAATAAGACTTGGAGAGATTACTTACTGGCAAATGTAACCTGTTGGACTAGATCCCATTTTCCTTACCTGGATATGTCATAAAGTCTGTAGCAGAGTCTGTAAGGAAAAAAATCTGTTAGAAATTTTTTTTTTTCTGTTAGCAATTTAAAAAGTTTCATTCAAGAAAAATCCAAACTAAAAACAAAAACCCCTCAAGGTACTATCTATGCATTCTGTCTTACATCTTGGCTTATTATTTAAGAGAAGAGAGGTAATTAACAATATATACACATATATGTGTGGATATGTGTGTGTGTGTGTGTGTGTGTGTGTGTGTGTGTGTGTATGTATATCTTTATATCTATATCTGGAATGTTGCCATTGATACACAGATATCATTCAGAGATCAACTTTTTAATGATTTGCCCCTTTATTTTTACTTGCTGTGGCTTAGTAGGGGATCTTTGTTTTGTTTTCTTAGTGTGGCCAAATGAATTCAGCTTTATTGAAGAATCATTATACCAAAAAGTATTCCATTTAAAGTTGACGTGTTTGAATTTTGAGTCTCTGCATGCCATTCCTTTGCATCCCCCTCCAGGACAATAGCAGTTGCAATATTGAAACAAAACTTCCTTTAGGTCTGGGAAGTAGAAATGGTTTGAAAGCACAGTTGGTCTTTTCCTGTTATGTCTTCCTATTTCTGTTTATGCTGTATATATTAAAGGCAGAAAAGACTAGTAGATTGGCCTTGGTTTGTGCTTATCTGTGTGGTTTTGTTTCATAATACAAAAAAAACTGGGTGAGGGATGAATAAAAGACATCCTAAATTGCCCAGAGCTGATGTAAATTGGAGGGGCTGTTCTTTGGACTCTTACCTCCTGTTTATCCACCCCCCATCATAATCCTCCTCTCCAGCCCTACACTTTGGTTAATAACATTACTTTATATAGAAAATAGAATTATTTAATCAGGCATGATGGTACACACCTATAATCCAAGTAACTCGGGAGGCTGAGGCAAGAGTATTGCAAGGACATTACATTAAGAGAAATATCACATTACCACACTCCTATGTGGAATGTTTAAAATTTTGTCTCAAAAATAAAGAATAGCTGGGTGCAGTAGCACATGCTTGTAATACCAATGACTCAGGAGGCTTAGGCAGGAGGATCATAAGTGCAAAACCAACCTGAGCAACTTAGTGAGACCCTTTCTCAAAATATAATATAAAGTCTGGAGATGTAATTCAATAGTAAAGTGCCCCTGGGATTAATCCTAGTCCTCTTCCTCTGAAACTAAATTATTTGTGCTTTATTTATAATAGCCCTATATGAATTGACTTATCTTTTGAATAATATTAAGAAACTTTTGGGCTGGGGATGTGGCTCAAGCGGTAGCGCACTCGCCTGGCATGCGTACAGCCCGGGTTCGATCCTCAGCACCACGTACAGACAAAGATGTTGTGTCTGCTGAAAACTAAAAAACAAATATTAAAAAAAGAATTCTCTCTCTCTCTCTCTCTTAAAAAATGTGTTGGCAAATCTGCAGTGCAAAGTTTTGCTTCATGTAGTTTGTGAGGTCCTTTGCCTTTCTAATTAGAGAGATCTGGATTCAAGCTCACATGGATGCTCTTCGTGGAATCTCCTGTGGAACGCAGAGCTTCTATTTTTCCCTTTGCTTCCCTTCCCCCATGTCAAAAATGAAGAATGATTGTGTCCTTTATTCATTAGCATTTATGACTGTTTAGTGCCAGATTTGAAGCCAGTTATAATGATGTCTATGCAGTTCATTGTAGACAGGGATCCCTTTCACAGGGATTCCTACAAATGCGAATACCAAGGGCCTTCCTTATGCACCAAAGAACCAAGACATGAAACTTTCTTCTTATCAAACAAGGCAAAAAACTTAACAGATGCAAGTTTTTCCTTCTTTTCTCCTTCTTTTTCCTCTTCCCTTCCCTTTCTTTTTTGCAGTGTTGGGGATCCAACCCATGGCTTCAAGCATGATAGGCAATCACTCTCCCACTGAGTTACACCCTCCCTCACAGGTTCAATTTTAAATCTACTCTGGGGAGCTGGGGCTGTAGCTCAATGGCAGAGCACTTGCCTAGTATGCATGAGCTAGCATGCATGAGGCACTGGATTCAATCCTAAGTACCAAATAAAAATAAATAAAATAAAGGCATTCTGTCCATCTATAACTACAATTTTAAAAAAAAAACCTCAGGGCATATATTGAAACAAACCTGATTTTGTCTATTGTACAATTTTTAGAAATGATTTTGTCTAGTGTACAATTTTCAGAAATGACAACACAAACTATGTTTCAATGTAATGCCCATTGACACTAAGCAAGACCAGCCATCATTACTGGCTCAGGAAATAGCAAAGATAGATCTGAGACTGCACCTAGGACCTGGAAGCATTAGAACATGCCAAAATCCACATCATGTACTTTTAAGGACTGTTGTTGATTGGCCAAGTGTGAGGTTGTTGGCACAGAATACTCATAATGTCCATCAGTATTTGCATTCTCTAAATTTAGGACTAGATAAAGTCTACTATTAAAGATTGTTTTCTTAAAGCTCTCATTATCTGTTTCAGGAAATTGACTAATATCTAGAAAAATATCAGTTGCAGAAATTTTCATTTATTTTTCCAATAGAAGACACATGCATATGAAAGTAATTTTAGTATGATGAGTGGGAGAAATTACTCTCCATCAAGAAGTAGTCACTCAAAATCTTCTATTAAGTATTTCTTTTTAAGCTGAAAAACTGTGTTCCAAGGTTATATATGGGCATTAAGCTTTCCCCTTAGCTTCTTTTTGACTTCTGTTGCTACTGCTGCTATTGCTACACAAAAATGTGAGCTGTTATACAGTTGTTGGCCTTCAGCTGTCCCAAATTGTATCTCCATATAAGAGGAAAAAGACATCAATTTTATGGGAGAGCATGTTTAATTCTGAGATCAAATTGGGTCACTTGTAGTCAGTTCATTTGTAAGATGATCATAGCAAATGGCTCTCAGTAATCTGCTATTGGCAAGAACATTACAAAGCTACCAAAATATCTGAATCAGCTAAAAAAATAGTTCCTAGTAGTAAGGAGGATGTGAAGACCTGTTGGTACACAGAGGGTACTTATAGATAAATTTTGGATCAATTTATATAGAACTGCTTAATTCCATGTAATCAGGTAATAAATTTATTGGAAGCTTTGAATTATGCATTGATAGTACTATGGAATTTTCTTATCCTTGATGAGTGGGCAACAGTTTTCTTCTCACTAGAAATATGTTACCTTTAGTATTTCCAGTTACCTAATGGAAGAAGACCATAAAGGCAGAATAGAGGTTATATGAGCCATTTCTGGCATAAGCTAGAATGTGATATAATTAAAAAGGAAGTGAAATATCCTGCTTTGAATTTTTCACATGCAGATGACATTTTGTTTTAAATTGCTGCCTAAAAGTATTGTTGCTGAAAGTATATTCATACTGTGTTTAGCTGTGGAGTACAAGATGACTAGATTAGAAGTTAGGTCAAAAGGTGCTATTTAATAATGAGCTAAGATCAAGGAGAAAATTCCTTCCTGTGATCTGTTCTTTAATTGATGGGGATAATCTGAGACTTGGTACTTGAGTACTTCTATCTTCTTAATTAGGGTGATTTTTTTTTTTTTTTTGGAGGAAAGTGGATCTTTGAAGAAAGGAAATGTGGTAATGGAAGGCTTGGCTAGGTCATTGAAAGCATTATAGGACAAAGTCTGGAGCATAAGAAAAGTTTTTTTTTTTTATAAGAAATTTTCCATAGTCTTATTGGTACACTATAGTTGTACATAATGGTGGGATTTGTTGTAACATATTCATATAAATTGGCCAATATTATTTCCCAGTATTTTCCCTTTCCTTTACTTCTTCTCCTGGTCCCTTCCTCTATTCTATTGATCTCCTTTAATTTTCATGAGATGCTTTCCACCTTTCTTTTCCATTTTTCTCTCTAGCTTCCACATATGAGAGAATACATATGATCTTTGACCTTCTGAGTTTGGCTTAACAAAGTTTAGAGCAAGTAGGGAATAGGTGGGGATGAACCACATTAGTCAGAAAGAGGCTGTGACCTGAATTTAGCTGAATGAAACACTAATTGGAGAAGATGAAGGGGAAATAACTTTAGGACTCTTTGTCACTGGGGTTTATATGGCCAGAAGTATAGCTTGTTGAATTATTACTGTATATGCAAAATTCTGCTAGTCCTGAGAGTAGGGAGAAAGAAAAATAAGTCAAAATTCACTCATTAAAATATTTAATTTCATTGGCATAAATGACTAATCAAATCATGGCAACCTAATGGAACATCATATATCTATCAAAATGACCAATATTTAGACCATATCCATACACAGAAATGTGAATATAAAATACTATCAAGTATAAAAGCAAAGAAAATGATGTTAAAAATATGCATCTATTCTAATAAAATTTGAAAGAGAATTTGGAATGAAAATTTGCATTTATATTTAAATGGATTTTTTCTACAAAGGTGCTGAAATATATGATACAGTTAGCTGGAAGGAAATACTCTTATTGGAGAGGTTTCACATAGGAAACACTGGGGGAATAACACAAAATTTGATTCAATATTAAACTTGCACAATACAGGCCCCCAGTGCTAGGGAAATCAGGGAAGGGTGGTCAGTAGTAGACCTTCTGTGGAAGATGAAGAACTTGAGGCAAGACTTGACAGTCAGGTAAAACCAGAATTAGCTGGAATGCAGGAGGAGAACTGTCAATGTAAAGGCACAGTATAAGTGAATAGGTAGATTTGGCAGTGAGAGAGGCACATGTGCCAAGGAGAGGTGTACATCAGCTAAGTGGGAAGCAGTTGAGGGGGGGTAGGCAAACCAAGCCAAAACTAGAGGCACCTGAATCTTAGTTAGAATGGTATAGCTTAGGAGTAGATTTTATTTTTCAGTAGAATAGTGATGAATGATGACTTTTGCAGTAATCTATAGGCTTGACTGCAAAGGGTAGCCAGGCAAGGAAGAACGAAGTCTAAAATGATTCTCATGGGGGAAACCAGAATTTGACTTGGGAATTTTACTGTAGGACAGATAGAAAATGATTTCTTTCTATTTTGCTTTTTCCTCAACTTTAAAAACATTTAAAGCCTATAGAAAAGTTACAAGAATTGCACAATGATCACTCATATACTCTTTACCTACATCCACAGGTAGTTTGCTGAGTGTTTTTACAATGAATCAGTAAGGAATTTTGTTAAATGCTTTTTCTGCATCTATTGTAATGATCACATAATTTTCTCCTTTATCGTGTCAATATAGTAAATTTAAATTGAAGCTTTCAAATGTTGAGCCAGCATTTGAAATGTTGAGCCAAAAATCAACCTTACTCAGTCATGATATTTTATTGGTCTTATGTATGACTGGATTTATTTTGCTATTTTTGAGGATTCTTGAATTGATATTTATGAATATACTGTTCCATATGTTTTTTTGGTAATACTTTCATTAGTTTTGGTGAAAGGATTTGGTTGGCTTAGGAAGTGTTATTGCCACCTCTGTTTTCTTATATGTCATCACTTCTTCCTCAAATGTTTGATAGTATTGACCATTGGAATCATCTGGACTCTTGGGATTCTCTTTGTGGAACTTTTTTTAAAATTAATGCTTTGATTTCTTTAATTGAAACAAGTTACATAGATTTTAGATTTTTTTCTTCCTTCTTGAGTCAGATTTCATAATTCATGTTTTTGAAAGAGATTTACCCATTTCATCTAAGTTTTACAATTTATTGGTGTGGAGTCATATATAATATTCATTTAATGTCTTTTTAAGGTCTGTAAGATCTGTAATATCCCATCTTTCAATCCTGACATTGATTTTTTTTTTATTTCTCTCGATTGCTCTTGCTTGTTTAGGGATTTATCAAGTTTATTTTTAAGAACCACCTTTGACTTGTTTAATTTTCTCTGTTGCTTGTTTCTGTCTTCCTACTTACTTACTTTGGGATTAAATTGCTCTTTGTTCCCTAGTTTCTTAAAGTAGAAACATATATCATGGACTTTAAATCTTTCTCCTTTACTAATAAAACACCTTATTGAATCAGCAATTGTGACATTATTTTTATTATTATATAGTTTAAAATATTTTCCAATTTCCTTTGTGATTTATTCTTTGAACTAGAATTATGTAAAATTGTTATTTAATTTTCAAATATTTAAAGATTTTGTTAACATTGAATTTTAACTGATACACTATACATAAAATGATACATATTAATAGGGTACCATGTGATGTTTTGATACATGTATACATTGTAAATATTTAAATCAGGTTGAACATCTATCTTGCATATCATTTCTCTATGGTGAAAACTTTCACAATCCTTTCTTCTAACTTTGAAATGTGCAGTACATCATTAATACATTAGCATTTCTAAATTAATTCCATTGTTTGTATGTCAGAGAATATTCACTGTAAGATTTCAGTCTTTTGAAATTTGTTGAGATATATTTTATGTGCTAGTGTGTGACCCCTACTTATGAATCTTCCATATACATGTGTGAATTGTGATGCACAGTAGTCAGTAAATATCAGTGAGGTCAAGGTGGTCATACTATTTTTTTGATCTTTCGTGCCCTTACTGATTTTTTTGAATACTTGTTCAATCACTTACAGAGGGTTTCTAATGAATTTGTCTAATTGTCCCTTTACCCTTGTTATGAATTTGGAAACTCTTGCTAGTTACAAATGTTTGAAATTGGTTTGTCTTCCCAAAAGATTATCTTCTTATGTAATACTATTTCTTTTGAATTTTACAATGTCCCTTTTAATATATCTGTGCTGTTGACTTATGTTTACTGTTTTTATGGTATATCACTTTCTATCCATTTATTTTCAACCTATTTGTAGTTTAAGTTTAAAGTGCAACTTTTGTAGACTGCATATTATTGTTTTATTTTTTATCCAGTCTGATCATTTCTGTCTTTTAGATTAAGTGTTTAATCCATTTACCATGAATATAATTATTGATATGTTTGAATTTAGGTCTACAAAATTGCTATATATTTTCCATTTTCTTTTTTATCATTATGTATCTGTAGCCCCATTTCTGATTTATGTTAGGTTAGATACATATTTTTTAGTATTCTATTTTGTGTCTTCTATTGGCTTTGTAACTATAATTCTTTTATTATATTTAGTGAATACATAAGAGCAGGGGTTACATACCATGGCCTCTAGACCAAATATAGCCCATAGCCCAAGCCCATTTTAGAAATAAAATTTTATTGAAAAATAGTCACACATCTGTTTGCATATTATCTATAGCTGCTTTTGTGCAGAGTTAAGTAGTTGCCACAAAGACTGTGTGTCTGACAAATCTTAAAATAGTTGTTATACAGCTCTTCACAGAAAAATATTGCTTACTCCTACACTAGGGCTATATGCATCCTTAATTTTACAAAGTCCATCCACATTCAATATTGTACATCTGTATATTTCACCCTGGAACCATTTTATTTACTGATTTTCTCTTCTAGCTGGTCACTTCATGAATTAAACTTCCCAGATCACATGCCATAATTGACAATACACACTCACACATTTTACTTCCACTTCAAAAATGTAATAACCTTCCAACAGTGTAAGTCTGTTTAGGTAGCATTCTATCTATCCTTCATGTTTTTTGTTGTTGTATCTTATACATGTATTATGAAACTCCCTTACACAGTTATCATTTTTTTAAACCATTTTTCTACACAATTATAAGAAAACACATATTATGTATTTTTCATGTATTAACCATTACTTATGCTCTATTTCCTTTCTGAAAATTTGAATTTACTTTTGATATCCTTTCTTTATAGGGGTAGATCATATTTACTATTTCTCATGGCATAGGTAGGATAGATATAAAACCTCTCAGTCTTTATTTATGTGAAAGTGGCTTTGTTTCACCCTCAATTTTGAGGATTACTTGCCTGGATATAGAGTGCTTGATTGGCAGCTTTATTGCTTAAATATGTCATTACTTAGTTTCCTGGCTTCTTTTCTTTCTAAAGAGAGACCATTGGTCAATCTTATCATTGTTCTATATATAATATGTTCTTTTCACTGGTTGCCTTTGTGGCTCTTTTTTTTTTCCCCCAGGGCTCTGACTTTCATGTGTTTATTATTTTCTCCATATTTATCATTCTTAGAAAAAGGTGAGAATCTTGAATCTTTAAGTTGACATTTCTCATCACATTGGAGAATTATCTTTCAAATAATTTTTCTGTGCCTTTATCGGACTACTCTTTTTTGTAATCCCTGTGACACCTATGTTTGACTTTATTATATTGTCCTTAAGGTCCTGAGATTCTCTTCATTTTACTTCAGTTATTTTCTGTTTTTAGGATTGGAAAGTTTTTGTTGATTTGTCTTTGAGATCACTGAATCCTTTTTCTACCCTCTTCTATAAAATCATCCACTGAAATTTTCATTTTAATTATTATAGTTTTCAGTTTTAGAACTTCCATTTGTATCTTTTTCTAGTTTCCAATTCCCTTTTGGTATTTATCTGATTTATCATTCACTCATTATGGCCATGTTTCTTTATATCTTGGAATATATTTGTATTAGTTCTTTGAACATATTTAATAGCTGCCTTAAATACTTTATCTACTATATTCCAATATATGGGCCATCCCCAGGTTAGTTTTTGACCTTTTTTTCCCTTGATGTGAATTACTTTTCTTGTCCATATCAAATGATTGTTTTATTGTGTACGAGAACTTGTTAATAATATACTACAAACATAGTAGATTCAGTTATGTTACTCTGAATGGTGTTGGTGTCTATTATAATAGCAATTCAATTACTGATCTGTAACATTTGGAACTTGGATTTAAACTTTGTTAAACTAGATCTGTAGAAATCCCAAATTATGTCCCAGTCACTTATAACATATTTAAGGCTCAACCTCCAACTGTTTCTCTCCTGTATCTTGTCAGGGCTTAGTTGTGGGCTTTGTTAAGAGTCTGGCATAGGCCCTATGACATGTTTTTATTTTTTTAGTTTTTGTCTGAAGATAGGCCCTTTCTGGAGTCTTAGCTGGATACCCTAGTGTTAACAAGGTGTACCCTAACATTGCCTGTCTTTTATTATCACTATTCTGATAATAACCCTGTAGTGGTCACTCCCTGATGATAAGCCTTTGGTAGTTTGGCAGAGCATGTTTAGTCCAGTCCTCAGTCAGGCACTCATGGAGAACTCCCTCATAGATTTCATGGGATCCCTTCTGTGAAATTCCTTTTACTGAAGGTTCTAGCTATTTTTGCAGCCTTGAACTCTGATCTCTATAGCTGCAGCTCAGTGTGACTACTGGGCTCTGTCAGGACTCTAACTCACCATGCCATAAGGGGGGAATTGGACCCACATGGAGAGCTAAGTTGATTGTGGGGCTTACTTCATGAGTTTTTCTTTTCTCTGAGATCACAGACTTGCACTGCCTGAAAACTGTTGCTTCATATATATTTTACCTTTATTGTTAGTTACTGTGGGAGAGCTGGTCTCATTCCAATTATTTTGTCATAGCCTGAAGTAGAAGTTTTCCTGTTACCCCTGATATCTCATCATGATGTGAGCACTTGTTCACTATCATGAAGAAGATGGGTTAAGCTGACCTGGGTACTGATTTCTTTCTATGTAAAATGGTATTTAGGAACTACTTTTGAATTGTGATTTCATTCAGATCCATTCAATTCAAAATCCAGTGCCACATAGATCTTCTTCATCTTTTGCCATTCCATATTTTAATCTCCTTTTTCCTGTAGTAAGAACCTTCATTTTCATCAATACAATTGCATATGTTTCATCCTACAGCTTATTTAAAGTAGTTTCAGAATGACAGCACCAAAACTCACTACCTACAACAAATTCAATAAAATACAAGATATTTTATGATTCCCTTTTCCCTTAGAATTTATTCTATTAAAGCTGTATGTTGAGTTCTGTGTGTAAAAATTGCTTGAATTAATTTCTTTCTTTCTGTGATCATGTTAATTTCATGTATAAGTAAGGTAATTTGTATCTGTTTCTGCAAAATTTGCTTTTTTGTCTTCTTAAAAATTTAAATAGCATAACATTTTTTATCATTGAAAATTCAAAATTATAGAGAAAAGAATAGATCAAAGAAGTAATTCCAATACCTATCCTTTCTACCTGGTCTCACACATTACCTTATTTATAAATAATTTATTAACTTCTCATATTACCTTCCTTTTATTTTGAAAAAAATCAATTATTATTATTAATGAATTATTATTAATTAATAATTATTATTAATCAATAATTATTATTCTGCCTCTTTCACACACAATGTAATGAAGTATTTACTTTTTAGTTCCTGCTTCTTTTTTCATTTTATCTTGGAAATCAAGGAGTTGAGTTGCTTTGGTAGTTTTTTTACTACAGTAGTGTATTAAGTTTACTAAAGGTTCAAATAACATCAAAATAGAAAACACTCTTACATTTTATTTCCCAGAGTTAAGTCATTAAATTTCAAATAAATTTTTACCTATAGTTTCTTATTTATTTATTTATTTAGTTTATATATGACAGCGGAATGCATTATAATTCTTATTACATATATAGAGCACAATTTTTCATATCTCTAGTTGTGTACACAGTATATTCACACCAATTCATGTTTTCATATATGTACTTTGTATAATAATGATCATCACATTCCACCATCATTAATAACCCCATGCCCCCTCCCTTCCCCTCCAACCCTTCTGCCCTATATAGAGTTCATATATTTCTCCCATGCTCCCCTTCCCTACTCCACTATGAATCAGCCTCCTTATATCAGAGAAAACATCCGGCATTTGTTTTTTTGGGATTGGCTAACTTCACTTAGCATTATCTTCTCCAACTCCATCCATTTACCTGCAAATGCCATGATTTTATTCTCTTTTATTGCTGAGTAATATTCCATTGTGTATATATGCCATTTTTAATCCATTCATCTATTGAAGGGTATCTAGTTCCACAGTTTAGCTATTTTGAATTGTGCTGCTATAAACATTGATGTAGCTGTGTCCCTGTAGTATGCTGTTTTTGGAAATCCATATGCAACAAAATGAAATTATACCCCTATCTCTCACCATATACAAAACACAACTCAAAATGGATCAAGGACTTAAGAATAAAACCAAAGACCCTGCATCTAATAGAAGAAAAAGTAGGCCCTAATCTTCATGATGTGGGATTAGACCCCAACTTCCTTAATAAGACTCCTGTGGCAAAAGAATTAAAATCAAGAATCAATAAATGGGATGAACTCAAACTAAAAAGTTTCTTCTCAGCAAAAGAAACAATCTGTGAGGTAAATAGAGAACCTACATCTGGGAGCAAATCTTTATCCCTCACACATCAGATAGAGCACTAATCTTTAGGGTATATAAAGAACTAAAAGAGCTAAACACCAAAAAAACAAAACAAAACAAAAAAAAAAACAAAAAAAACAAAACAAAAAACCCAAATAACCCAATCAATAAATGGACCAAGGACCTGAACAGACACTTCTCAGAAGATGATATGCAATTAACAAATACATGAAAAAAGGTTCATTATCACTAGCAATTAGAGAAATGCAAATCAAAACCACTCTAAGATTTTATCTCACTCCAGTCAGAATGGCAGCTATTACGCGTACAAACAACAATAAGTGTTGGTGAGAATGTGGGGGAAAAGGCACACTCATACATTGCTGGTGGGACTGCAAATTGGTGCAGCCAATATGGAAAGCAGTATGGAGATTCCTTGGAAAATTGGGAATGGAACCACCATTTGACCCAGGAGTTCCTCTCCTTGGTCTATAGTTTCTTTTGAATATATATATTGCATCTAACCAAAATGATATATATTTTCAAAGTTGAAATCATACTTCACATATGTCCTCTAACTTGATTTGTTACCTCACATAGTATCTATATCTGGCCTCTACATATAATTCATACTTTTAATTACTGTACAGTATTTCATTGTGTGAACTTTACAATTAAGTCTGTGGTCTATTTATGGTGATTAGAATTTTATCCCTAAGTTTTGCTATTTCAAAACAGTGCTGCAAGGAACACCCTACTACATAGATTTTAGTGTTCTAAAAGAGTAAATGTTTTTGTATGATAGATTCCTAGAAATGAAAGGTTGTACAAGAAGATCAGCAAACCATATACTGAAAATCTCTGCCTATTCCATTCAGTTAGGCAACAAAGAATGACAGAGAGAAGAATGTGAGTTAACAACTAAGTTGGTTATTATTTAACATTGACAATATCGGATATGATTGAAATATTGAAGTCTTTATGACACTGGTTCTGTTTAAATAAGAATGTATGCATAATTGGCCTAATTAAATAGTTAATTTAAAAGTCATAAAGTCCAAAAACGATTACATGTGGCGATCATGTCCAGGTCTGTAACATCCAAATGTAGAAGTTGCCAAGCTTGATATCATGTTGGATTTGTTGATGTCCACAGGGTTAAAGAATGAGAGAGATGTAAGAATAATTGAGCTTTCTATTAATTTGAATTCTGATTTCACTCATCTAAAAGAACAGACAAGAACCTCAGTGCATATGTTCCTTCCTGCACTGTTGTTTTGGAATGGAACGATTTTGTACTTGCTGGAGTGGAGAGGAGCTTTGAATGCCTCTTATTTCTGCCAGTGTTAAGTTTCTATCATAACCCAACTCATGTAGGCATGTCAGGCTAGAGTGCATCTCTTGTGGTTCTGCTGACTTCTACAGGTGTAATTTGCCCTAAATGAAATATGTGCTCTGAAAAAGTACACCTTTAATGCCTACTGTAGTTTTGTCCTTGGGGAAATCTGACACCCAGAGATTTGCTAAAATATGAATGAATCCCCTAGTCTGTCAGAGAAATACTCACTATGTAGTTTAAAACTTATGTTCATATTACTGATTCTTACCCTCTTTCTTGCTTCCATATTTTTATTTAAAACCATTATAGAGAAACATGATATTTTGTGAGGATTTTACCAGAATCATTCTCCTCTAAAATAAATGCTTTGACATTTAATGACCTTCCCCCAAGTCAAGAGTCAAATCCTGTTTCTTTCTGTGGTATGACTTAGGAGAACTGTATTTTAAGTGTGTGCTCCATAATTGGCTTCAGACAAGAAACACATGGTTTTAAGAGGTTCATGTTAAACTCTTGAGATGAATGACATGTATTTGGCATCACTACGTCATGGAGAAATAAGACAGTGATTGCCTAAAACTAAAATCCGCTAAGGAATATCACAGGAACATGAATTTATTAATTTATCAAATATGCAGGCAGACTATGTAATTTTTTTTTTGTGGGGTACCTCCATCTTGTCAGAAATAGGCAAGACATGCCTTTTTCTCCCAAGGAACTCAGTGCATCATAGGGGAGAGGGAAACTAATATGCATTGGATGCTGCTATATGCTAGCTACTTTACAGACACTGTCTTCTCATATAAAAGTGATGAGGTATACAGCAGTTAATTTACAGATAGGGAAATATACGTAAAATATCTGCTCTAATTTTACAGATAGGGAAACTGAAGCTTAGAGTAGCAAAATAATCTGACCATTTCTACATAGTTTAGAAAGTGGCAGAGGCAGGATTTGAACCTGGATTTATCTGATTTCTGAATCCTGCTCTTAAATACTCTGCCATGCTGCACCTTTGTGTGGACTTTAAATGTGTCATTAGATGTCAAAGCATTAGGTTTCTTTTATAGAAGAGAAAACTTCAGCTCAGGGAGGGTGAGCTTAGTTGAGGTCCCCAATTATTAGGTGGAAAATCCAGGTTTGGCATCATTGACTGATTCCAAAATTAATGATTTTGTCACTACACCATAGATACAACTTATTTACAATTATTATACAAGTTATAAGATGTAAGAATCATGTAAAAGACATATATATTTCAGATGAATGAGATATTATTTCTGGCTGGGGTAGGGTGATCAGGGAAGGCTTCATGGATGAGGTGTCATTTGATATTGAGTGTGAAGGCTTGACTGGGGAATAGTGATGTGAGACAGTATTCTGAGCAGAGGGAACAGCTGGAACAAATTTATGGATGCATAAAGTGCCAGCTATTTTTGAGTACTAAGTACCCCAGATTGACTGGAGTATAATAGAAGATTCAGCTAGTTAGGAAAGATATTTGCACAGAAGCAAGTAGCTAGACAAATGGTGTCTTAAATATCTCCCTTGTTTAAAAATATATAGAAAATATAGTGCGAATCTAAAAAGGAAGTATGGGTTGAGGTACCTCAGTTGGGAAATCAGGGACAAAGCTGGTAGCATATCCTAGTCCTTGGCTAGTGTTTCACTTCGCGTGCTTTCCATTTGCCATACTAGGACGGCTCAATCAGCTTTATTTTCAGTTTTAAAATTCCTAGATTTTATTTTGAATTGAAAAAAATTACTCAGTAAGGCAACCCTCTCAATTACAAATCAGAATAAAGCTTGTTTATCTGAATTCTTCGCTCTTCTGTTTTCAGGAATTAATGATTTAAAAGAATAGGAACTTGTTTCTGGTCTTAACATTACCAGCAGGTGGCACTGTAACACATTCCTTCTATAGCTCTGAAGTAGCATTTCACCATCCTATGGCTGCCTTCACTGAAATTAGCAGGAATAATTGCCTTTATAATCACCGTAACATGATTGTCTAAACTTTGCACATGTCTCTTCAGTACTCCTAACCTTCTCTAAGATTTGCTAGTTTTTAAGAGCTACTCTGCTTAGGATTTCACTGAACTAGCTCTGGATCTTTCCATATTTCTTCAAGGAGGTGACTGTGAGGCATAGCTCTAGTTACTTTTCAAGCAGTTCTTCAACGTTAAAAAGTCAAGGCTGAAGGCATGGAAAAGTTATGAAGTTGAAAGATTTTACTTTTGGCACTCCTCACCCTGCAGCCACTCTGTTTTTAATATCCTTGCTTCCTTATTGGGCATCTAGCCCTCCCAGCTGAATAATATCTAGATGATTCACAATTTTCTTCACCTTTACTCAGATCCTTCCAGTGCTTTAATAGGCCATGGCTAGTTTCATCTTTAAGCCAATACAGGCTAATATATTGAGATAGCACTGAGCATTTGATGCTACTGGACACACTCTCTTTATGATCCTCTCTTCTTTTGCTCAAGTGATGCCACTTTATACTAGATATTTCTATATTTTCCTGGACATTTTATTTCAGTCTCCATCATTACTTTATTCCTCTGCCTGTACATTAAAATTTGCTTTCCCCCATCATTTTCTCCTTGATACTCCTTTTAAGAAAACATGCTACACTCTCCTGAAATTTCTACTCCCTTGGTCTTAAGGATCCACCCTGCATATTAGAATCACCTGGGGAGCTTTTAAAACTCATCTGTACATCTCATCCCCAGATTTACTGATTTATTTGAACTTGAGTGGAGCCTAGAGATCAGTAGAATTTTTGTTTATTTAACTCCTTGTCTATAACGAGGAATGAGAACCTCTGAACTTATCAGGTTTTTAGATCTAGGTTCAGCAATCAAGTCTTCATGTCTCTTCTGAGCTGCATTCACTTATTTTTCTGCCAGACATCTTCACTTGGCTGTCCCACAGGTATGTTGAACTTGCTTGTTCAAAACATAAAATTTAATGTCCTCCCTGCAAATTTCAGCCTGCCCTTTGTGTTCCCTATCTTGGTTAAAATGACATCATTCTATTATATCCAGGATATGTAGTACAATCTTCAAATCTTTCCTAACTTATCATATCTAGTAATCTTCAAATTCTCCTACTTTGAATTCTAAAGTATCTTCCAATCTAACCCTCTTTTCATTCTATCTGCTGCTGACCTAGTTCAGATTTCTATTGTTTCTCTCCTAAGGACTGTACAAGCATTTGACCTGGTCTTCTGACCTTCAGCTCTCAGCCCTGTCTATATTCCTGCTCATTTTTCATAAGATTTGCAAGTTGTGTTTTTACTTGTTTGTTGGAAGTTATAGATATGCAGCATTTATTCAGTCATATAGATATGTAAGCATTCATTCAATCATCTAATAAGCATTTCTAGATCAATTACTTTCTGAAAGACATTTTCCTATGGAACTTAACTCCTTTGGTTCACTACTGCATACAGGATAAGGTTTAAATGTCCAGTGACATACAAACTGTGGCATATAAAATCCTTTTTAGTTTTTTTCTTCTTTTTTTTAATTTAATTTTATTTTTTGCACACTGGGGATTGAACTCAGGGGCTCTTGACCACTGAGCCACATCCCCAGCCCTATTTTGTATTTTCTTTAGAGACAAGGTCTCACTGAGTTGCTTAGCACCTTGCTTTTGCTGAGGTTGGCTTTGAACTCATGATTCTCCTGCCTCAGCTTCCCAAGTCACTGGGATTACAAGTGTGTGCCACTGTGTTTGGCTTAATTTATTCTTTAATTCATTCAATAATTAAATATTCAATGCCTCACAATATATTAGGCATTGTAATATTTTATATAAATATAATGTATGTGATATTGTACATATAGGTATATACATATGTGTATACATATAGTTATTATGCATATGCTTTCCAGTTTAAGATGGGCTTAAATCCTGATAAGCCTATCATAGATCGAAAATTTCATAGGTTAAAATGCATTTAAAATAGCTAACCTTTAGAACATCATAGCTTAGCATCACAGTACAGTAGAGGATTGGTTGTTTACCCCATCACGGCATGTCTGCCTGGGAACTATGACTTGCTGCCATTGCCCAGCATCATGAGAAAGTATCATACCACATACTGCTAGCCTGGGATAAGATTTACATTCAAAACTTGACATACGGCTCCCAAATACATATTGTTTTTGCACCACTGGGAAGCTGAAAAATCCTAAATTGAACTACCCTATGTTGAGGACAGTCCGTATATACACATATAAACCATTTTAGCCCCAGGCTCCTCAGCCTTATTTCTGTGCACCTCTCATAGACCACACACAAGCCATCTTGAGTTATTTGTCATTCTGAAAAAAGAACTGTTCACTTTCCTAGCTCTGAGCATTTTCTTTTATGCTTTTATTTACTTACAAATTACTTCCCACCTTCTCTACCTTTTGATAGTACTACTCATTTTTGAAGACCCAGTTCAAACATTATTTTCTCTGTGTAGCTTTGCTTGAATGGCCCCCACCCATGCACCTGTTCCAGGCAGAATTGTCTTTTGTCTCTGTTCCTGTAGTAATTTGTTTGTACTTCTATAATAGAACTGGTCATATTGTGATTTAGTTATTTATATGTCTGTATTTTCCAGCATACCTGTGAACTTCTGGGAGGCAAAAATTGTTTCTTTCAATTTTCTGTACCTAGTAGACTACCTTGCTCATAGTAGTTGATTGACAAGTGTTTATTAGATGATTGAGTAAGTACTTATGACTTCAAGTCAGCTGGCACCCTAGCTGACTTGAAGAGCAGAACAATTGAGGTAGGAAGCTGTCTAGCAAACCCAGAATTACTAAGTATTCCACACATCAGAGTTTGAAATTATGGCCAGAGCACAGCCTGCCTATTCTTAGATTCTGCTGTTTCAAATAGAAGGATTTACCAGTGTTATCAGGGCCTCTGGAACCTCATCCTCATCTGCAGAGCCCTCAATCACATAGACTTTATGGTTTATAATGAGATTATAATGTATGAACACAACCCACTTCAGCTCAATATCATCAGTGCTCAGTGACTTGGCTTATTTATGACTCATGTGGTATGATAAACTAGCTAAGGACAGAGATCATGAGCAAGCAAGTAAGATTTGTGGGATAGGAGAGAGCAAGCCAAATGCTTTTTTAAAAAAAAATTTTCTTAAGGGAAAATACCATCCATGTGTCCTGGAATTTCAAAAGGCCTCAAGAAAATGCTGGGTAAATGAACAGGCAATATCCCTTTCTGCAATATAGGTCACAGGATCCCATATTTAAACTTATACATTTGCTGAAAAATATTAGACAAAACAACTGCAATAATAGAATTAGTGATAAACAGGTCTTAAGCCCTGTATTTCCCCTTACCCAGTGTACCCAGGGGAATGACAACATAAAGGAGCTAGACACCCAATTGTCAAGGGAGTGGGAGAGTCTGATTTTATCAGAATGCTCCTGTATTGGCCAGGTCTAAATTGACATTTTTTATGGAGTGTTTGTAGTTTTTCCTTCCTTTTCTTTTTCTTCAAAGCATAGTCTCTCAACTCTTGGAGCTCTTCCTCATTCATTTCAAAATCAATCTCTTTCTATCTCTCATACTGAGGATATAAACCAGGGATGCTTCACCACATCCCCAGCCCTTTATTTTATTATTATTTTTTTTTAATTTTAAGACAGGTTCTCACTAAGTTGCTTAGGTCCTCCCTAAGTTTCTGAGGCTGACCTTGAACTCAAAATCCTCCTGAGCTGCTGGAATTACAGGTGTCTGCCACCATGGCTGGCCCAATTTTGCTTTTGATGTCAGATCCCACACCTCTGTTTACTTCTTTCCATTTGGTTCAGTTTTCAGATGTCATTCTCAAATTCTTTTTGTATTACCACTTTGCTTATTGGGCAAAGCTGTTGCTACTAATATCAATTTACTTGAAATTAATTGCATTTTTTTCTTAAATAGCTGACCAATTAGTAGATATCTAAAATCTGTTTTTGAGCTTAAGAAATATATCTTAGATACTGATTGGATCTTGAATGTCATGAAAACTAAAGTGCTACAGCAAAGGGCCCTTAGCACATATTTGTTTAAAATCCATTATCCAGCTGAGGTATCTTTGCCCCTTCCTTTTCTAGTTGTTCAAGTTCTAAAGTAGTGCCCTGGAATGACACTAAAATTTGGTTCGCCTACTCATCCTGATGATTAGAAAAATGAGCAGGAAACATATCACTTCTGATGAATGTCATGACTGGGATATTATATAAAAACATTCTCAGAGGCTTTGACAATTTGTTGTCAGAATGACATTTGTTTTGGCAATTGTCTAGTCTGAATAGGGGCTTTCCACTTCCTCTTAGAAGATCTGAACTCTGACCCAGTCTTTTGAGGCCCAGGCTATTAGACTTACCTCTCCTGCATACCAGACCAAGCTCTGTGTTTATGTAGTTTTACCTTCCATTTTTTTTCTACAATAGTTCTTTCATCCCCTGAATTTTATGATCTGGCTTGCCATACTCTCAGACCTCTCATGCTTTTATATTAATAGCGAGTTTTATCATTAGACTTCTTGGATCCTCCCCCTCACATTTATGTGTACCCCTTTTGTTGCTCTTAGTAAGGGCTTTGTCTATCATTTTCACATTCTTAATTATTTATGCTACTTTGAATGTCCATTCAGGAAGTCAAGAAACCAGGATGGAACTTTTGCATTGCTTTGCATAAAATTAACATGTTGATTTTATACTAAAGCCCAGGTCACAGGTTAATTTGCATAAGCCTGGGATTCAGGAAGCTCAGTCTTTACCTTGTCAAAGAAAATGAAATAATTCAGGACAGCTGAAACCAAATATATTCAAGCCATCAGAAAAATAGAGGTGGGCAAAGAAGTGCCACGGGGTAGAAATGTCTTATAGCTAATACTCACAAAATTTTAATGTGTTAAGGGACCTTAGGAATTTTCTAATTCATTCTCTTCCCAGTGTAGGAATTCTGTTGAGTGTACACCACACAGGTAATGTTCCAGCGACAGTTAGACCTTTCAGAACAAAGTGCCTAGTGAAAAAAAAAGAGCCTCTTTAACTTGGAAAAGCTTTTAATTGTTAGGAATCTGAAATCTGTTCTTTAGTACATTTCAAATAATTGATCCTTACTCTACAGCCTGAAATCCATGTAATACATTTTAATCTTAATTTGTAATCCATGGACAGGCTTGAAACAGTATGCAGAATTATATGTGGGTTGTGTGTGAGTGTATTCCTGTGTCTGTGGCTTTCATTAAATTTTTGAAGGGAGAATATGATCCTCAATCAGGGCTGACTTCATAAGTATATGACTTGGGCATTTAAACAGAGTCCCACACTTAAAAGGAACCTGTACTTGGGTTAATGCATCACTGTTGCCATCATGAAATTCTTAATACTTTTTTTGACTTGTGACTGGAGAAAAATTAGTCTTTGGGGGCTGAGGTTGTAACTCAGTGGTAGAGTACTTGCCTAGCACATGAGAGGCACTGGGTTTGAGGTTTGATCCTCAGCACCACATAAAAAACAAATAAATAAAATAATTAAAAATATTAAAAGAAAATGAGTAGATTGTTCTACTTTCAACGGGCCAACATTATCCTTCTGCTTAGGTTCTGACCCTGCTCATGTTTCTAAACAGTTTGTTTTCTCAATTTATAATGAAATGAGAGCAATCTTTGCTTCCTTTTTCAGTCCTCTCTAGTTTCTTATCTGCTGTGTGCCAAAGAATCTTAACCTGGTATTCATATCCATTTATCTTATTTTATAACTTTTCTAATTCATCTTTATAATATTTCAAACTCTGAAACCAATTTAAGCACAAAGACTGTTTTGAGTCTAACTAGAGAAAAATCAACATCTTTTATTAACACTAGAAAAGTTGTCTTTTTCTTTTTGAGTGTCTAGAACTTGAGTGTAGTGAGTTCTGTCAGAGAAAAAAAAATATATTCAGATGTATCCAATTCAATTTTATGAAATGCTATGTTATCTTACTCTATATGAAATCATTTAGATTGATCTCTCTTTTGATTAATCAGGGTCTTTCCCCTTCACATATAATACTCTTTTAATAGATTAAATATGCTTATGTATTATCATACCAAATAATGTATTTGATTTATAACATCATACTTAGAAAAACTTACTTTAAAATTCTAATTGCACATTTTATTTTGGCATTTTATTACAATAAAGTCCATAGCCCATTAGCAATTTTATTGGAGAAGTATACCAAGTAAACTAATTGATGACCCTGGACTCTACTGTGGGAGAAACACAGATGGCAGCCACTCTGGACATGTGAAAAAGGGAAAGAATAAACTCTAGGATCAAAGTTTACAAGAGCTATAATTATTTGGCCTTGGAATGAAGAAGTTGAAGGATGACTTGAAAGCATCTTTAATAGAGAAGAGTTGTCTTCTGTACTCAAAGAGAAATAGATGATTTAAGATTTAGGTTGACATTTGAAGAGATTTTCTTTTAAATTAAGAGAATCATGTCCTATATAGGTTAAAAATTCACTTACCTAAGGCAAAGGCCTCAACCAAATAATTTCCTGAGGTTCCGTCAAATTCTAAGTTTCCACCCTCAGGCTTAAAATTCTGCATCTCTGGTATACCAGGGCTGGTATGGGCTTTTTTGCTGAATTGCCTTTCAGCTTGGATTTTTTCATTTGTATTCTTAATTATGTGTTGGACACATGTCCCTCCTGGGGAAGAATGAGAATGGAAGGAAAGGGTACTTTGTTCAGTGGCCAGAATGGCTATCCTTGAATATCTGAGTGGGCATTGTCTCCTTCAACTTTGTCAACTGAGAGGGTGTATAGTTATTTTAATGTGTTGGCACTGCTCAAAATATTTTTGCATCTACTGTTTAATAATTTCTTTCAAAACCCATGACATGATCTACATAATTCCAGTTTGGAATTAACATTTGAGTATGATTTGTTTCTTTATTTTGTTTACTTAGCTGTGTTGGGGATTGAACCCAGTGGTACTCTACCACTGAACTTTATCCCCTGCCTTTTTTTTTTTTTTTTTGAAACAGGAGTTAACTAATTTTTCAAGGCTGGCCTTGAACTTGTGATCGTCCTGCTTTAGTATCCTGAGTAGCTGGGATTACAGGCTTGTATCACTGTGCTCAGCTTGATTTCTTTCTTTAAAATAGGCAACAAGAACAATGAAATAACCAACACATATTTGCATGCATATCTTACTAAGTAAATCAATGTGATAATATATTTTAGTAAAAATCATGTCATAACTATAAAGCAAGAGAAGATTTTTTTTTGGCTTGCAACCTAACGGGACACAAAAGCACAATTAAAAGATAAATAAAAACGTTATAATAATATAAAACAGTGCTAGTGGGTAGAATAGATGGCTGGTATCTAAAGGAAAATATTAATTCAAAATTAAAAATAGTCACATTAAGCTATACATATACAGCCAATTAATAAAAATAGAAGTTATAGAATCACGGAGTATTAACTCTTGAAATCCCTTAGAGATCATTTTGTCTAATGCTCTCATGATCACCTATATCATTCTCATATTCATAATTCATCCAAAATATCATTCCAGGAAGACTACCACTGGACTCCTATGGACAGCTTAGTTTCCCTAGCACCTGGGTCAGGGCCTAAAAATAGTGGGTATTCAGTAAATATTCATTGAATTAATTAGGATATGAATGTATTTGGAGGATTTGGAAGATTCTTCTAGAAGTTACAGTGTTTCAAATTATTATCATAAGTGTTAGTAATTATTCAAACTTGTGTAGGAAGAGGAAGTAATCTGGTTATTTGAGCATTATGATTATTTTAATTTCAGCTCAGTGAGAGTTTTCTAGAAACAAATATATACACATATCATACTTCCTCATATATTAAAGAATATTTTTTTAAAGGCTATTTTTGCAATTTGAACCAATATAAAATTTAATTGTTTCCTGCTGGTGTAACTGCTAATTGATAATTACTATGTAAAATCATTTGTCCTCGAACTTCTTCGGTGAGAAGCTAACCATGCTTGGGAAGAAGAGATCAGATCTAAGGAAAAGAAATGCTCTGCTATCTACTCAGCTTTCACTCTATACTTTTTGGGATCTACACTTGCCATATCCTGCCCTAGTGTATAATCTTCCCCACTTTCCTCCCTTCCCACCATAGCTATGCGCATGGGGTATAGACATGACCTACCCAGGCCACACCTGAGAAATCATATAGGCCAAGAGCTGGCAGAGAACTCTGGATACCCTGATTCTAAATTACTATCTATAGTACTGTGATTATTTTTTCTCTCTGAGCTTTAGTATTTTCATCAGGAAAATAATGAGGGATCTGTGTGTGTTCCAGTCTTTTTTTTTTTTTTTTTTTTGATTGTGTTACATACATTCCTAGTGATTCATTGGTGGTGCTTTGGGGCTAATACAGGAATGGTGAGGGAAGAGAAAGAGGGAAATGGAAAGAATGAGGAGGACTTTAAATATACCCACTCTACTTCAACCACAGTGAATTTACTTTTGTTGGATAATTTATGCTTTCTTGAAATTGTTTGAAAACTATATTCACTGGCATGGTGAGAGTACTTTTTCATGGTCCTGTTACAGCTTTGGTGTTGCTGATTGGATTGAATTGATCATGTAACAACTGGATCAATTGCTGTAAGGATCTGTCTTGTTGGCCACCTGCCTGCATCTACTCAGGTCAACTAAGCAGTAGCTTCAGGTTAAAGATGTGGAAATTATGAGCCCTTAGTAAAAGAACAGGCTAATTTTCCTTCTTTTGGTGATTGAATTTGGGAGGGGCAAGAAACAGTCCAGGCAGGACTACATGGAGTTCTGTTAATAGACCTTGCTCCCCTCCCTGGGCCTGGAGCTAGACTTTCTATAAATGATTGCTTGCCTATTTACTGAAAGTTAAATTGATCCAAGTAACAGAGTCACCACCAGAGTGAACATTTTATCATTTTATCATCTAACCTTTCAAACTCAATTGATCCTTCACTATTAGAAGACTGATTAATTCTCCTAATAGGCTGACAGGAAGATATGTAGTAGCTAGAGATGGACCAGGAAAGGGGGAAATAGGAGTCTGAAATGTTTTTTTTTTTTTTTTCAGGTATTCACTGGCATGAAGTTCAAAGTATGTTGGATTTTCAGTGGAAATACATGATTTTTTTTCCCTTTTAGATTTTGTTAAGATTTAGCATTGACTGTGTATAGCATTTTTCATTTGCCCAATGGTTAGAGGTTATGTTAATGGTCACCGCTCTCATTCCAGCTTCACAGATGAGGAGCCAGAGGACCAAGGAGGAACTAGTAAGTTGGCCCAAGGTCACATTGTCAGTCAATGATAGAGGTGAAGTCTACCAATATCAAATTTCAACAACCCCTCATCTTGTCACTGATTCCATTTTTCTTCTGCAGGGACACTGCACAATACCAATAAAGCCTTCCACTAAGTCATTTTGGGACCTTGATTACAAAATGCCAAAGTGGGGCTCATGCCCTGACCTGATCTTTAGAGTCACATAAATTTGTATCTTGATCTTAGCAAATGCCTTAGGCTTATTTTTGAAAACTTGCAGGAAGGATTGATTGGCAGTGAAATTGTTGCAAAATTTTTCATATATAAAGCTTAAAAAGTCAAGTGTTGAGGTATGATAAACAGACTCTTCTAAAATTATTGTGCCTTAATAAAATGCATCTTGGCTGCCTATAGGATGGATTGCATTCAGAGTTCACATGACAGTGCATACTCTGATTTGCCTGAAAAGTTGGGGAAGCACCATGCTTGGAGTTGACAGGCTAGATGGCTTTTGTTTTCCCCTTCAGTTCAAGATTAGCATTCTTTGGCTCAAAAACATTTAAAACCACTTTAAAGTGAGCTTAATGAGAAAGGAAGTGAGGGAGAGAATATACAGGATTAATAATTACTACTGGAAATTCAAACTTCTAGATTTATTTGTTCAATATATATGAAGTAAGTATTCCCTTGTTTGCCAGATAACATGCAAAGATAAAAGGATATTACCTTCTGATTCTTTTAATTGATAGAAACAGAGTAACCTTGAAAGTCCACTCAGGCTTCAACCCTAATCCTCCTTATTCAAGAAGATGTCCAGGACTAATTGAATAGTAGGAAATTTTTCCAGTTCCATTATAGCTTAATCATGAAATTTTTTTTTCTTTCTGTATAATAAGCATTGTTGTTCTGTAATGTGGGGACCTGTTTAGTCATGCTGGGAAACTAAGTAAGAGAAAATAGAGTCCTTGCTCTGGAGTAGTAACCACTTGGGTTTAAATCCTATATATGCAAAAGGAAACAATCTATGAAACTTTGAGTATATTATTGAATTTCCACTACTTTTTCTATAAAGTTTATTAACTTTATTAAGAATCACTGTAAGAATTGGATAAAATCTATAGGAAGAATACCCAAATTCTTGGTATATGATGCTTGATGCTCAAAAGATGTAACTGTCTTCTTGTTGTTGATGCTGTTACATTATTTGATCAAATTTTTCTTAGTTATTGATGACAAAAATGAATATGGTAGCAGTCCCAAGGGAAATTCTGCTCTTCTGATCTGAGGAAAATGTTTTGTGTATTTAAGTTTAAAGGGTGGAACCAGGCAGTATGTTTTATTATTTCTCTTATTTCACTTCTTTCCTCTTCTCCATAACTAATAGTTTCCTATAGTTTTATTTGGTGTTTAGGATGTTATGAAATATTATGTCATTTTATGAAAGGTTATTTACACAGAGAAATCAGATGTAACTGAGTGCACTTACAAATACTAGCCTTATTTTTCACCCTTGGCAAGGAGGGACCTTTAAAACGTAAATTTAGAGCATATTAAATTTTGTTTAAAATGTTAGGACATACTTTAAAAGGACATGAGAGAAGTAACTTTGTTTTGATAACAAGTAATTCCTCAGGAAGGACAACCCATTTAAATCCTATTGATTTAGAAAGACCTGGAAGTTTAGATAAATGTTCTAGAATTTACTTGTTCTGGTCTTCAAAGATTTATAGCTTGGAGCTTCCTGGGAAAGGTAGAATCACTAAATAGATGAAGTCCATATAAATAAAGTTCCTGTTTGGTTCCCAGAGGGAGGTTGCACTCTACATAAGGTATTGGTTGTCTTTCAAAACTCCCACACTTTTCATTGCAGTGAACAAAATATCTGACAAGAACACTTTATAGGAGGAAAAGTTTATTTTGGCTCATAGTTTCAATCCATGGTTGGCCAAATCCATAACTCTGGGCCTGAGGTGAGAAGAACATAACATCCTGGCAGAAGAGTGTGGTGGAGGAAAGCTGCTTATCATGACACCCAGAAAGCAGAGAGAGAATTTGAGTTCAAGGAACCAGGGATAATAGAATCCTCATGGCACGCCCTCCAGTGACCTTCTTCCTCAAGTCACATCCTACCTGTCTATAGTTCCCATCAATGAATCCATTCAAATTATTAATCAGCAAATGGATTAATCCACTGATTAGGTTACAGTTCTTATAATCTATTTCACCTCTGAACATTCCTGCATCATGTCACACATCAGCTTTTGGAAGATGCCTCATATCCAAACCATAATATATGCCAACCCTTTATTTTTGATGGTCTCTTTGTTTATCCTTAGGATTGAGCCCTGCTAGCTGATGGATGAAACATGCTCCCAGAATTGTTGATCAGGCAAGACAGAATTTAGAAGTTGGGCCTGGACTATCTGAATCAAAGTTCTCAAGGAATTGTTAGAACAACTGATGCTTCTCAAATTTGTTTCTAGATGTTATGGCTTGAATAATGAAAATACCAATGTCAATAAGTACTACAGCCAACACTCATTCAGTATTTACTATGTCCCATATTCTGTGTTGAGCACTTGGCACATAAGACCCCTTTTAATGCTTACCATAACCCTATGACAGTTGTTACATAAAACAGAAGATTCTCTGGACTAAAAATGTTGGGGAAAACTAGGTAAGAAAAGTTAAAGCAATTTCTTTACTGAAGGACTCCTCAAAGCCTTTAATATGTTAAGAATTCCAAGGAGACTAGATATATGCTGCTTTTCCAAGTGTATTGGAGCATGGAATTTTTTCCCCCAAAGAGGCATCTGGAGAAATGGAACACCCCTTGGGACAAGCTGTCTTGTGAGTGCTTGTGAAATCTGTGCTTATTAACCTTGGAAATTGAGCCATGTTCTCTCTTTGCCCTGGCCTTATCATGTCCCCAAGGAACTCATAATAGCTAATCATAGAACAACTTATAAGTTTATATCTGTCCCCTAGAGTCCCTAATCTACCCACATCTAAACTACCATTATCTCTTACCTATAATATTGCAATAAGCTTAAAACTGGTTTTTCTGCTTCCCTTCTTTTTAAATACTTCTGTCTATGCTGTAGCCAGAGTGATTCTAAAACCAAACCACACTGTACTATTATTCTGAAGAAACCCCTTGAAAACTTTCCATCACACATAAGATAAAATTTGAACTTCTCAATGTGGCCTAAACAATTGTGCATGCCTGAAATCCTGCTCATTTTCATCCTCCCCCAGGGTCTCTCAGCTTAGGCAAAAATGGAGATAAGGGAACTCTCCTGGTATCATTTACTTATCACTTACATTCAAGTGCCACAGCATTGCCAGTACAGCTTGGATGAGTTTTTATGCTGTTTTGGTTTTATTGGCAAACTGACTTCGCCAGGATATACTAAAGATTCATTAATAGATTACTACCACTAACAAGAGGAAGATTCACCCTAATGAGAAAAGTGAGTGACTCATTAATGACTTTGAAATTAAGCAGTCTCCATCTAACTAATCAATGCTAAGTGACTGACCTTCATGGAGGATGCAGCTCATTAGTAGAATACACACAGATGGTAATGTGCTCAAAGGTATTTAAAATATATGTGAAAAGAAATACATTAAAAAGGTAAACTTATCCCAACTGTCCACAATTGGGACACAGTTCCCTTGTGCTATCTGCATGTAATTTGGTGTATTTATTTATGAGAATGAATTTGCCTGATAAAATGTATGGTTTTTAAAAATATAGATCATGGATTATGACCAATGTTCACAATAATTTGCTTTCATTAAAAAGTCTATAGGAAGAATTGACTTATAATAATCACTTGCTGTATTCAGTAACTCATTTATCCAAGGATAATTGCCTTGTGGGAAAAATGCATTCCAAGTCTAATGCAATAAATGTTTATTTGGAATTGTATTTGACTATTTCTTCTTTTTCTTGTCAAATGATTTCCCAAATGTCACCTGTTAATAAATTATCCCAGAATCTCCAAGGGCCTTACTGAAGATATTTGTACTGAAATGTTCCATAAATATGCTTGAGTTCTTCGACAGACAGCAAGCCAGTGGTAACATCAGAGATGGCATGACTATACTTCAAATAGGACAATGCATACGACGGCCAACTGACAAGCTTTATTCTTATCCCCCACTTGCCAAAGCTACTGCGAAAGCCTCAAATGGTAATGCATAGGTAATTTGTAAATCTTGTATCTCCTTTCTTTCACCCAGCCAATCTGTCTTTCTAAAGAGGCAACTCAAAGATTGCAAAGCATTTTAATAACATTATACTTTCATGTATTTTCTTTACCTTGCCTGTTTTTTAAAATGTCTTTTCATTCTTTTTTGTTTGTTTCATACTCCTCCTCAAAAATCCCTGGTTCTGACAACTTCAGTGGAAACAACCAGATGAGATATTTGATTCCTGGAGCTCCTTTTTTTTTTTTTTCCCGTTCAGATAAGAAACTCCCCAAGAGCAAGACCTTTACTTCTTGTTTGGTGAAGTGCAACATTTACTCATAGGTCTCTGGCCTGATAAATGGAATTAGGAAATGTGTCTTGGAAAAGAGCCAAGTGCTGACATGAAGACATCCAGACAGTCTGTTTTGCATGCCTTTTGCTTAGGAGAGTGGTACTATGACAATACAGTGGCCTCAGGTCATTTGTAATTGGTTAAGGTCCAGGGGTAGAGGGATTTAAAAATCTAGAAAGCAAAATGTAAGAATGGAAATTGGCTCTTTTGAATATTTCCCTAACCAGAATCGGTAGATTATACAATCTGCAATTAGTAGAGGTCCTGGATGTTCCTCAGCTTTTAATTAATAAGGCTGAAGAACAGAATCAACCACGTTAATAGTGCTTCACAATGGTCTCTGTGTATATCACACCTCTAAAAGCAGATGCTGTCTTTTGTTGCCACAGGGTCTGGCTCCTTCATGAATCTGCCTTCTGGTCATGCCTCGGCTAGTTTTTCTACTGTATCATCCTCTTCCACTTCTATACTTACTAGGTTCTTTTTTTTAAAAAAGCTCTGCCATGTTGGATGCTCAATGTCACCTCAGTGGTGAAAACAGGCTCATTTATACCTCAGGACATATGGCCATTTTGGTTAAACTCCAACGGCCTTAGTGTATTTATTTGCTGGAATTTTGCTAGCTTATTATTAAATGACAAGACAAATGAATAAAACCTCTGGGTAAATTTACAAATTTTAGTGACATTTCTCTCCCTTAAGTTTTGACCTTAATAAGACAGCAAGGACCTTCATATAATAAAACAGTCCATGCATTTCGTTTTAGCTTAATAGGCAGAGGAACACCAGAAGCATTTTCTATCAGAACCAAAATGAGTTGTATACATCTGTGCTGAGTCTCTAGAAAGGAATTAGTTTTGCCAGTGAGTTGAAACAAGGATACTACTTCCATGTTCTGAGATCCTAAATTCTGTTCCAAAATAGATAAGATTGGGGCTATGCCTTTTTTTCAATGGTGGTCTGTTTTGAATTACCTATTTGAATGGTGATGACACATTGAGTAGTCAGAGCATTTATCCAGACAGAATAAGGAACTGAAAATCTAATCTTGTCAAGTACTAAATGCCCCCATTTTATAGAGAAGAAAGTTAATGCCTAGTTAGCAGCACAGCCAGGCTAGGGACGCTCCACAAGTGAGCAGTGGCAACTTGCTTTTTTGCTTGTGTCTTACTGGTTAGCAGGTTATTATTCTGAATATTTATTTTAATATGATCCATTCCTTGCTTGAGGGGAAGTCTCTTGAATTAATAGTGCCTCATCTTTCTTTTAAAAAATGGGCAAATTACATTAGTTTAGTTTATTCACTAATTCACTCAGCCAAAATAATCAAGACACTAAAAGAGATAAGATATACTCCATATATGGAGATACATACATGTTATCTTTTGCTGTTAAAAAGATACATACAAAAATATGATAAAATTTAGTTTGACTTATAGAATTTAGGACAAAGTACTATGCGGGAATTGTATTTTTAACAACAGAGGCAGACTTTGCCAGAGACTTTTGAGTACTTTTAAGAAATATGTAGGAATTATATATATATTCTGAAACTTTTGAAAAAATGCATGTAAACATAATTTCATTATTATTCAGTGTTGAGAATGCATCATGTCCTCACCTTTGTACAACTGGACCATTTAAAGAACTGGAAAGGTTGGTGAGACCCTTCTAAATATCTGCTTCTTCTTTCTGTGCCTTTCCTCACTTTGTCTCTTCTAGTTAGAACACAATCTCTGTTTCTGTACACATCATGTTTATTATTTAGGGTCCCACTTGAGAGGTCAATGACTCTGTATTTAGGCTGTTTATAGAGGGTCTTAAATGCACATAGGATGTTAAACTCTTAAGTTACCTAACCCTTATTTTAAAGCCACTTGTCAAGTACTGGCCATTACTCAGGGATTTACTGCATGATAGGTCACCTTGACTGAGGGACATTTGCAGAACGGGTCTGAAACATAGTGATAACTTGGCTAGACAAAAGCACACAGATGTGTGAGCTGTTCTTTTATCATATATTTAAATTCCCTATTTTCAGTGGATTCCTTTGGTTATAAGAATCACCTTGTGGCAAAAATGAACCCCAGTTGTCCTTTTACTAAGGGAAATTTTATTTTTTGCAAATGTTAACTAAGTCATAAAACATTTAGCCATTTAGATTTTAGGGTTGGAATTTGGACTCCTTTTCCTGATTTAGTTTTGCCTTGCTAAAATAGCTCCCCCAATATTAGAGAAGCTTCCATATGTCCTAATTAAGTGGCCAAAGCTTGGCTTCTGTGGATTGATTATGTAATGCAGACAGTAATGGCTCATAATGATTCTGAAAGAACTGTCTAGCCAATCTTGCCAAAACTAAAATTGCCTTTCATTTTTAATATCCCCAACTGTTCTTCCTCTGTTGGGGATAATAAATGTATTTGCATTTGAGTGGAACCTCATATGTAGCTCTGTGGAAAAATGCCACTTCTCTCTATGATTTTACAGTTCCTATGTAGCCCAAGTATGTATATTGAGGGCAAATATGCATACACACTTGCCAGAACCTGTGATTCCTACAAGCCTTTCTCTTGCCTCTTGGAGGTTATCAATAGGAAACTGGTGAAATGCTTCTGTTCTTGCATCCTTATTTGAGAGCAGAATTCACTATCAGATCTTTGGTCTCTTCAGACTGAATAACACGTATGGGCTTAAAGCCACCACGTCTATAGCAGATAGTATAAAAAGAGCACATGAACTGACCATTTACTAGTCCTGTTTGCTAATGTTGCTAAGATCAAGTAAATTCTTTGACCTGGAATTTAAGTATCTTTCCATTCTGGACTGTTCTGTGGGTAGCATCTATTCTAGTTGATATTACTGCTTACTTTTTTTAGGCCTAAGGTATCTTAACTTTTCTTGTCCTGCTGGGCACTTAGTTCATGGTCCTTTTCACCATCCCAATTTCACTTTTGTTCTAACCTGAAGAACTTTTTGAGAATGGAAGTAAAATTTTGAATATTCAGGAGAAGAGGAGTAATGATTGTGGTAAGGATCCTGAGAAAGGTAGAAAAGGATGTGATCTGAAGCCTAAGAAGAGGGGTATAAAGGGTAGATATCTCTCTTTCATTTTAATGGTAGGGGAGGAGAAAAAGATAAGGTCATTCACAAGTTTACTTAGTTTTGGTGACTGGTGAGGTGACTTCCATTTTGTAAACTAAGTTGAAGATAAAGTCAGCCTGCTAGTGAGAAAGATGTGGAAGAATAAAGCTTTAGAAAGAGGCTAAAATTTGGAATAGACTCTGCTTATATAGAATCTTTCCCCAAACTAATTGTCTCTACCAGTAGGGATTAGACCACCTGCCTTTAAATGATTCTACTACTCAGTGACCATATTAAAAATCTTCAAAGCTTTCTCACTGAACTGCTTTAGAACAATATGTCTCTATAGTCCTATCCCACAACAATGAGACTTGGTGCCATTGTAAACTGATGGATCCAGCCACAGTTGGGTTCTTAATGTCACAGAATAATCCATTTATGTGAACTTGGTCTGCTACTTCTGCCATTACAAATGATCTCTACCATACCCAAGATGTTAGGGGGTGATATTTGGGCTTGATTGTCTACAATGCGATGATCCCCTTTCTTGGAAGCTTATGCTTCCAAGATAAGTATAATATTTAGTGCTATTTGCTGAAAACACCTGAGTCTTTCTCTGAATTCTGAGGGAAGATGCTCTTGAGCCCCATGTAAAGAAAATATATTCTCCTTAGTTAACCAAGAGGAAGAGCAGAAGATATAATTTTCTCTGAAGTCTGCATTCCCTTGCCCTTTTGAGAGAATATGTGTTTCTTCAGTATTCCTATAAGCACCATCAACTGAGGGAGTAGAATCTTCTATCATAACAGAAGTGTGTTCATGTGTAGCTAGTGGTCTATATGAAATGAATGTGATAAAACTAAGGGAAGACCTTGAAATGAAAAAGGGTGGTATTTGGGATCAGAGGACTTGTGATGAATCTAATGACTGGCCTAGCATCAGAACCATAGAATGGGGGGAGGGCAGCCAGTAGAGCAGATAGATATAATAGGTCACATGAAACTATTTTTCAGAAAAAAAGAATAATATTGAGTTAAAGTATTTGAAGGACAGGAATGAAAATATAATAATAATTAGGGATTATTGTGTTTCAGGCACTGTTCTCAGTACCTTATTTGTATTAATTCATCTAACCCTCACAAATAGCCCTGTGAAATAGGTACTGCTTTCATCCACTAAAGAGCAGGGAGTTTAAATAGCTTGCTCAGGGTTACAGAACTAATAACAGTAGAGCCAAAGTTCAACCCAGGCTTTTTTTTTAAAAAAAAAAAAACTATACACTTTTTTTCAATATTTATTTTTTAGTTGTAGTTGGACACAAGACTTTTATTTATTTATTTTTATGTGGGGCTGAGGATTGAACCTAGGGCCTCACACATACTAGGTGAGTGCTCTATTACTGAGCCACAACCCCAGCCTAAACCCAGGCTTTTAATTATGAAAATAATAAAGAAAGAGTCATCCCTGTTTTTAAAACAGAGGTTAAGTAAATGGCCCAAGTTTAAATAGCTAGTGGACTTAACCTGCTAAAAATCTCAAGTGTTCTGTCTGTAAGCTATTGTTTTGTTACTGGTACTTGATACTCAAAGTATCAGAAGCATTGGCATCACTTGGGAGCTTATTAAAAATGCAGGGTTCCAGGAAACTTTGCAGACCTGCTCGCTCTGAATCTGCTTGTAGTGATTTGTATGCATATTAAAGTTTGACAAATAATGCCACCAGTTTACAGGACAGAAAGGTGCAAGTACCATTAATCTAAGGCAGAAATTATGTCCAAATTATTCATCTAAGACAAAGTAAGGCTGAAAATTGGTGGGGGTTCAAATAGGAGGAAACATGCGTTTGAGTAGTTGACCAGACAGCATTAGAAACATTACAGTTCAGAAGTAAGGAAGTGTGATTCTACAGGGACTGAAATTCTAGGCGGTAACTTCATCACAGAAGAGTTCCTGAAGAACTGAAGTGTGTAGGCAGGCTAGGACAAGCAATTAGACTCCGCAGAGATCTCTTATTTATTTGCCAAAAGGCAGAGCTGGTTCTGAAGTGGGTCTGACTTCTGTAGTGCTTCCAGCAGGGAGGGTGAAAGGATGGATTTTGCCCATACTGTAGTTGACTTATCAGCTTTTCTGTCCTTGGAGATTACAGATTTCACTGCTTTTAAGTAAATTTAATATATTAGTCAATCAATTGATCTCTCTCTTTCTCTCTCTGTATGTGTGTGTGTGTGTGTATATATATATATACAAAAAAACACACATACATTTAATATGTATATATGATTTATTAAACAGTGAAATATATGGATGTGGAAATATAGATTCTGGATTCAGTAATTAAATTACTTGTATTAGAGGTCACATCACATTGTGTTTCAATGATGAGCTCCCCTAATATTTAAGATAAAATTCCATTTTCAGCAATGTTTAAAATGTAACATGGTGGGAACATATACAATGTTAGTGAGGTACCCCTGTATAAATCAGAATTGTTTGCCTAAACAGCTATGTAAAATGATCTGAATGTTTCCTGAATTCAGGATAAATAAGGTTTTGGTATATGCCACCCTCTTTTTTAAAAGACAGAAAAGGTAGTTTCTGAAGAACACACTATTTTTGACTTTAGGCCTCTTTCAGTTCTGCTGCTTTAGTTTTTATTCTTCATGGTCCATTGAACTGAACTTGTGACTTAAAGTGGTACAGTGAACTGAGATTTATTGCAATTTGGGGAAGGAAACAGTGAAATAAAAAGGCAGTTTTGTTATTTTTGTGCAAGGCCTCTTAAGTTACATTTCACAGAATGCATGGTGTCATGACTTCACACATGGTCTCTCTGACTTCACACATTCGTCTACACCCACCCACCCACCCACTAATTCATCTATTCAGCCAATATTGTCAATGGTCACTATGTTAGGATTTGGGATTTAACGGTAGACAAGATAAATAACAGTTTCTGCTCTTGTGGAGCATATAGACTACTGGGAGATGCAGGCAGGTTAACCAGGTAGTTCTCAGTAGAGTGTCATAAAGAGCTAGGATGCTTGAACTCAGGATGTCATGAGAACATGGAAAAGTAGTTTACGATCCAAACCTACTGCAATTCATAGACATAAATTATATTAGTGATCTATTGCTGCACGAGAAATTATTCAAGATCAGTGTTGTAAACACTATTCATTTGTCATTCCAGTTTCCCTGGGCCAGGCACTTGGTACTGATTTAGTTAGATCCTATGCTTCAGAGATTCTCACTGGTCACAATTCAGGTATTGGCCATGGCTGCAGTCATTTCAAGGCCTACCTGGGGGATGATCTACTTTTATGCTCACTTACATGATTTTTGGCAGATTCAGTTTTTTTATGGGTTGTTGGAATGTAGGCATCAGTTTCTTGCTGGCTTTTGGCCAGAGGTCACCCTCAATTACTTGCTACATGAGCTTTTCCAAAGGGCAGCTTATAGCACAGCAGCTGGCTTTGCCAAAGTGAGAAAGGGAGAAACAGAATGACATCAAGATAGATATCATAGTCTTTCATAAACTAATCTACAAGTGACATCTCATCAGTTTTGCTGTATACTTCTTCTTAGAAACAAGTCTCTAGGTCCAGGTGCACTGACAGGGAGCAGCCCACACAAAAATGAAAGATAAAAAGGTTATACAAAGATGAGAATATGAGGACACAGGGATCATTGGGAATCATTTTAGAAGCTACCTACCACAGAAATATTCTCCTACACAGAGATGTGAATTGAAGCTGTTTAGGAGCTCTGTTGTACTGTTCTTGGTCTCATTCTTAAACAAACTCAATTTGTCACCAGGCTCCTTTGCCTCCATTCCATGGGATACTGTGATTAGCAAGAAAACTACTCTATTTATTAAGTCCCCTTTGTTTTCTATCATCTCAATAATAGTAGTTGAGAGGCTCAGGAAAAGCTTGCCAAATGCAAAGATATTGAGCAACTACAAATTCTATGCCAGCTTCATGGTATGTATCTAAGATTTCTGATAGGCCTGATCTCTCAGATACCTGATTTAATTACATTCTTATGGTTGCAACAGCTCATTCAAGATACCTTTAAAATGGATAATTTATAACAGGCATATTTGTTTATTGGGATTCAAGTAAATCTTGAAAACTGGCTCTCAGGAAAGAAAGGTATATTAGTTAGGGTAAGGGTTACACTGCTCTAGAAGACTCCAAAAATAGAATAGGTTAAGTCAGATAGGTATTTCACTTTCACTCTTGTTCATTTTTCCTCCCACTCCTTTCTCCTCCTCTCTCTCTCATTACAGTATAGCTAGTCTAGACTGGTTGGGCACTAGTGTTCCATGAAGTAGTTCAAGGATCCAGGTACCTTTCATTGTTGTTCTGCCATCATCTAGAGGACAGATTGGCTGTCCAATGGTCAGGACTATGGCTGACCTTAGTTGAACTGTGTCATGTATCCTGCTTTTGTAAGTAAAGTGTTATTGGAACACAACCATGGTCATTTATTTATTTTTTATTATTTTTATCTACTTTAGCACTACAACAGCAGAACTAAGTAGTTTCAGCATAGTCCTTGTGGTTAACAGTGCCTCAACTATTTACCATTTAGCCTTTTACAGAAAAAAGATTGCTAGCCCCTACTTTAGATCATGGTCCTTGTGTGCCTGTTTGCTACCATGTTTTTACTCTAGACTCTGGGAGGAGAAAAGACCGAGAGTTCAGATAAAAGGATTTTATTTAAAAAAGTGATAAGGTGTGTGTGTATGCATAAAATTTTTGATTATAAGCCATTGATGAAAATTTAGTGATATGGCCCCACCTGGCTATAATGGTGGCTGGTAAATGTCCTTAATTGAGTGGCTTTGTGATTAGATTATACTACAATAAGAGGATAATAGATACTGGTATACAAATATTATCACCACTTGTCAGTTAAATGATATAAGGCACTGAGAGGTGAACTTACTTCCTTAAGGCCACAGAATTGGTAAGAATTGTTTTCTGAGAAAATTTTTTTATGTGAGGCAATGCATATTTTAATTGGCTAGATTCAGCCATTCCGCAATGTATATATACTTTAAAACTTATTATATACAATAAATACAATTTTTATAATTTATTTTTATTCATTTTAATTATACATAGTATTGAGCTTCATTTTGACACAATTATGCAAGCATGGGATATAATTTTCTCAAATTCAATCCCTGGGACTTCCCTTTGCCCTTCCCTCCTCCCTTCCTTTGTTCCTTTTCTATACTCTACTGATCTTCCTTATATTTCTTTATATATATATATATATATATATATATATATATATATATATATATTTAAATTAGTGCCTTGTAGATATAAATGATGGTGACATCCACTGTGGTGTATTCATATATGTATATAGGAAGGTTTGGTCAGATTCATTCCACTGTTCTTCCCTTATTCCATGCCTCTTCCCTCACCCTCAATCCCTGTTCTCTACTTCACTGATCCCTCTTATTAAAAATGCATACAATTTTATCTGCCCATTTAAAATACAGACATACACTTGAAAAAAAAAGGAAAATACAATGGAGTTGAGCTGCTAGAGGAACATAAACAGTAGTAGTTGAGTTGTGCTGCATAGAAAATTGAAACAAGTAGACTATTCAGAATCCAAGGCAACTTCAGAGACCTGAACTTCATGACAGGTGATTTTTCAGCAGATGTACTTTCTCTTTTCCTGAAAACTGACTTTCTAATATTCTACTTTGGTATAGCTTTTCTCTGTATCCCATTTTCTGCTTATTCATGTTTTTTCTTCACAATTTTCTCTTGACCATAATTTCCTCATGACTCTAGTTTTACTGCATGGCATTTCTTGATTGATTTTTTCAATCTCACTTCTCAAGGTTCTCTTTGTTCATTGCCATGTTTTCACAGTATTATCTTGTTAACATTCCTAAAAGGGAGAGTTATTTTTCATTAGAGTTTCTGCTATTTTTTTGCAATGGCTTCCATGAATCAGGGATTACTTTTATTTGGTTATTAGTGATTGTAGATGTTGGGCTCACTTGATGGCTTTTAGGACTTTCTTCTGAGCGAGGGAGTAGAGATAAGATAGGCAGTTAACAAGTTCACTATAATGCTGTGGTCATAAAAGCTGTAGCTCCTCTTAAATATCTCATATGGCCACTCTGTGAATCTTCTTTATCTGTCATAATTAAATCTTGTAAGTCTGCTCTTACCTGTGAATAAGCCAGGTATCACTCATTCTTGGCATTAGTAATTAAAAAAAACAAAAACAATTCTTTAAAGTATGAGGGTTCCCCTACTGTACATAGCAGCTGTCAGTTAAAATTTGTTGACGGACATGAACCTATTGATGACTTTAGATGTAATAGACTGAGTAAAACCTATGCCTTTCTTAAAAGTTCAAGAAACCTGAGTTTATAACATTTCATTTAATTCTCTTACCATAGCAGCAGTTTTCACCTCAAAACTCTCCCCCTTTGTAGGAATGAAGGTTTATAGTGTGATAGGCACTGTGCCAAATGTTCTACATCCTTTATTTAATGCTTACACCAATGCTGCAAAGTAGGTACTAGTATTAATTCCAGTTCACCCTTGAGGAAACTGAGGCACAAAAAGGTCAGGTGTTTTCCCCCAAGTCACATAGGTAGGAAATGGCAAAGCCAGCATTCAAATTCAGGTGGTTGGATCCCAGAGGCAAGTACTTTACCACCACAGGTCATAAAGCACTCCAGTATCCCATACCCAAATTTCTCGAGTGACAGAGGTCATAATCTCTTTTCTATGTCTTCTCATGAACTACTTTCTACAATGCTTTAAGAACTCTTTATTCATTAGCTACCAATATCTCTGAAAAAACTATCAGAATCCATCAAGTAAACTATGAATGTTAAAAAAAATATTTAGTGATACATTTTCATGATGAATTTTAAATCTTCATATGGAGCCATAAAGGTCCATTGGCTAAATTAATGTGCTCCTAGGGTTGTCTAAGTAATTATTTATTGTCTAGCATAAACAGTTCACATTTTGTTGGTAAATGCAGATGATTGATTTTCTTAGCACAGGTTATTCATACAACCACAAATATTCCCAGTTAGTAATGTCTTTTGTGTGAGTAATATGGATTTTAAGTCTTTTCTAAATTCATGAAATTTTACAGTAAGTATGTAGTGTTACATAAATATATGATTGATGTCAGAATGGCCTTTCCTGGGATAGGAATGCTGACAATTTTTTTTAAATTAATTCTAATTAGTTATACATGCAGTAGAATATACTTATGCACTTTGATGACAATTTTTTAAAAAAAAATAATTAGACTATAAACTCAGCAATTGGCTTGCAAACTTTGAATGCACTTCTCTTTTCTATTTGCTCCCACTTCATTCTACTTCTCTTTATAAATTTGTTAAACCCATCCTTTAATACTTGGTTCAAAATGCACCTTCAGGAATTCAGTCCCAATTAGCTGCTGCTAACCCATCCTCCCTCCCAATATGCCCTTAGCTTCTGTAGACACAGTTCATAGAGACATTTGCTTTTGCTGACATGTTTGTTGTTATTGGTCTTAAGTCATCTCATGTATGTTTGTTTTGTCACATTGTGTAGACTGAATTGTCTTCCTGATGTCAGGAGGAGCCTTTGCAAACAGAAGGTGAGCAGTAAATGATGTTCGCTCTTTGTCCTTAAAGAACACAAGCATCTGCTTGCTGCAGGTCAGGACTTTTGGAATTCTCTCTGAATACAGATTTCCTTAATCACAAAGACATGGCAGAAAGAGGGCAAAGAAAACACTTAGGATTATTACAATAAAAAGCATAAAATAAAACAAGAATTGATAATAAAATCCTCTCCTATTCGATTTTTTTCAGACCTGCTCTGATTGCTTCAGACTGACTAAGGCTCTCCAATAGTATTTTGAAAATAAGTGATAAAATCTTCTAACATTCATTTTTTCAAATGAATATATGGAGATCTAATTGATCTGTACTTAGAGTTGCCATTGCGCTTTGCAGAAAGTGATTGTGAGCCATATATTTACTTTTATGGCCGGGTGAAAGAGTGGCCAAGGAAGTGGAGTGTGTGTGGGGGTATCTTCTCTCATAACACTGGCTACTTTCTGCTGTGCTTTATGTGATTCCTGATTTGTCAGCAAAAGTCTGTCACAAGAGTTTATCTGTATAAGAGAAAAAGTCAACCCTTAGAAATGAAGCAAGGAAATGATGAGTTCAGTGTTTGCTTGAACTCATAAATTATGAAGGAAGGTTGACAGACCTGCATTTGGTATGATTGGAGAAGTTTTTTAGAAGAGATCAGTGAAATTTATAGGTATTTAATATGACACATGCAGATAAATGTGCTCCAAATTTATAAGCTTTGGGGGAAATGTCCTCATGATCATAGTTCTGTGTCATCCTGATCTCTAGCTACATCCAAAAAATTAGCCCAACTATTTATAAGAACATTGGCCTAACCTAGGAATGATTTAAGGAGTCAAATCTGCTGGGGCTTATTCTTGCTGTCTTTAGACTAGTATAAATTAGGGTATCTAATGCTGTCCTTCAACCATAAAGGCGCACTAGTCAATTTACCATCAGTAGGATTCAGGTTTATATAGTTTACTATAAAGGGCTGTTTGTTTGGACCTTCTAGTTTTTCTCACCTGGTTTCCTTTATGGTCAGCACAACTCTGTGCCTGGTCCTGTGCTAAGAACAACTTGTGTTTTCTGTTTACCACTGAATGTTTTCCATTTTATTTGGGAAAATATATTTTTTATGCAACTAGTAATAAGATAGTTAGCAGTTTATATGGCCGTAACCCTTACCAGAGTCAGCTAAGGACAGGATGGCTTATCCTCCTGGCTATCACCAACACCTAAAAAAATGTGTGTGTGTGTGTGTGTGTGTGTGTGTGCGCACATGCACAAACACTTTATTAATGTTCTTTAAATGAATATTCCTGAGTTGTTGTCCACAGCCAAGGTAAAGATAATTTCAGTAGTCAGAATGGTAATAGCTAACTAATATTGAGCACTTTCTATGTACCAGGAATTGTATTCATCACTGAATACAATTACTCAATCATAAGAACTCCCCCTAAGGAGTTGTTATTATGTACCTTTAGAACACCAAAGCCCAGTTGATCTTTGGACAAATGAAGTTAAGCCATTTGCCCAAAGACTCACAGCTGTTAGAGGTTACAGCAAACTGGATTCAAACCCATGAGAAATGTATATACTTTGGCCCACCAAGTGGGAAAATCAGACTTCAAATTTCTTGACTTAATCTCAGTTCATTTTCGAATAGACCTGAATCAAAATTATGTGAGAGTGGAGCATGGTGACACATGCCTGTAATCCCAGTGGCTCCCACAGCTAAAGCAGGAGGATCGTGAGTTCAAAGCCAGCCTCAGCAAATGTGAGGTGCTAAGCAATTCAGTGAGGCCCTGTCTCTAAATAAAAATACAAAATAGGGATGGGGATGTGGCTCAGTGGTCAAATGCCCTATATTCAATTCCCTGCACCCCACCCCCCCAAATTATATGAGAGGCTTGAGGACTTACTAGTGCATCAAATTTTCTTCCAGAAAAGGTGGAGACCACTCCTAACTTGGGGATAAGAATGCTGGTGCTAGAAAGAGTCTTCTACATCATGGTGATATTTAGGTCAAACTGTTCTTTGATAATTCTTCATCAAATTCTATATTTTATCTGTTATATTTTCCTGATGTCAGGGATTAGATCATGAAAATTATTTCTTGCAGAAGGAATTATCATTTATGAAATCTTGAAGTGGGAAAGGCTTGCCATATTCAATGAGCACAGAAGTGGCCAGTTTGGTTGGGGAGTATTAGGTCTGAGTGGCTGAGACACTATTTGAGCTAGGGACCTGATTGGTTATCTAAATCGGATCTTTCACAAACTTGGAGTGAGTGTGGTGTGACAGTATCATGAAAGAAGAAATAATAAATGGAGAAGATTTTTTACTTTCAGTAAGGTAAATCTCATGAATATATTAAAGATGGGCTCTTTATTGGATTCTCTAAAATGATAATTGGTATTCTAAGGAAATTCCAGAGGATAGTCAGGCACTAAATGATACTCAGAATATGTTCCCATAGAATACAGAATCTATGAAAAATTCAGAAGTAGAGACTTTGGACCAAGATTACACAGATAAATCTGTAGATAAATGTAGATGTAGATATACAGGTAATTTAATGAAATTGGTTATTAAACTGAATATACTTATATAATTATAGGTTATTTAGATTGAATATATTGTACTACAATTAGGTGTGTTAAAGCCTTTAGTCACTAATTACAATTTAAAGAAGTAACAGTGTAATGCTCATCTCTATCCGCTTCCTTTTGAAGCAACAATTTACATAACAAATTGTTCATCTAATGGTTAATTGTCTGACTCCCCTGTTAGACTCTGTTAAGATAGCCCAATCATTTGAAGAAAATGATTGTTGAAATACACAAAGATTTATGAAACCCAGAGAACCCTAGGCAGTTGGTTCTCTTTACTTTTCTAGTGTGGTGGTGGTAAGGTCACCACATTTGTAGTTTTTTTCTGCAGAAAGCAGTGGAGTTGGAGGAGATGTGCTGGGAGGTGATGCTATAACCAAGGAAGGGGAACTAGCAATTACTGAATGTCTACCCTGAGTCAGGCATCTTATTTTCATTGTCTCATTTAATTGGCACAAAGACCATACTATTTGTTGTGATTGTACACTTGAGATTGAGACAGATTAAGTGACTTGTCCAGGTTTACACAGCTACTTAAATTGTGAAGCACAGAATCTAATACTGTGCAATTCTGTGTTCCAGCTTCCCCTTTGTTTGCTTCTTGGTTTTCCTAAAAGCTGGCTCTTTTTTTTTTTTTGTACTGAGAATTGAACTCAGGGGTACTTAACCACTAAGCCACACCCCCAGCCCTTTTTTGTATTTTATTTAGAGATGGGGTCTTACTGAGTTGCTTAGCAACTCGCTAAGTTGCTGAGGCTGGCTTTGAACTCATGATCCTCTTGTCTCATCCTCCCAAGCAGCTGAGATTACAAGCATGTACCACCGTGCCTGGCAGAAGTTGGCTTCTTGCTTCCCAGGTTTTTGCCAGGAAAGTGACTTTCAATTTGGAAATCAGGGAAAATTGGGGAAGAAGGCCCCATTATGTATGCTTTGGTGACCACTAGCTTTTCTAGTTCTAGAATATGAACATCTCATTAGTTGAATGGATATAATATTATTGTATCTACTTACTCACACTCCCATTTGCTACCTAATATCATATATTCTCCCTTCATTCCTCTCTGGCTGCAGAAATAGACCCCCTGGTGGGGCCTGGCTGAGGATTATTTGTGCACTAGGAACCAAGAATGAAGCACTTTAGTCAGGTTTTTTTGAAATTTGAGCCCCAGTCTTCAAGTGCACCTGGCTTTGCTTTAATGCAGATTCATATGCATTAGTGCAGATATGGCATTATGAAGAAAGAAAGGTGCATATATACCCTCTCAGAAGGGAGAGGGAAGTCTTTAGTATGGATGTGTAGGAACAGTGAGGGACCTTTGTCAGCCTAAGAACAAAATAAAGGCAGGGGATGCTTGGGGGGAAAGGAGAGGGAATTCCACTAAGACTAAGAATTCTTCAAAGGCTCAGATTATGTCTTTTGTGTTTTAAATTTTCAGCATCTAGTACAGCTACTTGCATTGCATATATTAAATGCTTAATAAATGTAGTATTCCAGTGTAAAATTCTAAAAAAAAAAAAAAACCACCCAACTTGTAAGTACTTGAAAAGAAACATCCTTTTGTTAATAGGAATCTTTTAAAATAACTAAGGCTACAAGAAAGAAGTCAAGAATGTAGTATAGTGGTCCCTTGGGGGAACAGCTATGATTAACAAAATAGGAATACTGGTAATAGTGCTATAGAGCCCTAGATTTCAGTTCTAACTTTGCCACTAACTACCATATGCCTGTGAATATCACTTTAACTATAACCAATTCCCTCACTGTAAAGAATAGTGGGAAGGATGTTTCTCAAATAGTTTTATTCATATGAGTTTATTGTTTTATGCACATAATAAAGTACTCAATATTTACTTAGCTTCTGACAATTAGCCAAGATTCCTGTATATCTTCTCATTGAATTCTCCCACAGTGTTGTGAAGCAAATATTTTTATGTCAGTTTTACTGATGAAAATAAAGCTCAGGTTAAGGGAATAATTTGTAGTCCTGCTAAGTAAGCCTTTTGACTCAAATCTGGTCCTCAAAATGTGGTCCAAGTTGTAATTACCTGTGTGTAAATAATGCTTCCCAAGTGCTTGAAAAATCACTTATTCCCTTAAGTCCTTAAACATCTCTCTTTCAATAGTATTTGACTGTTAATTTACTCAGCAAACTCCTTTCCAAATTTCAAGCCAGCTGAAGTTGACTTATTAGGAACTTCACATTCTTGAGGTCTTAATTAATGAGGCTTGCTTTTATTCTTCTGCATTGATCCTTGTTTTTTAGTGAAGGAAATGCATATGCCCTGCTGGAAGCTTATGTAGATTATGAGAATTGTACTTTTTAGCTTAGCTAGAAATGGAATCTGTGTGTTAATTGAGCTCTCTCTATTTTAGCTAACAATGGAAAGTGCACCTGGCTTTGCTTTAATGCAGATTCATATACATTAGTGCAGATATGGCATTATGAAGAAAGAAAGCTGCATATATACCCATTTAGTACATTTTGTCTTCTTTTTATAGAAAACTGATTTAATACAGTGACAAAATATCAAAACTACTACTGGACAGTTTATCATCTGGTAAATTATATTCCCTTACCACTTCACCCCCTTGGAAATGAGTCTTCAAATGTACCCTCTTTCTCTAGGGCATGACACACTGGCTACGTTTTCATAATTTAACAAAGTATGAAGAGACTTTGGCAGATATTACTGAACCTGTCAGATTTAACTGCTTGTAAATTCAATTAGTTATGGGGGAAAACAGCTCTAGAGTATATATCAAAATTCAATTAGTCAGCAAATTGGGGTTGTTAGCCTATTCTTTGGGGTAATCTATCAAAAGGGAAAGGGCACTTGACACCTACGATCAACTAATTAAATGCATTAGGTCCTGATGGGATAGTTTTTAATATTCACGACCTCTTCAGTTCTATTAGGTATGAAAGTGTTCCAGCAGTAGGCATATATAAAAAAGTGTATAGAATAACTAATTAAGGTACGGTTAGAAGGCGTTTCTTTGCCCCCTTTTTATAATTTATTAAAAGAGCATGAATTTAAATGTTGGATACATTTAATAACCTCTTTAGAAGTTGCTGGGATGATCATTTTATTATATACTAAATATTTTTTTTATTAGTGCAGTATATCATACATAATAGTGGGGTTCATTATGACATGTTCATATATGCACATAAAGTAATTTGCTCAAATATATGAGTACTTTTTCATTATTAATAACTTTGCTATGTTCATATATGAACACATCACCAGTGAAACTCCACATCATGTAAAACCACAAGAATGGGATCCTAATTAGAATAAGTTAATACTCCATGTATATATATCAAAATATACTCTACTATCATGTGTATCTAAAAAAAAACCCAAAAGTAAAAATAACTTATTAATCACTAATGAATCTACTTATATTTTTAACTTATTATATTACTGATTCTTAAAAATGGGTTTCTCATGTGCTAATAATATTTGTTAAAGTTTTGAATGCTATTTAGAGGAACTATTCTAATGGAAAGTAAGTAAACCAGCAACTACAAACATTGATGAGGGTGTTCTTTCAAAGTAAATATGCTACTACTTTGACTCATGACTGACTAGATTTGTCACAGACTTAATGTAATTCACCTGTTCAAGGCTGCATTTTGTTTTATCTGGATTCCATCCTATAGTAGGATAAATATGTTGAGAGCCACAGACAAGTCAAGATGGTGCCTGGCACTTTGCCAAGAGGAGTGGTTTGAGAAGTAACGCCATCAAGCCATTAAGATGATAGAGATTCCTTAATGACTGACTGCTGTGTCTAGATTATGTCAATTAAGTTAAGCTGTGTGTAATCATTAAGATGATAAGGATTCCTTATTGGTTGACTGCTGTATCTAGTTTATGTTAATTAAGATAAGCTGTGTGTAATTAGTTAAGTATATATACCTCTGCTGTCCTGCAATAAAGCGGCTCCCGCTGTATCAATCTTCACAAGTTCCTTGTCACTTGCCCCCCGGTTATTTCGCCCAGCCAGACTGTGGCACAAATACTACCATTCTTGTTTTGTTTCTTTCTCAACAATTGCTGCTCTCCTCACTGGGAATTCCATCAGGGAAGGACTTATGTCATACCACAAGAAAACCCTAAAAATCCAGTAACACTTCATAGCAAGCAGAAGGCCCATGGCAGTTGGAAGTTGTCTCTATGGTAGGGAATCAGAACTGAGCATTTGTTTCAGCATCTTATTTGGGAGCTATGGATGGGTTCAATATTTTCAAAGTGCCATGTGTCTGTCTTTGGCAGTTCATTCGGGCCTTTAGATCACCCTTAATGGACTCTAAAGGTGCCACCTTCTCCAGCACCTCTCTCACATAACCCTAATGCAATCAGTGCCTTCTGTTAGAGCAGGGTTTCATTACCTGATGTCTACGAACTTCGGTTGGAACAAGTCCATCTTCGTTTTCACTAGCTTTTATGTGTTGTCATTCATGTAATCACACAATTCTTTTAATCTTTCTTTGTAATTTTTCTTTCTATTTAGTTGTCTTTGTGTAACCTTCATCTTGTAATCCTTTTTTCACTTGGGACTGGTTCACCTTATTTTTATGTCTTCATGCCTTGTTTTTTATCTCTTTATGTTTATATAGACGATTGAGCCTCCTCCCTCCTTAGTATTTGTGGTAGGGCCCTTTGTTTGATGGGTACAGCTCTCCAGCATCTATCTCTGTAATGGGGAGACCTTTGTATCTGTCAAAGATGCTCAGAAAGAAATATTTGTCAAAGATTCAAAGATTTATTTACTCCTACAATGGAGTAAATAAATCAAGGGTAACATAAAAATAAAAACCTATTTTTACTTATCTGATTTTTAATTAGTACATGTAGCATCAAAGTTTGATCTGTGGATGGTAGATATATTTATTTTCTAGATAGTGCAACAATTTGTTACCTGCATACCATATCCTATTGGACTGTAGAGTGATGTATGAAGCAAGAAAAATGCTGTTAAACACAAAAAATAAGGAATTGTTATCACCTATGCAGGGAATTGGGGAGCACTACCCTTCAAGTTATAATCAGTTTCAATTATCCACTCATAGATTGTCTGCGGCAGGTTTTCAAACTCAAGTTAGTTTCTCTTTGGCTTCTAGCACACTCCTGGGCTGTCTTCCCAATTGGTATGTGCTTGGGGAATAGAAAATAATTTTAATACTAGCCTACCAAATTTAATTGAGAAGGAATATCTGCTATTTAAAACTTTTAAAAATTGAAAGATCAATAATTAGTTTGGATTATCTGCCCTTTCAGTTTAAATATATGCAGTGGACCTAAATATTATAGGGAAGATCTATATAGCATAGTGATTGAGAGTGCATCAATCACTATGATAGATTGAATTTAAACCCCAGGTACATTACATTCTGGCTCTATGACCATAGGCATACAAACCTGTTGACTAGACCCTGCTATCCCAGCTCAGAAAGTAATGTTTTCCATGGTGGGTTCTTGTTGTTGTCTCATTTATTTCAGTAAATACACACATACACACACACACAAATACAGATACACACATGTGTATATATACATGTATACACTTATTCCTTAAACTACTTAACATTAAGTTTAACTTTACCTTTATATTACTCTCACCAAATTTTTTGTGTATATGTATATGTGTATTTGTATGGGGGCTGGGAAGAAGCAGTTCAATAGGATTTAATAAGGACAAACCCAATCCTAAGATATGTTATGAAATATAAGAAATATGGTAAAACAACACCTATATACTTCTATCAATAAAACAAAAGGTAAAATCATTACTGAATATTTGTGTAAGAAAATAACAGGAATTTCGGGAAAATAAAATCAGTTCTAAGAATTCATCTATGTGATGAGTGATGTGATAGAGGATAGTGTTCTGAGAAAAACTAAAATGTAATTAACAGGAAAATGCATAGACAGGACAGAGGGCACTGACCTGGCCTATATGGGAAAAAGTTTTTTCCCTGAATATTCTGAATTCTAACTATATCTAGAAGGAATTTTTGAGGTGAAGAGAGAGATGCCATGGGTAAGGGGAGATTAAATGTAAGTATGTTTGTATTCAAATTAATCTCTATAATAAACATAGTCATAAAATCTCTAGAATACAAATTTATACTCTAGTACTGCACAAAATATTTTGTGAGGAATGAAGGAAACCTACTGGTTCCATTTGAAGGATCTATGGGATTGGCAGATCAACGAGGGAGACCTTGACAGCTTTGAATGTCTAGTCGGTTTGTTTACAAGACAACCCTGTGATATGGCTGTTGTCATACCACAAAAATAGCTTGAATTTTGAAGATTGTTTTTGAAGTTATAAATGATCAACTGCTGAAATGCTGACTTACATGACCAGATAGTGTGATCACAAGTGAAGGGAGAATAATCCAGGAAGTTCCTCTCTTCTCCCTGAGTTGTCATTAGCTGTTTGTCATCAGTGGTATCATAAGTCTGCCTTTTCCTCAGGGAAGCCTGCCATTTTTGTGAAGTGAGAGCCAATTTAATTGGGGTTTGTTTAATAGATTGATAGGGTTGAGGGGAAAATGCTTGCCACAGGAAATAAATTGATGATTGATGTATTTTTGCCTCTACAGCTAAAAATGGGACAAAATGGAGAGAAAAGAATGAAGAATTAAGACTTGGATTTAAATGAAAGTTTGTGTGCCTCTTCAAATGGTTCATTTCTGCAGGCTACCATGTCTATAGGGACAAAATGGGAAAACGATGCCTTTTCTCTCTCTCTCTCTCTCTCTCTCTCTCTCTCTCTCTCTGTGTGTGTGTGTGTGTGTGTGTGTGTCCCTTCTAAAGTCTGCATGTTCCCACTCCTTAAATAAATATGCTATCAAATAAAGGGAAAATATTACAATATAGCCTCAAAAAATAGGCAGTTGGGAGTAGACCAGTAATTTTAAAAGTCTATTCTCACTTAATGAACATTTAAAACACCAGTAATTTATTATATCATTAAGAGGATTGAGACTGCATCATTCCCATGCTGGTACTACACACAACAAGTATAGTTACTCACAAAACTTTAGTTAACTAGCCTTTGTAGTAGCATTTGATCCATGGGTATCTATAAAGTTCCTCTAACACCTTATTCCATATTCCATTGAGAAAGGACAAGGAGAGGTAGATACTGACTAAAACAAAGTGATTTTTGAGGTAGTTGGTTCAAGAAATTTTATTGAGAGGGATATTTTTTTACAGGTTCATGGGCAAAACTTCATCCCAGTTTGCTAATGGCAAATTAGATATGTTTGGGTCAGTTCCTTAGCTTTCAACACTGGTGCTATAGAACACAAATGTCCTACTTTCCAACAGAATTATCCCTAGTGTCACTATCAGAGAGGAAATTATGGTTTGAATGGGCTCAGGGAAATTTTAAATTAATCACTGAGGAAGGCTGTGAAATGTCCTCTTATATGATTATATAATATGTCCTCTAATATAATTCAGAGAGATACAACACGGACTGCAATCTTGGAACTTTTCAGTCTGGACAAATAAAGATTGAATGAATGTCATTAAAGCCTGTAAATAAGCATATTATGCACAAAAACATTCACTAATTTCTAGCATATTAGAACCAAAGGACACATATTTAAACTTAAAACAATTGTAAGGCAAATGAAAAGATATGTGCCTTCATAAGATGAGAAATCAGTTCATAGATGTCCTCTAGGATTTAGTAGTAGTTGAGTACATACTTTCAAAAACAAAGTTTATATTAGTTTAAGACTTATCCTTCTACAGTAAATGATGAGGGGAAATGAAAATATTTTCTAGACGTCCTTAAACTTGAAGTTTAGTAGCAATGAGAAAGGCTTTGCTGTACCTTTTATCATGTAACAAAACTTGTGCTTTCTTCTAAAAATCTACTTTATGTTCCTGATGCACCTGTTTATACCTAGTTTTCAAGCAGTTCAATTTTAGAACACTCCCACCCCTACTGCCTGATAGACTGGGAAGAATTTAAAGGCATGTACATAAATAAAACTGAGTGGAGTACCTACAAAGATATGACCAAAGAACTGCACAATTTTACAAATAACTTTCTTGAAGACTCAAAATCTCATTCCCAATACAAATCATCAAGAATGATTCTTCAATTGAGTCTAGATTTTCACATAAATAGGTTTGAATTTCAGACATATGCTTCAATAAGCATGATTATGTGGGATTTGGGGAACATTACCATCTAGTTGTTATTTTTCCCCTCTGTGGACAGTAGTCAAAGCACCATGTCTTTAATAGTTATTCTTGACTGGATTTCTGGCAATAGCATTTTGTTGCTTTGTTTAGTGTCCTATCCAGCATCAATCTTTCCTACTCCTAATCCTGGTAAAAAAGATAATTGTTCATTGCAGGGGTCAGCAAAGATTTTCTGTAAAAAGTCAAGTAGTAAATAGATTTATAGATCATAGGTCTATTAAAACTACTCAACTATTACTGTAGCATAAAAAAAGCTATGCATGACACAGAAACAAATGAGCTTGTTGCTTTCAAGTAAAAATTATTTATGGACACAGAATTTTAAATTTCATATCATTTTCATCTGTCAAGAGATATTTTCCTTATTATTTTTAAGGAAATTTTAAAATATGAAAAAACATTCTTAGCTCATGGGCCATTCAAAACATGGGGTAGACTGGATTTAGCCAAGAGGTATATTTTGTGAACCCCTGGATCACAGTAAGGATATGAAGAGGGAGAAAGGCTCTATGTTTTTTGGCTTTTCTCCACTTCTTTTACTTGCAGTGCTCCTATAGGACTATGTGACTATTAGCCTTGATTTGTGCCAGTTATGTTTTATCACCTGGGGTGGTAACTGTGTCCATGTTTCAAAATATAAGTGAATCTTAAACAAACTTGTTTCTCTGATTACTTTTCCACATAATATGTTTAGAAACTGTGTTGTAAAGCATATTAAATATTTTCTCCATGCATTCTTTTATGATAAAAGACTACATACGTCTGCACATAGTATATGAGTGTGAGCAAAGAGTAACTTCTAAGTATATATATGCAATATGTGTACAGAAGCCAGCAGAATCTGACAAGGATGTTCTATAGTAAAAAGCTTATATGGTAATGTAAAGCACAGGATGTATTTTGATGACATTTTTTGTTGCTAGAAGGCTTATTATCTTTGATGTCAAAAAGACATTAACAAACCATGCCTGTAGTCACAGAAACTAGGGAGGCTGAGGGCAGAAGATCACAAGTTTGAAGCCAGCCTTAGCACCTTAGTGAGACCCTGCATCAAAATAAATAAATAAATAGGGCTCGGGATGTAGTTAAGTGTCCCTGTCTTCAGTCTCTAGTACCAAATAAATAAATAGGGGAGAAGGAAGATGGCGGCGAGGGGAGTGCATTGTCCCCGTGTGCTGCTTCACTGTGTGGGAGTATGACAAGTCAGGACGGCTAAAGGATATTTTGTTAGGAATTTCCAGCAATAGTGGGGTGCTCCGGAACCTGGAGGAAGGATTTCCATCGCACGAGGATCGGCTACGGGGACTCAAACGCGAGAGGTTTGTTGCACGGAGGGTAACACTGCTTATTCAGCAAATCGCCCCGCGGCTAAAGTCTGCAGAGCGCGCTGGGATAGAGACGCAGGGTTACAGCGCTGCAGTTTCTGCCAGCCGTGCAAGCACCGTACTCAGGGCTGAATTCTGGGTTCGAGACGGGGGAAGGAAGCGGTCCATCTCGGTTCTCCACACCGGTCAGACCACAGAGGAGGCCAGCAGCCACCATGTTGGTAAACTGACGTCACCACCCCTGTTTTCGACTGACCGCAGCTCATTCAGCCATAGATCAGGTAATTTCAGGCTGCAATTCGCCTGCGGCTTGCAGACAGATTGCTAGGGTTCAGCGCCTGGGTGCTTCTTAGAACCTGATCCTATCGGAGTGAACACCGAGCGCGGGGTGGCCGAGTTCCGGCTCCCGGAACTGAGTCCGCGGGGACTGCTTCTTGGAGCTTACACTTATAGGAGCTTACACAGAGCACGGAGCGGCCGAGTTCCGGCTCCCGGAACCGTCCCGGAACCGCCCTGGCCCAGGGCTGCGGAGCCTGCGGAGGCTGCTTCTTGGACCCTGCGCCTATCAGAGCATACACCAAGCACTAAGCAGCCGAATTCCAGCTCCCGGAACTGAGCCCGCGGGGACTGCTTCTTGGAGCTTACACTTATAGGAGTTTACACAGAGCACGGAGCGGCCGAGTTCCGGCTCCCGGAACTTCCCTGGCCCGGGGCTAGGAGCCCCTGGAAACTGCTTCTCGGTCCGGGTCCTGCGGAGGGCCGGTCAGGACTCACCCCTTGCTTTGGTTGCCTGGCAAGGGGAACGAAATGCTGCCATTCGCATAGGATACCAACATGGCAGAGATCTGATGTCAGCAGAAAGCGGCGGAGGAGAGAACTTCATCAATACCAGCGGTGACATAAGCAGTTGGTCTCCTGGTAGGGGGGGTGAGGCACAGTCACCCGAGTCTCCTCAATTTGTCGTCGAGCCAGAGGGGAGGAGCCGGGCCGCCGCCAGCGCCCAGAGCAGGCCCAGCGGCTCGCCAGCGTGGTGACCGCGTGACCCCAATTGGAGAGGGGGCGGAGCGGAGCCGCCACCCGCACCCGCAAGGTGGGCAGACCTGCGACCCAGTGGTACATGGGCGTGGTAGGAGGAGCAGGGCAGAGCCGCCGTTCGCGCTGGGAAGGTAAACAGACCTGTGACAGCCTGGCGGGTCAGGCCCAGTGGCCTGCCAGTGTGGTACACACGTCACCCCAACTGGAGTAGGGGCAGAGCAGATCCTTCTGCCACGCCCGGATCAGGCCCTGCCAGTGTGGTGGTCACGTGACCCCAATTGGAGTGGGGGCGGAGCGGAACCGCCACCCGTGCCCGCAGGGTGAGCAGACCAGTGATCAACCTGCAGATCAGGCCCAGGGGTCCGCAGGCGTGGTAGGAGGGGCAGGGCAGATCCACCGCCCGTGCCTCCAAGGTAGGCAGACCTACAACAGACCGGCGGATCAGGCCCAGGAGCCTGCCGGCGTGGTACAAACACCACCCTAATTGGAGTAGTGGCAGAGCAGAGTCGCCGCCCGTGCCAGGAACAGGCCCACCGTCCTGCAGGCGGGGTAGTCACGACACCCCAATTGGAGTAGGGGCAGTGCAGAGCCTCCACCTGTGCCCGAAAGGTGGGCAGATCTGCGACTGACCAGCGGGACAGGCCCAGTGGCCTGCCGGTACGACAGACACGTCACCCCATTTGGAGTAGGGGCAGAGTAGAGCCGCCTCCCGCGCCTGCAGGGTAGGCAAACCTGCAACCGACCAGCGGATCAGGCCCGGTGGCCTGCCGGCGTGGTACACTCGTCACCCCAATTGGAGCAGGGGCAGAACAGAGCCGCCGCCAGCTCCCAGAACAGGCCCAGTGACCTGCCGGCGTGGTAGCCACGAAACCCCAATTGGAATAAGGAGAGAGCAGAGCCGCCGCCCGCACCTGCAGGAAAGATACGCAAGAAGTATGAAAAGACAAGGAAAGAAAGGACCACAAGCAATGCAGGTCAACGCAACTTTAGAAGAGGTAACAGCTGCAGCAGATGGAATGTCAGATAAAGAATTCAGGATATACATGCTTCAAATGATCTGGAGTATCAAGGAAGACATTAAACAGCAAAATCAGACAATGAAAGATCACTTCGACAACGAATTACGCAAACAAATCCAGGAAGCAAAGGATCAACTATACAGGGAGATAGAGGTTATAAAAAACAAACAAACAGAAATCCTAGAAATGCAGGAAGCAATAAACCAACTTAAAAACTCAATGGAGAATACTACCAGCAGAGTAGAACACTTAGAAGATAGAACATCAGACAATGAAGACAAAGTATTTCAACTGGAAAAGAACATAGACAGCTCAGCAAGACTGTTAAGGAACCATGAGCAGAACATCCAAGAAATATGGGATAACATTAAGAGACCAAACTTAAGAGTCATTGGGATACAGGAAGGTACAGAGCTCCAAACCAAAGGAATGAGAAGTCTATTCAATGAAATAATACAAGAAAACTTCCCAGACTTGAAGAATGAGACAGAATCCCAAATCCTAGAAGCCTACAGGACGCCGAATGTGCAAAATCATAAGAGATCCACACCTAGACACATTATAATGAAGATGCCCAACATACAGAATAAGGAGAGAATTTTAAAAGCTACAAGAGAAAGGAAGCAGATTACATTTAGGGGTAAGCCAATTAGGATAACAGCTGATCTTTCAACACAGACTCTGAAAGCTAGAAGATCCTGGAATAACATATTTCAAACATTGAAAGAAAATGGGTTCCAACCAAGAATTGTGTATCCAGCGAAATTAAGCTTCAGGATGGAAGATGAAATTAAAACCTTCCACGATAAACAAAAGTTTAAAGAATTCGCAGCTAGAAAACCATCTCTTCAAAACATCCTCGCCAAAGCATTACAGGAAGAGGAAATGGAAAATAACAATGAAAACCAACAGTGGGAGGTAGGACAGTAAAGGGGGGGGGAAATAATCAAAGAGGAAAACAAACCATGTTTAGTAACAGAAATAAACAAATATGGCTGGAAGAACAACCCATATCTCAATAATAACCCTAAATGTTAATGGCTTAAACTCACCAATTAAGAGACACAGGCTAGTAGAATGGATCACAAAACAAGACCCAACAATATGCTGCCTACAGGAGACGCATTTGATAGGAAAAGACATACATAGGCTGAAGGTGAAAGGTTGGGAAAAATCATATCACTCATATGGACTTCGGAAACAAGCAGGAGTGTCCATACTCATATCAAATAAAATAGATTTCAAGCCAAAGTTAATCAAAAGAGATAAAGAGGGACACTACATACTGCTTAAGGGAACCATACAACAACAAGACATAACAATCATAAATATTTATGCCCCAAACAATGGTGCAGCTATGTTCGTCAAACAAACTCTTCTCAAGTTCAAGAGTCTAATAGACCACCATACCATAATCATGGGAGACTTCAACACACCTCTCTCGCCACTGGACAGATCTTCCAAACAAAAGTTGAATAAGGAAACTATAGAACTCAATAACACTATTAATAACCTAGACCTAATTGACATATATAGAGTATACCACCCAACATCAAGCAGTTACACTTTTTTCTCAGCAGCACATGGATCCTTCTCTAAAATAGATCATATATTATGTCACAGGGCAACTCTTAGACAATATAAAGGAGTAGAGATAATACCATGCATCTTATCTGATCATAATGGAATGAAACTGAAAATCAACGATAAAAGAAGGAAGGAAAAAGCATACATCACTTGGAGAATGAACAATAGGTTACTGAATGATCAATGGGTTATAGAAGACATCAAGGAGGAAATTAAAAAATTCTTAGAGATTAATGAAAACACAGACACAACATATCAGAATCTATGGGACACATTGAAAGCAGTTCTAAGAGGAAAATTCATTGCTTGGAGTTCATTCCTTAAAAAAAGAAAAAACCAACAAATAAATGATCTCATAATTCATCTCAAAATCCTTGAAAAAGAAGAGCAAAACAACAGCAAAAGAAGTAGAAGGCAAGAAATAATTAAAATCAGAGCTGAAATTAATGAAATTGAAACAAAAGAAACAATTGAAAAAATTGACAAAACTAAAAGTTGGTTCTTTGAAAAAATAAACAAAATCGACAGACCCTTAGCGATGCTAGCGAAGAGAAGAAGAGAGAGAACTCAAATTACTAGCATACGGGATGAAAAAGGCAATATTACAACAGACACTTCAGAAATACAGAAGATAATCAAAAACTATTTTGAATCCTTATACTCCAACAAATTAGAAGATAGTGAAGGCATAGATAAATTTCTTAAGTCATATGATCTGCCCAGATTGAGTCAGAAGGATATAGAAAACCTAAACAGACCAATATCAATTGAGGAAATAGAAGAAACCATAAAAAGACTACCAACTAAGAAAAGCCCAGGTCCAGATGGGTATACAGCAGAATTTTACAAAACCTTTAAAGAAGAACTAATACCAATACTTTTCAAGCTACTTCAGGAAATAGAAAAGGAGGGAGAACTTCCAAATTCATTCTATGAGGCCAACATCACCCTGATACCTAAACCAGACAAAGACACTTCAAAGAAAGAAAACTACAGACCAATATCTCTAATGAACCTAGATGCAAAAATCCTCAATAAAATTCTGGCGAATCGGATACAAAAACATATCAAAAAAATTGTACACCATGATCAAGTAGGATTCATCCCTGGGATGCAAGGCTGGTTCAATATACGGAAATCAATAAATGTTATTCACCACATCAATAGACTTAAAAATAAGAACCATATGATCATCTCGATAGATGCGGAAAAAGCATTCGACAAAGTACAGCATCCCTTTATGTTCAAAGCTCTAGAAAAACTAGGGATAACAGGAACATACCTCAATATTGTAAAAGCAATCTATGCTAAGCCTCAGGCTAGCATCATTCTGAATGGAGAAAAACTGAAGGCATTCCCTCTAAAATCTGGAACAAGACAGGGATGCCCTCTCTCTCCACTTCTGTTCAACATAGTTCTCGAAACATTGGCCAGAGCAATTAGACAGACGAAAGAAATTAAAGGCATAAAAATAGGAAAAGAAGAACTTAAATTATCACTATTTGCAGATGATATGATTCTATACCTAGCAGACCCAAAAGGCTCTACAAAGAAACTATTAGAGCTAATAAATGAATTCAGCAAAGTGGCAGGATATAAAATCAACACGCATAAATCAAAGGCATTCCTGTATATCAGCGACAAATCCTCTGAAATGGAAATGAGGACAACCACTCCATTCACAATATCTTCAAAAAAAATAAAATACTTGGGAATCAACCTAACAAAAGAGGTGAAAGACTTATACAATGAAAACTACAGAACCCTAAAGAGAGAAATAGAAGAAGATCTTAGAACATGGAAAAATATACCCTGTTCATGGATAGGCAGAACTAACATCATCAAAATGGCGATATTACCAAAAGTTCTCTATAGGTTTAATGCAATGCCAATCAAAATCCCAACGGCATTTCTTGTAGAAATAGAGAAAGCAATCATGAAATTCATATGGAAAAATAAAAGACCCAGAATAGCAAAAACAATGCTAAGCAGGAAGTGTGAATCAGGCGGTATAGCGATACCAGACTTCAAACTATACTACAGAGCAATAGTAACAAAAACAGCATGGTACTGGTACCAAAACAGATGGGTGGACCAATGGTACAGAATAGAGGACACAGAAACCAATCCACAAAACTACAACTTTCTTATATTTGATAAAGGGGCTAAAAACATGCAATGGAGGAAGGATAGCATCTTCAACAAATGGTGCTGGGAAAACTGGAAATCCATATGCAACAAAATGAAACTGAATCCCTTTCTCTCGCCATGCACAAAAGTGAATTCAAAATGGATCAAGGAGCTTGATATCAAATCAGAGACGCGCCGTCTGATAGAAGAAAAAGTTGGCTACGATCTACAGTCGGTGGGGTCGGGCTCCAAATTCCTCAATAGGACACCCATAGCACAAAAGTTAATAACTAGAATCAACAAATGGGACTTAATCAAACTAAAAAGTTTTTTCTCAGCAAAAGAAACAATAAGAGAGGTAAATAGGGAGCCTACATCCTGGGAACAAATCTTTACTCCTCACACTTCAGATAGAGCCCTAATATCCAGAGTATACAAAGAACTCAAAAAATTAGACAATAAGAGAACAAACAACCCAATCAACAAATGGGCCAAGGACCTGAACAGACACTTCTCAGAGGAGGACATACAGTCAATCAACAAGTACATGAAAAAATGCTCAACATCTCTAGCAGTCAGAGAAATGCAAATCAAAACCACCCTAAGATACCATCTCACTCAAGTAAGATTGGCAGCCATTAAGAAGTCAAACAACAACAAGTGCTGGCGAGGATGTGGGGAAAAGGGTACACTTGTACATTGCTGGTGGGACTGCAGATCGGTGCAGCCAATTTGGAAAGCAGTATGGAGATTTCTTGGAAATTTGGGAATGGAGCCACCATTTGACCCAGCTATTCCCCTTCTTGGTCTATTCCCTAAAGACCTAAAAAGGGCATGCTACAGGGACACTGCTACATCGATGTTCATAGCAGCACAGTTCACAATAGCAAGACTGTGGAACCAACCTAGATGCCCTTCAATAGACGAATGGATAAAAAAAATGTGGCATTTATACACAATGGAGTATTACTCTGCATTAAAAAATGACAAAATCATAGAATTTACAGGGAAATGGATGGCATTAGAGCAGATTATGCTAAGTGAAGCTAGCCAATCCCTAAAAAACAAATGCCAAATGTCTTCTTTGATATAAGGAGAGTAACTAAGATCAGAGTAGGGACGAAGAGCAGGAGAAGAAGATTAACATTTATCAGGGATGAGAGGTGGGAGGGAAAGGGAGAGAGAAGGGAAATTGCATGGTAATGGAAAGAGACCCTCAGGGTTATACAGTGGAGGAGGTAGAGAGAGAGGAGGGGAGGGGAGAGGTGAGGAGGGGGGAGGGTGGAGGACGGGAAAGGCAGCGGAGCACAACAGACACTAGTATGGCAATTTGTAAATCAATGGATGTGTAACTTATGTGATTCTGCAATCTGGGTATGGGGTGAAGGTGGGAGTTCATAACCCACTTGAATCAAAGTGTGGAATATGATATGTCAAGAAATTTGTAATGTTTTGAACAACCCACAATAAAAAATAAAAAATAAAAAATAAATAAAAGCTTCATATTGGATCAAAAAAAAATAAATAAATAAAGTTGAATTTATTGGTAATAAAAATTAAGAAGTAATAAGACCAAAGCCTCCTAGTATAGAGATTTCTTTACCATGCTATAGAAAGATCATTATTTCTTTCTCAGGTTGATATTCAGCCAGTATGAACTGGTATGGGCATACCAGTTACTTACCAGAGACATCTGTGTTTTTCTCTTTTTACAATGCACTTTGTTGAAAAAAAATTCACATCCAACAAAATGCAGAATATTTGAGTGAATATCTGATGAGTTTGACAAATGTCATTACCAAATCAAGGTAAAGGACATTTCCCTCAACCCATCAAATTCTTTGTAGTTGTTATGCCCTACCCCTGGGGCCAAGACAACCTCTTATTATGTTATATTAGTTTTTCCAATTCCAAAATATATTAATAGAATCATATAACTGAAATCTATTTTTGATTGAACCAGTATCCACTCTGTTTGGTAATGCCTATGATTCACCTTGGACATTTAAATGTGTATTAATCAAAGCTACCAGATTGAGTCTTGATATGGAGCATAAAAAAGCTAAAGTATGCAGTATCATCAACAATTGTAGAAACAATAAAAGTAAGTATGATTAATTTCCAGAAGCACAGGTAATAAAACACAAATATCGTCAATGTTCAGAACTATTGGAGAAAAATATAAACATCTTGTTACCGACCCTAGAAACTCTTATAAAATATAACGTCTCACAATGAAGCAAGAAATTTCAACTTTCCAGAGGAAAAGAAGAGCCAATGTACCTGACAGGGATGGAGTGCTATATAGTTAGACTGTGTAAATTAAGAATGGGGGTTTTAATGGCCATGTAGCAAAGGAGATGAGTCCTCAGCCTTTGTGAATTGAGGTTTTGGAATTACAGACCCCTGAGGATAGCTGTATCCTTGAATTTATAGCCCTTAGTAAAAGAGTGAATAAAGAAAATGGATAGCCTACCCACCGAGAAATGGCAAGGAACTTGGCTTTTTGCCTGAGATATAGATGGAAAAAAATATCTCCCCCAAAATTTCTAACCATGTGCTTACAATTTATTTTTGCTTGGAATTTAATTTTGCATTCCACTGAAACTTAGAAAGTAGCATAAAATTCAGATACCATAATACAATATCAAATGATGAATTAGCCAGCTCCCCAGGGATTCTCAGCAGTAGCAAACTCAAAACAGCTCTTGAGGAACATACAATAAGGTTACAATGTATTCTTACAGAAAAGTTAGCCCTTCATAAGACAAATTCAAAATAAAATGTTATTAAACACATGAAAAAACAGTCTAACTATGATGAAAGTCAGTAGACACAACAAATAATAGGATTATATCCCCAAGAACTGGAGAAAGTAGAAGGTACAGGATACAGGAGAGAATTAAAAATTAATGTTTGTAATAGTGATTTGAAATGGAATTGAAACCCTAATAAATCGAATCAAAGACAATGAAAATAGAACTGGATGGTTTATAAAACAAGAAATAACCTTTTAGAATGAAAACTTTATCATTTATGGGTAATGATTAGATGATAAAGAGACAGAGGAGATTAGTAACTTGTCAATGGATTGAGGGAATCATGTAGAATGCATCAGAATGAGAGAAAGAAAAGGATGGTTAAATGTGAGAGTTTGACAATAAAAAGAATAATTAGCATGGAGGAGAAACAATATTCAAAGAAATAATGACTGATGATATTCAAAACTGAAAAAAGACATGATGCAATTTAAGAAACTCAGAAAGCATCAAGAATGATAATAACAAAGAACTCTGTGTGTAGATAACTCATAGTGGAACTGGAAGAACCCAAAGCAAAATAGAAAATGTTATAACTCACCAAAAGGTTTTTTAATTTGATATTGTTCTACTTACAGATTCCTGGTTTTATTTCTTTTGGGGTCTTGTTAAGGAAGTTGGTTATTGTGGCAGTATATGAAGTGTTGACCCTATGCTTTCTTCTAGTATTGCAAAGTTTCTGATCTAATTTCTAAGTTTTTGGTCTATTTTGAGTTTACTTTTGTGCAGGGTGAGAGATAGGAATATATCTAGTTTCATTCTTATACATATGGATATCCAGTGCTCTCAGCACCATTTGTTAAAAAGTCTGTATTTCTCCAACATGTGATTTTGGCACCTTTGTCAAGTATCAGATGGCTGTAAGTATGTGGGTTTGCCTCTGTGTCATCTATTCCATTGGTCTCCACGTCTATTTTGATGTCAATGCCATGCTGTTTTTGTTACTTACTATAGCTTTGCAGTATAATTTTAGATCAGATATTGTGATGTCTCCAGCATCACTCTTATTGTTCAGGATTGCTTTGCTTAATGTAGGTCTTTTACTCTTCCATATGAATTTCAGGACTGTGTTTTTCCTAGTTTTGTGAAGAGTGCCATTGGTATCTTGATAGGATGGCATCAAATTAAAAAGTTTCCACTCAGCAAAGGAAACAATTAAAAGCATGAATAGTGGGCCTACAGATTGGGAGAAAATCTTTACCAGCTACTCTTCTAATAAAGGATTAATTTCCAGAATATATAAAGAACTAAAAAAAAACTTACCACCACAACAAACAAACAGCTCAATCAATAAATGGGCAAATAAACTAAACAGACACTTCTCAAAAGAAGAAGTAAAAATGTCCAAAAAATATATGAAAAAAATGTTCAATATCCTTAGCATCTAGGGAAATTCAAATTAAAACTACATTGAGATTTCATCTCACTCCAATTAGAATGGCAGTCATCAAGAATACAAATGATGGATGTAGGAAAAAAGGTACATTCATATATCTGTTGGTATTGCAAATTAGTACAACCAATCTTGAAAGACGCATGGGTGTTCTTCAAAAGACTTGGAATGGAACCACCATATTATTCACCAATCTCACTCCTTGATGTTTATACAGAAGAATTAAAATCAGCATATAGATACTACAGGGATACATGCACATCAATATTTATAGCAGCACAATAACCAAGTTATGGATCCAGTCTAGGTGTCCATCAACAGATGAATGGATCAAAAAATATGGTGTATATATACACAGTGGGGTTCTACTCAGCCATAAAGAAGAATGAAATTATGACATTTGCTGGCAAGTGGATGGAACTGGAGAATGTTATGTTAAGTGAAATAAGCCAGACTCAGAAAGTCAAAGGTCAAATGTTTTCTCCATTTGTGGAAGCTAGAAAGAGTTGAGGAATTTTAAAAAAAAGGAAATGGGACCTAATGAAAATGGAAGGGAGAATAGTGGAGTAGAGGAAGATAATCAAGGAGGAGGGAGGAGGAATAGGAAAGGGGAGGAATTGTGGAATGAAATTGTGTTTTGTGCATGAATGAATACATCACAATGAATGCCACTTTTACATATATCTATAATGTACCATTTTTTGGGGGACGCTACCAGAGATTTAACTCAGGGGTACTCAACCACTGAGCCACATCCCCAGCCTTATTTTGTATTTTATTTAGAGACAGGGTCTCACTGAGTTGCTAAGCGCCTCGCCGTTGCTCAGGCTGGATTTGAACTTGCAATCCTCCTGCCTTAGCATCCTGAGTCACTGGGAATTCAGGCATGCACCACCACTCCTGGCCTATGAGCACCATTTTAAAAAAAAAAGCAATAAATAGAAGACAAGTACAGCAAAGAAAGGAGAGAGGGAGGATGGGAAGTAAAGTGGAAGTACTGGGGACTGAAATGGAGCAAATTATATTACATGCATGTACGAATGTCAAAAAGAACCCCACTATTTTATATAAAAGCACTAATAAAACATTCAAAAAGTCACCCAAAAGAAAGGTCACATCATCTATAAAGAGCAGTAAATAGACGAACTAAAGACCTAATAACAAAAATAATTGAGGACAAAAGAGAAAAGAACAGTATCTTTTAATTGCTGAGGTAAACAACACTCTAGAACTTCTATACCAAGTCAATATCTTAAAAGAGTTTGAGCAAAACATATGTAAATTTAGATGAAAATTGAGCAAATTTACTATTCTTAGATACTTGGTGAAATAACTATAAATATATGTTAGAAGAAGGAAAATTGAATAAATGAGTGAAATGCTTGAAGTAATGGTGAACAGTGAAATTGGTAAATATAGATAAATATAAACAAGAAACAACATTACTGATTAAATTACCAGTTATAAATATATTTTGAATTGTGCCTCCCCATTCATATGTTGAAGTCCTAAGCCCCAGTACCTCTGAATGTGATCTTACTTGAAATTAGTTATGATGCAGATATAATTAATGAAGATAAGGAGATTTCATCTTGGATAGAGTGGACCCCTAACCCAATATGATTTGTGCCATTATAAAAAGGAGAAATTTGGACACAAACACAAAAGGAGAATGCCATGTGAAGATCGTTATGCTGCCACATAACTAGTTATAGTAATCATCACAAACTAGAAGGCCTGGATGAGATCTTTCCCTAGAGCCTTCAGAAAGATCATTGCTCTGCATACATCTTGAGCTTCAGATTTTCAGCCCTGGAACTGTAAGACAATAAACTTCTATTATTTAAGCCTTTCTATCTGTGGTATATTGATATAATGGCCCTACAAAACTAATATAAAATGTAAAATATATTAAAATACTTGAAAACCATAATAGGTAATTATAACTAAGAGTTACATTTTCTCTAAGGCTCTTGTATTGTGATCTAGGAGGAAAAAGTAGACATGATCAACTTTAGACTTTGAGTCAAGGATGCATTTTAAAAGTTAAGAAGTACTCAGCAAAATATTGTAAGTAAAATGTCTATATAGACATCTCCTCTCCAGTAGAGGAGAACAAAAGGGAATTGTAAAATCTTAATCAATTTAGCATTAAATAGGAAGTGAGAAAATGGGAAGGAAAAGAATGATAAATAGAACAGAATACAATGGGAATATATATATTCAAATATATAACTTCAAAACATAAAAAATGTTTATTTGTGAAAGGCATCAAAGCTTGTTAAATTTTAAAAAAACTATGTAGTATTGGCAAGGAATAAATGTAAAACACAAAAGAGTTGAAAATAAATGATTAAAAAAAGATGAGGCAAGGGCTGGGGTTGTGCGTCAGTGGTAGAACACTTTGCCTAGCGTGCATGAGGCACTGGGCTCAATTCTTAGCAACATATATAAATAAATAAATAAATAAATAAATAAATAAAAATAAAGGTTCATCCACAACTAAAAATATGTAAATATTAAAAAAAGATGAGGGAAATACCAAGCACAAGAAAGCTCCCACTACAATGGTGATGTAATATTAAGGAAATTTAGTATTTAAAGGAAAATGCTTTATTAGTAATGAGGAACATCACAACTTAATCATAAAGGACAAAACTCACTTGGAAGATATATTTTTATACAACTTTGCTTCAGATATATAAAGCAAGATTTGAAAGAAAAATCAGAAAACATCAATATTTTCATACTTATGTTTGAAGGTTTTTACATATTTCAGTAATTGATGGAAAAAGCAGGGAACTATTACTGCAGTTGTAGAACAAATTTGATCTAATGGACATATCATACATAGAATGCTAGGTCCAGTGATTAGAGAAAATGCCTTCTTCTTTTAATTTATGCATAGAAATATTTCCAAAAATTGTGAGCTAGATTATAAGTCTCAAAAATTCACCCAACAACTGTATAAAAACATTTTCTCTAGCCACTATAGCAATAAAGATAAAAGTAGTTTAAAAATGTCATGAAGTGTTTGTAAATTTTGAAATTGTAAAATATTCTAAGTCATTAAGAAAAAAACCTTATGGGAAATTATTTAGAGTTTAACCATGATTATGCTGTATTGGGAAACTTATGAGATGCTCCTAAAGCAACATTTATAGAAAAAAATCAGCCTCAAATTAATGTGTAAGAAAAGATGGAAAACTGGCATCAATAGACTGTATGTACTTTAAGTAGCTAGAAATGGAACAACAAAGTTGGCCCTTCCCTAAACAAGGAAGGAAATAAAGTGGAAGTAGAAATGAATGAAATAGAAAATAATAGCAAAGATCATCAAATCCAAAATCCAACTCTGAAATAAATAACAAAACTAAAAAAAAATTCTTATAGTATTAATCTAAAAAAAAAATTGATACAATAATGGTATTAGGAACAAAGAAGGAGATACGACCATAGACATAGTTGAATTTAAAATCACAATAATAATGCCTTCAATAACCATGTAAATAAATCTTTGAATTAGACAAATGGACACATAATAAAATTTATTAAAACTATCTCAAGGAATATAGATGACCTGAATAAATCTATAATCATTAAAGAAAGTATCGATAGTCAAAAGTCTACATACAAAAATTATCATTAGAGCTAGAAGAGTACATAAATCAGTTTATCCAATTTTCAAAGAACAGATAATCCCTATTTTAAAATATAAATGTTCAGAGGATTAAAAAGAAACTTAACTAATTTCTAGAGTGTAATATAATCTTGTCATTGTATCTATCTACCCACCACACAAATACTTTGAGAAAGATAAATTACAAGATTACCTCACTTATTATGTACATGGAAGCAAAAAAAAAATAAATGTAATATTGACAGATTAAATTAATTAATGAAGTTGATTAATGGAATATATGCAAATTTGGACTTATACCAGAAATGTTTAAGAATGATAATTTGGGTCTATATCAGAAGTATTTAAGAATGGTTTAACTTTAATACAAATATTGATTTTTTAAAATTAGAGTTTTATAGCTATATATAGTGGTTGAGTCATCCTGACAAACTCATACATGCATGGAAGTCAATTTCAGTCATGATGGTTCCTTTTTATCTCCTCCTTTTACTTCCCATCCTCCCTCTCCTCTCCCATTCTCCTTCCTCTACTCTACTAGACTTCCTTTCACTCTTCCATTAATTTGTATCTGATTATTTCTTTATGTAATCTTATCCTTTCTTCCCCCTTTACTTTATTCTAGCTTCCACATATGAGAGAAAACATTTGACTTTAGAGTTTCTGTGTTTGACTAATTTCACTTATCATAATATTTAAAGACCCCAAAAAGTTAACCATAAGAAAACCAGCAATTTAATTATAAAGTAGATAAAAGATTTGAATAGACAGTTTACCAAAGTAGGTCTACAAATAGCAAATAAGTGCATGAAAAGTTGCTCAATATCATTAGGCAATAAGGAAATAGAAATTAAAGCCATGATGAGATTCTGCTACATAGCTATCATAATAGCTAAAATTAGAATTTAAAAATACAGTATCAGCACTGTATGGACACTGTTGTTGCCCAGAATTCCCTGCCACCAGCTGTGGCCAACTTTATAGTGGTGTTCTGCATTGCTCTCCAGGCTTGAGCACTTGGGCTTGTCTCCTTGGAGTGATTTACAGTCAAAGTTTTAAAGGTATCAGAAAAATTTTATGCTCTGAGAAATAGAAAGAAAGTATTTGGTTATACGTGTCTCTGTTTTAACAGAATTATTCCAGCATTTATGTGCAAGATGTTGACTTCACATATCATGATGGCACTTGTGACAAGTCCATCTATGGGAAGAAATCTGATGATAACTTCACCTGAAGAAGATAGGTCTTGACAACTTATCCAGAACAAATTCTAGAACAAACACAAACAGTTCCCAATTCTAAAATCTTTTTTATTAAGTAATGTATTTTAATTAGGTATATATGAGAGCAGAATGCATTTTGATTCATTACAAACAATTGCAGGACAACTTTTCATTTCTCTAGTTGTACACAATGTAGCATCACACCATATGTGCAAGCATATATGTACCTAGGGTAATGATGTCCATCTTATTCCACCATATTTCCTACACCCATGCACCCTCCTCACCCCTCCCTCCCCTTTACCCAATCAAAGCTCCTCCATTTTCCCATGCCTCCCCACTCCCCATTATGGATTAGCATCCACTTATCAGAGAGAACATTTGGCCTTTGGTTTATTGGGATTGGCTCACTTCATGTAGCATGGTATTCTCCAACTCCATCCATTTACCTGAAAATGCCATAATTTTATCCTCTTTTAATGCTGAGTAATATTCCATTTTGAATATATACCACAGTTTCTTTATCCATTCATCTAGTGAAGGGCATCTAGGTTGCTTCCACAGTTTAGCTATTGTGAATTGAGCTGCTATGAACATTAATGTTTCTGTGTCACTATAGTATGCTGATTTTAAGTCCATTGGGTATAGACAGAGGAGTGGGATAGCTGGGTCAAATGGTGGTTCCATTCCTTATTCTCTAAGGAGTCTCCATATTGCTTTCCATATTGGTTGCACCAATTTGCAGTCCACCAGCAATGTATGAGTGTGCCTTTCCCCCCACATCCTTGCCAACATTTATTGCTGTCTGTATTCTTGATAACTGCCATTCTGATTGGCATGAGATGAAATCTTAGAGTAGTTTTGGTTTGCATTTCTGTAATTACTAGAGATGTTGAACATTTTTTTCATATATTTGTTGATTGAATGTATGTCTTCTGAGAAGTGTCTGTTCAGCTTCTTAGCCCATGTATTGATTGGGTTGTTTGGTTTTTTGGGTGTCACGTTTTTTGAGTTCTTTATATATCCTGGAGATTAGTACTCTATCTGATGTGCATGTGGCAAAAATTTGCTCCCAAAATGTAGGCTCTTTATTTACCTTATTGATTGTTTCTTTTGCTGAGAAGAAGATTTTTAGTTTGAATCCATCTCATTTATTAATTCGTGATTTTATTTCTTGTGCTATAGGAGTCTTGTGCAAGACTGAGTGGTTGAATGGCAGGCATTAGAAAGTGAAAAAGAGTGCAGATATCATGGAAGCCATGGCATATTCTGAGTACACGAATACCAAGACCAGAAAGACAATTGCTATTGTTGATAGAGGGCAACTCTAATACTTTTGGCATGTGTTTTATCTTAATCACCAGGTCATTCCTTTTGTAACTCAGGAGAGAGCTTATCTACCCTATGTATTTGCAGTATTCTCTAATCTTTGTGCTCTTGCTGTAGTTCTTTGAGTTTAATATTATTTTATAATCTTCTCCAAGTCTTGCTGGATTGCTGAGTTAAGTTTATGACTACGAAATAAAAACCACATAGCATAAATAAATAAAGATATAACATCAGTGCTAGCAAGAATACAGAGCAAAGAAATTTGCAAACATTGTCAGTGGGAATATACAGCTATTCTGGAAAACAATTTGGCAGTTTCTTGTAAAACCAAACATGCTATTCCCATACAGTCCAGAAATTGCACTCTGGGCATCTATCCAAAAGAAATGAAATCTTATTTCTACACACAAACCTGTGCACAAATGTGTATATCAGTTTTTTTCTAATAAACTCAAATTGGAATCCACCCAAATTTCTATCATGGGTAAAACATATTGTGGTATATCCACATAATGGGATACTACTCAGAATCAGGAAAATATTGAAATTTTAATTCACACAGCAACTTGGAAGAATCACAAAGGCAGTATGCTCAATGAAAGAAGCCAGCTTCAAAATATTATGATTTTATTTATGTGACATTCTCAAAAATATGAAACAACAGTGACTAGAATTTAAGAGAGAGAGGAAGTGGCTACAAAGGGACAGCATGAGACCTCATGTGTGAGAGTGATGGAACTGTTTTGTATCCTGATTTTGGTGGTGGTTATGTGAATCTATATGTGTATTAAAACTTATAGAACTATACAACAAATTCAGTTTTACCAAAAGTTAATTTAGAAATTTAAAAATTATGGTATAAAACAGAGGATATGCAATGCTAGCATGATGATCATACCTCTAAATTTGCCCCAAACAACCTGTTTATGCCTTTATCCAGGAATAATTATTATTGGTGTCACTCTCAAAATGTCTGGTTTAAATGGTAAATTATATGTTCACCCTAAATAAGAAGCCATTCATTTTCATTTCATTTTAAGGTACGCAAGCAAGATTAAAGAAGATATTCCTTTTGTTTTTCACCATTCATATATATTAGAACAGAACTTGCATAGTATATTCACTTTCCTCTGGGGAAAGGAGAAGAAAGAAATGTTTTCAGCCCAAGTAAATATGACAGAATTAAAGATAAAATGCAAAAATAAATACAAGGTAAGTCTCTGTGGAAAGAAAAGTGATTTTTGATTAACAGCTCATATCTGTATTAGAACTTGATCAGTTATTGGGGTAAATAGGTGATTGGAAACATCAGTAGTCCTCTTGAGTTGCTAAAAAGTGAAATGGTAGGCACTTATGCTGCCTATCCTCTGGCTTTTCTTACTGAAGCTACCCCATTCTTTGGTATTCATGAATGGCATTCACTAAATAAGTCTGTGTTTGGCAATTATATGAATAATAGCCATCCTGAGGAAGGGAACTACTATTACCCTAATGTGGAGAGAGAAATTACAGACATAGTAGCCACACACAGACTAGAATATATTATTGCCACCCACTGCATTAATGGGAAAAAAAGAGCATGTCATTAGTGTCAAGTGCATCCCAGTGTAGGTTCTCTTTAGAAAAATGACTCAGTGCAAGAATGTATCTTGCTGGTTGTCTTTGGGTGGACAAAGACAGTTTGATTAAATAAAATTCTTATGTTAAAACTTCAGGGACACAATTTATTCTAAAATCCATTTGCAGAATGCCTTAAAGACATTTTCCCAGGACTAAGATTTATTTTGAAAATACCCACTGCCTTCAACACAATGCAAAGAAGGCTCTTCCTTACATAAAAAAGCCAGCATCGGGGCTGGGGATATAACCATATCATAGAGTGTTTGCCTGCATGTATGAGGCCCTGGGATCAATCCCCAGCACTGAAAAAGAAGAAAAAAAAAGCCAATATCTTACCCCCACTCCACCTCTTCTGGAAAAATAGACATGGTTCTTGTTTTGGCTGTCATGATGATCTCTCACTTTTGCTTTCTTATATTTGGGCCTCTTTTTCTAAAAAAAAAAAAAAAACAAAAATGCTTTGTTAAGAAATATTTCACATATTATATGATTTATTCACTTAAATTGTACAATTCAGAGGTTTTTAGTTTATTATCATGTAGTGCAACCATGACTACAGATTTTAGAATATTTTAATCACCTTAAAAAACCTTGTTCCTTTTAGCTATCACCACATTCTCTCTTCAATTCCAGCCCCAAACTATTATTAATTTGCTAAATTTTGTCTCTATAGGTTTCCCTATTTTGTGTTTTTATGTGAATGAGATCATATAGTATAATTTTTTTGTGAATGACTTCTTTCACTTAGCATAACATTTTAAAAGTTCATTCCTATTGTAATGTGTCATTTGATACCCCAGTATGTGGATATACTACATTTTGTTTATCCATTCACATTTTGTTGTACATGTGAGTGGTTTCTATCTCTTGGCAATAGTGAACATTCATGTTCAAGTTTCTGTATGCACATATATTTTTGCATTTATTTTGTGTATATAACTAGGAATGGAATTACCAGGTCATATGATAACTTTTATTAATCACTTAAGGAGCTTTCAGGCTATTTACCAAAGTACCTGCACCATTTTATATTTCCATCAGCTGTTTATGAGGATTCTGATTCATCCATATCCTCTCCAGAACTTGTTGTGTGACTTTTTTGTTCTTTTTTTTAATATTTATTTTTTATTGTAGTTGGACACAATACCTTTATTTTATTTATTTATTTTTACGTGGTGGGGGAATCGAATCCAGGGCCTTGCACGTGCTAGGCAAGTGCTCTACTGCTGAGCCACCAACCCCAGCCCTGTTGTCTGACTTCTTGATTATAGTATTGGGTGTGAAGTTATATCTCATTGGATTTACATTTTCTTGATGAGTACTGTGTTGAACATCTTCTCCTGTTCATTTGGCTAGCTATATATCATTTTTGGAGAAATATCTATTCAGATCATGTGCCCGTTTTAACTAGATAATTTGTCCTTTTGTTTTTGACTTATTAGAGTTATTTATATATTTCAAGTGCAAATCCTTTATCAGATAAATGAATTGCAAAAATGTTTTCCCATTATGTGGGATGTGTTCTCACTTCATTGATGGTGGCCTTAGGAACTCACAATTTTAAATTTTGATTAAGTACAACTTTTTATTTTGTTGCTCGTGCTTTTGGTGTCATAAGTAAAGATACTTGTCAAAACAACATCATGAAGATTATACTTTTATATTGTCTTCCAAGAGTTTTATAGATTTTGTGTATCCCTTTAAGTTTTTGGTCAAATTTGAGTTAATTTTTGTATAGGGCATGATGTAAGGGTAAAAATTCATTGTTGTATATGTGGATATCTAGTTGTCTCACATTTGTTGAACAGACCACTTTTACCTGTTGAAGGATCTTGGCATCATTCCTAAATACCACTAGCTGATCATATAGAAGGTCTCAGATTTGCAATGCTCTGACTTAGGTTTTTTTTTTTTTACTTTATGAAGGGTTTATCTGCATGTAACCCCACTGTACTATAAGTTAAGGGGCCTCTGGGTTTATGAAGTTTTGACTTAGGATTTAAAAAAAAAAACACTTTATAATGAGTTTCTTAGGACATAACCCCATTGTTAGTTGAGGAGATCTGTATATGTTTGGATTAATTTCTGCACTCTAGATTATATTCCACTGATGTATAGGTCTGTCCTTGTGCCAGTACCATACTTTCTTAACTGCCATTGTTTTATGGTAAGTTTTCAAAATGGGAAGTAATGAGTCCTCATGCTTTATTCTTTTTTCCCAGTATGTGTTTGGTTGCTCTTAAAATCCCATATAAAATTTATAATAAACTTGATGATTTCTACAAAGAAGCTAGCAGGGATTCTGATATGGATTGTACTTAAATGATTCAAGTAATATTGTCATGTTAGCAATGTTAAGTCTTTTAATCCATGTATTTGGAGCATTTCTCCATTTGTTTAGAGCTTCCTTAATTTTTTTCTGTAATATTTTACAGTTTCAGTGTATAAATTTTACACTTCTTCTGCTAAACTACGTATTTTATTCTTTTTGTTTTTATTTTAGATGTATCCTGCACCCTTGCTTAACTTGATAGTTCTAATAGATTTTAGTAGGCTATTTAATATTTTATGTCTATATTGTCATTATCTCTGAATAGAGCTGAAAGAGTTTTACTTCCTCTTTCCAAGCTATATGCTTTTGTGTGTGTGTGTGTGTGTGTGTGTGTGTGTGTGTGTGTAATGACCATGGCTGGAACTTCCAGTACAGTATTGAAGAGGAGTGATGAAAGTATAAACCCTTGCCTTGTTCCAAGTATTAAGGGAAAAGCATCTAGTCTCTTACTATTAAATACAATGTTAATGGTGCATTTTTGTAGATGTCCTTTATCAGATTGAGAAACGTTCCTACTATTCCTTGTTTTCCAAGGTGTGAAATTTTGTCAAATGCTCTTAAGAATGTTGAGGTGATCGTGTTATTTTTGTTTTTATTCTATCCACATGAGGTACTGGAATAATTGGTTTTCATTATTATTTCATATTAAGCAACCTTGTATCCCTGGCATAAATTCCACTGGGTCATAATGTATAATTCTTTTTATATGTTGCTGAATTTGGCTTGCTAGTGTTTTGCTGAGGTCATTTGGTACTCTGTGTCAATTCTATTCCCTTGTACTATTGAGGAAACATTGCTATTATAGCATACCATTTGTTTCTTTTTCTCATTACAATCTTGACTTAACAGGATAGAATTCTCAGTTCTGGGCCAACTGGATAAATAAAACAAACCATGGTTACCTCTGTTTCATTGTGTTAGTCCATTTATTATCAAAATGTAGAGCTGCTTTTAAAATATAGGATGAGGAAATCTATTTTAAAAATTTAAAGTTTATTTTATGAATTGAATTGTACCTCTTTTGCTTATTTTCTACAAATTAACTTATATTATTTTTTATATTTGATACAGAAGTGAATTAGATGGTTATCCTTTGTAGTATTAGTATTGCAACAGTTAAAAGTAATGGAATTATTTAGTAACAATTGAAATCAAATGGTCCTAGGTTCATGTATAAGGAGTTAATGTGAGAATCTATGTCCATAATTAACTACCTATGACTGCTCAATCAGATTTAGTTTATTTTCTACCCCCTTGACATTGCTTTGGTTGTCCATTTATTGTTAAGCATATTTTGCTTGTTACTCTTGACTAATTCATTTTTCCTCTCTTATTCTGTTTTCTGGGTAAGTATTCAGTGCAGCTACATGGTTTGTGGTCATGTTTTGCATGTTCTGACTTATGGTGCCCAAAGTGATAATTAGGCCAAAAGAATTGAATATAGTTGAATGGCAATCAGTGGGCAGGAGTGTGTTTCTCAGGATAGAACTTTGTGTAACTGGTAAGTGTGGCATTTTTTTTTCTCAGACACTCCTATACTTGTGCCAGGCTTCATAGCCTGGTATGCATATTGTGGCCTACTCTGTCTAAATTCACTACTATTTTCCATCATATACCGTTTGCTGTACTCAAGCTGGCTTCTTCATTATCCTAGAAACACACTGAGTTCTTTCTTCCCTCCACATATGACATTTTCACTTAGAATTAATTCTCTGTCCTCTTTTCCATACTACTCAAAACCCTGCAAGGCCCACTCTGGTCCATGAAGTTCCCACTAATCTCCTCTGATGGTGACCATAGATTTATAGTAAAGACATTTTTGCATTGTTAGCTTTTGTTTCATATATGTTACTATTCTCTTCAATAGTTTATACAGGGAATAGATTATATAGGAAAGTACTCATGTCTCATGTTTCTTTTTTACTCTCAGTAGTATAGGACAGGTGCTCAGTAAACATTTCTGATTGATTAGAAGGTTCTTTTTAAATTTTATTTCAGTGCTTAAACAAGCAGAAGCACCAAGAAAGAGCTATTCCCCAAATTACTTTTCCCTCTTGTGATTTTCACTCTTCAGTTAATAGTCAAGTGTTGTTTAGAGATATGAAACGAAAACAGTATATCCATTGTAGCTGTTATACAGGTCTAAGTCCCCATATGAATTTCCAGGTTCTGCTCTCTCTTACAAGAATACCACAACATCAAAACCAAAAATTATTTCTTAAATTATTAAAAAATAGCTTTTGACCTCTAAGAGAGTTTAACCTCTGTTCAAGATCAAGCAAATAACTTCAAAATTATATCAAATTTTTGCCAAGAACCTTAAAGCTCCTTGGAGAATGGCATAATAATAATGCTGGTAGATGTAGCAATTGTGATGTTAGAAATCTTGGCCTAAAATTCATTACTATACACAGAACATGGACTCTAAAGCATGCCAAAACAGTGAATGGTTATCAGTGGTGGAGGGAGGATAAGATGTCAGAAATGGTATTAAGGTTTTGGTGGAACTCAGAGATCATGCAGTGTTTTGAGTCAGTACAACTTGGCAGTCAAGGTCCAAGCAGTGGTTGAGGTATAACAGAAATCATAGAAATCCTCAAAAGATCAAAAAGAAGCCTTTAAATTAAATCAATGTTTGTTTCATTCGGACCATTTCATTTACTTCATATTTGAGCAAAAGTCAATCTCAGTTTAAACCTGCTCAAGTCCATGTAAAGCCAAGATAAGCATCCCAATCTGCTTTGAGTGGGATTTAAGAAACCACTGTAAAAAGATGACCCTTGTGTTATAGCAAAAGAACATTCTGACAGTAGAATAAGAAGAGACTGGTACAAGCTATATGTATATACATGCACAATATATTGTTAATTAGAATGCAGAACTTCTGTTTTGTAGCAGACCCAATGACTATTGATTTTGATACTGCTGAAATAAGAAGTTATTCATGCATATAGGTTCTGTCTGGTGCAATTCACAACTCAATTAACTTCCAATAAATCAGAAAAAAAGAGGAGGAAGGCAAACCCTGATTTAAATAAACAAGAATCATTACAGCTTATTAAGACATTATTTTGGCATGAGAACCTAATCTGTTTTAGTATTTCTTCCAGCCTAGAAAAATCTACTATATGACAGCAAAAGTCATGTTAGAAGGGGTGAATAGATGACAGTTACCAGTAATACGTGGCAGGTAATACCTGGCAGGAAAGATATTTAAGGCTTGATCTTTCAGCAAGTGAGATATCTATCAACTTTCCCAATTAAGAATGAGAAGTTTCTTATTGTACTTGGATACCAAGCAAAGTAAGTATATTCTTGAATCTACAGTCTTGCACTTTTTCTTGCTCTTCTTGCCAGCCTTCTTATTCTTCAACTATCTTTGCTCATGTGTTATTCTTCTGCCTCATTGCAGATACCTTTTTGTTTCCTAACAATCCAAACTTGTTTCATCCTTCAAGGCTCAACACAAGTCTGACTTTCCCACAAATCACTGGTTATTTCTGTGCACACTGAGTTCTGCTTGTTCTGATCCTTTGGTTTCCTTTGGCAGTAATAGATCAGTCAACATCCAGTCACTGTTTTATTCCATGAGTTATATCATTCAACTGGACTTCAAGTTGAATATTGAAATTTACTCATATTTTTGTCTGATGCTTCCACTGTACCTAGTGCCACCTACAATTTTACAACTATTACATGTGTGTGTGCATGTGCACGCACACACACACACACACACACACACACACCTGATTTGCTTAAGAATAGGATCACTGTAGAATGTATTGTCAAAAACCAGGACACCTTTGTGAGTAGAAGAGATGACAATAGTAATTTTACTGTACTTCATTGAAACATTTCCAAAAATAGGATGAGTTGTTAGATGGGTGGAAGAGGATAGATGAATAGCTGTGTAACAAAGCAAGACCAATAACATAGTAAAGGCAAATTTTTAGGTGAGGTTCCCTATATAATCATTAAAAATTTTGGATATTTGAAAGTTTCAAATATAATTATGAAATATATTCAAATATAATTATGCTTCTCCACAAAAATGGAGATATATGGTCAACCCAGGCTTCAAGTTACTGTACCATTGATCTCAGAAAGAAAAACATGAGCAGTCAAGCAGAGAAAAATGAATGAATATAATGCAATGGAACTAAGTGAGTGGCCATGGTATAAATTAATAGATGAATTTAAGACCTACGATTGGAAATCTGGGTCTAACCTTACAAGTGACATTCCATTCTTCTGAAACTGAGAGTTATATTGTTGGATTAGGAGTTTTAGTTCATTACATTTAAGATGAATTATAAGAGGGAGTAATAATATAAACAGAGAGAAGAACCGGCAAGGATTCTGCATTATATTAATCCCCAACCTTGCTCTATTTGTGTAGCCCCAGACCTTTGTGAAGCATATGTCCTTGGGAAGCAGGCGTTTTGGTTTGTTGACTTCAGTAGCAGCAGTTGGCTTATCAGGTGGTAAGGCTATAAACAGTTCATTGAAAATCCCCAGGAAATCCTGGCTCTTTTCTTTGTTATTTTGCTTTACATGGCACATGTGTTTCTGAAAAGAAAATGTGAAATTTAATTATTTTGAAAAACCAAGCTGTAATTTCCTAAGATCTAACCAATTGGTTCTCAAATTTTGCTTTATACTGTGAACATCCAGGTTCACATTCACTGCTGTCAAGGACCCAACCCCACAGTTCTGACTTAATTGGGTATAGGTTGTGGCCTGGGCATCAGACTATTTTAAGTCTCCTTAAGTGATTCTAAAGTTTGAGAACCACTGATCTTTCTTAGAGATGCTGATGAGACTTCAATTTGAAGGAGCTCTTGACTACCTTCATAAACTTCAATTTGAAGGAGCTTCTATATGAGGCTGGGACATTTATGTGGGGGGAGAATGTTGGGTCCATAGAGAGGGTGTTCCTGTTTCTGGGAGAGAAAAGCTAGGAAGAATTGTGTAAATTTTTGTTCCATGGACCAAAATTTATTTTCTTAGTGCTTCTAAGAAACACTTTATGTGTCTTTTGTCATACCTCATAAATTTATAAATAGTAAAAAGTAATAAAATTTAATCATTGCATTATGATAATACACCCCTAATATATTTATCTCATATATTTGCATGTTTCTTTATTGGGTTTTCACAGATGAAGGTACTCTTGTTGTTTTAGAGCATTATATACCTAATTAGGTCATGTAATGCAATACACCTGTCTCCTGTCATGACTAAGGTGAAACATGCTTGCTGAGGTAGTGAGTGATATTGTACTGTTCTGTTTTACCTGTTTGATGGAAGTATCTCAGGAAGTATATTTTACCAGAAACTATCAGCAGAAAGCAGATAGTAAACAGTCTGTTGTAGGCACCTATATTTTTCTCTTTCCTCAATCAATACGCCCATCACTACTTACATTATCTATTGCTTATCTCTTATTGCCTGTAACAATGACATACACATCCTCTTTGAAGAGTCCTTGTATATAGCTGCATGTCATCAGGGACCTATACCTTGAATGGTTGGGTCACTTGTTACATAAGGATATAATTGGGTAGACAATGTATTTGATTTGCTGAGCAGGGTCTAGGGACTCTGGTTTCAAAAGTCATAATTTATTTCATGTGAAATATCAACTGGACTTATATTATGATGATTTTCAACTTTATTGGGATCTCAATTTTAGACCACAAAGTTGCTGTTATATTAGTGTTTGTTTTACATTATCTTTAATCTGCTTAAATATGTTTGAATTGTCTCTTCCAAGTTTTAAAATAGTAATCTGAGTTTTAATGGAATTGGGATTTGTACTTGATAAGTTAAAGTTTTGATATTATAAAAACCCATTTATTCTTTCTACATTTCCTTCCCTTTTCTTCTTGTGGCTTGGTTTAGAGGTACCGCTCTAAACCTAGTCCATTATTTATTGGGAAAACTCTTTTAATTGGCCTTGGCTTTATTCAATCTAACTGTAATAATTTGATTTTTATATAAAACATTTAATCATGCTTTACCATATGGTGTACATCATTTATACATAAAAGCTACTTGCTGTTCTACCTTTGGAAATCATTAGAGAATCTCAGTAAGGATTTTCTAGCCATCTGCTTCTCTTTCAAACCTTGTGTTAATGTAGACATCTGCAGTGGTGACTCTAGGGTTATTCAGTTGCAGTGTCCAGTTAAATGTCCTTGTGCATAGCTCTCTAGAAATCAGGCCTGCATGAAGATGTCATGTCTATGGATTTGATATCACTATGTTGCAAAGTGATTTTTTTTTCAGTTTTACTGGATGGAAAGGGCACTTACATCTATCTCACATGCATCTCTCTTTGCAGTAGGGTATCTCTTTCTTAGAAAATCATTTAAGATCCAAACATAGGAATAGGTCCTAGAAGGGTATACCTATAATCCCAGCTACTCAGGAAGCTGAGGCAGGAGGACTGCTTGAGTCCAGAAGTTTAAGAATAGCCTTGGCCACATAGTGAGACCCTGTCTCAACAAACAGATAATGAATAAAAAGTAAACACACACACACACACACACACACAAAAGAATCATACTGGTGTAATTGATCATATTTTTAGTCTTCTTTAGATTGTTGGAAATAATTTAGCTTGAAATTTCTTTCCATTGAAATTCTCCCAGTTCATTCATATATCTGTGTATAAATATGTATTTGACAGTAAGTGGAGGTGTGAGAAAAATAAACCAAATATCTATAAACTGCCAAAGTCCAGAAAAGGAAACAAATATTCTCTAATACTATATTATGAATCAATGGGGGAAATGATTCAATTTACAAAAATAGAGTTTAGATTCAAATTTTCTAAAACCCACACACTGCACAGGGTGATGAATATTTGTGTTTGGATTAATGGTCCTCATATTTTTTCCTCATTTTTGTTGGTGCATTATAGTTGTACATATTGATTGATTTGTTGTTATGTATTTGTGCATGCACACAATATAACAATACAATTTGGACAGTATCAGTCCCAGCATTTCTCCCTCTCTTCTTACCTCCCACCCCTTGATCTCTTTCCTCTATTGATCTTCCCTTGATTTTCATGAGACCCATCCTATCTTTATTTTACTTTGTCCTCTCTAGCTTCTTCTACATGTGAGAGAAAAAAGGACCCTTAACCTTCTGAGTTTGACTTATTTTGCTTAACATGATGGTCTCTACTTCCATCCACTTTCCTGCAAGTGACATAATTTCATTTTTCTTTATGGCTGAATAAAACTCCACTGTGTGTGTGTATGTGTGTGTGTGTGTGTGTGTGTGTGTGTGTATGTGTATATATATATATATATATATATATATATATATATATATATTACATTTTCTTTACCCATTCATCCATTGATGGACACCAAGGCTGGTTCCATAGTTTGGGTATTGTGAATTGTGCTGCTATAAACATAGGTATGTATGTATCACTGTAGTAAGATGCCTTTAATTCTTCAGGGTAAATACTGAGAAGTGGTAGATCTGGGTCATATGGTTGTTCTATATCTAGTCTTTTGAGGAGCCTCCATACTGATTTACATAGCAGTTGTATTAATTTACAGTCCTACCAGGAGCGTAAAAGTGTTTCTTTTCATTCACATCCTCTCCAGCATTTCATATTGTTTGTATTTCTGATGACTGCCATTCTGACTAGTGTGAGATGAATCTCAGTGTAGTTTTGATTTGAATTTCTCTTGTTGCTAATGATATTGAACATTGTTTCATGTATTTGTTGGCCATTTGTATTTCTACTTTTGAGAAGTGTCTGATTAGTTCATTTGTCCATCTATTAATTGGGTTATTTGATTTTTTGGTGTAAAGACTTTTGAGCTCTTCATTTCTTTACAAAAGACTACCTCCTATCTAAAAGTTCAACTATTTCATTCAAAGGAAAATGTATAGTGATATATGAAGTGGACTTATTGTCTGTAACCTTTATATGGATTTGTAATTATATCTATGCATTTTTTATAACATTCATAAACATTATACTGAAATGAGATGTCAACTGGGAAGCGAAGAAACAAAACAAGAACTTTTTGTTTTTGTTGTTTCAGCACTGAGGATCAGTAAAATGAGTTAACATCCACAAAATGATGGCTAAATTATTCAGTTATGAGAGTAACCTTCACGAGCTATAGTTAGGGGCATCAATTTTAAAATTCAATACAAGAAAAATTGCTTTCATATAATGAAATAATATTTCAGATAAATAATGAGATTTCCTGTAAATCTGTAATTCAAGGAGCTTTGCACAGCTATTTTGATCCACTGAGTCAATTGGTAAGAAACAGTAAGTGGTAATTTTCTCATTTCATCCAGAGATTTTTTTTTCATTTTCTCTATCACTAAATACAGATCTTTCAACTAAATTATAGGCAAAGGGTAATATTCAGGGTGGATGAGGAGACAAAGCAATTTAGTGACAGTTTTGTGTGATTAAAAACTGAAGCAAAACTCCTGAGCCTGATAACCACAAAATCTGTTTATTGCCAGCATAATCTTGGCAGTGATGAGTTATGTTCATATTATTCAATGAGACAAAAGAAGGGTCAAATTTTTTCAAAAACATTTTTCTTGCTTTATAAGCATTTGAAAATGCTTACTGTTATTTCCTCAGGGCTTTCTTTGACCTTACATGTGGGGTATTTTCTGGAGTAAATAACTGTTGGATGTTTTAGTGACTGAAAAGAAAGTACCAGGCATCTTAGCCAATCTTTACACTTCACTAAATGTTGACTGTGTTTGCACATATATAACTTAATTATGTTTCCTTGGTTAATTGTAAATCCCAAGTGCAAGGATCTCCTTCATTTATTTAAAATTTCACATTAGTTCTAGTTTAGTTCACAGTAGGCACTCAGTAAATGCTCATTTAATAATACTGAAAATGTACTGCTTAGTGTCAGTACAATGTGAAGTCCACAGTCAGAAAGCACTCAGTTGATTATATATATATATATATATATATATATATATATATATATATATATATTCAATGGACCTTTATTTTATTTATTTATATGTGGTGCTGAGAATCAAACCCAGTGCCTCACACATGCTAGGTAGGTGCTCTAACACTGAGCCACAACCTCAGTCCCTCAGTTGGTATTTTATAGTAAACCAAGTCATTCAGTGCTTTGAGATTTTTGACTGATGATAAATATTCCAAAGAGAACATATTCAGGTTAAGTGATCACTATTTCAGAAGGTGCAGCCAACACTTTGGCCCCAAATTGTTGATGCTTGACTGTTTCTAACCCCTGAGGAAGATCTTTGACCCACAGAGATAGTCTTTCTAGACTGAAGGAAAAACTGCTTTTTACATGGTTGCAGAATCTGGTAACAAGTTTTCACTTTTAGATTTTCAAAGGAAAGTAGGGATTGTGGAAGTAACAGCTGAATTTCAATGACAATTCCAGTGTCTCTTCTGGATACAGCTGACCTGCTTGAAATAAGCCAATTTAAATGATGCCTGCTATTCTGCTAATAATTTTTGTAGAAATATAGATAAATAAATTACTTTCAGTTTAGAATTCTGCTTGAGACCAACTCAGAAGGCTGAGTAGTAGCTGGCATGGTTCATTAGAGGATTTAATTGGCCTTGAAATGCAATGAGATGTGTTTATTTACTCTCATTTTGAGGCACTCTGTTTACTCTAGGTGCTTCTTTTCAATGTTCTACTCATAGAATAATATATTTTTAAAAGTTATTGTTACTCTTATGATCCCTCTTTGAGGCCACTTGTTTGCTTCAGACTTCTTTCTGTCTCTTCTGATTTTAGTTTCAAAATCTTTTTTTTTTTTACATTTTATTATTCTCCTACAAAGGTAATTGAAATTGGTTTAGAGAGCTTTTTAAAGAACACTTTTAAAGCTCAGAGTTTACCTCCCTCTGGTTGAAAACCACAGTGGAGTAATGGAAGGAAAGTAAACACTTTGGCTTATATAGTAATAATTACCACTTTAAAATGTAAAAATTATCATTAATTCAAAGAAACTTCAAATGCTCTCTGGTCACAAGGCATAAAATTTTAGGACTGCAAGAGAGTTCCTGTGGTCATTTGGTACTTCCCTGAGACTTCTGGAAACTTAATAGCCTCTGAGCTTTCCTTTAGCCCGAGGCGCAAAAGGATCCTGCTGTTTGCTTCATTGGGCTTGAAAATAGTGGGCAAAGAAAATCTTGTGCAAACACAGTATGCAAAGTCTTTCATATACAGCTAACTTTACAGACTTCCTTTTGGTAGAAAGTACTTTTTCCAGTGGTCAGGTAAACCACAGGTCATGCTGAATCAATGGCACCCTTTTTGTCAGCTGCCCCTAAGGACCTAGGACACATATTTGTAAGATGGCTAACAAGTTTGGAGATAGAGGCCTTGACTAGAGAGCTGTGTGCAGGAATCCAAGCCTGAGTAGGAAGAAAGCAAGGAGCTTTGGTCTCATTAAAGTCTACCCGCAAGCAGATAACAAGCTAAGGTAAACAGAGCAAATGCAGGCTTCCTGGGTTGGGATGTGCTCTATTCTGAAGACCACCATGTAGGACACTGAATGCATCAACATGTTTGCTGTACACAGGGATCAATGGCTGGGTGGAAATAGGTGGGGCCAGGAAATAGGAGAGAATAAGACATTGGTAAATGTGGATGGGGAAAATGAGGCTGAATACATTTTGAAGAATCTTTATCATTTTGGGTAGAAAAAAGGAAGAATGTCTATATTTAGAAAAATATTTTCTCTAGGTTACTTTTAAAAATATTCTGGAAAGTAAGAAATACGCTCTTTTTTTTTTTTTTTTGCAAATTTCAGTTGGAAGAGTTTGGTCACTGAAAGGCTTAGGGTTAGGGATTAACCTGTTAAATGTGAAGTTTTTAATTCTGTGAATATTTCAGGGAATCGACACAGGTGCATTAAAATATGTGGGAAATCATAATCTAAAGCTTGTATATCCTTTGTTATCATTAAGAATACAATATAGATTTTTCTATAGATAGAAAATTGGTCAAATATGATATCTGAGATTCTGGGACAAAATTGGTTAATTCTTTTCTGTGACCATCATCAGGTAACTTATTTTAATGTTTTCAACTGCAAATCTACTTATTTATTGCTCAGACTAGCTGTGAGACTAAATAGTATTTACTGTTTGTTTATCCATTTGTTCTGTCACTTATTAATTTACCAAACAATGTTTATTGAGGTCCTAATACATATCCAGGGAACTTCACAGTACATTTTATTCATTCCATCGATACTTACTGAGTACCTACTCTGTACTGTTAAAAACAGTAAATGTACATATAATTATAAACATAATATGAAGATCTCTTTTTCCAGTCTCTCATACTCTCCATGCTTTTTAAAACTTTACTTTGTACTTCTTTATGTAGATTCCATTATTATAATTAACTTCAAATTTTCAGATTTTGTCAAGTTATAAATTATACATAAATAAATGAGACAATATAGGTGGAATCAATTTAAAAAGTATAGAGCAATGTGTATATGTGGAGTAATGTTAATATTATTTGTGGTCACTTATCACCCTTGATGGGACAATGATAAACAGCTCATGTAGAAGTGCATCGTGACTAGATTCCCCACCTCCTCTCCTAGAAGGCTGTATGGCAACAACTGGGTGGATCAAGAAGAATGTGATAAATGGGGGAAAAAAGTTTCCCTGACCTCTGGTTTCTGATACAATTTTCCTAAGGCTGGTCTACTTTTGGACAGTGTAATCGTTTTAAGCCTTATAAGTAGGCTTTTTTTTCCTTTCTTTCTTTTTAGTTGTAGATGAACATACAGTGTCTTTATTTATTTTTTTGTGGTGCTGAGGATTGAACTCAGTGCATCACACATGCGAGGCAGGAGCTTTACCACCAAACTACAACCTGAGCCCCTAGAAGTAAGCTTTCTATTTTTATTTTTTTTAAATTTTTAAAAAATTATCAATGGACTTCATTTTATTTATTTATATGTGGTGCTGAGAATCGAACCCAGTGCCTCACACATGCTAGGCAAGCACTTTACCACTGAGCCACAACCCCAGCCCCAGAAGTAAGCTTTTTTACTGTGACTTTTGAGGTGCTGCTATAGACACCCTCTGACTTTCTTTTACCTGTTTTATTCTGTAAAGTGTTTTTTTTTTTCTTTTTATACACAGAAGTTTCATCTGTAGTTCTCTTCCCCTGGTTTTGCAGAGATGAGTTTTCACCAGTACTTTAGTTATACTGGAGTCAAATGCTTGCAGGGAGCCCCCACTGAATGGTAAATGCTTCAATCCCCAGAGTGTAGCTCAGTGCAACACTGCAAGCAGTCAGTCGTTTTTCATTAAGCAGTGATTTGATTAGATAAAAATAAAAGTTGCTTGAGCATTCATTTTTGCAGCAGTGCATAACAAATTTATGCAAATTCCCGTGCCACTCATCTGTATGCAAAATATAAAAGTGTGATTACCAAGCCATGTGCACCTGTATTGAAGTTTAATCAGGTACAAATATTAATGAAAAGAATAAAGCTTTTAACAAAAGTCACAGCTGTTTGAGGTTTGTAATATACTGCAATGAGAGCTTTAGTGTATTATCAACAATTTGGTGTTTTCAGATTAAACAAAATCATTTTTTAAAGGAAATCCCAAACATGGCATTTCTGTAGTGGCACTTGGGAAAGCAGAGAAACAAAAATGGGGCTAAATGACTTGGCTGACTTGATAGCCGAGGTGTGGCCAAAATGTTTGAAATATATAAACTCAGGAAGAGGGCTTTATTAAGAGTTTTATTATAATCTCATGGACAGAATAGTTCTAGGCATGGTAGACATTTAATTCTTAGCATGGTATAGCACATCATTTAGTAGATGATCAAAAATGTTTGTAAAATTATTTCTTCATTCATGTTGTTTGAATAAATAATTTTAAATATTATGAAAGAAATAGTGTGCCAACTTTCAAGTCAATGAAAGTCTGTCCTTTATATTACAATGGTACGGAAAAAAACAAGAATCTTCATTGAGTCCTAGCAGCTGTGCTGGACATATTATATAGATTCTTTTAGTTTGTTCTCCTAACACATCATGAAGCAATAGCTCACTTTTAGAAATGAAGAAACTGAACCTGAAATAAGTTTAACATATAGCCACAAATTACATAGCTAGTCTAATTCCAAAGTCCTGGTCTTTCCTCTGTGTCACAGAATCCATAATATTCCATTTAATATCAAATAATGCATGGGACCTTCTTGGAGGTCAATGGTGTATCTTTTGATAAGTAGTATGAAATTTATCTAAGAAGTTGAGTCAAAATTTGAATCCTACAAATACTTGGCACTAAAGTAGAATGGATTCCTAATGTCGAGGAGACACAATCATTGAAGACTGACCTCTGCCAGGGTGTTCCTTTTAATGGTATAGTATTCATTTACATTTTCTGGTCCTCAGAATAGTGTTCTAAGTACCAGTAGACAAGAGAGAGGCTAAAGAGTGATTTTGTCAATGCCTATATCTTATAATTTGTGGTTGTATGGAATGAGTCAGAACCTATTTTCTGAATCTTGTTCTATAAAATTGAACATGATCCTATCTTCATTGATGGCAGGCCTGAAAATTAAAAGGTATAGTTTAATGCTACAATTTTTTCTATGCTGTTGAAAAATAATGAACAAGGACTCTAGTTCCATCCTTATCATTCTCGGGGTTAGAACAGAATGATAAATGGGGTAATTTGAGGGCTTAGGTCAGATATGGCTTTCATATATTTATAGGAACAGTCCATTGGAGTGGAGAAAAGTGAGAGAATGAGGATTAAGATATTCTGTAGGCCACAGTGATTTAGGGAATTTAGAAAACAAAAATTTTCCTCTTCCACATCTATGTCATTCTTTATGTCAAAATATGGGTCTTATTTCTAACTCCTTATCCAGGCATGTAAAATGCACATTGTCTGACTTCAGTTTAGCCCCTGAGGGATATTTTCAGCAAGTCTTGAGAAAAAGTAATTCTCTCTAACCACATTAGTATACTTGACCTCTCCTCTTTTGTTTATACCTTTTTCCCTTTTTCTAAATTGCCCTCCCTCTATACTTCTTTGTCCTTCCCATACCTACATATGACTCTTTCAAAGTCCAGCTGAAATCTCATCTTCTCCACAAAGACCTCCTTGAGACTTCAACTTATAGCGGTCTTCCTTTGTATTCCTGTGACATCCTTTGGTTCATTGTCTATAACTCCTCCCTCCTTCCCTTCCTCTCTCTCTTGCTCTTCCTTCTTTTAACAAGTACATCTTGCTTGTTGGCTAAACAGTACAACAAATATTTGATGAGAATATGATAGTTGTCTCAAAATACCCTGACATTATGGAGGTCAGATTAAATGCATCAGACAACTGTAGGTCAAAGAAACAACCGATAGCTTCTCTGAAGTAAAAACAAACAAAAAACAAACAAAACATGATTCTAGGAAGGTGGGTGACAAAGGGTCTTCATAGACTAAGAAAACTAACTTGAAGTGGTTAAGAAATGTAATCCAAGGAGGTGATAATTCAGCTGAGTTATCATTTAACATTAGCAGTTTGAGTTATTATTAACTCATTTGATGCTAAGTTTTTAATTCTATGAATATTTCAATGTAATTGACACAGATTAATTAAAACAAGTTAGAGAAGTGATCTAGAACCTATACTTTATAATCTTTTCATATGTATATGAAATATATATACATATATTTTCAAACACACTAATCATTTACATATTATTTTTCTCAAAAAATAGAACTCTAAAAACATAATATTTATTTCAAAAGTTACCATAAGTGGTATATTTGTTGCTCAAGTTAAGTTTTTTAGATGTCATACTTTTCAGACATTAGGAAATTAACATTAAAAGAGCTTGGGGTAGAGCCTGTGAAGAACACTGGAGAGGGCTGGGGTATAGCTCAGGTAAATTGTTTCCCTAGAATGCCTAAAGCCTGGATTTTGATTTCTAGCACCAAATGATGATAATGATAACAACAACAACAACAATAATAAATAAGTAAAAAAATCCTGGAGGCATGGATATGACATATGGAAAGGTCTGTGACAAGAAGAAAAGTGTACTTATATGGCTCATTATTTTTTTGCTTACACACTCTCTCCTCATGCATACTATACAATAATTTTAGGTAGGAGTAATTTGTTATTATTTTTACATAATACTTTTCAAAGGACTTTAATAATCATTGAGCCCAAACTCTAATATGGTCTGAAAGGCTCAGTGGTTTGCTGAAGATATATGGGTCTCCTGTACACATTCCACTCCATGCCCAGTGTTCTTTCATTAAAATGATTCTTTATAACTTTGTAAATAGTGCATTTCTGGAATAAGCCACTACATGTGGGAGACGGCTGAGAAATGCTCTCATTTACAGCTGGTGACTGTGATCATCTGTAGAATAGAAGAGAGCAGGAAGGTGTGGAATCAAAAAGTGTTTCATTATATGGAAAATTTTATAGGACAAAGAAGTACATGTTAGGGAGGAAATCTACATTTGTAAAGGGACTTGCTAACTAAGCTTTGGAATGCATAGGGTAAAGACTGGATCTTTGAAGAAAATCTGTGTGAAATAAAAGATGAAGGATATTATAATGATTAGAATTCAGAGGGTCTTAGATTTTATACTATTTCAAATAATTTTCTTGAGGTTGAAAGATAAAAAAGATAATAATTTGGTAGTGGCTCCATTGGTGTGATAGTTTTAAAACATGGTCCTCAAATTCTTTGACATTCCAACCACCAAGAGGTATAGATTTATTTCCACTTGAATTTTTTGGCAAATAGAATACAGGCGAAGTGACCCTGCCAGTCTTTAGCCCTAGCACTTAGCAAAATGATAGTTTTTCCTTCCTTTCATTATGAAGTTCACACTTAAATCCTAGCCATCATATTTTGGGAAAGTCAAGCAGCCCATGGAAAGAAAGACCCACATGCCTACCCCATAGGGAAGAACTGTGGCCTCTGGCCCACATCTCTGGGTGAACTTTCCAGAATTGAATCATTTTCAAAGTAGACCCTACATTCCTTCATTCAGCCACTCCAACTGACACCTTATAAACCAGAGACAAGCTGCTCCTGCCAAGAAATGCCAAAAATTGCAGCTTTATTTGCAAAGTAAAATGATCATTGTTGTTTGAAGCAACAAGGTAATGGAGTGGTTTCTTTTGCAGGAAATGATAATTAATATATTTGAGGAGATTTTTCAGATTTGCTGAACACTGGAAAGTTTGAAAGCTCTTGTTCTTACGTAGGGTCCTTCATTTACAGAAGTGAAAGATAAATCAAGGAAGCCAAGAACAACCAAATAAACTGAAAAAAACATCAAAATAATTGCATCAATCAAAGGGAGCGATTATAGGGTCACGGGGAAATACAGCACCATGGATTTGATTTAGGATGAGTGGGTGGGAGACACAGAAAAACTAGACAGCAATGTTGTGATCCTGGGAGAGTAAAGTTAGGAAATGAATGAAAAGGCCTAATTTATTTAAGAAGTTAGGAAAAATAGGATAGAGCCAAAGACCAGGTCTCCAGCAGAGATGTAAGTCCCGAGGTCCTTGAATATCTGGTTGCACCTGGTGGTGTCTCTTCCTCAACCTGACTCTGACGTGAAGTTTGGCCCCTACATGCCTAGCCAATCTGCTTCCCTATAGGGTCTTGACACATATTATGCCAAACACCTTGGGTACACCAAGGATTTCGGTTTCCACAATCTTGTTGAGATCTCAATCCGAGCCCAAAAATTTCCAAGAAGATGGTGAACAGAGTCAATATATTGCAAAATTGCATATCATATATGAGGCTAGAAATTGAAAGTGGGATTTAATTATACACACATATGATTCTCCTTCATTTACACACAATGCCAATTTTTTCAATAAACTGTTTATGTGGTGAGGATAAATTGATACAGCTTAGAGTCAGAGTTGAAGACAAAACAGGTCTAGAGAATAATCATTTTTAGCTTGGAAAGGTGGAATATATATATTCCTTTGAGCTTTTGGGTGAAATTGTCATGCCTAAGATTATGAATTAAATAAGAAATTATACCATGTCCAATACCAAATAGTTCCTGCCTTTGATTTAAATTTTCATTTTAATAGGTGAAAATACATAATTGACTAATACAATTGAGAAATGAATAGTGTGTAAATGCATTCCCCATGAACAAAATGGTGTCATGTTTAATGGCTAAGGTTTCATGTTTGATTAAGTTGGGCCTAGGGATAAAAAATCACTTCATTTGTTCTTAGTTCAGGAAAGTTTACTGTTATCCTGATATGCCAAAATAGCCTGGTTAGGAAAAGGCGATGGAGGGTACAATTTTTGAGAGTATTTTGGAATAATTGATTCTTCTGAGAATTGAAAGATATTTATGCTTTTTTTGAGGCTTCCTGGCCAGTGTGAGTGCTATTCTAAATGCAGTACTTTACAGATTCCAGACATATGCCACATTCATTTTATCCAGATGATGAATGACTTATTGATAGTCTAGGCTTTGTACTATTTGAGAATCCAGTTCTTTTAATAGCCATTATGTCATTGATATGACACTTACTTGTATAGATGTTATTAATGGTCACTATTCAGCTTTTCATTTGCAATGAAGCCAAAGGGCAGTTGGAGGGGGATGAGGTCAGACTGAGTCACTGATTCCTTGAAGTCATTTGTGTGTTCCCATTTGAGGATCCTGTGAAGAAACACAAGCCAATTTGAGCACACCACACTTTGGATGAGTTTTCATTTGAGGAGCTTCAGAAACTCCCACAAGTCAGATTCAGTAGAGTTTTCAGGAGATTGCCAAAGACTGTGCAGTGTGTCTGGCAAGAATGTAAACAACAAGCAGATGTTTCATCAGAGTGGAGCCCATTCTGGGAAACTGTCCCTGGGCAGTCAATGAGAGATCTGGGAAGAAGGTAGTTCAGAACAAAGATAAGAGAACTGGACTTGGGCATGCACTTACCTAAAAATAGACTTACAAATTTTAGAGTTCTAAGCCTCTATAGGAACTTCAGACATAGTTGCTAATTAACCTCTTGAACTTTGCATGAAAATTCTGCCTGGCACTCTAATCTTGTGATAACTTCCTGCTACTGTGGTAATGGCTGGATTTGTTCTTTTTTAAAACATACCTCTCTATGTGCTTCTCACAGTTTATGAAAATCCAAATAGTTAGAAATTCATAGCTGCTTTCATCACCAACAGATTATATGATCTTTGATAAACGCTTCATCTCTCTAGGCTTACTTTCTTCACATATAAGAGGAACAAAGTAAACCAGAGAGCATTTTAGATCTATTCCAACTTATTTGGACACAAGCTAAAAAAGCATGAGCTGAAGAAACCAATATTTATAAATTATCTCTCTATCTCTGCTTTCTTATGAATATGTTAAAAAATGTAGAGCTCTTCAACTGGCAGAATAATCACTTGAACATTAAGATCTCTGAGGCTATAATATGCATGTGTACCATTGCTCAGAGACATAAGTATTCAGTAAATATTCATTGAGTACAAATTATATTCTAGGTACTGTGCTAGGAATTAGAGTTAACCCAGTGAGGAAGACATATGTGGTTCTTGCCCTCAGGGAGTTTTGTGTTGGGAAAACACAAACATTAAATACTGTAATTAAGTAGTATAAATATGATTAATTGCTGAGAAGGACAATAAGAGAGAACCTGGGCTGGCCTAGTGAGGGTTAGAGGTCAGGATGAAGTCATCAATGACTTCTCTGAAGAAAATTTATTCTCAAGCATTATACAACCTGGTATGAAAGAACCTCATATGATACTTTTGATTATTGAACTGGTTGTTTTTGCTCCATTCTATGACTGTAACTCCAGGCTACAGATTCTAAATCCTCACTATTAGTCCCTTATGCATTTGAGATAGAACATGGAAATGGCTTAGAGAAAGACATATCTGTGAACAGAAACAAAATTCACAAAGACCACATTATGGCATAGTGTGGATGGATATCTGCATGCAAGAGTTAATGTGAATGCATACTTATTTTTCATTTACCACAAAGAGTATTTTTAAACTGTGATAAAATTCTATGGATGTTTGTGAACTGGGTCCTGAAATCTGGAATAGTATAGTGACTTAAAGAGTGGTCTTTTGAATAACATTATGTTCAAAACTTGTGCAAAATTTCTGAGAAATATGAGAATTAATTGAAGTAATCCATGGGAAGGGTTTGGCATAGTGTCTGATACCTAGTAAAAGTCAACTAACATTAGCTATTGTTGCTATTAGTATTTAGCAAAAACAATAACAACTTCCTCATTCTTTGTTTTTCTGGAAGTAATATATAAGAAATTTACCAAGTAACCATTCCTCCTTTTGCTTCTCACCCAAATAATGGGTGTTCACTTGACCAAGAAAAAAGAAACAAAAATATCTGGGGCTTACAGGAAGATGGCAGTAGAAAAGGAAAAATTCCTGCTATGGTACTGTGTGAGAAGAGGCTGAAGGTAATTCAGAGTGATGTCATAAATGTAACTGTTATTTCATTCTAACCTTAAAAGCACTGAAATTTTTTATATTTAAAATAATGTATTTTTTGGTGGTGGTGACAATGTGTCTCTCTGTGTTAGATCTAATTGATATTAAAAATTAAAAGAATATGTTGGGTCATCATTTATGGGAATTGTTTAAAGCAGTAGTCACTTATGACAGGGGGCCTGATTTCTTTTCTTGAATTCATAGCTTTAATATATCTACCTAGTACAAATTTTGCATATATCACATTCTAAGTATGTAATCACTCATAATGAGAATGATGATCTATTTGAGTTATGGCACATGGTTTAATAGTGATTGTTACTATCCTATAAATATTTAGCATTTAGCTCAGCATGCTTCTTGCTAGATATACTGTGGGTCTTATTAGGAAAGCTTAAGTATAAATGTATTTTTTTCTTCCTCAAAGGAAATGTGGGTGCATTTTCTTGGAATTTGTAGACTCATAGTCACCTTCATATCTGTAGCTTTGTTAATAAAATGTTCGTTTTCGGTGCCTGATCGAACATGGTTCTGTATTTCACTCTGAAACCTACAGAAACATTTCTTTTAGAAGTAGTATCCCAGCCCTTCAGATTTTTTTCTCTTTCATGCCAACACAGAACCTATGTTCAAGTCTCGGACATTCCACATGGATCATGGTCATTATCACTGTCAGTCATAACTGTGTTCATGTGTCCTAAATACATGGAATTATTTCTCCAACTCTTGTAGCTTAGATAAGTATATCCCTTCATGTAAGTCCTACACAAAGTACTTATTGAGTATTCCTGAGTCTCACTGGACTTTTCTACCAAATTATAAGTTTGGAAAAATGAGGCTCCCTAACATTGACTTTTTGGGAGAGTCCCCACCCTCCAGCACACAGCTGAGCACCTAAAGATACCTGTAAGTACATATTGACTTGAATTCTGTCTTCTGACTCAATTTGACATTAGAAACTCAATGTAAGATAAGAGGGAAACAATATACACAGAGCATTTGTGTCATCATTTCCTCACCATTTTAACAGTTGGGGAGAGGGTGAAGGGTGCATTTCAAATCCTTACCAGCCAGATCTACAGAGAGCTTTCCCTTTCTTCTGGTCACCAAACCACATGTAGGACCTCAAACAACTGGGTTTGAGGTACTCTGTGGTTATGGGGTCAGTGAAAACACTATTTAAGGTATCTGAACACTTTCCTTTGGTCATCACATCTCAGGATTTCAAGATAGCATAGGCACTGATGAATCAGAAGGCGAGAGGTACTGATCTGACTTGATTGTGCAGTGAACTTGATTTTTGTGCATTTGCAAACAGCAGTTCTGAGGGTAAGTTTCCCTGAAGACTCTATATTCTTTGACCTAAAGTTTCAGAAGCATAAACAATAGCACTGTATATGTGTTTGTTCTGAGACTTCCAGAAATGCTCTAATGTGTGAATATAGAGTATAGTTTCATTTCCCTTTGTTAGGTAAGAGGCACTTGAAAATAAAATACATGCAGCTGTGAGATATTGAAATATTTCACACACACATGTATTTGAAGCCTGTTTTCTAGAGAATTTTACTTGTCAGCAAATCTACCTAATTCTTTTTCAGTTTCTCTGACTTGACTTTACCTTTTCATGTTGTGGTGGTTATGACTATTTCCTCAAATTGTATTTTATTTTAACTTAAGGAATAAAGAAGTTGAGTTTTTTGAAAGCACTTTGTGGGTGCCATTTGGTAGTAGTGGATAAATGGAAAGTTAAATGACTTGCTCAGAATCCAGAAGAAAGTCAGAAGTGGGACCAAACAAGACTTTTGTCCTTTTGGACCATTGCTTCTCAGATCCACTCCATCACTGAACCTTTTGTCAATAAAGCAGTCTCTCAGTGTTTGACAGGAGACAGTTAATTAATCAAATAAAGAGAATGCTTATGGTAATTATAAAAATGTTCATCTCTTTCATATTTCCCCCCAAATGCATTTTAAATGTGTAGATCAAGGAGATGATTTTTTATAATACTGCTGTTAAATGAAAATGTTGCCACTGGGTATTGAAATATAATTTTTAAAATTGGTAATCAAAACTCCTGTTAGCATTAGAGCCCATTTCGTGAGAAGCTCATAGTGCTTTAAAATTAACAATGATTAAATGATGAACTGACTGTAGAGGGGGCACTTATAAAATTGTGGATATAGAGTGGGTCAGTTGTAGCAATTTCTCTACCAGGTTAGGAAGGCTCATTAATGGACCAAGAGGACTGGAGAATTCATGAAGGGTAATATCACAGATGATTACTCCCATTACAATGAAATTGGTAGGTCCAATGGATATTATAATATGGTATTTATAATTCTATTGTGCTATATTATTGTAGAAGTTAGAACTTTTTGCTGTGAAAATAGTTTAGCAGTTATAATGGGTTCTTTTAACACAATACCTGTGTGCAGTGGCATTTTATATGAATTTTAAGTGTTAACCAGAAGAATAAGATGGATAAGAAATGCAAAGGAGGTTTTCAAATTTAAAAAAAAATTGTGTTATGTCAAACATGAGCTCCATTAGCTAATTGGTAATATGACAGAATTGTTTCCCTTGAGTACTTGAGAGCCCAACTGAAATGTAGAAATGCTTAGGGTTTATCCAGAATGAAGCCCACTGTATTGTGCAGTCTAAGTGATTACAAGGTTAGGAAACCAAGGCACAACCTACAGCCTGCAACAAATCATTTAAAGTTGCCATTGCTAAAAACTCGCTTAATGTTTGTTTTTTTTCTTTTCCAAAATTTATGTGTTTATTCCAAAACTAACCAAATCTCTGAAATGATAATAGCATTTGTAAGAGACACAATAGTATTTGAAGGAGACACAATAGTATGGCAAGTGATTCTAACAATAATTTCTTCTATCTGGAGGTAGCAAGGGGAAGTGACAGGTAAGTATACTAAAGGTCCATCTTTTCTTCTTCTTCTTCTTCTTCTTCTTCTTCTTTTTTTTTTTGTGGTGCTGGGGATTGAATCCAGGGCCTTGTGCACGTGAGGCAAGAAATCTACCAACTGAGCTATATCCCCAGCCCAACAATGTTGATCTTTTCATCAGTCTCATGGCAGCCCTGAAATGAAGGCAAGGAGTATTATCCCCATTTTGTAAGTTGGGACACTGAGGCTGCAAGATGTTTTGGCAGAGTCAAAATATGAAGCTGGATTTTCTGTCTACAAGTTCACTGCTCTATCTATAATGTATGAATGATAAGGATCACAGAATTGTAGTTAAAAGTCTCAAGTCAAATTTAAGTCAGGGCCTCGATTGAAAGACTTTTTAGATTTGTATTTTCAAATATCTTAAACATGCATAGTTTAAAATATGGTGTCTGCTACCCCTGCATTAGTAGGACTAAATGCAGGGTCAAACTACTAGACAAGATTTTACAAGGATTACTTTGTATTAATTCAGAGTAAGTAGGCCTTCATTTAAACAAATGCATTATAACAAAACCCAAACTTGCAATCTAGATAATATACTGAAGATTTGCTTTAAATGTGGAATTATATTTGTATGCTTTAAATCATTTTTCAAAATGGATTCTCCATCTCTAGAAAGTTTGAAGGAAGTACTTACTATTTTAATACAAATTCATCTATACTACCCAATAGTCATGCAAAAGTGACAAATAAGTTGCTGTTCAAATTAAATTATAATTCCTGCTGTGTGATTTTTTTGTATATTTATGGTGATAGAACACTCTTAACCTAATATTCATCCATCGACATTTGACATCTAGATCATTACAAACAATTGAGGGTATTTCTATCAAAACAGTATCAAACAGGTTTACTTGCAAGTGCTTGCACTGGGATATACAAGGCAATGTATTGTTTACAAGGAATGTAAGTCCCAGGTGACAAAGAGATGCTTCCTGATTCTTTGCACCCAACTTACACCTTGCACAAAGCAACTTTCATTTAACTTGCCTCCAAATAAAACCTGGATATCATAGAAAGGTCTCTCATGAAGATGCTGGATTTTAGGTTGATCTTCATTTTATGTGAATTCACTTCAGCACCTATAAGGTATTAAACCTAGTCTCAGAAAATACCCAATTGATAATTTTTTTTTTTTGAAGATGGGATAAGTCTTATTCATTGAAGAAGTGTTTATTTACCACACCTCATGTGTCAGGTACTGTTATAGGGACTGAACTTATGAAAGTTTTTCTTTGAAAATGTAAAAAAAAAAAAAAAACACTGCCCTCATGGAGCTCACATTTCAGTATGGGAGACAGAAGATTACCAAGATAAATAAGTAAAATATATAATACAAAGTGAGAATGCTAAAAACAAAACACTCAAGGAAGGGCTTTGAAATGTCTGAGTTAACCTTTACAATAAAGGGGCAAGGAGAGACCTCACTGAGAAGGCTTAACATGAAGACAGTTGAAAGATCAAGTCATGAGGATATCATGGAGAAGAATATTGCAAGTAGAGGGAACATTAAATGCAAAGGCCCTGAGGTGGGAGCATGTCTGGTGTATTTGAGGAACAGCAATGAGGCCAGTGTGTTCAGAGGGGAGGGACAGAGTATGCATAAGAAAAGATGAAGTCATAGAGATGACCAGCTAAGTCCTGATTAAAACCTTGATCTTTTTGAGACAGAAATCTTAAAAAGAGAGAGACAGGAGTGTGGAGGTCTAACTGAAATTTTAATAAGAACATTCATGTTGCAATGTTTGCAAATGACCAAAGAGAGCAAGGAAAGACAGAGACCAGTTAGTAATCTTGGTGTGAAGATGATGGTGTTTTCATGTGGTAATAGGTAATAGGTAATAGAGTTCTTGAGATTTTTTTCTGATGGATTGAGCATAGGATACAAGAGAACAAAAAAACAGGGTGTTTTGAGCTGCATGACTGGAAGTATGGTGTCTATGCTTAGTGAAATGGGGAAGGCTACAAGAGGAGGTTCAGGTTTGACAAACATCAGAGCTCTACTTTGAGCATATTCAATTTGAGGTGCCTACTAAATATGTAAGAGCAATATTATGTAGCCTCTAAATGTATGAATTTGGATTTGAGAGATATTCTAAGTGGGTATATAAATTTGAGATTCACAAACAAATAGATGGTATTTCAAGCCATGAGCTAGGATGAGATCACTTAAGGAATTAGTATACAAATAAAGAAGGAAGAGGTCTTGTAACATAAGAAGTTGCAAAATAACATGCATGGGAGCTGGGGTTGTGGCTCATGGGCAGCACTTGCCTAGCTGCTTGAGGCACTGAGTTCGATCCTCAGCACTACATAAAAATTAATAAATAAAATAAAGGCATTGTGTTCATCTACAACTAAAAAAAAAAAAATAGCATGCATGGCTCATTTGTCCTTTCATTGATCATGACTGAATGTTTTCTCTCATTTGGAAGAAAGAAAAAAAATTAAAAATGGGGACTCTCAAGAAATTAGAAGGGAAATCAGTAGAGTAGAGGTAGGAGACCAAGGGGGAAAGAGGATAGGAGGGAATGAGAAAGAAGAGTGGAATAAAGTTGACCAAATTATGCTATATGCATGTATGAATACATCAAAATGAATTTCACTTTTATGTAAAATTATAAGGCACCAATGGAGAAAAAATATATATTAATATTCTTTTTTTAGAGAGAGAGAGAGAATTTTTTAATATTTATTTTTTTAGTTTTTGGTGGACACAGCATCTTTATTTTATTTTTATGTGGTGCTGAGGATCAAACCCATCGGGGCCCCGCGCATGCCAAGCGAGCGTGCTACAACTTGAGCCACATCCCCAGCCCCTAATATTCTTTTCATTCCTTCATTCATTCAGGAAGACCAGAGGAATAGAGAAAGGAGAGCAGGTGGAGGAGAAGAAGAAAAAGGGAAGTGCCAGAGAATGTATGGAGCAAATTATGTTGTACACATATGAATATGTTGCAGTGAATCCCACTAGTATATATAATTATAATGCTCTAATAAAAACATTAAAAATAACATTCATATAATTATCTCTTTTATTGAGAAAAATTTTCTAGAAAGAAGAATGGAAGTATATATACCAGAATCATCTCTGGGTAGTAAGAATATTGGTGATTCTCATTTTATTCTTTTATGTTTTCCCATATTTCCCATATTTTCTTTAATGAAAATGGATTACTTTTATAAATATAAAGCAGAATTAAACAATAAATACTACTAAGAAGACTTTTATCTAGTCATTTTCTAATGTCTAAAATATTTATTTGTGCATATGCTCCCCCACTCACATAAACAAATACACACAGAGGAAACATAACCACAAAAGGTTATTTGAATAAAATTACATATCACATGATTAGGGCTTAGCATCAAGTACTGATAATACAGACGTTTTTGTCCTTGCATAGAATTAAATTAATACAACTGTGATAAAATACATCTGGACAGTAAAGAATAGGAAGGACCTGGCAAAAGTTAAACCTAACAAAACTACATCCAACCAGAATAGATTGGAACCCTTAGGGCTGAGCCCAAATCGCATCCTTTGGGAAAAGAGAAGTGATTGAACTCTTGTTCCACTCTCTTATGACATTCTTTTCCCTGGAGGCCTTTTTGCTTCTTCTAGCAGCTTCCATTCAGGGAACAGGGTATCTGCTAGTTCAGTGAGCTACGATTAAATGTTAATAACATACTCTTGGCTAATTTTTCACACATAGGAAAGCATATCATCTTATCATGTTGAGTTTTGAGTTTTAAAGTTCAGATAATTACTATTTTTTGACACAGAAACTTGAAGAGTTCTCTGTATTCTCTCCCTCTCTCCATTTGATTATAATAAGGATTTCCTTCCTCCCTTCCCTGGTGGTGACTCAGACATAGCTAAAGGGGACTTTTCTCAAACTTCTTTTGGAAAAGAGAAAAAAAGTCAGTGTTTGGCCTGAGGTCAAACAGAGAATATTTTAGCTAAGATGCAGGGTGGTTGATGCAGTTATGAGCGACTGAAAATGGAATTGTAATGGAAAAGATATTTGCATTTTGAGCTGTAGCATTTGGTGCTGTGAATGTTAGCACTTTGTTAAAAGTGTATACATGCATGGTCAGTTTTCAAAGCAGAAAGTTGGAAAATTGGCACAGAAATTTATTTTGCATATAGCTGCCTTTCCATTAAGTAGTAAGTGTAATCTTCTACCTGATGATATGATGATTTATTTTACTTCTTTCTTTTCTTCCTAAGAGCATGCTGAACTGACCCAGTCCCCAAATTTCATCATAAAAATGAAAAATGTTACTCTGTCTTGTTGATTCCAAAGATCAGCATGCTTCTGCCAATATTGTATTAATTTTGGTAATTTTTATCAAAGTCAGAATAACAGTAGAATTTACATTCACTCCCAGCCTCCTGCTCTGACATATATACCACATACATGTGAGCACACACACCCCAGTGCACACACAACACATGTTAAAGGAAAAAAAGACAGCCCACACTTACATATGAATTTTGATCAGCAGTGTAATCAAAGGCATCAGGTTATATTTGTTCAACTGTAAATCTTTATGTGTTTGTTCTCATGGTAACCAGTGTGACAGACATTGAAGTCAGACAGATCTTGACCCAAATTTACTACTTGGACAGCTTGAGTTAAGACATTTATTGCTTTAAAGTCTATTTCCTTTACTACTGTGTTAGAATAATACCTTCTTTTTTAGGGCTTTTGTGAGGATTAAACAAGAAATTGTATATAATATGTCTAGGATGTATAATATGTTTAGGATATAATAATTTGAAACATATGGCATATTAAACATTTTATCTCTTATTACCATCATAGTTGTTATAACCCTATTTCTTTGTAATACAAGTATTTCTTTGTAATGCAAGTGTTCTCTTGAATGAACCAGAGACTTGAATAGTCAAACAAGCCCTATGACAGGAAAAAGGTAGAATTTCTAGGGCAAGCTACCCAGTGGAACATCAGTTGTAACTAAAACAAATGAACCAAAGGAGGAATTTGAGAGACAGCTAGAAGAATCTGTGTCATTTACTTAATAAGTTTAAAAAAAAAAAGTTAGGAGGTTTGCCCGAGGTGAAACAGACATAAATATTATACTTTGCCCCTGAGAGTATAAGAGCCAAGCCACAACTAAAATTTGTTGTCAGACCAAAGGTGAGAATAAACCATTGATAACTTGGCCTGAACATCCTACACCCATTTCCTCATTTTGTCTTTATTTAGGTACTATGACTAGGAGGAACAACATAGTGATTAAGAGCCTGAGATTTAGAAACAGTCTGGGGCCAAAGCCTAAATGTTACCTAAGAGCTACAGATTTTAGGAAATCCACTTCATCTTTATATGTAAAATAGGGATCATAATAATATTATCTGCCACATAGAGTTGTGATAATTGATTTGTCTTTGGTAAAGTGTTTTGAAAAGTGCCTATTATGCTGAAATTCCTATACAACATCATTAAATAAACACAATGAAAGGTACTTTGAAAATAGATAATTAGTAGGCTTCACCTAAGGTCAAAGAGATAGGATTCTATTTCAATGCTTTCCCAACACCATCAGCTTTTAGCAAAGAGCTTGCCTTTAAAGCTAATTGCCAAATTGCTGGGATCTTATATATTTAGTTGATTGCAGTTTGTTTGTATATGTGTGTACATGCATGTGTATGTATGTATGTGTGAAATTAGATTCCCCTCTCCTGTTTTTATTAGAAATGCACATATAAAAATGGATGTGGTCTTTGCGTACACAAGGGAAAAATCGAAAGAAATGTTTCTTTTTAAATTTTCTGAATTGGTCTTGGATTTTATTTATTGTTGTTGTTGTTATGATGATGATGATGATGATGGACCTGGGATTAAATCCAGGGGTGCTTAACCATTGAGCCACATACCCAGCCCTTTTTATATTTTGATACAGGTCTCACTAAGTTGCTTAGGGCCTTGATAAGTTGCTGAGGCTGACCTTAAACTTGTGACCCTCCTCCTTCAGCCTTCTGAGCTGCTGGGATTACAGATGTGTGCTACCATGTCCAGCTGGTCTTGCTTTTTTTTTTTTAAAGAGAGAGAGAGAGGGAGAGGGAGAGAATTTTAATATTTATTTTTTAGTTATTGGCGGATACAACATCTTTGTTTTGTATGTGGTGCTGAGGATCGAACCTGGGCCGCACACATGCCAGGCGAGCGCGCTACCGCTTGAGCCACATCCCCAGCCCTGGTCTTGCTTTTTGAAAGAAAAATACTGCTGAACTTTTGCTTAAGAAATTATGAATATAATAGTATTTCTGAAATTTACTACTCTTTGCTTTTCTTGGTCTGGAGTTAAATTTATAGTGGTAAACACATGTAACTGAAGGCTACCACCTCCTACTCCCTGTAGTAGGGCAACTGTGATGGAGAAGTGTGAACAACCCTTAGAAACACATATTTTTGAATTATAGAGTCATATTAGAGTTATGACTTAGAGTCATATTTTTAATTCTGATTTGTGTGGAAGAACCTCATGACTATCCTATGAAAGATATTTTAGAAATGACCACTTACTTGTAATAGTGAGACTAAGAATCCATACTTTCTTGTGTTTATCTTTGCAGCTTCAATTAAACTAAAACTGGGGCAATGTCTTTTGTAGAAATAGAAATTGAAAGTACTTGCATCAATGGTATTGGTCTTGGAGATCTACTCTCCCCATTCTTTCCTGAAAATATTTATCTTCTCTTTCTGAATGGCAGTCAGATATATTCTCCAAAAAGTGCTGCCCATTCATGGCATATCATCTAGATTAATTACTTCAGAGCTCTATAAAACTAATTTCCAAATATTTGGTGACTTACCAAGGCTATTCAGGTTCTGATTTTTAGCTAAACCTTGTTCTTTTGATAATAGTTGGGATGAGTATGTTGTGAGAAATGACCTTCTGCACTGGCATGGTCAGAGGAATCTTGGTGGCTCAGCACTTATTGGTCAGTTAACTGGAATTCAAACCAGTAAAATTCTTTAATCAAGCATTTGTAGTAGTACTCATAAATATGTCAACATTTTATTAAAGAAAAGGAGTTAGATGCCTGTGATCCTAGTGAATTGGGAGACTGAGACAGGAGGATTAAAAGTTTGAGGCCAGCCTCAGCAACTTAGTGAAACCCTGTCTGAAAATAAAAAGTGCTGGGGACTTAGCTAAGTGGTAAAGCACCCCTGGGTTCAATCTCCAGTACCAAAAGGGGGAGATTAGGGGAAAGACTGAACTCAATTTGCCCTACTGTGATAGGGAAAGCCTGGATATCAAGGATTCTAAGCCCATATTTCAAAGCTTAAATAATTTAAAGGAAAAGGTAGAAATAATATTACCTCTTATTTGAATAATTCCTGTCTGGCTGGCCTGCCTGCCTCCTCCTCCATGTTTCCCTCTCTCCTTCCCCTCCCCTGCCTTCCTTACAGTTCCTATCAGACATAGAACAGATTCTATTTTCATTGGTTTGGGTATATTTTCCCCATAGTATAACATCATCATTATGAATAACATTGTTGGACACTTATTATATACTAGATATTGTTCTAAGTGCCTTGCATGTGTTGATTAATATTCATAACTGGGGCAATTACTTTTATTATTGTTGCTGAGGCACAGAGACACAACATGCCCAATGTCTCTGAACCAGTAAATGGTCTAGCCAATATTCAGACCTAGAGGATCTGGCCCCAGAATCTGTGGTTATAACTGCTGTGCTATCAGTTATCAACTTCAAAAGGTAAATGTGAAAAGATGACACAAATAAGTCATTATTGTCAGTCAGGACAAGATCCATTTTTTACTTTTGCTTTTAAGTAGAGCACTGAACAATTGACAATCTCTCAGGTGACATATGGGTTACCCATGTTATATGTTTAAAAGGTGGCTGGCCAGTGCTTGGACTTTAGTCTGTTGACTTATAACTAGTGTTATTGGATGTCAAATGAGTGACCTTGGCAGGTAGTATTTGGATTGAAAATATTCATTTGCCAGGTATACCCTGTATTTTTTCCTTTCCTTTTTAAAACTACCCAGGATTCATTTAGAAGTTTCTGTAATGTGAGATGCATTTTATATTTTTTCTGAATACCTAATACATTTCAGGAAATTAGAACCAGTGAGTTTGTGGGGACCATTCATCAGCTGCAACATCAGATGCTGATTTTTCACTGACTTGCAGGCTCTTTGCTTTACCATTTCAAAGCATAAGAGAACTCCAAACCATTTTGTGGCTTGGAGTGTCCCTGGAAGTTGATTCATGTTCTCATTGCAATTTCTTTTACATTGCATTTTGGCATAATGCCTTTGACTAAAAGGGATATTTTTCTAATGTCTTTGATTTAATTTAGAAACAATGAAACTGATGTTTTCCAACTTATCTCCAAAACAGAAAATACATGTAGTTAAGAAGACAGGGATTTCTAATGAAAATGCTGACAAAGTCTCATTAATGCTAAGGTTTTGAACATCTTGCCATTCAGTAAAGTAGTATTTTTGTGTCCTGTAAAATACCAAACATCTGCTTGCAATGAGCGTACTTAACACCTTTTGGGTTTCTATTCAGCTAAGCTGAATGCACCTGGGAATGAGCAAAACTTCAGATAACACAGGCAAAAGTCTTAAACAAGGCATTTTTTACTTGAAAACCATTTTCTAAGCATGATAGAACCCAGGGTGCAAATTACAAACACCATTCAAAAACATGGTGGCAGCATGTTTTTGAATGGTGCAAAACCTGCTCGCAGGTCTGAGAGCCAGCATTGGGGCTGTAAACTAAGAATGGTTAAAAATTAAGAGTTAAAACTTATAATAACACATGCCTTTTTCAACACTGGAATATAACACCACCTAACTAGTCTCCCTACATCACCCTTTTCACCCACCCTAATTATTTCCTATAATTGCTACCAAAATCCTTCTTCAAGAACAGTTCAAATGATGTTTCTCCCTGACTTAGAAACAATTTTCTACACATTGTACCACATATTCAACTGAAAAGGATTTGAATTTCTTTATCAGTGTTCATTCAACGTACCCTCAAACTCCTCTTAGTAAGCTTGATGCCAGGGGCACTTTACCACTGAGTTACATCCTCAGCCCTTTTTATTTTTTATTTTGAAAGAGGGTTTTGCTAAGTTGTTGAGGGTCATGCTAAATTGCTGAGTCTGGCCACAGTTTCCTGACTCACTTGGATCACAGGTGTACTGCACCTGGCTCCAAACTAATCTTTTAGCCTTCTTATATTTTCATCCTGATATATGTCATACCTATATTCAGTGATTCTATACTGGAATTGGTGGCATTTGGAATTCTATTGGTGTGTTTTTGTCATCAAAATCAGTGAAGGATAATATGGATATTTAATGATTAAGAGTGACGCTGTTTGGTGATTCAGAGTGAGGCTGTCAAGCCTTAAAACAGAACCCTTACCATTTCAGAATTATTTGACCAAAACTGCCCATAGAAGTCTTGTTTAGAAACCAGAAGTTTCTAGTTAAACCAGGTTGTTTTGGGGTCTCCAGAAACCATGTAAGCTTCCCCAGTAATACCTCTTTGCTTCAGTCTTCCCTCTCTTTGCTAAACTTCCTCTTTATTCAGGATTGTTTGTCATTTTCCCATCAATATTTGGAGTCTAGCATTTCTATTGCAGCCTTTATTGAACTCTACCTAGAAGTTTGTTCTCCCTCTATTATGGTTTAAATGTGGTGTTCTTCAAAAGCTCACATGTGAGATAATGCAAGAAGGTTTGGGTTTTAGCCTAGCCTTAACCTAATCAGTGAGTTAATTCCTGATGGGATTAACTGAGTGGTGACTAGAGGCAGGTGGAATGTGGCTGGAGGAAGTGGTTCACCTCGGGCTTTGCTCTGCTACACTCTTCTACCATGATGTTCGGCCTCACCTTGAGCCCCCCGAGGAATGGTGCCTGCTTTCTGTGGACTGAGATCTCTGAAACCCTGAGCCCCCAAATAAAATTTTCCTCCTTTAAAATTATTCTGGTTAGGTCTTTTAGTCACAGCAGTGAAAAAGCTGACTAAAACACCCTCTTTCCTACCAGAGTTGCTGAGCATACTGTGGTGTAGTACAAGTACTAACATGAGGATCAAGATCACATAAAATGTTACCACTAACTAAATGTATGACATGGGGCAAATGGTTTATCTTCTCTGGGCCATACTTTATTAATTCAAAAAATGAAATGATAGGATTGAAATTGACATTTCTTAAGGTTCTTCTTGCTCTGCTAATTTGCTGTAAATCCCTTTTCACATATCTTCTTTTATTTTCATCAGTCTAGGATTGTTAGATCTCTTAACATAGCATTTTGTATATGATGTGCATCAAAAAGTTGTTGATCTGGCCAGTCCAGAGAACTTTATACTCTTTGCTTTTTGTCAGAGATGACACTGGCCATTGATTGAGCAAGTTCATTATACTTAATCCAGTACCTATGTATGTATGTATGCATGTATTTATGTATGTATGTATGTATGGGCTATGGAAAGGGCAAGGATGGTTTTGCTAAAGCCACTTAATAAGTAAGAGCCAATCATAGATAATTAATGTTGGGGTATTTATTAGCATTACCTAACATTTATAGAAAACATCACACATTAAATGAATTCAAAAGAATGCAGTAGATTCTGGTTTTTGTAATATGCAGAAAGACCTTCTCTGACAAAGAAGCAATAATTATAAAAGATATATCACGTATGTTTATAATCCTGTGATCTGAAACAGGCTGTTTGTCTTAAAATTAGAAGTTTTGTAGGCTTCAAACGTGTTCAACTGGCACTTGCTTTGATATAATAGTTCCCTTAGAGATTGACTGGAATCACATCCATGCTGTCCAGATGTGAATTCACAGCTGTGATTCTGCATTATGATGTACAGGCACAATGCAAAGTACCTCATTTGCATAATATTTCCCAGATGCAGGGTTTTTCTTAAGCCTTCCTCAAGGGTTGTCACTAAACCTGAGCATCAAGGCTTGTTTGAATCTCAGAACTACCTCAGCTGTTAACTTGGTGAAGCCAATCAGGTTGTCAGCTGATATTTCTCTAGTGTTGCCACTTTCATTGAAAGATTTGGATACATGCTGAGTCATTGCTTTCCAATTTTTTCTTTTAAGAAGTCATATAAATGTATTATTTGATTCTTATGATATCCAGGATTTTACCCCAAGAGCCAATATACTTTGAGGCAAAGAGTTGAGTTTGGCTCTGGTTACCATCTCCTTCTATGAGGTGATGAAATTATCATAATTAGTGACTTTTTGGATTCATAGGGCTCCTGTTTTTTTATTTTATTTTCTTTTGTACTTCCTCCCCAAGTAACCTAAGCCTTTTCTGCACATCATGGCCAATGTTTTAGAAAATTAATAATAGCACAAGAATTTCCATTGCATGTTTAGAGCCTATGTATATATTTATGAGAGAGAGAGAGAGGGAGAGGGAGAGGGAGAGAGGGAGGGAGAGGGAGAGAGGGAGGGAGGGAGAGAGAAATCACCACTTTATAGCTGGAGAAATTGTGGCATATAAAGATGAAATAAATTATCTAAGGTAAATGTCAAAGTTAGAATTCAAATCAAGGCATTTTTTCTCCAGAGTCTGTGTATTTAACCACTAACCTACAATGGAATAATTGAAATTGTAAAGTGAGGGATACAAAACAGGAAACCAAGGATGCAAGACTCTGAACCTCTCAGGCCATTTCAATCACAGTCATTCCACTTTTCTCTTTTCTACATTGAATTGTACTGTAAACTATTGCTTGAAGAAAGGATTCCTTTGCTAAAAATGTGAAAAACTGAAAGTATAGTCTTTAGGGAGTCCTAAATGACTAGATTTCCGGGGGGGGGGGGGCGGTGTTGAAAACTTGATTCTTGGAAATAGATATTTTATTTATTCATCTATACAGGAAGCATGTAGAGATTTACTCAGTTTCTGGTTGTTTGCAAATTTATGGGCTGATAAGCAGGTGTGTAGCTGTGGTCTCTACAATTATTGGGAAAGGCCAGGATGCTATTGAATATGGCAAAGGATGCTTTACATAAAGAGATAAATTTATGGATTTCTCTCTTATCAGTTGGTATGATTGACAGTGAAGTACTTTAAGAGGAATTGAAGGTCAGGGAAGCTTACAACTCCAACTGGGAGTGGGACTGAATGTCTAACTCTGTACCTATCATCTCTGTGTAGTAAATAGTATTTGTTATCTGCATAACATATCCTTTCCCTGTTCATGCTGTGTATTTTTCTTTCAACCCCTACACCATGTCATTTCAAGAAGACATATGCAGCCAGACACTGGGTGCATGCCTGTCATCCCAGCAGCTTGGGAGGCTGAGGCAGGAGGATAGTGAGTTCAAAGACAGCCTCAGCAAAAGCAAGATTCTAAGCAACTCAGTGAGACCCTGTCTCTGAATAAAATACAAATTAGGGGCTGGGGATGTGGCTCAGTGGTCGAGTGCCCCTGAGTTCACTCACTGGTTACCACCCCCCCAAAAGAAGACATATGCAAAACTTGAGAATCTATACAATGAAACAACACCTGAAATTCATAACATTGACTCCAGTGTCAAGTCTAAGAAGCAAAGAAGGTTTCCAATGGAGCCAAAGATTCTAGGCAGCTTCTTTTCAGCTGGAGTTATATTATAACCAGAGGAATTATCATTTTAATTCTAGTCTTTGGACTCAATAGAATTATCACATTTTATCCTGGAGTGCACAGTCCTCTTCAATTTTATACAAGTCAGTTGATCTAGAGTTTTCTATGGGTTGTTGTATTTATTATTTATTATTTCCTTTGTTGTTTGCATCGAGAATAAGCAAAGTTGTCTCATACACACACACACACACTCTCACACACACACACACACACACACACACACACATATATATATATATATATATATATATAAATGTATATACTTTAATTTTGAAGTATAAGGTGTGTCATGTACCTTTAGCTATTGGAAGTTCAGCCAGTGCTATGGAAGATATGAAATGAAAGTACTGAAATTCATAACTATAGATATGCATAAAAAAATGTAAAGGATGTCATTTTTTTGAAGTCAGGAGTTTAGTTTGATATTCTATGTATGGACACTACATGTTGTATCCAATGAGTAATAAAGAAATCTAAGTGAGAAAAATGATAGACCTTAGTCATCCTATGTTTTAGGTAGCCATTTAAATTCTGAAGAAGTTTAATGGAGCATTAATGATCTGCACCACCACTACCACCACTATCATAATAACAACTACAATTTAGTATTTATTCTTTCTCTCATACCATTTATAATATCATTTGATTAACATAGAAATCCTAGTAGTTAAATTCTATTGTGAACTAAATTTTCTGGATGGGGAACTGAGGATTAGATAATTTAAGTAACTTTCCTAAAGTCTTACAACTAGTAAATGGTCAGATTCAAAGCCAAAACATATGACTGAAGTACATGTACTTAGCTATTATGCTCTGCTACATTTTGTTTTAGAGAGAAGTTTATTGAGAAACTTCACCTAACTTATCACCATACAAAGAAAATTAGGCTTCTGAAATGCAGATAACTCATTCACTATAAATTCTAAGGCAAGTGCTTTATAGGACATCATGTGTATTTTGAGCTTTTGTTTTTTTAACCTAAGGAGAAAACACAATATCTCCATGATCCCTTCTTTCTCCACTGTCTTTAGGTTTTTCCTTATTGAAAAAGCTGCATCCTTAAGGAACTCTGAGCTGTAGAGCCTTCTAAATTTACCTTTTAAACTCAAGTTTTAATCAGTGTAACTTTACTCCCCCACACCTTTTATTTTACCAAATGTAACTCCCCTCCAGAAGAGTGTCAACACCAGAGATGTTGGGCAGAAGCCCAGTAGGGGGTGATTGCAGTGTTATTTATCAGTTTATAGGCAGCAGAATAAAGTATATGTGATAATTGATTTACTTTTCATCAGCCTTTGAGGCTGATAACTCAATTAGCATGTCAGATACTGACTATATACTTCTTTCAAAAAATCCTCAAAGGTGATTTTTTTATTTCATATTAGATAAGGTGTGAGAGGTATTTTTTTGTTGTTGCTTATATTTTATAAAAGGTTCTTATTTCCTTTGACTATTCTCAACAGAGGAAGTCATGTTACCTTAATAGCAGGATTTCTTTCTTCTTTTTAATCTGAGTGTTTCAAGAAAGAATGGTGATATTTTGAAGCAGGCAGATAAGGAAATAAGAATTTTAAAAACTTGGGTGAAATAATTTTGATTCCTTTGTCACCAGCTGAAAGCGAGCAAGAGAGAATGCATTCATCTGTTTTGCAGGACTGCCTATGCTCAGTAGCACAAATTGCTGGATTGGGGGAAGGGCCAGAGTGTTAATGAGCAAAAATATGATCCAGGCCTGAGTTATGACTTTAAGACAGTGGATTTTGATTGGGCATAATCATCAAAAAAAATTGAGCATACATGCTTCTGCATACATATTACGTGCATAAGAAACCACAAAGAACATCAGAGACATATAATATTTTATTCCTATACCCTGTGGATCACTTTTATAACTGCAGGGTAAATGCAACCCACTTTGAAGACCACTGACCTAGGAGTTATATCTTGTGTGACCTGGGAAAATCCCTTAGATGATTAGAACTTCAGTTTTCCATATAATATGACAGAGATAGACTAAAGTACATTTTCATGTTTCATTTTATATTTATTATTTGAATGCCCTTTTCCTTGGAGATTCCCATAGACTTATTTCAGGATAAGATTTTAGCTGCTCCTTGAGTAGCAGTTTGAGACAGCTTATTATTGAAGAATGAGAATAATATTTGTTCCAATTAAATGCTGTCCAACAGTTTTTGCACACTTATATTTATATGCCTGATTATTTTAATATGGCTAAAATACAACTTACTAAATTAATGTAGTATCATAATTTGTTTCCCTTATAATTTTTGCTGTATTTCCACTCAATCATTCCCTCATGTCCTTTGTTAAACCACTTAGAGATATGCGTTGATATAGTGGTTTTAACAATGGAATTTATTTTGTTCAGACATAAAGCCCTTCTACAAAAGATAGTACCAAAATTCAATAAATCAAGCTGTCAGTTATTTGGTTAAGTGATTAGTGGATAAAGATTGATTCTGCCATGTTAAAGGTAATCTGGGCTTTAGCAGACTTGTTTGTGAGATCCATCTCTGCTACACTTTCCAAGTTTAAAGCACAGAGACATATAATTCTTAGTTTGCCTATAAAATATGAAAGCCTATGTACATATTAAATTTCCTTTTCTAAAATCCTATGAAAACAATACCCTCTGTACCATAGACAAAAGGGAAATCTTGTGTATTTCAACATTTAAACAAAAATAGTTCAATTTTTGTTGATTAAATTAATAGGTTACTTTTTATTAATGTTTTGAGATGGTGAGACTAATCCTTATTCTTCACATGTCCACTATAAAGACATTATAGAAAAACTTCAGGATGCCAATGGGAAATAAAATTTTCTAGTCTTTGAAAAGTGAAAAATATTTGGGTTTACAGAATCAAGAAAACAACTTAATATGTGTACCTATTCCTTCTCATATCCATATAATAATGATGTTATAGTGTAGTTTCCTTCTGTAATAATATTTAATAATCATGTTTCCTTGATGAATTTTAGGTAATTTTCATTTGTGCCTGTTAAATGAGCATTGATTAGTTTGCCATTCAGAACCCATTCACTTTTCTTTTGAAACCATACCTTTATTTCAGCTTTGTAGGTCACCCAGCCCCACTCTTAGCCTATATGCTTATGGTAGAAACATGATCTAGTTCTAAGTCAGTTATAGTCTTATGTTCCAGTAGGCTTCAATGATTAGTTGAAGGATGGGTCATATGACCCAAGAAGAGCAGATGAGATTTTAGTGCACACTTCTGATAAAGAGATTTGTACTCTTGTCAATGGACTTGAAGTTGTGTACATGTAAACCCTGGAGTTGCTATAGCCATCTTGCAACTATATCAGACAAATTTGAAATGGATAAGAACAAAGGCTAAAGTCAAAAAATGAGGGATGTGTTCTTGAAAACACTGTTTGAGTCATCAATACAGATCTTCAAGTCACTTAAGAATTTTATTTTCTTTCACTTGCAACTACAAGGATATATTTTATTATTTCTGTCTAAACCCAGTGTAAGACCCAGGCTTTATATAGCCACTCTCAGTGCCCAGTCTTTCAACATGGGAGTGTGGTAAGGGAGGAAGGCAAGGAAGGAGAGAGAAAATGGAACATGGTTAAACATTTTGGCCTGGATTAGCAGAATGAGTTTAAATGAAGCATATTTCTTCTCTTTGAATGGTAATTTATTTCACATTTAGTGATGCATTATTCCAGGCACTGTACTAGATACTAGATATTCAGAGTTGAAAGTTAATACAACTCTGGAGTTTACAGGGTAGTGTAGGATAATTCCAACACAAAAAACACTTGTCAAGGGAATGGGAGCAAGTCTAAGAGACATCTGATCAAGATATCTTAGCTATGTCATCATAGCTGAGATCTGAAACTTAAACTCTGCTCTACAATATGAATACTATTCAGCTAAGTGGAGGAGGCCATTGCAGGCAAAGAAAATAATATGAGGCATATTCTTCAGGAGTTTCTGAGCTTTGATTGTCTTAGGTAGCTAATGGTAGTGGTGATAGGGATTTATATAAAAAGTAGAAAAAAGTTTTATGTATGACTGACTAGTAGTCCTTGGGTCAGTAAAACAGTAATTAAAGGACTGATACTCCTATTTAGAAATGATGTCAGTGCCTAGAATGATAGAGCATAAATTTAGCTTCTCCCTAGAAGGCAAACCACATTATTTGATTGTGGGTTTTGCCTCCAGTGGGTTATTAATGCAACACAGAGTATGCCATAGATGTGATCTCTGTTCTCAAGGATGGTAAAATCTGAACTGGGCTTACTTTGATAAGAGGCAAAAGAATAAGACTGAGGCAGCAAAATTGATATATTTCCTTGATATGTCACCAGATATATACTTCATTTGCAAGTTGTGGGCAAGTGTGTTGTATAGAATTAAAAAAATAAAAGTGTGTGATTTGAACAGGGAATAGGGAAAATTTCTGTAGATTATTCAAGTGTGTGGTGTAGTGGCTTTCAATTCTAATAAAAAGTGATGCTTCAACCTTCTCCCTTATTATGCTCTATTATGTTCTTTTACTAGCCATGTTTTCTACACACTTCCACCAGCTACCTGCCAGTCTTCCTATTCCATCATTGCCCTGCTAGTTAAATGGCTTTAAATGTGTACTGAGTGTCAGCAGACTCTAGGTGCCCTGAAGGAAGAAGAACTCTGCCTGGGCATTCATTCTAAATTAAGCATAAAGGTTAGTGCTCAATTGTGGACATGCTCAAATCATATTTTCAAAATACCTTACCATCTTATAGCTGATTCCAACAGCTAAGTATTAATGCTACCCAGACTCTCATTTACTTCAGTATAAGCTGTTTACAATTAGAGTCAATGATACTTTAGAAAAGAAAAACAGCTTATAGTTGTAGATAATCAAATGATAAGTGTCTGTTAAAACACACAGTGGACTTGTGTTTGGGGAATTTAAAAATGTTTAAATCAAAGAGAACATAAAAATAGTAATAAGGAAATATAGCCTACTATGGCTCACAGAAAATAGGTGTGTTTACATTTTGGAAAATTTCCTATTTACAAAATCCAAATTGAATAAGATATATGAGCTGATTAGTTGCACTTCTGAAAGATCTAGTTGAAGAAGATCTGTTAAAATAAGTAATACATCTTCCAATTTTAAGTGTTGGCTTTAGTAGATTATGAACTCTCTGGTGAGATATCTAGCAAGGAAACAAAGGTCAAGTATTTAAACTAATGTCAAATGAAAAATGAAGATGAACCATCCCTGCAATTATAATGTGCTAATAGAGGAAAGGATTCAATTTGCGATTAGCAAAGCATCTGCATTCAAGAAAGCACTTGCATTTTGAAGGCTGTAGAAGGGAATCTTTGTATGTGCAATAACAAAAGACATGACATGCTTGGGGCTGAGGATGTGGATCACTGGTAGGGCACTTACCTAGCATGCACAAGGCCCTGGGTTCAATACTAACACCATTAAAAAAAGGACATAATATGCTTAAGTGGGCCACATAATTAGTTAAGCCATGTTTTTAAAATGGTGACATAAGTGAGTTTGTGGAAAGAGAGAAGGATATATCTTAATAAATAATTTGGTTTATCACAGTAATGGGTATGTAGGGGAGAGTTGGAATGCTGAGAGAAGATATGTGCCACCATTTACCTTGGACGTGTGAGCAAAAATCACTCCACTGGAGTCTGCCCTATGTTCCTTTCCCTTGTGTTTCCTTCATTCTTATATGTATTTCCCAATTTATTCAATGGAAATATATATTATTATCATTTATGATGTGCATACATATCATAATATAACAAGAAGAAAATAAAAAAAAATATGTCAGGTTACAAAGTTGAAGGAGTCTTTGCAGTAGTGCATAGTAGAGAGTAAATGACACTGTTTAGAAAGAGATAAGTTCTGGCCACATTCTTGAAGTCTTGAAGACTTCCCATGGTGCATTCTGAAAGGCTCATTGGGGAACAATACCTTTAGGCACTAACCTAAGAAATAGGGATAATAGGGTTACTCTGTTGATTTTAATAACAAGTTAGATGATTGACCTTCGGCCAACCTCTAAGTTTCTGTGCCTTGGTCTCCTTGTTGAAAAAAGAGGATAATTCTGTAACACTGTGTGCCCTAGTCTTACATGAGATGTATTCAGGATTAATTACATTAAAGAAGTGATCAATGGAGCATATTAAAGCTCCTCAGAGGTGAGTACCAGTAATCAGTGTGAATAACATTTCAAATGTCAGCCATAGGACTGTAATAGGGTTCATTTTAAATGGATTACTTTTTGAAAATAGGGCAAATTGTATTTTTTTAAAAAAACCTGAATATTGTGCAGTAGTTTTAGATTTCCAGAACAATTAAGATAGTACAGAGAGTTCATATATAACCCTCAATTTCCCTATTCTAATATAAATATGCTATATTTGTAGAATATATTGATGAACCAATATTTATGCATTAAGTAAATTTTGTGTGTTATTTAGATTTTATTAGTCTTTACCTAATGCTCTTTTTTATGTTTCATGATTATAGCTGGGATATAACATTTCATTTAGTCATCCTATCTACTTAGGCTTTTCTTATGGTGTTGGCTTCTCACACTTTCCTTAGTTTTGATGACCTTAACATTTTCTAAATAAGATGTGACATTAACTCTACCATCTTAACAATTTTTAAGTGTATAGTTTAGTGTCATTAAGTACATTCATATTGTTGTGCAGCTATCACTAACAAAATATTTTTCACTGGAAAACCTAAAACTGTACCCATTATAAAGTAACTGCTCATACACATCCCCTGGCAACCACCATTCTTTCTGTCTCTATGAATTGGACTAATTTAAATACCTCATATAAGTGGAAGCATATCACATATGTCCTTTTGTACCTGGTGTATTTCATATAAAATAATGTCCTTCAGGTTCATCCATGTTGTGCCATGTGCCCCAATTCCCTTCCTTTTAAAACCTGAATAGTATTCCATTATAAACACACACACACACACACACACACACACACACACCCCATATTTTGCTTATGCATTCTGCTGTGGATGGACACTTGGGTTGCTTCCACCCCTTTGTTACTGTTTGTGAACAGTGTTGCTATAAGTGTTGGTGTGCATATATCTGTTTGAGTCCCTTCTTTTAATTGTTTTGTGTCTATACCCAGAAGTGGAATTGTTGGATCATATGGTAATTCTATTTTAAAATTTTTCATGAACTATCAATTGTTTTCCACCAATTTGCATACCCATTAGCAGTGCTCAAGAGTTCTAGTTTCTCCTATTCTTGCACTTTTCTTCCTTCCTTCCTTCCTTCCTTCGTTTCTTTCTTTGTTTCTTTCTTTTTTTGATAGTAGCTACCTTAATGGGTGTGAGATGGTAGTGGTATTTGATTTGCATTTCTCTAATGATTAGTGATGTCAAATATCTTCACATATGCTTGTTGGCCACTTTTGTATCTTATTTGGATAAATATATATTCAAATGCTTTGCCCATTTCATAATCAGATTTTCTACTTTTTTGTTGTTGTCGAATTCTGTGAATTCTTTCTATAATCCAGGGATTAATCCCTTATCATGTATGTGACTTGCAAATATGTTCTCCTATTCCGTGGGATACAGAGAATGCTAATTTTAGAGGCTTGAAAATGCTTTCAAAAGAAATACCAAACTAATCATACATTTTCATTTTTAAGCATATTTTACAACCCATAAACTTATTGTTAGTGCTTTTTCTCAACACCACATTCAACTTAAAATGACTTAGAGATATTTGATTCAGAAAAGACTTTCTATGCAATGGAAGGAGAAAAAAGTGAAGAGTAAATTAAAATGAAATCATACTGTTTTCCTTTGGGCAGATCTCTAACCCATAAGAATTATCCCTAAGACATTTTTTGGCATTAAATCTTTTTCCTTTGTAAAATATAACATTGTAACTAGCCAATTAAAATATATTTTCATTTACTGAGAAGATAGCAAGTTTTTACCTTTCTAAGAATCATTCACCTCTCTATGAGTAAGAGCGATCAGATGTCTTCTTATCAAGTTCAGATTTCCCAAACGTCTTCTCAGGAAGAAGGAATTTGTCTGTGTGAAGCAGGCAGGGAGCTCAGGATACAGATGGTCACCACTGAGTGTCACCAGAGATGATCATTATAGTACTTCACCAACCATCCCATCCTACCTCTTCTATTCCTCTCTGTTTTTTCTCAAACCGGTTACCCTTCTAGTTTCCATTGATTTCTTCGCTTCCTTTTATAACAAAGAAATCCTCTGAACTATATACCTAGTGACAGTGCTAGGATTAGACCTATGACTTATAACTTGTCATTAGGAGGGTTCAATAGATAGAAATGTGCTTTTTGACAAAATTCGAAGACGATAATTATATGGGAGCTTTCCAGCTTTCAAGGTTTCTTCTTGGAATCACTTGATGGTCTGGGCCCATGTGCTAGGAAACACTAAAATAAACATTTGCACACCATGTATGCTAATGTTTATATCACCTTCAGGGTATATAACTACCTTCCTCACCATGGAGAGGCACTATCAGATATAATTAGGTCTAGCAGGGCTAAGATCTAGAAAAGAAGGAATGCCTAGGAAAGATATATTCAATATGAAAATATTAGAGTTCTACCACTGATGGGATTGAAAGTTTGTACATTGTCCAGAGCATCCTGCTTGCTAATAATGTATAAGGAAGAGTGGAATATTTAGAATAATGAAGCCAAACATATTGTTTGATGCTGTGCATCCAATGTTTCATTTAATACTCTCAACAATCCAATCAAGTAAATGTAACTACTACCCCCATTTTACAAGAAAAGGAACTAGGTACAGGAAAGATTATGTGGCTTGCCCAAGATTATATAGGAAAGATTAGGGAATAGATATGGCGTGTCTGACTCTATAACTCTTGCTTCTAACCTGAATGATTCTTTTTTTCCCCTTCATTTTAATTCTCTTTCTTAATAGTGAGTGACTGGAGGGTAACAGGGAGAAATAAGGTGGGAATGAGGAAGTATGGTTCCAGAAAAAGAAACAAAACTAGAGTTGGTCTAGTGGGAGGAAAGTTAGATGGCAGTTAAAAAGACCCCTGAAAGAAAATATTTGATAACTTGATTTCTCAGTAACTCCTATATTATCTTCAATATGAAGAAAGTGAAATTGATAAAAGTGATTTTTCATTTCAAAATGAGAATAAATATGTTCTTCTCCTTCTAATAAATATAGATTAGGTAATTGTAAACTGTAGCCCACACACTAGAAAACAAAGTCAGGCAGTGATCTATATGTGGATTTAAAAATACCAAAACACCAAAATATGAACATCAAACAAATGCTAAAAAAACAATATTTGTACTTCGCAGGATTGATTGCCTTATGTTATTTCTGGGGATACCTAAAACATTTATCTGTTTATCCAGCTGTTTGACAACTGCCAATGACAGCCTCTATTTGTGAAAAGTCACTAATACTTTGAGAAATTCAGAGATACTGCTTGTGCCTGTATAATCACAGGGCAGAGCTCAAGCTAGTGTTTTTCACTCCAATGTCTATCACCTAAACATGGCCCTATATGCAGAGACAGAATAAGCCACTTTCCAGAATGACTAGGAAGAGAATGTCTGTTTAATTCATGGTGTTCTGTTGGTATTATTTAAGTTTTGTGGGCTTCCATGTTCCAACATGTCTCATTGAGAATTAGTTTAGTATTTTAAATATAGGTTTCCTTGGACTGGGACTATGGCTCAGTGGTAGCACACTTGCCTGGCATGTGTGGGCATTGAGTTTAATTCTCAGCACCATGTGTAAATAAATAACATAAAGATCTATCAACAACTAAGAAAAAATTTAAAAATAGGGTTCCTCCTAATAATACTGCATTTCTAAGATTTGATATTCTTTCCCCTTCTCTAACTCTGTGGAACACCTTGGGACATTAGAAATTGGAAAATAATAGTAATGATGCTGCAAACTCAGCCCTAGGTGAACAACATGTGGCTATTCTTCTCTATCTGCCATGAATTTTGCATTCTGACAAGGGCTCGACCTTTGGAGAAGCAGATTTCTCTTGTGTTACATTTTTATCTCCCAGGTATTTTGGAATCTATTTACCTGTGCTAATGATTTGCCATATAAACAGGTCAGTCCTTTCCTGACTTACTCTCATCTGCATAGTCTATGGAAGTCTATTTGGTATGGACAGAATCATGCTTGTTTTTGGAGATTCTTTTCCTAGAAGATTTCTAAAGAGCAGGATTTCCACATAATTTGCTATGTGTCAGAATGAAATGCAGTCCCTTGAGAAGTTTCCTAGTAAGGGCATAGGAGGAAATCTCTAAGCAAAGCTTTTTCTACTTTTCTTAGATTTTATTTTGTTAGCCAGACTCCAGTTTAATTTAATTGGCATTTTTTTTTTCATTTTTCCACTTCATTGAGCCATGCCTCATAGATATAGGTAACAATAATTAGCACTTAATGTGAGACAGATATTGTGTTTAAGTGTATTGCATGCACTGTATTTATCATACCCCTAATGCATTATTAGCTCGACTTAATGGATGAGGACATTGAGGTTTAAAGTGTTTAAGAGACTCATCCAAATACTTGCACCTAGTAATATGGAAGCTGAGATTCAAATCCAATCTGTATGACTATAAATCAGATGTTTTTAAGCTGATTCATTAATATTAGTATATAAGTTCAGGCACGATAATATAGAAATCCCAAAATATGATGGTTTAAATAATATAGATATATCCTTTTCTTTGATTTAACAGTTTGAATGGGGTAGCCCTGCTCCATGAAATCATTTAGGGGCCCATATCCCTTCCATCTTGGGACCATACTGTGACTTAGAAATATTCCTTATCTGTACAGTCAAACCTGGATCACTATTGCCTATGGGAAGAAATAAAGAAGAAAACAGATATATGGAGATCAAGAATATTTTTTCTGAGGATGTGAAACAGAAGATTCACAAATCACTTCTATTTGTCTCCCTTTGGCTAGTCACATAGTCACACTTAGATGAAAAGGAAGCTAGGAAATATAGTCTCTAAATAGGCAGGCCTGTGTCTAGCCAGAGTGCTATGGTCTGAATGTTGGTGACTTCCCTAATTCATTTGTTGGAACTAATACCCAAGTGATAGCATTAAGAGGTGGTATCTTTAGGAAGTGATTAACCTTCAGGAATTGGATTAGTGCCTTTATAAAAGACATTCAAGGAGCTGGTTTGCCACTTCTGTCATGTGAGAATTTAGAGAGAAGATATCATCTTCAAAATGTAAAGTAAGCCCTCACCAGACATCAAACCTCCTGTCACCTTGATCTTAGACTTCCCAGACACTGGAACTGAAAGCAATAAATTCCCAGGTATAAAAGTGACCCAGTCTGTATTATTTTTATAGCACCCCAAATGGATTAAGATGTAGAACTTGGGAGATGTTCTAGTTCTGAAAGGAAGAAGAATAGAAAAAGTTTCAAGGACAACTAGCACTTGGCCACACCACCATAATGCCTGCTGTCATTCATCCTTTTCCAACATATAACAAGTTAAGTAGAGAACATAAGTGCAAGATTATTTTCTGTAGAAAAGAAAGCAGCCTGAAGTAAAATATTGTGATTATGTTTGGTATAAAGGTTTAGAAATAGGGAGATTTATATAGTAACCTGTTGACTTAAATATTCATGCTAATATTTACTTAGTAATTTTATAGCCCTTCTTGTAAAATTGGGTTTAGGAAACATTAATTTTTTTGTCATTTTAATTTTTCATCAGAGCATTTTATTTATACATAGCAGTTGGGTTCATACTGATTTAATCATACAGACATGGAATTTGATTTCAGTCCCTGTTTCCCATATGCTTCCCTCCCTTGCTCCCTCCCCCATTCTCTTTTCTCTATTCTACTGATCTACCTTTCACTTGTTTATTTATTTAAATGTTGTTGTATTTTTTAACCTTTATTTATTTTTATGTGGTGCTGAATATCAAACCCAGTGCTTCATACATGCTAGACAAGTGCTCTACCACTGAGCTACAACCCCAGCCCCACATTTATTTATTTTAGAAAAAAATTTAAAAATTCTGAGTTGTCAATGAGACCTTTATTTAATTTATTTATTTATTTGTGGTCCTGAGAATGGAACTCAGCACCTCACATATGCCAGGCAAATACTCTACCACTGAGCTACAACCCAGCCCTTCACTTGTTTTACTAGACTTTTTTTTTTTTAGTTGTAGATGGGCACGATACCTTTACCTTATTTATTCATGTGGTGCTGAGGATCGGACTCAGTGCCCCATGCATGTGAGACAAGTGCTCTACCAATAAGCCAGAATGCTGGCCCCCTCTCATTTATTTATTTATTTATTTAAATATTTTTTTAGATGTTGATGGGGTTATTGCTCAGTGGTAGAGCACTTGCCTCTCATTTATTTTTGCTGGGTACTTTCTACATATATAAAGGTGAAGTTGATTATTTTAGTATTTATATAATAGTAAAACTTTTGCTCTATCTATAGCCATTTTCCAGTGGTTCTTCTCTCATAATATTGACAACCTGAACCATCAATTAATCTCTTTTTTAGGCTAGTATTCTTATAAATATATATTAACTCACATTTTCTTTGCTGAACATGTCACACAGTTGAAAAGGAGAACTTGGTTCTTGGAATATTGTGAAAATTTTGCATAGCATTTTTCTTAGATTTTTGCATGTCTTTGTCACAGTGTGTCTAAGTGTACAAATTGGCTACTGCTGAGGTCAAGGGTTAGGAATAGGTTTCAAGGTTTATAGCAAATCTATTTGAATCCCAAATATAAATGGAATGTAGAAGTTTTCCCATAGCAACTGTAAAGACTTTGGATTGATAGAAGAGAGTTCCTTACCTTATATAAGAATATATGGTCAAAAGGCTTCTAGGAGTATTAGTATTTTCCAGACTTCCTTACTTTCTTCAGGAAATTTTCATTCTGGTAATAAGGAATTAAAAGTTCTTCTACAGCTTTGTTCAAATGCAAATACTTCTTCAAGAGAAATTTAAAAGTCTTCCAAGAAACTGAATTGAGTAGGAGAACAGAGAAAATTAACTTACATACAGTATAAAATGTTTCTCTGAGAGTTCTCATTTGAGTATGGATGTGTCAGGGTAGGCAGGTAAATGTGTTATTTAATCTGAGAAGAGGAAACCTGTCCTCTAAATAGTCCTCCAGAATTTTGGCAGGGTATATTAGTTATCCTCTTACAAATTCATGAGAAATGTTTTCTCTGGAAAGAGATTCCTAAAAGTCACCAGTCCTTAGATGGAGAAGCCAATCCAAGTTGCCCAGGTTCAACTCTTTGAAACCACAATGAACTATTTTCTTAATGCAGTGAGATAAGAAGGTATTCTGCTTTTATTCTTCCCCAATCGCAAGACCAATTTCAGAATTCATATTTATTTATTGCAATTCAGCTTAAATGTCAAGGCTGCATTTTTAATTGGCAATGATCCCTATTGAATTTTTAACTTATGCTGAAAAGGTGACTGCTGGTGGCTGTTTTTACAAGGTGTTTGGTGTTTTATTTTGGTTTAAATCTGTTTTTATTGCTCAAATATTGTCAGAAGATGCATTATCTCTACCAGGATTTCTACTGCTCAATGTGCAGGTTATCTTCACTATGACAGCTCTTGTATCTTCAATGTCAGATACACTGCTCCCAAGTCATACTAGATTTACACATTCTATTATACTTCTATTGAATAGCTCTTAATCTGTTCAGAAGAAAACATGCTAAAACCAGCAAATTTTATCCCCTTGCATTTAATGGGAGAATTTCTTGGCAAGGATGGACAATTGTATTAGAAATGTTCCAACTAGTTGTGGCCAGTTTTTAAAAGATTTTGAAAGGTTAACTATTTAACAGCCAAATTCTGGTTAATACTTTAATATTGCCATGAACCCAAGTTCTAAACCTGTTCTATTTACTGACTCGTCCCCTTTAATAACTGCCAATAATTCCTAGGAATCTTGCCTAATATAATCCCTGTTTTAGTCATTGGAAGACAGATTTTATTTATAATGGAATTTCATGCTGAAATTGGTTGGCAAGACACACATGTACTTCCTGGGATAATTTTAATGCATAATCTTATATTGATTATATTTCAAAGGATGCATTTTTTACTTGTGGTGCTCTTGGATTCATGCAGTAGTAGGTTGTAGTATAACGATGTTCAGAATCTATTGAATGATTTTATCTTTAGAAATATATATTTGAATTTAAGAGGGAAGGAGGCAGCACTTTCTTCTACAGCTTGCATTCTGAGGTAGGTAATGTTTAATATGCAGGCCAGTTCATTTTTCTTTATTTTTATTTTTTATTTGTTTTAATTAGTTGCACATGACAGTACAATGACCTTGACATATATTACATTTGAATTAGATGGGATATAATATCTCATTTTTCTGAGTGTACAGGTCGCATTGCTTTTTTTCTCACAAGACAGTTTGAATGTGAAGTAACAAGAGATGAGAACACAGGGTATTCATTGTTTCCTGTTTTGTACAATGGGGATATAATACCTCCCTTGCTGAATTATGGTGATGTTTAAATGAATATAAAGTTTGTTAAACATGTTCAAAATGTAGTTAATGATGGTGATTCTGAGTAGAAAGTAGACTCTAGAATTATCAGAAAATCAGCTGTTGTATGTTTTCTCATCTTTCTCTCTTGCTCTCCCATTCTCCTTCTCTTTGTTTCTTCCTCTCCCTCCCTCTGTTCTTTTTTCTCTCTCCATCTTATCTATTCTTTGACTTTTGCTTCCCTTTAAATACAATTGCTAGGATGTTAAGACTTATTTTCTTTCTTTACACTGAGTTAACTTTATGTCTTCATTGACATCTTTAGCAGACATCTGTAATTATAATCAGGAAGGGAAAGAGATGGGAAAGGATAAGAGTAGAATTAATCTGAAATAACTTTCATATGTACATATATGAATATACCATAGTGAATCTCACCATCATGCACATCCACAAGAAATTAATTTTAAAAATAACTTGATTAAATGGTAGAAAGATCAATAGAGCAGAGGGAAGGGAGTGGGGGTGGAAAGGGAGGGAGAGGTACTGGGGACTGAATTAGAACAACCATGCTTTTATAATTATGTCAAAATGGATTCTACTGTCATGCATAACTAAAAAGAACTCTTAAAAAAGAAATCTTCAGGCTGGGGTTGTGGCTTATTGGTAGAGCGTTTGCCTTGCATGCGTGAGCACTGGGGTTGGTCCCCAGCACCACATAAAAATAAACAAATAAAATAAAGGTATTGTGTTCATCTACAATATATGTATATATAATCCCTTATCCATGAAGACCCCCAGAAGGGAAAAGCGGTAAGCAGAGCAGAGGAAGAAATTGTGGGGAATTGGAAGAGGAAACAAAAATGGGAACTCAACTTTTATGTTGATAAGTTAACTTATTTTTTGAGCTTCTCTTTTATGGTCAGTGCTATGCAACAAATGGAAGAGGTACTGTGAACTTCAAGGATTATTGCTCTTGAAGTGATAAGTACTTGAGACTTGAAAATATCAGATAATAGATATCAGGTAATATACAACAAATTCTAAGATGTTATAATTGACAGGTGTGATATCCTTATCGTAATTTAATGTATTGATTATTTCTCTGGCAGAGAAATTACTATCAGATAGCCGGGCTTTGAATAAGAGTACTCTCTATCTTTTCCCTCCTTATTCAGATTACTCTTCCTTCTGCCCTCAGTGTTTTTGACCTTGCTCTCACAAGATCTTCCCTTTTCTTACTCTAGCTGATCCCTGCTGTTAGCATTTAAAATGCCATTGGCTTTACAAAGTACCCTGTTCCTATAGCTCAGCATTTTTACATTGTTTCAGCTGCTATAGCCCTTACTTCTTATCTCTATCAAAAGGAAGACTGAACCTAAGGAGTGACTGTGGCAAAGGAAACTATGGAAGCTGGTTTGATGTTATCTCTGAGAGAGCTTTGCTGAGTTTGCAGAAACAAATGTCATGCATGCCTCCATGTTGCTTAGTATGATTTGTCACTTGGGATTCTCAAGCATTTGATATGAGACCCTGCCTGGCTCAGCTCCTCATCAGAATTCACTACAATTTGTTCACTTCAAATCTACCAGGAACAGAGGGCATTCACTTTGACATCTGCTATTCGGAAGGAGCCCATTAATACTGCAGTTGATGTGTCAGGTTCTTAATGAAATACTTTTTCTTAGTTCTTTTATCCACAATCAGATGGCCTGGTTCAAGGTCAGTACCAACCTTAGGCTATTTTTCTTTTTGCTTTTTCCCTTTTGACAGTCACCATATGCCCTGCCTATTTCCAATCCACACAGACTCTGCTCAGACAGTGGTAAGTGTGGAACAAAGATTGGGATAGGGCCAGTCCTAAGGCTATTCCAGGACTTCAGCCACTCTCAGAGCTGTCTCAATAAGCAATTCAGTGATACCAAGTCCTCTGTTCCGCCCCCAATCGAATTCTGTTCCAAAATACTTCATTTCTACTAATGTAAATGACTTTGAAACTGTTTTAGAGTTAAAAATTATCATATGGCAGATGCTATACCAAATAGTGTGCATATATTGTATATACAAACATTATCTCATTTACTCTCTATAACCTCTGAAAAGAGTAGAAGCTGAGGCTCTAAAATGCCTGCTCAGGGCCACATGGCAAGGCAATACAGAATCTAGCTGCTAGAAGCTTAAAATTTAACCCCTCCTATACTACCACTATTTAAAAATACTTATTTTTTTCAGGTAACAAGTATTTATTGAACACTATTTCATAACTGTAGCTATACTAGGTATTGGAATAGAGACAGTAGTCTCCCACTTATCAGTAAGGGATATGATGCCAAATTAACAGTTGATGCCTGAAAACCACTTGTAGTACTGAAGTCTGTAATACTATGTTTTTCATATATGGACACACTTATGATAAAATTTAATTTATAAATTACACACAGTAAGGATTAGCAAAGGTAACTAATAAAATGGAACAATTGTATCAATATATTATAATAAAAGTATTTGAATGTAGTATCTGTTTCAAAATATTATACTAAGACCTTTTCACTTAAGGGAAATACTTTTTCATTTCTCTTTGGCATATCTAAATCATCAGCATTGCTACTCTTGTGCTTTTGGTTCATTGTTAAGTAAAATCAGGTTTACTTGAACAAGAGCACTGCAGTACCATGATCATCAATCCCATAACCAAGATGGCTACCAAATGACTACTGGACAGCTATGTGGTCTATGCAGCATGGATACATTGGACAAAGTGATGATTCACACCCCAGACAAGATGGAGTGGAACAATGTGAGTTTTCATCAGGCTTTCCAGAATGGAAATTTAAAACTTATTAATTGTTTATTTCTTGAATTTTCCATTTAATATTTTTGTACCACAATTGAATACAACTAACTGAAATCACGGAAATTAAAATTATGGTTAAGGAGGGGTCTACTGTACCTCGTCTTGTAGATATCAAACATGACAGGGGAGAAAAGCAAACAGATAAATGAAATGTCATAAAAATGTAAGATTAGAGACATACTAATTGTTCTGAGGAAATCCAGAGAGCATGCTTAATCTAAACCAGAAAAGGTTATTTAATCTATGAGACATCATAGGATTAGTAAGAACCTTCTTCTCCTCCCCCTTCCTTCTCCTCCTCCTCCTACAAACACACATAATCCTATATCCTTAGGTTGATATGTCTTTCTCCTTTGTACTTCCCTTGCATATCTCTATCATAGCACTTATTCATTACTTAATAACAGTCTATTGAGTACTCACTTCTCAGAATGAGGAGCTGGAGAATGATGGAGGGTCCTGTCTTATACGAAAGACCTTTATTAGGGGTGACACGTCTCATGCAGTGTTGTGATTATTGTGTGTACATTTCTGGCTCTCTCTTGATACTCTATGCTTCTATGTCTTATTTTTCTGTGTAACTCCAGACAAGCAAACCCAAGAGGTTGGGGGTATTGGCCAAAGCATTGTTGAAGTGATGAATCAATGAGTTTGTAGATGTCAAGAGTGAAGGTCAGGCAATAAGGGGAAGTAAGGGAGTGAAGAGCTAGAAAATTAGGAGATTATTATCAGAAAATAGGAGATTGACTTTTCAGATTTGGGCAATTCCTGATGAGTCTATGGAAGACTTACATGTGGGAGTAATTGGGTGGAATAGAAGGGAAGGCCACTGAGTTGAGTAACTCAAGAACCTGTGAGGCTAGGACAGTTGCTCTTGAACTTGGGTGTACATCATAATTAGAGAGCATTTAACAATGAGGCATGGGATCCTACTCTAGGAGATTCTGACTCAGGAACTCTGAGTCGGTTTCAGAAAAGTGGTCATTTTTAATAAACTCCATAGTGATTTAGATGCACAGACCCAAAGGTGATAATCATCACACTAGGATAATAGAAATTTGATTCATTTGGGTTTTGCAAAATTATTTCAGTATTGAGTGGAGAGGATTCTCATGAACCAGGTGCAATGGTCCTGAAGGAATCTTAGAAGTGACCAGATATCAGTAGATGGCTGTGATGAAGAGGGGAAGAATATGCTGGAACAGAGGGTATCATTTTGGAAAAAGAAGGGTCTTACACAATGATGAAGGAATGATCAAATCCTTTCACCTAAACAGGATCTGTGTAGAATTTTAGGCATTAGCTTCTAGTTTGGAGTGTTTTGTTTGAAAGGAAATCCCAGGCATCATAGATTGCTTAGTAGATTTGAAATCATGACAGGCCTCATCCGTTCCACCTAGATGTGCAATCAACCCCAGCCTTAGGAAACAAAGTCCCCAGCCACATTTCTGAATTTCAGAGAGAGAGACCTTTGGAAAATATCTTTAGGAAACCACTCTAAGTCGGATCTGACTTTGGGAAGGAAGATGTGGATAAAGCCTAGAATATTTTTCTGAGGGTTTTTGGAACTAGTAGTGTATGTAACAACAAATGAAAGCCACTGGTTCAATAATTATATGCAAGATATTCCTGTCTTACCTACTTAGAAAGAATAAGTTTCTCCTGAAAATAGGTTGTGGATTTGAAAAAAAATAGAAGTTATTGGATAATAGTTTCATTGGGTTCTGAATATTTGAGGTTTGTGGTATCTTGACTCATTGTGGTTTTGAAGTAAAGATTACCAAAAGTTTTCACTTAACCTCTGATTTTTATGTAGGCAGCTGAAACTCCCAAACTTAATAGCCTTTTCTTAAGCAATGGAAGACACTTTTGGATGGGCCAGTTATTTTCATTATAGCATCATCATAATCATTTATAATGTTGGAAGATCTTTCAATGTTAGATAAGTTTACATTTAATTCTGACCCTTGATAGGGTTGTGCTTCAATAGGCAAAGTAGGTGACTGTCCTTCTTTCAGTATCCTTCTCTGTAAAATAATAGTCTCTTTGAACTATCATTATTATTAAATTAGATGATGTATATAAGTGCACAGAGCACATAGTAGGTAGCTCAATAAAAATTGACTCCCCTCCCAGCTCTTCTTTAGATTTTCTTCCCAATCTCTCTGAGTAGCAAGAGAAAATTATTTAAAATTAGAACTATAAATCTGACTCTATTTACTGTGTTTAAAAATTGCCATCCCTTGTCCATCGGACAATGTTAATTTCTAGCTTATATTATATATTTGTTACTTTGACAACTGTAGAAAGTACTTGAAAGAGGAACACCAATTGATAGCCAGAATGTTGATTTCTGGAATGAAATATGAGGACATGCAGCCACTCAAGCTTCATTCTTCTGTTATTTGCAAAATATCTAGCTGGTGACTACAAGGGATAAATATGCCTTGTGAATTGCAATGTGACTTTGGCATACGACTCTGGTAATCTAATTTTCAAAACCTACATGTAAATTCCAGATCAGAAAGTTACTACTTCTAGTTCAGTTAACAATAAACAAACAGAGCTGAGATATCTCAAATGTTTCAGCCCTAAGCTTATCTTTAAGTCACTAATTTATATGGCAAAGGGGGCTTATGTTTGCAAAGCCATCCCCTTAAGAGCTGAGGTTAAACAAGTGAGTGGCATAAGCTGTAAATGAATTGAAAATTGCCTACTGTTCCAGCCCACTGCAATGGTTCGTGTTTTGTAATGAGCCCTAGTTGGTGAGGTAACTCAGGTCACCAGGAGGAGCTCTCCACAGACTGCTCCATTTGTCACTACTGTCTGAAGGACACAACTAGCTTGGGGAGCTGGCACTTTGCAGAATTTTTATGGTGCTGTATGCATGTGGTGGTCTCTCTTATCAAAATGTAATTCAATAATAAATACAAAAAACACTGATGTTTAAATAATTCTACGGTTGTGACAACCTGACCAAAGCTGGGAGAGTTAATGCTAACACTGGGATATTAACTTACCTATGGAGCAGGTTGGGTGAGGGGAAGAAAAGGATGGATGCAGGGAGAGAGTCTCTATTCATGATGGAGTGTTAATCTGCATGGCCATTTGTCTGGAATGCTTTCATCTGTACTGTGTGGCTCAATGTAGTGATTTTTCAACTTGGTGTCTTTTTATTCTCCATGCCCTCACTCTCCTTTTTAAAGAGAGACCAAGAAGCATAAAGGGTGACCAGAATCATTACAAGAATTTTTGTCGCAGTAAGCAGGAGCCAGCCTTATGGAGTGAGTTTAGCTGTTTCCTCTCAGAATGGTGAATGGTTACAAGAAAATCACTGGGACAGAGATCAGTTGAGAAATGGATCAATAAATTAAATATTTTTTCACAAGGAAAACTGCTTTATTATTTTATGTTATAAAAGTAACATGTACTCATTCTAAGAATGTCAAGCAGTACAAAAATTTATAAAGAATCTGTAAAATCATCTATTATAATTCTCTTCCCTCTCACATTAGAGATAGCATTTGTTAACATTTTGGTATATCTCCTTCTCTCTGTAAACTTTGCACAGTGGTTTATTTTTACCAGAAGAAATTTCTGGAAGTGTAATTCACATTTTAGGAGCTTGTGATTTTTACGTAAAAATGGCCCTTCACAAAGCAGTGCTAGTTTCCACTCCAGCACCAGTGCATGAAAGTGCAGAAAGAAGCCAGTGGTCACTATTTATTGCATAGTGACCACATGTCAGTCACTAAGTGACTAAGTACATTGTATGCACTAACTCATCTAATCTGCACAGTAATCCTATTAGGTGGGTGTTACTAATGTTGTTGTTTTATAGTTGGGGATGCTAAAGTTTAGAAAGGTTTCAAGAACAGTCTTGAGGTTGAACCAGAATGTTGATCAGGCCTTACCATAAGAAAAACAAATAGCTTCTTTCTGTTTCTGTACCTATCTCAGCTGGACCCAGGGAGAAACAACAGCAAAGGAAAAAAGTAAGATCCTAATGGATAGGCAAATAACTAGGTGAGTCCCAAGCAGCTGTGAGTATTCAAATGTAGGAACTCTAGGCAATGATGTCCTTGATTTTGTTCATCACAAAATAAACAGAACAGAACTTCCTCTGCAGTGCTGGGTTTTGTGACCTGAAAATAAACCAACAAAGAGAAGAGAAATAGAGACAGATATGGATACACCTGTGTACTTTGCACATATATACCTGGAAAGAAGTGCCCCCTCTCTGCTTGATTCCTTCTCACTTTTTTCCACACTCAGACCAGAATACCAGGAATAATAATAATCTCCATCAAGTGAGGTACTACTGCAATTTTCCAGTGTTAAATTGGAGTAGGTGTATAAAGGCTCATAAATACAGTGCTGGATAGAGAATTGAAGATCTTTCATTATAGTCTAACACTTTCTATGAAGAATCAGGACATGTAAATGACTTTCTGTGTGACCTTAGGTCAGTCCCTTCTCTTTTCTGAGCCTCAGTTTCCTTCTTTCTAAGGATGACAAAGGGACTAAATCTAATCTAAATGCTTTTTGAGTTGTAAAAGTCCTATTTCTACATTTAAGCAGTTCCTAAATGCTCAAACTCTGAATTTCCCTCCTGGACCTCTCTCATTTTTAATTTTCCATGCCCTCTCAAGACTGATTAACCTGTTACTGATCTAATGTAGCTAGCTAGCAATTGTCATGTGGGTGATAAAAAGGTGAGTCACTTCATGAAGTCTATCAAATGGGAACAATTAGGCAAGCCCTTATGGTCCTAGATGAGAGCATATCTTTGAATTTTCAGTATAACAAAGGACCTTCAGTATGATTATTCAAGTCTCTCATTTTTACAAGAATGACTGGGACACAGAGATATTAATTGATCCCCTTACCTCCCAAAGTCGCATAGCTGATTAGTAGCAGTTACAGGTTAAAAACTATGCCTCTTAAAGCTTTATCTAGAGTAGGGTTTCCCAAAATCTGTTATATTCAATGTAATTCTCTTAATATACTATAGGTGGGAGTAGGGGCATGGGAAGGATGATTCTGAGGTCAAATAACTTTGGGAAATGTGGCCCTGAGTAGGGAAGCCATAATGCACTCTAAACACTCTAAGAATTCCTACAATATAGAATACTTCTAAGTTTTATGTTTCCTCTAAATTTATCATATACACTGAATGATATTAAAGAGGATGATAGCAATATTAGTAGTTTCCATTTACTGAATTCTCCTTTTGTGTGTAAGGCACTGTTTCAAGTTTTCATATTACATTGACACATTTAATCTTCATAACATCCATGGGAGGGTTAAAATCACCCCCATTGTTTTTCAGAAGAGAGATAAGCAACTTTGTTGAAGATCATACAGCTAATATGGGACTAAGGTGACATTTTAGTCAAAGCAGTTTGGTTCCAGAGCCAATATGCTCAGCTAACTATAGCACCTTTTTTCACATGTCATGACTATTAATGTTCAGTGGAACCAAGGTTTTACAAAAGCATGCTGGGAAATACTCTTCTGAAATTATTTCCAATATGCATACTAAAATGTGTTTAGATAAAATATCACAGAGTTCTAGAACATCAAAATTAGAATGGACATTAGAGACCAACTCTGCAAAGGAGGAGTCTGAGATCAGAGGAAGTCTTTGGGTCTGGATGTATGACATCTGGAAGTGGGAACCAAGATCATTGATTGCTAATTTGATGATCCTTATTTACTAGGAATTTTTGCAAAGTAGAATGAAAAGAAATCTTAAGTTTGTTCACTGTAAAGAGTGTTGGGCATCAAGGGCCAGAAGCATCCTCTCTTGTCCTCCTATAGCTCATAGAAGTTGACAACAGGGTACAGGAGATAAGGAGAAGCAACAGGGTCTGTAGGTGGGAAAGGCAGCTATTTGTGCAAGGTGATGCTAGTACCTTATTTTTTAGTGTTTCTGGCATAGTCTGGCCCATTTTTGTTGAATAAGAGAATGAACATACTACTTAAATACTTGAGTATTTTATGGCTTGTAGAGCATTTTCATAGTCATTTTTAGTGGTGTGGTAGGAGAATCAAAGCAAAGATGCCAAGAAAGTGGATCCTGCAACTAGAACGGGAAGTGTAGCTATAAAAACAAAGAGTGGATGATAGTTGTGGAGTTTAAGAGAAGAGTCCTGAAGTTATTAGAATGAAATTGGTGATTTGGGACCTGGCCATGGTAATAAGATTGCTTAATCTTCATTTTACTTTAATTTATTTAAAGGATACTTCCCAACTCCAGCAAAGAGAAAATTCTTGAGGGATATTTTAAACTATCAGAGGCCTTTAAACTGATTTCCATCATTTGATGAAGAATTTGCTTTAATAAATACCGAAGAGAGGCAAGATCATAAAATAACTGTCACTAAATCAGTCTTGTATAATTTATCTTGGTCAAAATTCATTAAAAGACTTAAATCACATTGCCCCATTCACTGGTGGGGTTATTGATACCTCAGTTCTTTATTCAGGGTGATTGGAGATCATATCTCATACTTCACATTTTTCCATCTGGGGAACCAAGGCCATAATGGGAGTGATCACTGAGTAGTTCTGTTGTGCCCCTGTTAAGGCCACATGTGGGCTTATTAAATGTTTTAGGTGGTGGGCTTCTCTTATTTTCACATTTAGATTTGCTTTTTATTGTTCATAACTGAGGCTGGAAGTTAACTAAATGACATGTTTGCTCTGAAAAGCTGAGAATCTGATTGTCTGCCTCTAGATTCTAAGTTCATGGGGACAGGGGCAAGGTGCATGTCAGTCTTTACCATTATGTCATCAGTGAGAAGCATAAGACCTAGAATACAATATGTGCTTAGGAAATAATTGTTGAATAAATAAGCATTCTGAAAGTGAGTTATAGGCAGAAATTGTGTACTTCTTTGTAGATAACTCAAAGTAGATAATCAATATTTGTTGATGATGAGTTTTGTCATGTTAATTAGTTCATATTTGTAAAGACCTAACCCGCAGAAGCTAATTAGTTGTTGTTTATGTTCTATAACTGCTACTTGGGCAAGTGTCCCAGTTGGATGGTATAAATTATATTTTTTTCTAACCAGAATCTCTTAGTGACAGTACATATTAGATCAGTGACTGTCAATTGAATTGGAGTAGAGGGAATGTAATATCCTATATTTGGATTTTCAAAACAGCTGGTATTAATCATCTTCTTCCAGCACCACCATTATACAGGTGAGAAAACACAGGGCCAGTGAGTTACCCTGAGCACCTGAGTGGTTAATGGTGCTTTTGTAACACTAAGAAAATCTGTTGTTTCCTACATTAGTGTTTTTAGACACCCTCCTATAGCACTAATCAACAGCATGAGGATTTGCCTTGGAGCTGCAACTCAATTTCCATGCAGGAATCTATCTCAGGGACTCTTCATAAAATCCTTGATGGGCCATCAGCCATTGACTGAATTACATGTATACCAGGGCAACTGTGTTTCAGGAAGTCCTACCAATGATGAATATATTGACTTCTTTCTAAGCTCAAGAAGTATTAGAAGAGGAATATGATATTACCAGGTGTTTCCTGTGTACTTCTCGAATAGCAGAGATGATGCTTTCCAGGAGTTGGCAATTCCATATTGTAGTTATTATGAAAGTTTCTGATACCTTCAGAGAACAACACATTCTAATACAGTAATGTTGGAATTGTGGCACATGTTCACACATGTAGAAATGGTTCTGAGGTTCAAAGAGGGAAGGATTGCTAAGTTAACTCGTGATGACAAAATAGTGGCTTTTCAGAATAGACTTCAGATTCTCTTTTTGCTGCAGCTCTCCACTTTCCATTCACACCTCTTTTTAACAAGTTCTGTGCTTAATTAGATAAGCAGTGCTCCTATCTTTACCACTAACTCATTTTGTTGATTTCCTACCTATCAGGGACTCTTCAGGGAGGAATATGGGTGATGGGGTTCATAATATGATAAATACTTGGATGCTTGTACCTTGGGTCTAGAGACTTTGATACATGATATTATGGAAATAGGCAAGCTTACTTGGAGTAAAGCTTTTTTAAAAAGACAAGGCATGTTTTGATATATGTAGAGGGATTTATGCTGTCCTTGATATCAAAATTTTATGTTTTCATAAATATGTGTCTATTTGTACATGGTATTTCCATAAGGGAATAGGTGGATGGAAGTGTTACAGTGCTAAAGATTTCCCCATTGATAAGAATTAATGCATATTTAAGCTCAAAACAGGCAACAGGGTGAAGTGAGATTTTTTTTTTTTTTAAATCTGAGTTAAAGAGTAGTTTCTTTGTAGCCATGTTCCCTTTCCTCCTTTCTCTATTTCAATTATTTGGCATATAAGATATCTATTGTAGGCCTTTCTCGCTCTGCTGGGGGGGCATTTATTTGTGGAACTCCAGATGTTGCCAGATGTAGCATAATTCATGGACTTGATAAAAATATGGCCTTTATTATTCACACTAGTACTTGCAGATGAACCTGCTTCATAGGAAAGCATAAGATAGTTTGTAAAAAGGGATTGGGTGTGAGATTCCCATCTTTGGAGTCTAATGTTTCAGATTCATGGTTTAGAGCATGGTAAGTAGAGGAAAATATGCCTCTTGGTGCCTTTGTGTCTTCTCAGGGCTGCATGCCACAGATTCTGTGTTGATGTCATTGGATAAAAATTGGTTTGTTTTGGTCACAGAACTAGATTTAGGAGCAAGGCAACTCTGAGGAAAGAGCCGGTTTCAGCAACCTCACTGCTGAGCAAAGCTGAGAAGAAATCATTTGTTTTATGAAGGAAAAAAATCTTTGAAGCAGGACCTCTCTACTCCCTCACTTTCTGTGAGTTCATAGCTGCATTTTCCTAGCCTGTAAATCTCAATTCTTCAAAATCTAAGGCTGTTATTGTGTGTGTCTTTTTTTCTTTCACAATGTACAAATCTTAGCAATAAAAAGTGATGGATTGGGTTATTAGAAAAGAGAGATATTGTGGCCTTTTAGGGCCCCACCTTGAGGAACTGTTCTGTTATTTGGATCTCTCCAGGAGTTTAAATTCCCTACTTGTGAACCATTAGGTGATAGGATATGTATAAGTTTGTCTGCTATAAAATTACTCTGGTTACTCTGGGGACTCAGACCTACTTTTGCTCCTGCTGATGGCACTTAGTCTCTATAAATAATTTGAATAAACAAATTGCTCCAGTTTGTGAGGAACTTGTTGAACTTGTCCTTCGTAAGTGAGGGGGATGTCATCTTCAGGATCTTCATTGACTTTAATGGGGAAAAATGTATTAAAACAGATGATAACCTGAAGTTCCTAGAATGGGTTCAAAATCCAGGCAGATATTCCTAACAAAAGACTAATGAGGAAGTCTCCCCTGCATGAGAATCATTCCAGGGAAGGCATTGAACTGAATTCCTACTTTGCTCCATGTGCAGATGACCTTAGCTATGAATCTCACTTCCACTAGATCAAGGTTGGTTCTTGCAACATTTGCAGGGAGAAAACTAGGCTAGGAATTAGGAGACAAGGTTCTAATTTCATCCCTGACATTAGCTTGCTGAGTAACCCAGAGAAACTTACTCTTTTGTTTTTTATTTTACTTGTTGATGAAATGAAGGGTACATTACCTGGCTCAAGCTATTTCACAGAAGCATTGTAAGAATTCTGTGAAAAAATGAGTGCTCTAAAACCCTTTAGAAGTTGCAAACAAAAGTGATATTCAAACTAAAGGTATTTTGAGCATATTATTATTTTGGGAGCTCTTTAGGAATAAGCTCTGCCATCTTTTTCCTGAGAAAGGTGAGAGTCATAATTGATATGACCTTCTCTGAGAGATGTTATGGGGAATAATAGGTAGATAATTATACAAAACAGGGGAAAGGAATTAGAGAAACACTGGATCATTTTGGAGTGCCTTGAGAAGCTTAAGAGAACAGGAGTATTCATGGACTGGTCCAAAGGTTAAAGAAAGCTACTAGAGTCCTGACTAGTATGCACTGTGCAGAGATGAGAAGGAAGGTACTCCCCTTTTTGCTTCCAGTGAAGAATGCCTCAGAATCCAGTAGTGATGACTTCTTCTGGAGGACTAGATTTGCCTTAGTATGTAGAAAGTGACAGTGTGGGGAAGAAATCTTCACAAAGGAGGCCAATGTTTACGATAAAGCTAGGAATGCAAAAGCTTTTGAGAAGAGCATAATTCTTTTCTTCTCTCTTCCACAGATATTGAAAATCCCTTATCTCTCCATAATGGCCAAATATCATTTAGCAAATCTGGCTAATAAAGTTATAATGCCTTCATTAGCCCCCAAAGTAGTGTTTGCTACAACAGAAAGACAGTATTTCCAGAGGAGTTTGTACTTCTTTGTGATTTGGTATAAGGCAATTTAACCTATGTAATAAAAGTGGGATATTTGACTTGAGAGAACTCAGCCTCCTTTGATTTCCTGCTGTGTTGCTGAAGGAAGGGTTGGAATGGGAAGAGCAGTATTTTCCAAAGTGTGTTCTGTGCAATACTAATCCACAGGTAGTTTTTTGTTTGTTTTCAGAAACAGAAAAACATATCAGGAAATTCCCCATATTATGTTTCCCTTTTGGAAATTTGCCATGCATCATAGGACAGTGAACACTTAGAGCAATTTAATGGTAAAGGAACCTGTTTAATTTTGTTCATCCCAGGATTTTGTAAATGTATTTCCTTTTGGAAGACCCCTTTTCACATAATACTAATCAGCATTTGTCTTGGAAGGCCTTTAAGAGGCAGATTCATTTTCTAATATACCCACGATTCAAGTGATTACAACAGATAGCAAAGCTTTAAATTTTTAAGAGTCAGTATTTCTGGATAGCCTTCTCCAAAATTTAAATCTTTGCAATAAGACAAAGATACAATCAGGTCAGTGATATTTTCTGTCTTAATAAGTTACTAAACTACTAGGATAATTTCAAATTTTTCCATTATGAGGGAGCCAAACAATGAAAATAGTTAATACTTATTGCATGCTTACTGTGAACCACCATGCTAAGTGTTTTTGTTAATTCTAAGTCTGGAAAATAGGTTAAATGACTTCCCATTTTAGAACCCAGGGAACTGAGGGCTAGAGGTTATATAAATCACCAATGTAACAGAACTAATAAGAAGCAGATTTGGGACATGAATTCTGATCTTTTTAACTCCCAAGTCCATGATTTAGATTTAAGACATTTAATGTCAAACTCAGTTTTTGAGCAGAAAATGGTACTTCAAAAATCTTAAAATCTCTATCTGAATAATATATGTGTTAAGATGCTAAGGCTTAGCTAGGTGCAGTGACACACACCTGTAATCCCAGAGGCTCTGGAGGCTGAGGCAGGAGAATCACAAGTTCAAAGCCAACCTCAGCAAAAGTGAGGTGCTAAGCAACTCAGTGAGACTCTGTCTCTAAATAAAACACAAAATAGGGCTGGGGATGTGGCTCAGTGGTCAAGTGCCCTTGAGTTCAATCCCCAGTTCCATTCTCCCCCTTAAAAAAGAAAATAAGGCTTTCAGAAGGTTGGTTAACAGAGATGGGTGGGGGATTCCATCTGCATCACCAGAGACAGTATACACAGTATTATGGATGTCATTGACCTAGACAACAGCTGGCCAGAATAGCTTAGTGCACAAGCAAATACTAATCTTTAGATTTGCAACATATTTTTCCCACTTACTATGTTCCAAGTGCATTTCTTACCTTTTTTCCCCACTGCTGTTGCTACAGGCCATTTCTTTAAGACCCTTGGCTGGGGGCTTAAAATACAGTGTCCTTGAAATGAGTAACTTTAATTGTTTGTGTGTCTCCTTAATCTCATTATAACCTAATCTATTCTTTTGTCATTCCTCTGGAGAGGTATCTAAATGACCCCTTTAGTGGAAAAAATGGAAATGCCTCTATATGACTGTAGACCAAATTGGTCCAACTGAATAAAGTTGACATCCACCTAATTATAGTTTGCCATTATTACACATTAATCATATGTCAGGCATGTTCTAAAGGCATTACATAGGTTAATGCATTTAAACTTCACACCAATTCTATGGAGGTGCTATTCTAACTTGAGAGTACTGAGGTTCATGAGAGTTTGTTACATTTATAAAATTACATAACAAGTAAGCTATTCTAAAACCCAGGTTTGTGAAACTTTAGATCTTAATGCTATTAATCTGATATTATGTCAGGCTTGCTGCACTTGGAATAATCTTCCCCCAAGCAAAATCTTGCCTTTGTTGTTAGAAATCTTACAGCTACCTTACAGCTTTGCTACTCTGCTCAAACATGATTATGTTTGATGGTTCTCCAAATTGACTAAGTGTGCATCAGAACTTATGAACTAGAGAACTTATGAAAATGTGGACTGATAGGTCTCTAGGACACTATCCCTAGAGCTTTTCAAATAGGAGGTCTTACTTTGTGATGGAGGGATCTGAGAATTTGTATACTTGACAAATTCCCAGGTCCAGAGAACACACTTTGAGAACCACTTACCTACTGCCATCACTCATTTAACCAACTCTTTTTTATAAGCTCATTTTCTCTTGAGCTACATTGTGATTCACTCTTTATTAAAACAAAACTAAATGTTTGCATTTTGACACATTTAAAACATTATCTATACATAGGCATCTCCAAGTGGTTTTTCAAAAACGAATGTCATTGAATTTTCTTGAGCACTAGTAGACTGGCATACAGGTGTGACTTCAAGAATTTACTTCCAATTAATCTCCTTAATGCTTTATACTCCTCCCCTATTCAAACTATTCCTTAGAGGCTTCATGTGCTATATAATATGATTAAAGAAACAGTAAGTTGAAGCATATTTACTGCAAGAATACTTAAAGATAGGCAGTATGCAGACACGGTGGTGCATGCCTGTAATCCCAGAGGCTCAGGAGGCTAAGGCAGGAGGATCCCAAGTTTGAGGTCAGACTTAGCAGCAATTTAGTGAGACCCTAAGCAACTTAACAAGACCCTATCTCAAAATAAATAAAAAATAAAATGGGAGAGGCATGTGGTGCTTAACCACCATTAAGCACCCTGGGTTCAATCCATGGTACCAAAAAAAAAAAAGTTAGGCAATATGGCTTGGGGATTGAGTACATGTACTTTGTATTAAGACAGACCTGAGTTTAAATCTCAATCTTTCAAAATAACTAGCTATGTAACTGTGATCAAATAAGGCAACTTGTCTGAGCTCTATTTTTTACCTGTACAATAGGGGATGATAATATCAACTTCATGTGCCTATAAATACAATTATTCATATATACTTCATAGCCTAACATGCCAATTATTACAAAAAAATAAGCCAAGTAAATAGTAGCTAGTTTATATTAATGGCTGCTGAACTTTAATCTTCACACCCATGATACATCAAAAAGGTAATGCAAGGAATCCATCACCCTGTGTGTCCAATATATCTGAAGAAAGAATCATTAAGAATTTTGGTGTGTGTGTGTGTGTGTACCATTTGTTTTCGACCTATATAGGTGTTGATCTAATTAGTTAAATATAAACTCACTGACAGACACTACTGAATATGTAATAACTTTCTGCCATTAAGTAGTATTTGCGTTTTCATCAACAGATATTAAAATTTTAACTTTTTGACATTCTTGACAGTTTAACAACTTGGGAAGCACTGATTTATCTGAATAATGTATTAGTCCACTATCCCCTAGCAAAGAGCAGACCCCCTGAAGGAGAGATCTCAGATCAGTTTTGAAGAGCAGAGGAGAGAGGACGTTCTAGAGCATAGGATGTTGCTTAAGGAGGACATGATCTAGAGGGCTATTATACTAGGAGTAATATGAGAAACTAAGGACCAGTGTGAGGACATCATTTGGATGGAAGAAAGGCAAAAAGAGCCATTGTCTAAAAATTTCAAGAGAAATTATTGGCCAGATTATCTGTTTTTAGGTGACTGAGGGTTTCAAGAACAACTAACAACATAAATGGTGTATACAGTCTTCAAAAAGTACTATGGGAATTCACTGGGATAGCAGAGCCTTTCTTCCTGTGGGACTTGGGTGCACAGTGCAGGAAAATGCACTGTTGCTTTACTCTGATTACATTATCCAGTCAAATAATTCCGGAATGACCAGCAAACGGCCCCTGAAATAGGAAAGAATTGGTGGCAAGGGTAAAATATAGAGTCACTTTGATAGAATAATTATCTTCAGGGATTTAGGCTCTGATCGCTACTTACACTGTGTGAAAATATTGCTGAATAAGATGCTGAGCAAATGCAAGTTGTCATTAAGAGGACTGTGGTTGGTATCATTAAATTATATCCATTATTCAGATAAATGTTCCATGCCTTCTTACTAGTCTGCTTTCTTTCAACTTGAGCATTCAGTTGAGGTGTTTTTTGTTTGTTTGTTTGTTGTTGTTATTGTTGTTTTTGTAAGAAGAAGAGGGCACATGGTTTTCATCTTGCTGGAACTTGATAGATGCCATAAATATTTATAAATAGGCATAGAATTACATACATTTTCCTAGTCTAGAAGTGCCTGTTTAAGTTTGAAGTTATTATCTGGCACAGTTTGGTTATAGTAATAGTATATGATTTGGTAACAGTTTGGGGTTGATTCAAAGTGAAAAGGAACAATTCTCTTTTATGTTTTCATTTCTAGGAATAGCTGATTTCGGTTTCATGTAATTGGTACTCAAAACACAGTTATCCAACCCTTTCTTTATAATTTCTGTTTCACATTTTCATTTTCATTTCTACTCACACTCATATAGACCATTTTTAAAATGTATCTCTGTAACCACTTAAAAAGGTCTACAATTTTTTCTCAATGGATTTGGCAATGAATATTTAATCACAAAATATCTTCTTCATGGAAACTCAGAGCCCAACTAATTACTTTGTACTCATACTTACCCTTCTTACCATCCCTTAATAAGGGCTCAACAAATACAAACTCATTAGCATCAGCCTAAGGAAACCAGCATTAGAAAAAATCAATCCACTTCCTGAGAAAAATTGTCATTTCATGTATTGTAAGGCTGGATAGAACTTATTTACACTTGATCTGTTTTTAAAAATATTTGTTTATATAATTTTTAAAAAGTTTATATGACTATCATCTATTTACCTAACAATTATTTTTGTTGTAGTGGAGTCCCATATAATTTTAAATTATTTCAGTTGGTGTACACACATAGCTTCATTTGTTTTTTTAATTTAATTAACACATCAATATTTCCATGTTTGTCAATAGTGCTCATGATTCTAATTTCTAATGGCTGATTGATATTCTATCTTGTTGTTCTAGCATAATTTAACTTAGTCATTCCCCTTATCTGTTGTGTTTTTATTATCTGTAGTATCATTTATTCATTTTCTATTATAATAACTGAGAAAAGTTTGACTTTATAGCACTGTCCTCTAGAATATCCATCTCTAGGTATATCTACTCAATTATTCTATTTCTCTTATTTCTACCAGGGTTGCACTGAATTCTGCTATGTAAAGGATGACGACAAGGTGAAAGATTTTTACACATAGAGTATAATGTTGCTAGGGACCACCAACAATCTTAGGATGTTGCTAGAGTAAGGTACAATTGTTTCTCTATATTTTTTTCTGATTTCATCAGAGTACATGACACTGGTTTGAAAACTTTGGGGATCTAGATTGATTGGATCAGCTTTCTTGTAATTAGCAGTTTTCAACAATGACTACCTAGACTTAACTTTGAGTTCCATGTTGATCTGGTCAGTAAAAACAGAGTAGAGTGTTGGAAATATGTAAAAAGATGTTAACATGTGGGACATCTGATGGACTTGGTATGCTGCAGTAGTCTTCATTGAAGTGGACAAATAGAAGAAGCCAGAAGACTCATTTTGATGGCCATCATGAAAATACTCAGGAATAATGAACAAATACTTCATAGGACACCCTGGTGTTGAGCAGTGAATTTGAGACATGTTTCACAATATTTAGCTCTGTTCCCTTTACATCTTCAAGTTAGCAAATATTTAGTAAGTAGACACTCTAAGGCCATGTGCAAAGCACTGTGGGAGATATGGTGATCTATTAAACTGGTTGTGATTCCTTCAAGATTAAATTCTAGTATGGTGACAAGACATGAAAAATTAGGTAACATAGGAGATAAATAGATCATGGCAATAATAGAAGAGGTGTCATGAGAAGAAACATTATTATTTGACAAATGAATGATACAGACAAGTATACTAGGATTTCAAGAAGATAGAGTTGAGAGGCATGCTGAATATAGCACCTTTTCTCCCATTGTACTCTCTGCCTGAAATTTCAACTTCAGATCTCTCCCTATATGTAAAATTCCCATTTACCTTTTGAAATACAGTTGAGGCATTGCCTATATGGTGCAATCTTCATTAACCCACCAAGATTTAATCATTATCTTTCAGGAGCCCAAACTATTTGAAATTCACAAAGTATCTACAAAAGCACACAAGTACATTGTCTTAATTACTTTTTATGCATTGGACTTCCCCAGAGATTATCAGTGGAAGAGGCAAGTTAATATTAATTTATCTTTTTTGTCCCAAGAATCTTATAGTTGGACACATAGTGTTCAATACATTTATTTAAGTGAAATAAAATAAGTGTATAGGAAAGAGCACTGGACTTGCAATCTGAATAATAATGATGATAATAATATTAATATTAATAGTAATTATTATTACAGTGCTGGGTATGGAATCCAGGGCCTTGTGAATGCTATATAAGTGCTTTACCACTGAGCTATACCCCCAGCCTGTCAAACTCTGCCTGGTTTAGTAAATGTTTGTTTTATCTGAAGTAAGTGCCATTAAATCTCTTTTCACTTAATAAAATGATCTCTAAAGTTCTTCATAGCACTGAAAAATATGCAGTCTCAAACTGAGAGTGGTCATCATAGATTTCTTGTAACTGCTGCTCATAATAAATAAAAATAGCTAAACTTTACTATATATAATGCAAATATGTTATTTCCTTCAACCCTCAAAATAACCCTGTGTGGTAAATGCTATGATAACACTCATTTTCCAGATGAAGAAACTGAGACTCAAAGAAGTTTAGTAATTTACTCAAGTTCACATATCTATAGAGTGTTGAGGTAGGGACTCTGGTTCAAATCTTTTTGAACATAGAGAGTTGTGTTCTTAATAGCCATCCTACTCATTCTCAGCCCAGGCAATAAATGAAAATCACCACAGAGGGTTTTTTTTTTTTTTTTTTTTTAGAAATTATGATGGCCAGGTCCAACTCTCTGAAGATTTTTATTCACTTGGTCTGGGGTGAGGATTGAACATTGACAGCATTTATAAGCTCCTCAGGTGATTCTAATGTGTCACCAGGTTTGAGGACTACTGCTTTATATTCTGCAGCCTTTGAGGCTGCAGCTGGGCCTTGTGAAGTGGGAGGGTTTAAATGGGGAAGAGAAAAGACATGCTGGATAGGAATTATCTTTTAAGCATTAAGGTGATCACAAATATCTGGATGTGTCTCTTTGTTATACCAAAGCTACTTGGAGCTGAGTGCATATGCCAGACTTTACCCTGATGCAAATGCATTTGGGAACAGTTTCAACATAATTTCCTCCTCCTTTCAGAAGGAGATGGCTTCTGTACTGGATGGTACTGTGTCTTCTGCCACCACGTTTCTGCCAGAGGTCAATGGGACAAACTATTTTCTTTCCTGGGGACAGCAGGTTCTCTTTGCCCCATACATTGGCCTGCAAACCTGTCAGTTTTTAAACGACAGTTTAAATCTAGAATTAATGAATCAGATTATCTGGTTGAGAAAGCTGGAATAAAAACAATTCTGAAAAAAGGCAAGGAATGGCCTCCCCTTATTTTGTGGTATAACACTTGTCATGGGGCTGGCTTTACAGTGTTCTTGAAAACATTCCTCTCTGGTCAGTGCACTAAAACAAGCAGTTTATTGGGGTTTTGGCAGATGCTGCTGTTGATGATGGGGGTAGCTTCCCAAGGACAGTATGGAAGAGTAAAGAGAACTGGAAAGAATTTGGTTGAAATCAAGTGCTGAATAACTCCTCTGCATTCTGAAGGACTCATTGCAGTAGAGTTTTTTAGGAAAGGGACATCTTGATTAGGAACATTTGAGTCCTTAAATTATTTGCTTTTTGTAAGCATATCACTTAAATTCTGCTGGAAATATACTTCTTACAGGCAGTCTTTTTGGTGGATTATCTACTGACTTAAAAATACAATTATCCAGTTTGAAGGGCCATCTAGGAGTTTTGGGGAATGGGCTAGTGAGGAAGACATGAAGCTGTGGGTCTCAGTAATTTGATGAACAGCATCTTGGCATGATTGCCTCTAACTGGCTTACTTGCAGAGGCTTATGGTTTTATAACTGAAAGAAGATCACTTTGGGTCAAACCCAGACTCAGAACTCAATTCATTCCTTTTTATTTGGACTGCTTGCTCACATACAAATAAACTGTGGTAAATGGTATTTGGATTTGGTAATTCTTTGTACCTTGCTAGAATCTATCCTGAAGCATTTGCCCCCAGTTTCTCTATAGCACCCACACCATTGATAGTTAGGTATTTGACCAAAAAACAGGGCAAGCTTTATTGAAAAAAATAAAAAGTAGTATGGTCCTGAGAAATGGAACATTAATATCCTTATCAACTAATGGTCAGACCCATCCTGTGCAATGAAAGGAGAGATAGTCCAGATACTCTTAAGATGCTGGCTATTAGGTAACTATGATAATTATGAGAGGCAAAATATCCACAAAGAGTGAGAAGGGTCCCTGGAATTAGGCAAATTCAGAGTTTGAATCCTGGATTTACCATGTGCTTATGCTGATGAAATATACTAGCTTTCTGAAAAGTTTCTTCATCTGAATATATTGGTAGAATTTAGTGAGATAACACATATGATGTATTTAGTAAACAACAAACACCCAACATATACTAGCTAATACTATTGGGCTATGATTTTATCATTTTCATTGCTACCACACTTTTATCACCTTCATTATAGATGTTCAGCGTCACCCTAGACTCCATAACTTTGCACCACAGCCCCAGTGAAGTGTCCTGCTTATCCTAAAGAGTGAGTCCCTTGATCCGGACTTCTCTACCCTAAACTTAACCTAGTTTTTATTTCAATTGATTTGGACAATGTTTCCTATTACAGGGCAGTTGACTCCACTACTTACTAATGAGGTAAACTTTTGTGAGCCTTATTTTTTCAACTACAAAATTAAAATGATGACATTACCTTCTGCATGTGGTTGTTGAGAGGATTAACTAGGATAATCTAGTAAAGGGATTAAAACAGCTTGCTCATGTTTGTCAGTGTTGGCTGTTTATATTTCTGTGTATTTGTCAAAACAGGATAGTGATGAAATTTCCAGAAACAGGTCAATAGAAACAGGTTGATGTGAAGTTCCTTTCATGGCAAAAGATCCAGAAAGTAGACAGATAGTTACATATAGCAGTAAGTAGCATTTAGTCATTATTTCTGTGTTTTCTTTTAATCCCCTCTTATTCCTTCCTAACTATTCCTAGCTACAAATCTACTTACTCACCAAGGGCAAATAAATGATCACAACTCCTTCACATTCCTAGGTATTTATGAGAATACTAAGTGAAGGGAAGGTCACTTTCCTGGAAACATCATTTAGTGAGATAAGACTATAGTCCTGTTGGAGGATTACTCCTGCAAGGCTCTGGTGATGCTTTGGAATACAGTTTATTGTGAAGTAGTAAGACCTTGGCTTCAGTTTAGAACAAAATATCTCTTAGATGGGAGAGGTTTTTTTTTTTCCTTTGAAAATGCTCAATATAAAGTAATATGAACTCATAAAAATTGATTGGTATCGCAGAGTATAAGAAGTGAAAATCCCTGTTTCTTTATTTATAGGGCCACCCAACTAATCCCAACTCCACAGGTAATCACTGTTAGCTATTTTTGTGTATCCTAGATTTCCCCCATTTATTTATAAATTATAATATGTACAAAATAGAAGTCTATAAGTATTATAGTATTTGTTTTACCTCTCATATAATAGTATGTCTTGAAAATTTATCCATGTTTACACATTCAAATCTATCTTTTTAAACAATTGTGTAATATAGATGGGCTTTTGGTTTCCATCCATTTTAAATTTTTTATGAATAAAACATTTTAAATAATGATACTTATAAGTTAATTAAGGTGTATAAGTTTATATAGCTATTAGGTGAAAGAGTCAAGATTTAGACCAAAGTTTGGTGACTCCAGAACTCATGATATTAATTGCTACACACTGCTTTTGTTTCCAGAAGCTAATTACTTTTATTTTAGTTTCTAAGTAGGCAGTAGTTACAAGGTAACAATAAAATCTCAAAATTAAAAGAGACCTTTGAGAGAGGTTATTTATTCTAATCTCTGAGTCTACTAATAACCAGATGGTTCCTCAGTAGTAAATACCATTCCCAAAACATTATTTTGAGTATTTACATTAATTTATTTGCACTTGCAGCAATAGAAGGTCTGGGTTGTTTAGACAATAGTTCATCTTTCATTCTTTATATTTCACCATTTTCTCATATGATGCTCATTGCCCTATAAAGTAATGAGATAAGCAATTATTATGACCATTTCTCCAATTAGTATATTGAGACCCAGGAAAATAAAGAGAATTAAATTTATAAAATCATTTGTTTAAGGTCATCTGAATAGCAAGCAAAAGGTGTTCAGACTTTACTTTGAAGATAGGGAAAAATCACTGAAGGCTTTTGAGCAGGAGTGAAGTCATGAGATTTAGGTAGATAGAGGGCATTAGTTGGTAACATCACAACTATAAAGCCAGGTCAGCCATTCAAACATGAGTAGAAAAGGAGCATGGATAAGGGCCAAGGTTGTGGCTCAGTGGTACAGAACTTGCCTAGCATGTGTGAGGCACTGGGTTCAATCCCTGGCACCACATAAAAATAAACAAATAAAATAAAGGTATTGTGTCCATATACAACTAAAAAAATATTTTAAAAAGAAGCATGGATAATCCTGATGACCATTGGGCTATAAAGGTAAGGATGGGTACAAGAAATAATCAGAAAGACAGTATTGCTAGACATTGATGACTAGCTGGAGATGGGGAACTGCAGAGAGAAAAAAGAGGTAAAGATAACTCCAAAGATATTGGCTGGATTGGTTTGAAAATGACAAATAAGAAAATAAGTGTGGAAGGGAAGAGTAGTTTGGATCAGTTATTGCATGTTAATGGTCAGATATCTAATTATAAATATACAACAATATTTAGAAAATCTAGCACTGGAATGTCCGTTAGAGTAGTTCTGAAGTTGTGTCAAGAATCTTATCTTAGAGCTGTTCACATACTCAGCATAGTTTGTTGATGAAGAGACCTTATAAGTCATCTACTTTGAATTCTTAATTTTATAGGTAAAACCACTGTAAAGGAAATTGCCCAGGGCCCCAAATAGTTCCTGAACAGTGATAACAAATAAGATCACCTGAATCTTAGTCCCTTGCTCTTTCCTTAACAGTAGAAGTTATGACTGTTAATAAACCACTGAGAGTTTGGCCAATATTTTTGATTGTATTACTGTTCACAAATAGCTACCTCTCTCTCAGAGATGATTATACTCCTTCTTCCAATTTACATGAGCTTTGACCACATGACTTACTTTGACTAATGAAATGTAAAAAGAAGTGATATGCAATATTTTTGAGAAAAATTTTAAGATGTAACTTAAGTGTAAAAGTTAAGTACACAATTCACCAGACTTTCATTTCCTTCTGCCATGAGTTCATCAAATTTCTAGATGGAAGTAGCTTTTTCTCCCTAAGTCTCAGACTTAACATGATGTAGAACAGAGACACATCTGACCTGTGATGGGACTATAATATGGATAAGGGACAAATTTTGTTGTAAGTTTTTAGGGTCATGTGTCAATGCAGTTTAACCTCGCCTGTTCCAAATGATATAGCCTATAGTACTTTGATTCAGTGAAAAACATTTAAAATTTTGGAGGTTAACAGAAAAATCCAGACTTCATATTTCTTATGAAAAATAGGAAGAGCTGGCAACATTTGTCTTACTTATATGCACAGAATGAATTGACTTGGACTGAATAGCAGTTCTCCCCTTAGAATCATGATCAGACTCTGTACTTTATACTCCATATGCACTATGCCTTAATTGTACCTTATGCCAACCCATATTTTTCTTTACTTATTTATATTATCTGTCTAGTCTCATAAACATTTGAATTTTCCAGTCTGGCTTTATAACCTATTTTCTCATTTCTCAGGGAGAAAATTCTAGAGACAAAAAAGAACAGAACTAAAGACAGAAATTTAGGTAATACCCACTTGCAAGAGTGAGAAAAAGAATCAATGATGAAAGAGATAACTGCTTAGAAAAATAAGAAGAAATCCAGAATTGAATAGTAACCAAAACAAACACAAACAAGGAAGAAAAGAGGAAGGAAGGATGATTAGTATCAGGTAAAACTACAGAGTTCAAGAATAAAGACAGTGGAAAAAAGCAGGTCACAGGCAATAATTGTAGTGCTTTGGTGATTGTTGAATGTGAAGGATAAGAAATTAAGGAGCAAAGAGCTTCTCAGAAAATGGAGGTGTTGAGATATTTTTTTTTTCACAAGTATGGCACTGAATGGAAGGAACAAAGTAATTGGTCTCTAAAATGGCAGCAGAATCAAACCAAAGTTGTTTTTTTTTTTTTTTTTCTTCCTAGTATTTGAGGAGGGAGGAGCAAATGGTTGCAAGGCAGAGTAGCAAGGAGCCAGGTGGTTGAGGGAGCTAAGTCTGGGAGGTATGAATGGAGAATATACCCCTGAAGCATTTAGTTTTGGAAATAAGGGATAATAGACTTTGATTCATGCCTCCTAACATGGACAATGGTGTCTTAGATTGTCATCAACAGTGACTCAGAAGAGAGAAGTATCTGGGTCCCATTGTGGGGTGGCTAAGGGGAAAACAATGACCTTGTGTAGAAGTTCATAGAAAGTCTACTGTCTCTGATTACAGTCTTAAATGAGGAGTAGACAGGCAGTGAAGGATCTGATAATGGAGACTAAGTGCTGTTCATAGCAGGAATCTGAGCCCTATGCTCAGATGCAATCTTGGTGCCATTCTGGCCCCATTCTTTGTTAGTTCTACAATTGCACTAATAAGAAATGTCTCTTATCTTCCATAGGTTAATGAGTTTTGGGAGGGAAATTACAGAGCTTACTATGATGGCAGGAAGGGCAATGCAAATGGCCCACTGAGAAACTTGAAATGTGCCTAAAGGCTTTGAATTTCATTTCATGAGGCAAACATACTGCTCATCAAACAGCATCTTCTGAAGAAGGAATCCAGAATGACAAAATATGCTAAATTCAATAATTCTTAGGTTATGATCCTAGACCCCTGGAGGCCTTCTAGTGTTATGCATTCTGGGCCCTTAAACTGTCAGTATTTACAATATGAAAGTGTCTATATTTTTTGTCACTGACATGAAGTAGGGACTTATTTATACTGTATTAGCAACTCATTATCATGCTTGAGTTTGGGTAATAAATGACACCTGATATATAGACCTTTGTTGTCACATAGCAAAAAGAAAGATCTGCTGTACAAAATGATGCTCATAGATCCAATGCTGTCCTTCCTACCATGACCATACTGAGAGTATTTCCAGGGACTTTCCATTGAGGTTTTAGTGGAGAATGAAAACAAGATGGTACAGTTTTGTTCTGTCTTAATAAAAGCAGCAGTATGTATCTCAGTATACCCAGTAATATATGTTTGTGAAGGCATGCAATGGGGAAGGGACTTGGAGATAAAATCTGATAGTAGTTGGCTCATAGGATCATTTGCCTATGGAAGGAATTGCAGGATAGCAACAAAATTATAATCACTGTCCAAGGACTTACTTTTCAATCCCGTTAGTGGGTTCACTTTTCTGAGTATTAAATGTGGCCCATGTTCTGTTCAGCTTATTCTTCTGGTAATGTCAGTGACACCTAGGGACACACTATTTCAGAACTAGTTTATTTCTTATGATATCAGCTGTTTTCTTTTATTACATGAATATTATAAATGACATACTGGTTCATACTTTTGTAGTTGGCTTCATGGGAGGCTAATAAATGCTATCTGAGGAAGTACTATTTATATGGGGAACTCAAGGATGAGTAGGAACTAATTAGTGGTGGTGGAGTGGGGCAGGGTGGTAGAAGGGATTGCACCAGGAAAGAGCATGTACAATTGCCCTGGGATGGGAAGCAACAAGGATAGATGGAGATTTGAAGGAAGATCAGTGGACCATAGTAAGCAAGTGGGAGAGTGATATTAGGTGGCATTGAAGAGTTAGACAAAGACCAGAAGCATAAAGATAAACTTTGTGGGACTGAGGGTCTTGAAGGAAAGCAAGTTCATAAGTAATGTTACAGGTATACTATGAAATCTCACTATTTCAGATTTGTGTTTACTTCACAGTCACTCATTTGATCATTTATTCAATGAGCATATATTAAATGTTTACTATATCCTTGGTACTTTGTGCAACTGAGATATATACCTCTCAGATCTATGGAAATTATGTGTTGCTACCTATAATGTGATTACTTTGTTAGCCCATTGCTTATAATAGTCAGGTTCGGCTCCCTTTCATTATTATCACCTTGGGTATAATATTGCTGATTTGGAGAATAGGGCCAGGTGTCAGTAACTTATACTTCTAGAAATTCTGAAAATATTTTCCAGGAGTGTCCTTAAACTCTTGGTGGGAAAGAGTAGACGAGAGATAATAACTGAAGCTGTGTCTTAATGTCAATGACGCAGCATTTGGGAAGCTGTTAGTTTTAGTTCTCACAGCTGTTTTCTCTTTATCTAGGAGATTTAATGAAAAGTCTATAATTGTCATTTTGAAAGTTGGTAGATGCCACTTCCTCTTCTATCTAACCTTCCTTTATTTAGATTATATGTTCCCCTCTACTATTTCCTTCCAATTTTTCTATTTCTTTTATTTACTTATCCCAGCCATGTCTCTGAGTATTGGTAGCAGGAATAAAAACCCTTATAGGGAATGCATATTGGTGTTCAGGTGAGCTAGCCCTGACCTAGGAATGAACCTTTGCAGGCATCTTTATTTTGGTGGACAAATAGTTTTATTGCTAGAGGAATTAAGTCAATATCAAAGAAAAAGTGCTTTCTCCTTTGGATACCTACTTAAGAACCCTTCTCCACCTAATTCTGGCCTTCACTGATCTCACCTTTCTCTGAACTGTATAGTATATTCCTACTATGCATTGAAAACTATATAGTTTTCCTGTTGGCCATTTATTCCATTAATTTCAATTTCATTTGCCAGCATTGATTTTGTTTCCCTAGCAGGATTGCAGACTGCCTCAGGAAAGGCACTCTGACCCTTCTTATATTCTATCACCCTTAGAGATAGGCAAAATGGTAGGCATATAGTTTAACCATTCAATGAATATTGATTAATTTCATGCCACCTTATTGTACAAAGCAACCTAACATAAAGAAAGCTTTTTAGAATCCTACCAGCCTTTAATTGATTATTAAAGACAATTTTTTTACAATAATTCTACTGTCACCCTCATTCATTTCTCTTTCTGCTTTTAAACTGTATGGATTTGGATGAAAAACTACTTCAAATTCTCCTTTGTGTGATAGTTCACATTATGTAAGGATGTTTTTGTCTTGTCTCTACATTAGGAAAAATGAGGTCCAAGAAATGTTTTAATGAGTGGCTATATCCCTTTTGGATTCTTATATCTTCGGAAGTAGCCTGAGAGGAAGAGAAGACAATAATATGTGAGGACAACAATTTAGGGAAATAGGAATATGGTATAAATGAAAGGGACAGATGTCACATGAGACCACATATTAACTCCATCAAATCTTTGGATCCCTGTCAGTAAATGGCATGTGCTGAGTAGGGAGCAGTGTGGAAAGATGAAGATATCCCTTGGTATTGGCAGTACGTTCTTGGGAAACCGAGAGCACAGATGTCAGATTGAGTTGCTGCTGTTCTGTCAAAAATTTGCATGAAATTAATTGTAGAGGAAGAGAAAGAACTAAGAAAGCAAAGGGATAGGAAAGGGGGTGTATTAGTTTCCTATTGCTGTTTTAACAAATTACAACAATCTTGGTGGCTTAAAACCACACAAGTTTATTATTTTACAGTAATGGAAGCCAGAAGTACAAAATGAGTCACTGGAAAAAAGCAATGTGTGGACAGGGCTTCATTGTTTTCTGAAAACTGTAGAGGATAATTGTTTCTTTGCCTTTTTTAGCTTCTAGAGGCTGCCTGCATTCCTTGACCCATTGTTTCTTTTCATCTCCAAAGAACTAACTAGTTAAGCCCTGGTGAAAGCATACAACTGAAATGGGAGATATGGGCCAGAAACACTGAGAGCCAAGGCCCTTCTGAGGTTGTAAAATAACTTATAAATTTTATGAGAGATAGATGCTTAATAGCATAGTCGTGTGATTTTTAAAATAATTGTATAATTTCTAATTCATATGAACATATTAGCACTTATAATGTGTTTGTGGCAGAGTGAATTTAGTAGTGCTGTGTTCTGTGATGTAGTATATGATAAAATCCATTAAAAATATCATGACTGTCCTTACATTCCTAGTTCCTAGTTCCTAGTTCCATTTACATTCCTAGTTCCTTGCAAAGCTAGTTGTTTAATACATATATTATCTTCTGCTTTATAGACATCTATTTCATTCTGGAATAACTCCCAGATATAGTAAGAGATTAACAACAATAACTAGAACTTAAACAGAACAATTAATGTACTATAATACAAGTCATTTAAAACTTATAAGCGATGACAGTATAGCTTAGTGGTAGAGTGTTTCCCTAGGTTCAATACCTAGTATTGCAAAAAATTATGAATTGTTTATTCTAGAGTTTTTCATTTGACATTTTAGGACTGAGGTTTATTAACTGAAATATCAGAAAGCAAAATTGTGGATAAACAAGGACTACTATACAGGTAAAACAACACAATGTTTGGCACGTACTAAGTATTTAAGAAGAGCTATCTCTTATTGATAATAATCTTGTTAATACTAATATTAATAAGTAAAAAATATGATACATGTAGAGATTGAGATAAACAGAGGGATCAAGGATGACTCCTAGTTTTCTAGTTTTTTTAATTGATTTAAAAAATGACAGTGGAATGCATTACAATTCTAATTACACATATACAGCCTAATTTTTCATATCTCTGTATATAAAGTATGTTGACATCAATTCATGTCTTTATATATGTACTTTGGATAGTTTTAACAATGAGTTCTATGGTGGTACTGCTCATTGATATAGAGAAAACTGGGGGAGGAACAGATTTAGGCATGAGCCTAGGGAATGGTTTATGTATTGCTGAGTGTGAGATGCCTGTGGAATATCAACATAAAGGTTTCAAGATTGGCAGTTTTCTATGAGTCTGGGGTTCACAGAATTATGGACCAGGGATATACGTTTGAGGGGAGTTAATATTCTGATTTTTAAGATTGTGGATCTAGATAAGGTAACCAAGAGAGATTTAGAATGAAAAGGGAAAAAGGCTCAAAATCAATCCCTGGGACATAAAGGATAAGGAAACACAAAATAGACTAAGAGGTACAGAAAAAAGGTAGGAAGAAAACCTACCTTTCATGGTAATTGAGACAGAAAAGTGTTTCAGGAAGAAGGGAGTAATTGTGTAAAACAAAGATAGAAATATCCATTGAATTTGACCCTTTTAAGAAGTTTGGTTATGAAGATGCATAGAGAAATGGTATAGTAACTGGATGAGTCATCAAGGAAGGAGCTCTTGTATATAACGTGGGAAATTTTGTTGTATGTTTGTATGTCAGTAGAGATGATCCATTACAGAAAAAGAAATCAAGGAAAACATGATGAAATGGGACCCAGAGAACAAACACAAGGGTTGACTTTTGACAGAGGCAGGGACACTTTATTTCTGTGAGCTAAAGTGTACCCTCATGGAAGCCAAGACCAGGCCCCAGAGCAAGACCACCTCTCCAAACTACAAGGGAGCCAAGGCTCTGGCCCTGCCCTGGCCCAGATCTGCATCACCCTGCCCACCAGCAGACCCAAACCAGAGCCCAGCCTCAGGCCTAGGACTGCCCTGGCTGATCAGCAGACCGACACTGGAACCCAGGCCTACCCCACCTCCATCTTGGGATACTGAAGCCATTACTAGAGCCCTCCTCACGCAGTAGCCACCATCTTGGGGCAACAGATAGGGCCTGGAGGCAGATGCATTTCTGAATAGGCATCCCCATATTTGAAAGTGGTTGCATCCATCTGGGGATACCCCCACTGCTATCTTGAGTTATCTCCACTATTGCCACCACCAGGCATAGTTGCAGTAGCATTTATAATGGGACACTGGACAGTTGGGGTCTAGAAGCCCAACACCAAGGTGAGGTACAGGTAATCTGCAGGGACACTATAAGATTATTGGGTAGAAACTGTAGTTTCTCAGATCCACACTGCAAGAAAATAAGACACATAGACAACATGAAAAAACATTGGAGAAAAGTGCCTCAAAGAAAATAAGATACTACAATAATAGAATCCATGGACAGCACAGTTGATGAAATGTCACAGAAGGAGTTTAGAATGTACATGATTAAAATTATCTATTTATTAAAGAATGACCTAAGTGAGCAAATACAAGCAAAAATTGATCACTCCAACAAAGAGATAAGAAAGCAAATACAGGCAATCATTGATTACATCAAAAAAGAGATAATGGAGCAAATTCAGGCAGTAAAAGACTACTTCAAGAAAGAGATTGTATTTTTTTTCAGAATTTCTATCAGAAATTCTTGAAATGAAGGAAACAATAAATGAAATAAAAAAAACTCAATAGAAAGCATCACAAAACAGACTAGCTTACTTGAAAGACAGGATGTCAGATAATGAAGACAAAAAAAAATACTGTCTTGAAAATAAAGTTGACCACACAGTGAAGATGGTAAGAAACCATGAACAGAATATCCATGAATTATGGGATAATATCAAAAGGCCAAATCTAAGATTTATTAGGATAAAGGAATGCACAGAGATTCAAACCAAAGGAATACATAATCTCTTCAATGAAATACTATCCAAAAATTTCCCAAACATAAAGAATGAGTTGGAAAATCAAATACAAGAGTCTTACAGGACACCAAAGGTACAAAATTACAACAGATCTACACCAAGCCACATTATAATAAAACTGCCTAGCATATAGAATATAAATAGAATTTTAAAAGCCACAAGAGAAAGAAACCAGATTACATATAGGGGGGAACCAATTAAGTCTCTGCAGGTTTCAACAGAGACCCTGAAAGCTAGAAGATCCTGGAACAACATATACCAAGCTCTGAAAGAAAATGGATGCCAACCAAGAATCTTATATCCAGCAAAATTAAGCTTCAGATTTGATGATGAAATAAAAACCTTCCATGATAAACAAAAGTTAAAAGAACTTACAACTAGAAAGCCTGCACTAGAGAACATCCTCAGCAAAATATTCTATGAGGAGGATATGAAAAACAACAATGAAAATTAGCAAAGGGAGGTATTACACTAAAGGAAAAACCAATCAAAAGAGAAACCAGGTCAAGTTAAATAACAAAAATAAATAAAAATGACTGGGAAAACAAATCATGTCTTAATAATAACCTTGAATGTTAATGGCCTAAACTCACCCATCAAAAGACATAGACTGGCAGATGGATTAAAAAAAAAGACCCAACAATATGCTGTCTTCAAGAGACTCATCTCATAGGAAAAGACATCCACAGACTGAAGGTGAAAGGTTGGGAAAAACATACCACTCACATGGACACAGAAACAAGCAGGGGATTCCATCCTCATATCAAATAAAGTAGACTTCAAGCCAAGTTAATCATAAGGGATAAAAAGGACATTTCATACTGCTTAAGGGAACCATATATCAACAAGACATAATAATTATATATGCCCCAAATGTCTACATTTATCAAACAAACTCTTCTCAAGTTCAAGAGTCAAATAGACCACAATAATTCTGGGTGACTTGAACACACCTTTTTCACCACTGGTTAGATCTTCCAAACAAAAGCTAAACAAAGAAACTATAGAACTCAATGATATAATCAATAACTTAGACTTAATAGACATATATAGAATATTTCATCCATCAGTGAATGAATATACTTTCTTCTAGCAGCACATGGATCCTTCTCTAAAATCAACCATATAATATGCCACAAAACAACTCTTAACAAATACAAGTATCATATGATCATCTCAATAGATGCAGAAAATGCATTGAACAAAATACAGCACCCCTTCATGTTCAAAACACTAGAAAAACTAGGGATAACAGGAACATGTCTCAATATTGTAAAAGCTATCTATGCTAAGCCCCAGGCCAACATCATTCTAAATGGAGAAAAAAATGAAAGCATTCCCTGTAGAAACTGGAACAAGATAGGGATGCCCTCTTTCACCACTTCTATTTAACATATTTCTTGAAACTCTACCAGAGCAATTAGACAGATGAAAGAAATTAAAGGGATACGGATAGGAAAAGAAGAACTCAAATTAGCACTATTGGCTGATGACATGATTCTACACATAGAAGATCCAAAAATTTCCACCATGAAACTTCTAGAACTAATAAATGAATTCATCAAAGTAGAAGGATATATAATCAACACCCATAAATCAAAGGCATTTCTGTACATGAGTGACAAATCCTCTGAAAGAGAAACTAGGAAAACTACCCCATTCACAATAGCCTCAAAAATAAGGGGCTGGGGTTGTGGCTCAGTCGTAGAATGCTTGCCTAGCACATGCAGGGGCTCTGCATTCGACCCTCAGCACCACATAAAAATAAAATAAAGGTACTGTATTCAACTACAACTAAAATAAAATATAAAATAAAATAAAATACTTAGGAATCAACAAAAGAGGTGAAAGACCTCTACAATGAAATCTAGAGAATGCTAAAGAAAGAAATTAAAGAAGACCTTAGAAGATGAAAGATCTCCCTTGTTCTTGGATAGGCAGAATTCATATTGTCAAAGTGACCATACTACCAAAAACACTATACAGATTTAATGCAATCCCAATAAAAATCCCAATGACATTCCTCATAGAAATAGAAAAAAACAGTCATGAAATTCATCTGGAAAAATAAGAGACCCAGAATATCCAAAGCAATTCTTAGCAAGAAGAGTGAAGCACATGATGGCATCCCTATACCAGATCTTAAATTATAGTACAGAGCAATAGTAACAAAATTGGCATGGTTTTGGCACCAAAATAGACTTGTAGACCAATGGTTCATAGTAGAGGACACAGAGACAAACCCACATAAATACAGTTATCTCATACTAGAAAAAGGCACCAAAAAATATGTATTGGAGAAAAGATAGTCTCTTCAACAAATGGTGCTGGGAAAAGTTGAAATCCATATGCATCAAAATGAAATTAAGCCCCTGTCTCTCACCATGCACAAAACTCAACTCAAAGTGGATCAAGGACATAACAATTAAACCAGAGATCCTGTGCCTAACAAAAGAAAAAGTAGGCCCAAATCTTCATCATGTTGTTTTAACAATCATGTTGGATTAGGCCCCAACTTCCTTAATAAGAATCCCACAGTATAAGAAATAAAATCAAGAATCAATAAATGGAGGGGCTGGGGATGTGGCTCAAGTGGTAGCGCGCTCGCCTGGCATGCATGCGGCCCGGGTTCGATCCTCAGCACCACATACAAACAAAGATGTTGTGTCCACCGAAAACTAAAAAATAAATATTAAAATTCTAAAAAAAAAGAATCAATAAATGGAATGGGTTCAAACTGAAAAGCTTCTTCTCAGCAAAAGAAACAATCAGAGAGGTTAACAGAGAGCCTACAAAATGGGGGCAAATTTTTACCACATGCACATCAGAGAGAGTACTAATCTCTAGGATATATAAAGAACTCAAAAAAACTTAACAGCAACCCCCTCAAAAAAAAATAACCCAATGAGTAAATGGGCCAAGGAACTGAATAGACACTTCTCAGAAGATGATATACAATCAGTCAACAAATAAATGAAAAAAAAATGTTCAACATCTCTATCAATTAGAGAATTGCAAATCAAAAACCACTCTAAAATTTCATCTCACTCCTGTCAGAATGGCAGCTATTATGCATACAAACAACAATAAGTGTTGGCAAGGATATGAGGAAAAAGGCACACTTATACACTGTTAATTGGTGCAAACAATCTGCAAAGCAGTATGAAGATTCCTTGGAAAACTGGGAATGGAACCACCATTTGATCCAGTTATCCTACTCCTTGGTGTATACTCAAAGGACTTAAAAACAGCATACTTCAGGGACACAGCCACATCAATGTTAATAGCAGCCCAATTCACAATAGCTAAATTGTGGAACCAACCTAGATGCCCTTCTGTAGATGAATGGATAAAGAAATTGTGGTATATATACACAATGGAATATTACTCAGCATTAAATGGAATCAAATCATGACATTTGCAGGTAAATGGATGGAGTTGGAGAAGATTATGCCAAGGGAAGTAAGCCAATCCCCCCAAACCAAAGCTGAATGTTTTCTCTGACATGTGAATGCTGATCCATTATGGAGATTGGGGGGGCATGGGAAGAATGGAGGAACTTTAGATAGCGTAAAGGGAATTGAGGGGAAGAGAGGGGACATAGGGTAGGAAAGATTGTGGAATGAGATGGACATCATTACCCTAAGTACTTGTATGAAGACATGAATAATGTGACTCTACCTTTTGAACAGAGACATGAAAATTGTGCTCTATATGTGTACTATGAATTGAAATGCATTCTTCTGTCAAGTAAAACAAATGAAAATAAATTAAAAAAATAAAATCTATAGCACAATGCCTCACTGTTGCTGCTAACACAAGACTTCTGGCTGTTTGCATATAGAAATGACAGTTTCAGCATCTCAGAGGCCAGAGTCTTAATGGAATTAAAGGCTTTAGTGAGAAAATGGAATTGAGACTGCCCTGTACTAAACAAAGTTATCAACATCATTTCAAGATATAAAAATATTTGGTTAGGTTGACCCACCTAGCCTAAGCATATATTTTATTTCATGGAAGGGGGGGAGGCACCTTTGATTGTAATATGGATAAAACAAGGTCCTTTTATTTTAGCAAGTGTACTTCATTGAAGAGGTTCTGAAAATGGGCAGATTTAGCTCCATGGAAATTCATTGACTACCACATCACTGATTTGGTAGCCAACATTCTCCCAGTACATGTTGTCCCTATAACATATATACTTAAAGGAGAGAATAAATTGTACCTGCTCATTATATTTATCTCAAAAAATGTGCTTCTGCATGATGACAATAAGCAGTAAGTGCTTTGTGATTTATGTTTTTTGTATTATGCCATTGTCTATGCTCTCAATACAGTGAGCTGAAGGCTTTAGGTATAATTCCCTTAAAAACAAGTCCTTTTTGTTTAGGGCTGATTTTCTCCCAACATCTGAAATGCTTTTTGCCTATTCATCTCTGAATATAAATGTGAGCTTTGTGACTTTTCAAAATGCCTCAAAATTTCCCATAAACACTTGTATATTTTTAATTATTTTCCCAACTGTTTTTTATGCAACCAGTAGAAATCTGGTTGATCACCATTTTGCCCTATGAATTCTAGATTTTTAAAGGTTTGGTAGGTATTAGATGTGAAAGATGGAATATATTATAAAATCTTCAACTTGTCATTTGAAATAAGTACTAGAGAAAGGTATACATTTTAGGCTCTTTCCATAGGTCTCTTAGCCTGGTTAAAGTTTAGGAAGTTACCTGGCCAGGAAATAAATGCATTGGTTTTGAACATGTCTTATTATTGGAACCATATGTTTGTTCTCCTGACTACTGAGCCCAAGTCTCTTGTTTCTATGAATTTCCAGATTCCTGACTACTTTCCTGACTTTCTCAGATTTAGCCTTTTTTGGTTCCCCATATTTGCTTTGTCTGGTCTGTTATACTCTGTCCTATGTTCTTTCAGACTTGTGTGTGCTTGCCTGATTTAATTCATCATCTTGTCTCAAATGATGAAACAGGTAAGCCTTCTGCTCTTGAGGCCTGGACTGATGCTCATCCTAGAGCACTTGCTTACTACCCTCACAATGTTACATTGTAATCCCAGCACCAAGAGCTGGTCAGACTTAGTACAATAATTCTTTTTTTTCATTTTTAAAAAATTTTTATTTGTCATATATGATAGAGGAATACATTACAATTTATATTACACACAGAGAGTATAATTTTTCATATCTCTGGATGTACCAAAGTAGAGTCATACCATTCGTGTCTTCATACATGTTTTATGATAATGATGTCCATCTCATTCTACCATCTTTCCTACCCTCCTGTCCCCTCCCTTCCTCTCTCTCCTTTTTTCCCCTTTGCCCTACCTATAGTTCATCTAATCCTCTCATTCCCTCACCTCTACCACATTATGAATCAGCATCCTTAAATCAGAGAAAACATTTAGCATTTGTTTTTTGGGGATTGGCTAACTTCACTTGGCATTACATTCTCCAACGCCATCCATTTACCTGCAAATGCCATGATTTTATTCTCTTTTAATGCTGAATAATATTTCATTGTGTATATATACCACATTTTCTTTATCCATTCATCTACTGAAGGGTATCTAGTTTGGTTTAATAGTTTAGCTATAATGAATTATGCTGCTATAAACACTGATGTGGTTGTGTCCCTGTAGTATGCTGTTTTTAAATCCTTGGGATATAGACTGAGGAGAAGGATAGCTGGGTCAAATGGTGGCTCCATTCCCAGTTTTCTAAGGATTATCCGTACTGCTTTCCATATTGGCTGCATCAATTTGCAGTCCCAACAGCAGTGTATGAGTGTGCCTTTTCCCCCACAACCTTACCAATACTTACTGATGTTTGTATTCTTAAGAGGTGCCATTCTTACTGGAGTGAGATGAAATCTTAGAGTAGTTTTGATTTGCATTTCTCTAATTGCTAGAGATGATGAACATTTTTTTTTTCATATATTTGTTGATTGATTGTATATATTCTTCTGAGAAGTGTCTGTTCAGTTTCTTGGCCCATTTATTGATTGGATTATTGTTTTTTTTGGTGTTAAGATTTTTGAGTTCTTTATATATCCTAGAGATAGTGCTCTATCTGATGTGCTTGTGGTAAAAATTTGTTCCCAAATTATAGGCTGTCTATTTATCTCACTGATTGTTTCTTTTGCTGAGAAGAAGCTTTTTAGTTTGAATCCATCCCATTTATTGATTTTTGATGTTGATTCTTGCACTATAGGAATCTTATTAAGGAAGTTGGGGCCTAAACTCACAAGATGGAGATTTGGGCCTACTTTTTCTTCTAATAGTCACAGTGTCTCTGCTTCAACCTAGGTCCTTGATCCACTTTTTGTGTGTGTGTGTGTGTGTGTGTGTGCAAACCCTTTATTTTTTTTTTATTGGTTGTTCAAAACATTACAAAGCTCTTGATATATCATATTTCATACATTAGATTCAAGTGGGTTATGAACTCCCATTTTTACCCCAAATTCAGATTGCAGAATCACATCGGTTACACATCCACATTTTTACATAATGCCATATTAGTAACTGTTGTATTCTGCTATCTTTCCTATCTTCTACTATCCCCCCTCCCCTCCCCTCCCATCTTCTCTCTCTACCCCATCTACTGTAATTCATTTCACTCCTTTTTTTTTAACCAAAAGTTCTCTATAGGTTTAATGCAATGCCAATCAAAATCCCAATGGCATTTCTTGTAGAAATAGATAAAGCAATCATAAAATTCATATGGAAAAATAAAAGACCCAGAATAGCAAAAGCAACTCTAAGCAGGAAGTGTGAATCAGGCGGCATAGCGATACCAGATTTCAAACTATACTACAGAGCAATAGTAACAAAAACAGCATGGTACTGGTACCAAAACAGGCGGGTGGACCAATGGTACAGAATAGAGGTCACAGAGACTAATCCACAAAGTTACAACTATCTTATATTTGATAAAGGGTCTAAAAGCATGCAATGGAGGAAGGATAGCATCTTCAACAAATGGTGCTGGGAATACTGGAAATCCATATGCAACAAAATGAAACTGAATCCCCTTCTCTCGCCATGCACAAAAGTTAACTCAAAATGGATCAAGGAGCTTGATATCAAATCAGAGACTCTGCGTCTGATAGAAGAAAAAGTTGGCTCCGATCTACATATTGTGGGGTTGGGCTCCAAATTCCTTAATAAGACACCCATAGCACAAGAGTTAATAACAAGAATCAACAAATGGGACTTACTTAAACTAAAAAGTTTTTTCTCAGCAAGAGAAACAATAAGAGAGGTAAATAGGGAGCCTACATCATGGAAACAAATTTTTACTCCTCACACTTCAGATAGAGCCCTAATATCCAGAGTATACAAAGAACTCAAAAATTTAAACAATAAGATAACAAATAACCCGTTCAACAAATGGGCCAAGGACCTGAACAGACACTTCTCAGAGGAGGACATACAATAAATCAACAAGTACATGAAAAAATGCTCACCATCTCTAGCAGTCAGAGAAATGCAAATCAAAACACCCTAAGATACCATCTCACTCCAGTAAGATTGGCAGCCATTCTGAAGTCAAACAACAACAAGTGCTGGCGAGGGTACACTTGTACATTGCTGGTGGGACTGCAAATTGGTGCGTCCAATTTGGAAAGCAGTATGGAGATCCCTGGGAAAGCTGGGAATGGAACCACCATTTGACCCAGCTATTGCCCTTCTCGGACTATTCCCTGAAGACCTTAAAAGAGCATACTACAGGGATACTGCCACATCGATGTTCATAGCAGCACAATTCACAATAGCTAGACTGTGGAACCAACCCAGATGCCCTTCAATAGATGAATGGATAAAAAAAAATGTGGCATTTATACACAATGAAGTATTATTCTGCACTAAAAAATGAGAAAATCATGGAATTTGTAGGGAAATGGATGGCATTAGAGCAGATTATGCTAAGTGAAGCTAGCCAATCCCTAAAAACAAATGCCAAATGTCTTCTTTGATATAATGAGAGCAACTAAGAACAGAGCAGGGAGGAAGAAAAGGAGGAAAAGATTAGTACAATAAATCTACTTTTCATAGAATCTGTGGTAGAACAGAGAGAATGCTGTGCTTGATGTTTGAATTTCTGAGTTTAAATTCTGGCACTACCAGAAATGCACACAATATCTATGAGCCAAATGTCATAGCTTCTTTGTATTTCAGTTTCTTTTTAAAATAGGAACAATAGTTACCTTATTCATTTTCATAAGGATTAAGTATGATATAATATATAAAGTGCCTCACATGATAACTGGAACATAGTTGTTAAAATTTAATTTCATATTTGGATCCTCTGATATTCTCTTAGAAATTTGTTTCTTTTTATGAGCAAGTATTTATTTCCGTAACAAACTATAGCCCATAAGTAAAATGTATCAGTGACAAACGTTTCCCAGGCAAAAATCAAAACTAAATTATAACACACTCATTTTAACAAGGTCCCAAGTTTCCCAATTAATTTGTCTTCAATTCTTATGTATTCTGATCACCAAGTGCATTATATCTCTTCTGAAAACCATTAATATGACAACCTGTAAATTTTTTGTGCAGAAATTGAATACCTAGAACTGAGCAAAAATATAGTGATTTTAATAATGGATTATTTGGTTGTAAAAATTTGTCTTATCCAAGAAATTATTTTATTCAATATTTTGTCCATTAATATGACTTTTCTTCAATGTGCCTTTCATTGGAATAACATCATATTATTGCATTTCAATGCATATATTTTTTGAATAAGCAAGGGATGAAGTAGGCTCTTGAATTATTGTTCTATATGATTCAAATGACAAGGATCACATGATCTAATCATAAAGAAAATGAGAAAGGGAATGGGCCCTTGATAAATAGTTAGTGCTGAACAGGAACTTTATATATAACTTTCTGTTCAATGCTCAGGACAATCCTGTGAGATAAACATCATTGTTCCCAATTTACAGATGTGAAAACTGAAGTTCAGAGAATTTAATGCCCTGCCTGTGATCATGAAGCTGGTTTAGAGTGGAGCTGGGCTTCTGTCTCCTTATACCAGAAGGACAGAGGAGACTATTCAAAGGTCATTCTGTGGCTAATCCAACTCTTTGCAATGAAGAGATGTGACTGAATGTAAAAAGATAGGGTGATGATGGGAATCAGAATGGGCAAAGGCTGAGCAGCTCATATTCAGAGGTATGCTTTATTAAGACAAAGGAGATTGAGGAGGAAGAAAAAGAGATGGGAAAAGGGAAGAGCAGTGAATGAATCAGACTGAACTTTTCCATGTGCATGCATGCATGTGGCACAGTGGGTCCTAGCATTGATGTATCCACAGGACACTAATTAAAAAAAAAAGAGTAAAATGTAAATGGATTGAAGAAAGATTGAGTGGAGGGATGGGTGTGGGGGCAGGTGGGAAGTTTTGGGGACTGAATCAGAGTGGGTTGAATTCCATACTTTTATGATTATGTCAAGGTGTATCCTAGTGTTGTATCATAATTAAAAAAGAAAAAAAAATATTCACGGACACTGCATGTTAGATTTGTGGGTAGGTACAACTCATCTGCCTTCCTCAAAAAAGAGAAAAGGGAATGGTCATTGTTGAGAAATATATCACTATGTTATATGGAATGGTGTTATTGTTTGGATGTGAGGTGTTCTCCAAAAGCTCATGTGGGAGACAATGCAAGAAGGTTCAGAGGTGAACTGATTGGGTTATGAAAGCCTTACCTCAGTCAGTGAATTAATCCCCCAATGGGATTAATTGAGTGGTAACGAAGGCAGGTGGGGTGTGGCTGGAGGAGGTGGGGAATTGGGGACGTGGCTTTGGAATATATATTTGTATCTTGCAAGTAGAGATCTCTCTCTCTCTACTGTCTGATCATCATGTGAGCTGCTTCCCTGTTCCATACTCTTCTGCCATGATGATGTTCTGCCTCACCACAAGCCCTGAGGGATGGAGTCAGCTGACTGTGGACTGAGACTTCTAAAATAATGAGCCCCCAAATACACTTTTCCTCTTTAAAATTGTTCTTGTCAGGTCTTTTAGTTGCAGCAGTAAAAAAGCTGACTAAAACAAATGGTATCTGTTAATCATTTTGATGTCTTGTCACCCCTGTCTCAATCTTACTAGGTGAGAGTAGCAGTGTTTCTAGTTAAGGTGTATATGTGTGGTATTGTTTTCATTTGTAAATAAATAATGAATGCTTTAATCATATGCACCAAAGGAAATTGCATAGGGTTTTAATATGTATCTCATTCATCCTATACATAACTTTCTCAGGAAAATTCAACCATCAGTTTCACCATTTTGGTAATATATAAAACATGCATAATGTTATAGAGTCAGAACTCATATTTCAACTCTTCCATTTATTATTTAGCTGACTATGGTCAATTTACTTAGTCTGAATTTCAGTCCTTTCCATCAAATATGTCTAAGACTGTCTTATAGGTCTGCAATGAAGAAGTGAGGAAAATATATTTATAGGTTCTCTTATATTATTACAATGTCACATAGCAATAAATGGAAGCTAGTTCCATTAAGAATAATGACAAACTCCTGTATAAAGTTTCATTATCACTGTACTGCTCAGATACAGTTTTGCATGGCAGCTATCATTGTGTATGTATACATGTATTATACTTCCAAATCTAGACTAATTATCTCTCAAGGACAGGGAGAGAGGATCTAATAACTACTTTTGTGTTTTAGGGCCTTTAGTGGATATTTATTTTACGATAGTTACTCTTAATGATTACAATTTTTTGCCTAATAAAACAATTCATTCAAAGCACCTCATACTTATCTTACACTCTAATCCATAGACTGCAAAAGCTCATGAAGACATTACAACAGTAATTCAACTTCTTTTGGCCCTCTCATTTCTTAATTTTGTAGCATAACTATTTGTAATGATTATCTGAAGAAAGTTATATAGGTCTTTGAATTGATTTTGAATATAATTCTAAATGATTTTTACTCATGTTTCCTTTTAGGTATTCTCTCTATAATTAGTGAAAATTACAGATGAAAATATCCCTTTCATTATGCTATATAGTTTGACTAATAGTAGTTTTCTGTAAGAGTAGTTTGCCAAAGATGTAGTTCTTTAAATGTGGGGATATTTTGCTTGAACCCAGGGTCTTATGCTTACTAGGCTCTTCCACGGAGCTACATACCCCAAGCCCAATAGCTAAATTCAGAATTTTCTGGGAAGTATAATATTTTTAACCTAAATAGCTAGCAGTTGGTGAATGCTAATTATATATAACACTTTATTTTAAGTCATTTGCACATTTAAAATAATTCTTATAACTATGAGATAGAACATCATTATGATACCCATTCTACAGATTAAACCACTAAGCCTAAGTAACTTACCCAAGGTCACCCAGCTAACATGTAGAGGAGCAAGGATTCACACACAGATAATCCAACTCTTGAATCTGTTCATAATTTCAATATTATATTGCCCCTTAGTCTATCTTGGTGCTAGGTCTTTTTTAATAAAACAAACTATAGACACAATTATTATCAATTCTTAAAATTTACACATTTATTCTGGTCCTTTATCTGATTCACAGACCTTAATTAGTATTTTTCCTTTGTAATTCATCCTGCTTCTCTTAGTTGGGAATTAATATAGTTTTTACCAACTTTGCATCAAAAGCCATTGCAGGTAGCTCTCTTCATATGTCATCTAATTAATATATCTTTCTTTGTTCCTGAATTTAAAAAGACTTTATTTCTTCACATTTTCTGATCTCTTCTTACTATTCTACTTATGTATAACTGAATTTCCCTGAAGTCTATTAGTCTCACATAAACATATTATTGGCTTGCATTTAGATATGCAGTCAAAAGAGAGCAACTTTTAAATTATTTTTAAGAGCATTTCACTTCTTCTTTCTGCCTAAATATGAATTCATCTGCTTTTTTTTAGTGTTATTTGAAAGTTCTATATACAGTAATACATAAGCAATTGAACCTCAATTTTTATAGTCCTGGCTATGTAATGCTTGGGATTGTACTTATCATATGAGTTTTAAAACAAACATATAGGTATTCCTCCAGTTTTGATGACAAAATGTGTTTTCAACAGAGTCATTTAAAATGATTCCTTTGGTTTCTAGAAACTAAAACATTAAACATATCTATTGAACTTCACTTGCCTCATATTAATCATTGTGATTTGTTTTACTTATATTTTAACAAATACTTGTGGATAATTATGGAGCCCACAGAGATTATGATGTTTCCAAAATATTTTTTAATGTTGCTAATATCTGATATATCAAAATCCAATTGTTCATTGTCCAATATTTCATTTTATCTACTTTAATACTGTTTTCCCCCCTATACTTGAGACTCTATTTCTGGTATGTCTTCTTGAGTATAAAGATTAACAAAAAAATGGAAAGATTTTCTGAGGAGGTGGCAGTTTCTTTGGAGAATAAAATGTATAAGATTGACAGCTTTCTTTTCTTTACCTTTACAGAGATTTTCATGAAGCAAATTGCTCCTTTCATACGAATAGGTTAGAACTCCTTTTCCTTAGTTATTCTGACTATACCCCAAATTCAAACTGGAACATTTGAGTTTGACATAAATTCTTATGGAAGAATTTCTTCTTCAGGGTCACTTAAAGTACTGATTTTCCCTTTCCTTTAAACACACAGAAACAATGCATTTTTTCCTCAATTTGATTGTCATTTTGCCAATTTAATTCTGACATGAATTTCATTGTTTATACATGGGCTCAACATAGGGTTAAAAAAAGTTGATTTTGTCTCCCTGACACTTTCATTTTAATCAATTTTTTTCTCCTGATTTCAAAGAAAATTTATATTTAGGGAACTTTAATATATGAGAATATGAATGGCAACTTGTATAGAAAATATACTTCAGATATTCTTTTAAAAATGTTTTTACTAGTACATTATAGTTACTAATAATTTTGGGGTTCATGTTTTCTCTATTTCAATGCCCATTATTTCCTCTTTCCCTCCCCTCCTCCTATGCTCTGCGTGGCTTCCTTTCTACTCTCCTGGTTTTCCTTCTACTTATTGATAGTTTAAAAAAATTTGGTGAAAAAAATATATAAATGTGGAATTCACGGTGGCATATGCATATATGTACATAGTATAATTTGGTTAATTTTATTCTATAGTTCCTCCCTTTTCCTGTTCTTCTTCTTTCCCCCTTCCTTTCATCCACTGATTTCCCTTCTATTTTCATGAGATCCCTCTTTTCCTCTTATTTTCTCTAGCTTCTGCATATGAAAGAAAACATTAGACCCTTGACTTTCTGAATCTGGCTTATTTTACTTAGCATGTTGTTCTTCAGTTCCATCCATTTACCAGAAAATGCCATCATTTGATTCTTCTTTATGGTTGCATATAGCTCCAGTGTGTGTGTGTGTGTGTGTGTGTGTGTGTGTGTGTGTGTGTTATCACATTTTCTTGATCCGTTTATCTGTTGACATGAACCTGGGCTGGTCCCATAACTTGGCTATTGTGAATTGTGCTGCTAAAAATGAGCAAAAGAATTAAACAAGTACTTCTCAAAAGAAAAATACAAATGGTTATGATAAGGATGTGGGGGGAAAAGATACACATACATTTTTGGTGGGACGGAAATTAGTATAGCCACTCTGGAAAGCAGTTTGGAGAGTCTTCAAAAGACTAGAAATGGACCTACCATATGACTCAGCTATCCCACTCCTTGGTATATAGCCAAAAGAACTAAAATCAGCATACATCACATGCTTTTTATGAATACAAGATTCTTCCTGCATTTTTCTGTCATGTCAGTTAATTGTTCCTTGTCATCTAACACTTTCTCACTCACATTTTAATATGTAACTTAAGTACTGTTCACTTTTTTTTACCTTTATTTTGTTTATTTAATTTTTTTAAATGTGGTGCTGGGGATTGAACCCAGTGCCTCATGCATGCTAGGCAAGCACTCTACCACTGAGCCACAACCCCAACTCAGTGCTGTTCATTTTTGAATGGTGAGACTGATTTTCATTGAAGTCACAAAGAATTTATTATAATTTATGAAATTGTTTAACTTTATTAATCCTAAATTGTGTGGTGTAAAATCTTCTGGTTCTTTAAATGAAAACCAGCTTTCTGAGTCATCCACTTAGAGACAGACCAGCTGGGTTAATTAGAAACAGCTAGAATCCATATGGTACCACAGGATTCCTCTAGTACAGGCTAAAGAGGCCCATCAGAGAGGTTTCCCCAGAAGAGACTTGATCAAAAACTGTTTGTGCCAAGAGTATAGTAAGAATTCCTTGAGGATGGTTCAGGGAAGTTAGTTGGAGTAGAGGGTTTTCTGTTGGCAAAAAAGATTGTTAAATAAGAGTGTTTTTTCCCCTTTGGTACTGGGGATGGAACCCAGGAGTATTTTATTACTGAGCTACACACCAACCCTTTTTATTTTGATACAGGGTCTTGCTAAGTTGCTTAGATTGTCTTTCAGTTGCTGAGGTTGGCATCGAACTTGCCATCCTCCTGCCTCAGACTCCTGAATCGCAGGGATTACAGGTGTGTATCACCATATCCAGCTTAAGTCACGTTCTTAAGCATTGAGACTTATCTAGTGAAGATAAACTAATATTGGGAGTGCCAAATCAGTGTAAAAGGGAGAAGAAATCTCTGATGTTAAGAAGCAACATTACCATGTTCTCTTCGCAAATGTTTTCTCCTTTGTTCTCTTTATTATAAAGAGATTATAAAGTATTATAAAGAGTATATCCATTTTTTCTTGTTTGATTGGTTTTGGTCATATATTGAATATTCTTTATTCATAAACTACAACTGTTATTTTAACTTCTGAGTTTGCTTTGCTGCCATACACAAAGGAACCATGAATCTTTCAGGGACAGTGACTGAAATAAAGACTTTATCTCTGCAAGTAAATGGTTTGTTTAGACTGCATCCTAACTGCTCCCTAATGCCAAGCCCAACTCTTAAGTAGTCACTGAAGGGTTCATTGAGAAATGTTCTGATCCTATCTTGTGCATAAAAGTTACCATCTATTTCCTACTGCTTCTCTGTCATACTACTCTTCTTTGTTATTCAGTGTATTGCTGTAAACTACTTCTACACAATTGTGATTTGATTGAATGAGAGACAGAACTCCCATGGTTACCCAGCCCCTTCCTTTTTCTATTTGGAATTATCCTCCCTCCACTTTTATGGTCATTTATATCTGAGATGGTTTAAAGATTCTATTGTGTAGCTTGTCCTTTGACCCCTTGTCTATATTATCATTGAATTTCTAAAGATGTTATATGTTAAAAGTGTCTATTTTTGGTTTTGTTATCTCTTATCTACTCATGGTGATAAATCACCTAAAATGACAACTGAAAAATAGCTTCTCTGGGGTTTTGGGGAATGTTTTGTAATTCATAATAATATTAAAGTCAATTTGCATTCCCTCAACACCCACTACTAAATGTCAGACAGAAAAGGCTCTAAAACTGTATGGGGAAGGCAAGAGGAAATCATTTATAAATATTTTTACATACTATGAAATGATTCACTTATAATTACTGAGAGTTGTTATTCTCATCCATAGATGCAGATGTAAATAAATACTTCACAGCAATTTGTTGATGAATAAAAATATAAAGAACCCAAAGAATTGGCAGAATTTCATATTGATTAGTAAGTTTTTCTCTTGGCTGTATATCATACAGTCATTCAACATGGATTCTTATTCCTAACCATACATATATTCATGGGCTAAGTCAAGTTTATAATTGAAGCTTGGGTGGTCAAAGATAGTTTTTGCTGTCATTCCCCACCCCGATCCCTGCCCATCAACCAAACTAAGCCTCTTTTGGTGTTTCCCTACCTCATTTTCTTCTCCTCTTCTTCTTTTTCTTCTTTTTTTTTTCAGTGCTGGGGATTGAACCCATGGCCTTATGCAAGCTAAACATTCACTTTACCTCTGAGTTATAATATTCTGGCCTGTTTTCTCATCATTTTACTCTGTAAATAGTTAACTGTTTTTAGTCTTATTGTGTTAGGGCCCTACTTACTTGTTGCTGAAAATGGAGAGTTAAGTAAAAAATTAATCCCTATTGATTCTTGTTATTGACTTTAAAAATTAAGAAAATTATGTTACTAGATTGATCATAGATAACATTAGCTTAATCTAACCCTTTCAGTTTATAAATCTACTCATCCCCAAACTAAAAACCACCTGTTGATACATCTGCTGATATTCATTACTGATACATTAAATTGTTACAGGATTTTGGATTATGTGTAAATACTTTCAGAAACCTAGGTAGGAACCACTAAATCTGAGACTCAAAGAGACTAAGCATTTTCTCAAAGTTATTTGGGTGTTTTATGAAGTCAGAATGTTTGAGGATTGTGATTCTCTTTGTAAAAACTATTTCAATGTTAAACAGGTGGGTTCTATAAATTTGTCTTATTGGCTAAGAAGTTAAACCTTGTTAAGTTTCTATAACATGGCCTCACCCTTCATGGCCAAGTTCATCTCTTCAGTATCTGTCCCATATAGTTTATATTTGTTACTTTCTAGGTGTTTGATGTGTTTTTGTAATGCCATTCCAGTTAGACTTGAAATTTGTTGACTGTGTCCTATGCATTTTAATACTCTAAGTTCCTAAGCACTTTGTACAGGGCTAAGCATACTAAAAATAATCAAATTGAAAAAAAATCCAGCATCTCCCACTTGTATGGAGTTTATATTTGTGCCAATAATACTGAAACCATTGCTACAAAGTCATTATTAAAGGAGTTGCTTTTTCTTCTCTTGCATACCTATCCCAATTGAAGTCTTACCTGAAATGCTAAGACTGCATTAGAAAAAGTCTGTCTATGGATTAAATCCTTAGCCAAAGTTTCAAAACAAAAGAATTTGCCATAAGTTCTACTGACTTCAATATCATTTCCTATAGCCAGATATAACATTGTAGTATCATTCATGCTTCTTTTCCTTGTGGTAGTGGTTAAATTGAGTGAATGTTTCTATTTTCAAGCATGTAACATTAAGGGCTCAACTGAAAAAGGCTAATGGGATGATCTATCCTGTTTGATAGTGTTTATTAAACACATTAAGAAATAACCACATTGACCTGTAGGCTATGTTTAAAAATGAATAAAGCATCTTGTATATGGGCTACTAATTTTAATCTATACAGGTAACAGAAAACTTAAAAATTATAGCTCTTTCTGATTTTGTCTCTCTAAGGAAATGTGTGGGATATAATAACTCCATGTAAATTTAATGTCACCCTTTTCTCTACTTAGATTTTTCGAACTATAATCTGACTTTGATTATGTAGTGTTAAACAATATGTCCATATAGCTTTTATGCTCACTGCCAGTATTCTTAAGCTTTTAACTTGTGGTGATCTAGTAATTAGGAGATTTCACACACACACACACAAAAACAATGTGCTAAATCAGCTTATCCTTCCTTTAAACACTAATAATAGAATAATTTTATCAAGTAGTAGGGATACACTTTCACAATACCAAGCCCAAACCTAGGATAATCAATTAGTGTAGCTTTTTCTATATGAGTGCCATAGTCACTAGTTCTGAAGGATATTGGTTAATAGGTGCTATATGTAAAAAGTGAAAATATTACTGATTAAATTTCAGAAAAACATACATATGCATATAAAGGGGTTGAATCCTGAAGTACTTAACCACTGAGCCACATCCCCAGCCCTTTTTATTTTATTTTGATACAGGATTTCATTAAGTGTTTAGGGCCTCCCTAAGTTACTGAGCCTAACTTTGATCTTGTGATCCTCCTATTTCAGCCTCCCAAGCCACTGGAATTACAGACATGCACCACTGTGCCTATTTTAATGCATGCCTTCTCAGAGCCTTTAATATTCTAATGTCCCTTGTGAATTTTCAGGAAATGGATATATAACAGACAGTATTTGGAATTTTTTTTCATGTAGAGTATCTCTTAGAGCTAGTGACTAGTGTTCCACAAAGCACATTTTGGGAAATACTACGTTAGATTAAATACCATACTACATATGTATAGTCAGAATCTGGTTCATCATCTTCCAATATTAGTTCTCTGACCTTGAAGAAATTGCCTTTATGCCTCTTGTGGTTCCTAATTTATAATATAGATAAATGCAGAAACACACACACAAATATTTATGAGGTTTAACTAGATCAGATTCAAGGGTGGGAGATCATTTATCTGAATCAAATATGAGGGTTTTTTTTTAAGCCCTCCCAACCATCTAACATCTTTGAATTTTGAAATTATTTTAACATGGGAGTAGCATGTTCCTTATCTGTGTTATGATGGAAAGTGAGGACCACTGGACTGGATCCTCTTTTAAGTTCACTTCCATCTCACACATAGAATATGTATTACTGATAGCCAGTCACCCTTAAGTTTTGTATGGCTGTATGAAAGGATATCATCATTTTTTTGTTAATGTTATATTCCCCGATAACAGAGTTTGTCAAAAGTTTTCTGCAACTTTGAAGCAGTTATAAGCATTTGCCATTGATCATCCATTTTAGGAATGCTTTTGCCTTAGTTCCTAGAAACTAAGCCTAAGACTACGGTTCTTGTGTAAAGGACTTATTGAGGTAATAATCTCAAGAAAAAGTGAAGTTAAAGAAGCAGAATAGGGCAAGAGAAGCATCTAAGTGAGGGCATGACATCAGGAGAAGCATAACTGGTTACACTGGGTCACTAAAACATGAATCACATCACCAAGTGTATCCTGTTAAGAAGCAGGTGGGATGGACTTTAGTACCCCTGCATCTGTCAGTCACTGGTGATGTGTTGTCTTTTTGATGAGGGGTGTAACCTCCATATTGTATTCAGGAGCTATGGCTTTTGTCAACTTCCTAGAAAGGTTCAGTTTTGAGTCAGTAGTAGCCAAAATTCACAGAATCTAAGTGACAGGTACATACCTTCCAACGAAGGGACTTTAGGCAGGGTACCAATAATGTGTGCTATTATTTACTTGTGGGGAATAACAATTCCCTTTGGTTTCACATCTGCCTGGAAGAATTTAACAGATACATTCCAAAAGGCAGTTATTAAATGTAATTCCCATTAATTGAGAGTCTACTATTAGTGAACTGTATAATACTAGATATGATAGAGGATATTAAGATAATCAATAGTATGTTTACTCTTAAAAAGCTTGCACTTTGTTGGTATGATGAATAATATGTATATAATATTGGGAAATATTATAAGTAAGGATATAACCATGTTTTACACTAATAGTAGCAATGATATCAGAGGCAGCATCCTTCAGTGATCAAAATAGAAGAGTTTTGGCAAAGATTCAATGTCCTGGGCAATCTTTACTAGTAGTGGTGGGCAAATGTATGAATAAGCATCATGGAAGAAAGTGGGACTTGAATTTAGCCCACAAGGACTAGTTAAAAGGAATGTGGCAGGTAAACAGTGGTGAAGGAGTTTATAGGGTGAAAACCCCAAGGGAACTTTCTAGGACATTATACACTACATGAAAAGCATGGCTTAGCTGGATCAAGTGATTTGTGTTGTGAAAGAGATAGCAGTATAGGAAGGTACTGGAATGTGAAAGAAGTACACAAATAGGTAGAGGAACCTGATTTCATTAGGTAATGGTGAGTTACTGCAAGTCTTAGACCATGAGAAAATTATCTGATTAAATGGTGTTTTAGGAAGGATCATTTGGACAATATGAAGTTGTTGGAGTTGTCTTGATATACAATTTTTAAATTGGTGAATAGAAATCAATCTCAGGAAATAGTTTATTTAAACCATTCATATTAGTGGCTTTATTTGGGATACAGTTACCTAACTCAGGTCTTGTCCTTGATTACATTCAGATTTTAAGAAACAGCCTTGATTATTTTTTAAAAATGTGTCATTAAATGGTGGAAAAGAAAAGAATCATTCAAAACTTTCAGTTTCCTTTTCAAACTAAATCCCAGGGATAATTATTCATAATCATTCCTAAGTCTGAAGTGTGACATTGTTCCATGAGTCACCATCTAGGTTTTAACCACATGTACAAAAAAAGCACAATGTACTTCCATACAGGGTATTTGCAAAAGCATTCAGAGAAATGCTATGCCTTTTTCTGTTGATTTCATATATATATGTGTGTGTGTGTGTGTGTGTGTGTGTGTGTGTGTGTGTATATATATATATATATATATAATTCTAACAGCCCAAGGACACTTTCCAATAAGAGTACATTGAAATACACAGCATGTGTGGAGCACCCACTGTATGCAGAGAAGCTGGAGGGTGGGGGCTGGTTACAAAATACAATGTTTTTGCCTTTGGGGATGCTGTGGTATAAATAGAATAGAATGTTTGAAAAAGAGAATGTTTGAAAAGTGTATGAAAACGTTTGTAAAGCAATTTCTAAAGAGGGACAAATAAGATATATAGTGAGAATCAATACCAAAGGCTAGGAAGAATCACAAAATAGGATCAAGGCATGAGGAAGTCACAAAACTCTAATTTTCTGACTGGGCTATTTTATTTCTCACATTGGTGAGGGATAATAAGAGAAGGCAATACTGTATTTTTCTTCCTAGATAGTAATTCCAGATGCTGAAGATTATAATATCAGATTTGAAAATATCCATTCTATGATTGTAGCTCCTCAGTGTTAAATCATCACATTTGTCTAAAAGAGCCTAACTCTTTTGTGAACAATTTATTTTCTGTGGCAAACTTTCCCAACTGACTCTAGAAACATGAAGTGAGCCTCTCTCCCTCATGGCAGCAAGTCCATTCACTCTGGGTTATCAGGACTAACCTCTGCCCTGGACCATAAAGAAAATACTCATCTTCTTAACTCACAATGGAAATTGTTAGATTGAGTTTCAGACACAGGTCCAGAAAATATAATGAGAGCTAGGATTCCAAGGTGGTGGATGAGATGACAGAGTTTGAAGCTGCCAGTTAGACTAGTTAACTTTAGCTGGAATTGTAACTACTAACTGAAATGGGTTAGGGATTAAGAAAATGGAATTGACAGGAAGGAATGGGTAAAGGGATGGCAGTCTAAACCAGAGTGAGCTAGAATCCAAGGCTACACAGTGAGAAAATTATGATTTATGGTGGGAAGAGATAAAAGGTCAGTACCACAGAGGTTAAGCCAAGGCTACAGGCAACAGTCAGAGCCCAGATTTCTTCTAGCAAAGTGTCACACAGATTGAAAGTGTCTGTATCCTTGAGCACACAGTTAAGAACACAGGTTCAGGAATCAGAAAGTCTGAGTATAAATCCAACTCTGCCAACTACCAGCTGTGGTACTCTGAATATACTCCTTAACTGTGCAAAGTCCTCATTATTGATAAAAGCTATAGCATTTTATCACATGGATTTGTGGTGAGTTAAATGAGGTAATGTGTTAAATATCTGACCCAGCTCCTGGCATGTAATAAGCACTCAGTGTAAGGTAGCTCTGATTATTATTACTATTGTTGATGTTTCTTTTCCTCTAGCACAAGGTCATTAACATGATTTGGAACAGCAAAACAACAGAATGGTATTCCAAGAAGGATGAGCCAAGTAGTTTTGGATAAAATTTTTAAAGAATGTTCTTGAGACAGAAAATTTCAGTTACCTGGTATTCAAATATTTATTATCTCAAAGTCCAAAGCCTTTTAGGTGCTGAAACTCATCTGCGTATATGATACATCAATAAGACAGTATTCATTTTAACAACAGAGAAAAAAATCAGGACAAATTCTGCAGAGCTTTCATGAAAAATGGATGACAGAAATTAGTCTCTAACAAAAAGGGAATGGCTTGATAAGGAATTTTTTTTCCACATGACCTTGACAGGTCACTGATGGTTAAAATGACTGTAAATGTCTACATTCATTTTTGTGAATTCTCACATGTTGAGTATATGCACTCGATCTTGGAATAATTCCTTATACTTCTTTAAGCTACCCCCACTCCTGCCACACTTAGCACCAGTGTCTTTTACACAATAGTAATATGCACTCATATACTGATTGATTCAACTCAGAATAGATTTTTTGTGGCCTTTGAAAAACTTACCTTCAGAAACTAAATTAATATGTGCATTTTTTAGCTTAGCAAGAATAAAAAATTTTAATAGCTTTGATTCACAGATAGATAAAATTTAAAGAGGAAATGATTTCTGTAGTACTGTATAAAGACTTGTAATCTGTGGTTTAATTTATTCTAAACAGAAAGTGTGATTTCAGATTTCTGTGTGTGTGTGTGTGTGTGTGTGTGTGTGTGTCTGCTTTTAACTATTTCAGTGACTTAAAAATAATTCTATCAGTTTGTCAGCTTTCTCTACTTGAGTAGAGTTGGTTGCCTTCTACTGTTTACAAGGCAGGCTGAGAATATTCCCACAATGTTATATTAATTTTAGAATTTCCATGTGTGACAAATCATTATTATTTTCTTTAGTTCTCCTCAAAACTTATAAAAAAACACTAGTTATCTTACAGGTCACTGAATGAACAATTGTTTAGTCTCTGAAGGCTAGAAACCCCACTCCCAAACTGACTCCTAAATATTTGACAGGTCATTTTTTATGGAATGTTTGAAAGGTCATTGGTCTGTTTAGTGGTAACAGAAAGATAGCTTGGGGCTTATAGGTTTAGGACTTAAGATGTTAGACCGTAGGTGGCAGAGTACTGAAAAATGGCATTATCCTCTTCCTGTGTAAATTTCTTTTTGTTGTTGTTTTGTTTGCTATTTTTGGTGCTCCAAGAGCTGGAGGGTGAAGCATTACAAAGATATACTATATGCCAGCAGGTTAGCAATTCTCAAACATTCTTCAGTTCACAGATACAGCAAATCACCTCCCATACATACTTACTATCCCCAAATCTGACCATCTACAATGAAATCCTTCCCCAGAATTAATGGGAAGATTGGAACTACTTTTATGAGATTACAATAAAGTAAGAACTGTTTCTTTATTAAAAGTTGCTAGCACATTTTCTTGCTAGAAACTGATATTTTATAGTCATGATATAAACATAAAAATTAGAAGTTTGCCTGTGAAGGGTTCTTGCAAGATGTGTACTAAGAGCCCCTAGGATACATTTTGAGAACTGAGAATCAGTGGAGAATGGATGGCTTGTAGAACACTTACTGCCTGCATTGTAGCTCCTAAAGTCCTCCCACAACTCAAATTAATCAGGGCTGCCATATGGAATGTCATTACTTTCCTTCTCCCCAACCTGTACTTTTTGTCCCTAAAGTACCTGCTGCCAGTAGTAGTCATAGTCATACATACTCAAAAATTTTTTATTCTTTTAGATAATTGTTAGAATCCTGCAGTTTTAAGGGAAAACAACCAGCACTATATTTAGAATACTCTCACCAATATTTCAGGCAGCAATATTCTCAAAATTTTTAGTCACTTAGTACCTATAGTCTTTTCTTCCTTAGGACCTTTTGGGTCCTAAGACTAAAGGAAGAGTCTAGACTTTAATGTGGTTAATACTATTAGTAATAAGGCAGACATTATTATAATGATTAAAAATACAAATCAAAATGTTCATTGGTTTAAATGATCAATATTACAGTTTCAAAGTTTAAGATTCGTTTGTTCCTTGGAGGTAGGCACTATGTTACTTGGTACCCGTAATGTCTAGAAGAAAGTTTTGAACACAGTGGATGCTAAGAGGAAGTAGTAAAATGACTGTAACTCATGTTAAGTAAACATTTTGGGGGGTAATTATTGAATAGGCTTTACAGGTTTTTCAGAAATATAATAGGGACTTGACCTCAACTGCAAACCTCTTATTGGCATGTATGTCCCAAATTTCTTAGTTCAGACCCAATTATTAATTTTTTCATTGAACCATAAACCAAGCTACGTTAAAACAAAAGCTTGTGAAATAAATTCAAAACAAAATCCAATTTCTGTATTTCATTAAAACTATTAACTGCAAAAACCTGAATTACATTTATCCAAAACTTGAATAGCATTTACCTCTTCCAAAGAAGTCACCAATCAACAGAAACTTACAATTTTAAATATTTTAAATAAGTATACATTCACTTTACTCATCTGCTTTGTCTTGGTTTAGTATGAAGCATGTCTTCAGTCTAAAAAAAGGTATTGCACTTGAAAAAAATAATACCTTATAAGCTCAAATGAGAATAATATAAATGCAGTGGCTTTACATATAGAGACAAGAGCAAAAGCCAAGTTTTCCCCCAAAGGATCTGAAAATATCATCAAGAGTCAATGACCTTTCATTTAACCTTTGAATAGGAAGAGCCATTCTTTAGCTAGACAGCTGGCTAGAAATAAATAAAAATGGGATTGCAAGTAAGACCAGAGATTAATGTCTTTCACACATTGCTGAGACTCTGAAACAGTAATATGGTACTAAATTTATACAAATAATGGCTTGATTGACCTACCCTATTCAATTCTTCTCCCATTGAGGTTTTGTTCAAATGGCTTTTAAATTTATTTCTAATGAGGCTACTAGGGTGCATGCTATATAATTAATATGTTTTCCCTTTTACCTGGAATACTGTGTCAACCTTTGAGAGTTCTTCGTTTCTAGATGTTTCCCTGAAATATCCATGGTGCCTCTACTTGTGGCTATTTATTTATCTGTGAATCCTGTGAGGCAGGAAGGCAAAGAGTGAAGGGAGAGGATAAAGTAAGGGCTTTTAGTTTTCTAAAAGAGATATAAAACAACCTGAAATTGATATAAAACACCTCTAATCAAGTGCTAAGTTATATGCTAAAGCAAGGTCAGAGTGGGGAAGCCAAGGATAATGAAAAGAGCATAGACTTTGGAATCTTATTGACCAGGATTCAAATCCAATCCCACCACATAAGGTCTCTGAGCCTTAGTCTTTCACCTCATAAGGTGCTTATATAATGAGAATTTCCGAACAGGATTTCCATGTGGATCAAATGTGTAAAGGTACCTGGTACAATCTCTAGATCCCAATTAATGGTATGTGCTGTGATTATCACCAACACTACTAGGAAGCAAGCCAGGGAGCTATAATTTGGGGGAAAATCAAGTTATTTGATCTGGATGAGAAGGGAATTTCTTCTAACTTGTATAAAGATAGCCAACTTCTCTATAATGAACATAATGGACCTCTGAAAATCATACCCTGTCTGCCCGGCACAACATATGTAATATAGTTTAATGACTGTAACTTCAGGCATCAGCCTAAAACTACTTGGAGGTAATATTGCTTTGCGTTGAAATTTCAGTGAAGTAGACAGGCAGAATAGAGTTCAATTTTACACTCTGACCTCTTGGTCATTACTTAAAGCCACAGAGTCATTTTTAATCTTTGCATTTTCCTTTTTGCAAGTTGTTTCAAAGACAGACAGCATGTCATATGCTAACTAAATTTCAGATTTTAAAAAGACATTTAGCCCTAGAACTCCAGATGATAAAAATCTATTTAATGGAGAATGTTCTTTTGCTGCTGGCTTGATCAATAAATTACATAGATTGATTAAGTCAGGCTGTCAAGACCAAGGACTCTCACAAACGTTAGCCAATGGAGCTGACCCATTTATCAGAGAGTGAAGCTGGAAAAAGGCAGTCTTTGTCCTGTAATTCCATAATGAATATGAACAAATAACTCATTGTGACAAAACTCTATCTACCCCTGGCTCCATTTCAAGGCAAAGTAGGTATGGTGGGAAGAAATCCCACCATGTTATTTTCACTTGATTACTTGATTTGTGTTTTCCTCTTTTTTCCCTATGGTTATCTGTAGCCACATTTGTCTTTCTCATGTCACAAAATTTTGAATTTTAAACATAGTAACAACTATTTACCTTGCATCTGAGTTGGTGATATGTGTGACATAGGTGACATAATAGCATACACTAAGGATGTGTAACATGATCTTGCCTTCATGAAGTATCACAAAAATAATATGTAATGGGAAAATAAAAAGGACCCATGAAGTAGGAGGAAGTTAGTTAAATTGGAATCCTGGATCAAAACAAAATGACACCACTACCAACTGCTGTCAAGTGCTTAAGACTCCTGGTAGTCTTTCCAGATGCTATGCTCCTCAAACCCTAGCTATTTTACTTCTTCATTTTCTTTCCCTCTGCATAGACTTTGGATTTAATTCACATGGTGTTGCACTAAGATTAATCTCTGCACCTTGACTTCTGCCTAGTATTTTCCACTTTTACTTCCAGGCCTTGATTTTGACTGTAATACCTGAATTCCTTAATAGCTTTGAATGATTTTAGGAAAAAAGTACCGAAGTCTCCTTTCTTGACCAAATGCCAGTGCAGGTCACATCAATGGTCTGTAGGTCTACAATTATAACTGACAAGTTTTTAAACACACTTTATGGAAAGTCACGTTAGTTGTACTTCTTAGCATTTAATCTGATAAGGTGACCCCTAAAAATCTTTTTAATAACCTAATTATCTGTTTACTAATAAAAGTTAGAATGACCATTATGGGTACCATGGTCATATAAGTACTGGGGACAGAAATAAAACAAAATCATATATATATATATATATATATATATATATATATATATATATATATATAATAATCACATGTATATATGTATACTTGTATAATTATGCATACATACTCATACACTTATAGGTGTTTGTTGAAATGGTAAAATATAATTTGAAAGTAGTTTGAAGAGGCTGAAATGTTGCTCAAGGAGAAGTGAAAGCTGTGTCTAGATAGGCTGATGTAGACTTGAATATGGAGGCCCTTTTATGCCATATTAAAGACCAGGACTTTATCTTTGGGTATGTTGGTGAGCTGCAATTTATGAGTTTCTTGCCCTGAAAAGGTTATTGGTTACCATTATGTACTAAGTTGTGCCCACCACAATTCATATGTGTAGGTGCTAACTCCCAGTTCTTTAGAATATGACTGTATTTGGAGATAGGAACTTTAAAAGGGTATTTAAGGTAAAAGAAGCATTTAAGGTGAGCTTGAATCCAATCTACTGATGTATTTATAAGAAAAGGAGATTAGGACACAGGCACTGAAAGAAGACTAAGGGAAAACACAAGCCAAGGAGAGAAGCCCTTAGAAGAAGCAAATCTTACCAACTCAAGAATTCTTTATTACAGAGCTGTGGGGAAATAATTTACTATTGCTTAAGCCACCCAATCTGTGACACTTTATTATGGCAATCCTAAAAATTGAATGTAATTATTAATAATATAATTCCAACTTTAAAAATTACTATTTGAAACAGATTAAAATACATTTGTGTTTATTCCTATAGTAATGGCATGATTCTCATTCATTTAAAGTATAATGTGCTTTCTTGAATGCAAGAGAAATTAATGAATACATCTTAATTTTTTGAAGAAGGCAAAGGCAAAGTCAGATGTATGTTAGGAAAATTATTTGAGGAGTAGTGTAGAGGGAGGATCAGAGGGAGCCTGCTACTACAAACAGGAAGATCAGTTGGGAAACTGCTGGAGGTCTTTAGAGAGACTAATAAACACCACAGCTACCCTCTTTTATGCCTGAGTTCTAAGCCAGTTGAGAAATAAAACAAAGCTGGGAGATACAGATGGCGATAATACCTTTAATACTACAAAGGTTAGTTAGTTGGAAGATGTAGCTAAGCATGCAGACCAAATAGACTTCTTTATACTCTATACCTCAGATTGAAACTTGGAACAGCCCAGTCATGGGAAATTTGAATCTGTGAACAGAGCACACTTACTCAGATCACTGCCACCCACTGATAAAGCCCTGCTCTGTCCAGTTAAGAAATGTGGATCATTTAATCACCCCTGAATACATGCAAAACCTTTTTTCTTTCAGGAGAGGGTGAAGAGGGGTATAATCATTCAGATTTAGTACAATATCCTGAGGAATGAAAAATTTCACTATGTTCTGTTAACATAAGATAGGATTTCTCATAGGTGCAGTAGTACACACCTGTAATCCCAGAAGCTTGAGAGGCTAAGGCAAGAGGATGGAGAGTTCAAAGCCAGCCTCAGCAAAAGTGAGGTGCTAAGCAACTCAGTGAGACCTTGTTTTTAAATAAAATACAAAATAGGGCTGGGAGTGTGACTCAGTGGTTGAGTGCCCCTGGGTTCAACCTCTGTACCCCCCCAAAATATAGGATTTCTCAAATGAGATACTAAACTAGAACTTTCTCACAATTTACTTTCCATGTCTCTTCACCTCAAAAACATCCAATGACAGATTAGAGATCTAAATCTTGGGAGTAAGTTAAAAACAAGGGTAAACTACTCTCAGGACACAGTGGCCTCATGCTCTGTGAAATTATTTTATTGTCCCCAACAGTTTAGCTGTGTCAAATGCTTTATGGAACTTTTGTTAATTTCCTAAGTATTTTCCACTGTGAAAAATAGATGTCTTTGGCTTTCTGGCCCATCTAATAAGAAAATAATTTCAGGAACTAAGATTTAATCACTGCACTTATGATGAAAATTAGGTTAGCTTAAATATTATTTTATAAGCATCTTTGGTCCCTCAGTAGTTTAATTCCTTAGTTGAGAAAGAACATGAATGTTATATATATATAAATAAAATTATATATATAATATTTTTTTGTACCAGGAATTGAACCCAGGGGCATTCAATCACTGAACCACATCCCCAGCCCTATTTTATATTTTATTTAGAGACAGGAACTCACTGATTTGCTTAGCACTTCGCTTTTGCTAAGGGTGGCCTTGAACTTGTGATCCTCCTGCCTCAGCCTCCCAAGCTGCTGGGATTACAGGTGTACACCACTGCCCATGGCTGTGGTTCATATTTTGAATTGAATAACACTGAAACACTAAGACTCTGAAACTTGAAATTATTATTTCTTACTCTGGGTGTCAGGGCTTGTCTTAATATGAAACCATCCTTCTTGAAAACTATGACTTCCTTTAGCTTTTGGATTCCTTAGGACTCTTAAATTTGGGAGAAGTCTGTCATTAAGAACTCTTGTCAGTTAGCTGAAAATACCATGATTTTATTCTCTTTTATTTCTGGGTAATATTCCATTATGTATATATGCCACATTTTTTTTAATCCATGCATATACTGAAGAGCATCTAGTTTGGTTCCATAGTTTAGCTATTGTGAATTGTGCTGCTAGAAACATTGATGTGTCTGTGTTCCTATAGGATGCTGTTTTTAAGTCCTTTGGGTATATACTGAGGAGAAGGATAGTTGGGTCAAATGGTGGTTCCATTCCCAGTTTTCCAAGGAATCTCCATACTGCTTTCCATATTGGCTGCACCAATGGAGAAGATAATGCTAAGTGAATTTAGCCAATCCCAAAGAAAACAAATGCCATATGTTTTCTCTGATATAAGGTGACTGACTTACAGTGGGGTAGGGAGGGGGAACATGGGAAGAATAGACAAACTCTAGATAGGGCAGAAGGGTGGGAGGGGAATGAGGGGTCAAGGGGTTAGCAATGATAGTGGAATGTGATGGACATCATTATCAAAAGTACATGTATGAAAACATGAATTGGTGTGAACATACTTTATATACAACCAGAGGTATGAAAAATTGTGCTCTATATGTGTAATATGAATTGTAATGCATTCTGCTCTCATTTATTTTAAAAAATCAATTAAAAATAACTCTTTTCATAATGCACAGGGGATGTTAGCCAAGCAATCAGCTACCATCCTTGAATTCTGAATGTTGCCCTGTTAATAGGCATTCACTTAGTCTCTGTGTTATAGAGAACCTTTGGCTTCCCGCATTGTGCTTTTCTTTTCCTTTCAATTTTATACATTAATCAATTAACTTCAGAGGCCAAGCAGAAAGAAAGAGAGCCCCTCAGGCTTAAGATAGTCCTCACTCAGAAACAATTAATAGGTCTTACATTCTTTGCTCTTGAGCTTTGAAAACTTCAAGGGGACTTACCATGTTTCTGGAACATATCCTAAGACAGCAATGCAGGAGGAAAGTGGCAGAGAAACTACTTTAAGCTGGGGGAAAGGGAAGGCAAGAACATTCAAAGTGGCATTTTTGATCACTTATTCAGAGTATTTCTGGAATGTTCACTCATTTGGATTCAGAAATGTTCTATCAGGTTATCTTCTTTCTACAGTAACCACATAACCTGTCTATTATTTATAATGGTGCCTTTACAGTCACTTGAATAAACTAATGAAGTCATGAGTATCAAAGGCTACTTATGCAAATATGAAGATACTTATGACCTGTGATTCATACAAGGAGTGAAAACATTGAAATCCATAGGAAAAGTGTTTTACAACTTTTGAGCCACAACTCCTTAGTGGGTGGTAGAATCAATTCAGTAGATTACAACTAGCAATTTAAAGAAATTGAATGGAAGGAAATACAAAGTACTGAAGTATATTGTACATAGGAAGTGATTTTTTGGTTAAATATTTGTTTTATTTATGTGTGTATATAAGTATATATTGGATTATGAGTAAAATATATCCCTTAATATGAATTATAGTCAAAATAGCTTGAGGTTGGCAAACTACAGCCCATGAATCAAATTTGGCATACCACTGCTTTTTGTAAATAAAGTTTTATTGGAAAATAGCTATGCTTATTCACTCACATATTTCCTAGAGCTTCTTTGGCAATGTGAAGGCTGAGATGAGTAGTTACCACAGAGACTATATAGTATGCAAAGCCTAAAATATTTACTCTTTGAGACTGTACAGGAAAAGTTTGTGGACCCCTGTATTAGAAGTTATTGGAGACCTTTAGGCACAGGGAATGTGGTTTTTCTGCTTTGGAACAAAATAACAGCAAATATAATTCCTGTATAGTTGGGAGTTTTATTTCATTTCTTTGAATACAAAACAAACATTACTAGAATTTGAACAATTATTTATAAGTGTAGTTGAATTGAGTTAGTGGTGGATAATTTCAAATTTGAATCCCAAATTTGTGTCTTTACTGACTGTACACATATTATGAGTAGTTGGTTGATACCATCTGGTTTAGCATTTAGCAGAGATTCCCTGCCTTTTGTAAATTTTGCAAATACTATCCAAGAAGATTCTAGCAAGTGATATATCAAATTTATAACATTTATATATATTTTTAAAACTGTATATTCATGAGACCAAAAACCCAAATGAAAATGCAATTAGAGAAGTTAGGGATATAGTTCAGTGATAGAACAAGTTCTTAACCTGCACTAGGCCCTGAATTCAATCCTCAGCATTACCACCACAACAACAATAAAAAAAAAAAAGAGTCAGAAGATTCAGTTGGAGTCAGGTAACTAAAAGTCATACTATAGAAAGGTAGACATGATACTAGTTGTGTGCAAGGAATAAAATAGTGAAAGCAGTATCTAATTGAATTGCTCTTTCACCAATTGTTGAGTATTGAAATTATTCACCAGCAAGAAAGATTGATTCTTATACTCATTTATATTTGTTTAAAACTTCTTTGTTGAGCCACACATAAAAGCATGATTGATGCTGTAAATGTGAAAATCTACCTAATTAGAGCATAGTATATGCAGATGTGATAGGGAGAGGATGACAGTGGAGAGGTTGGTACATGAAAAGATTCTGTGAACCAAACTAAGGAGAGCTTGGCTTTTATCTTGAAAGAAATGGGAGACTTTCAACTAGAGGAGGCAGATAGTTTTTGAGATACATACTTTGCAGGTTGACCAATATTTGAAGAGGGTAGAGAATGGAGGAAGGAAAACTAGTTATAAGGATATTCTATTTATCCAGTTGAAAAATAATGAAGAACTGGGACTGACTCAAGGGTATGGATATAAAATATATTTAGGAGGTGGAGAGGAATAAGAGATTAAGTAGAGTACTCTAATGGAGGAGCTTTTACACCACATTAAAGAATTCAGTCTTATCTTTAAAGACACTATGAAATGAGTGATGGAAAATCACTCTTCTGCAGTGAAGAAAATAGATTCATGATAGATGAGCCCAGAAATAAAGAGATGCATTTAGGAGATTATTTTCAGGAGACGTGGTTGGTAAGGTATTCAAAGTGAGACTGAGCATATTAATAAGATTTAGTTCCTCCTATCTTCTCTTGGATACAAGTGGAATAATCCAGTTGTAAGAGTATACAATTTAGCTATATTGCAAGTTTGGGAAGATATTGTAGACATTTTAGTGGGATACTGGACTGATGTAATATGCAATGCTCTGAAATTCTATATGTGGATATATTTTTTTAAAGAGAAAGAGAATTTTTTTAATATTTATTTTTTAGTTCTTGGCAGACACAACATCTTTGTTTGTATGTGGTGCTGAGGATCGAACCTGGGCCACATGCATACCAGGCGAGCATGCTACCACTTGAGCCACATCCCCAGCCCCAATGTGGATATATTTTGAAAGAAACTAATCCTTCTGCTAGAATAGGTTATCCTTCAGGGGACACTCCCCCCATTAGGATATTAAATTACCTATACCTGTTATAAAGAGAGCAAGAGAAAACATTGGACCCATTCCTTCCTTTTCATTTTTGTTTGAAATCCAATAGCAAGGATATTTGCAACAACAGCAATTGACTATAGAAAAGAGCTTGATAACTTATCCCCATGGGGCATCTGACATTGTGACATCATCTCACATATATAATTGTTATTAATTTCATCCCCAGAGAAACATAAGTGTTGTTTCTGTGGCAGTAGAAATTTGCATAAATTCAAGATCTCCTGTGAAGCTGTACTGTTCCAATTAATCTTTGCAAGGGGATGGGATTATAGTCATCTGTGAATTACACTGATAATTAATTTTTACACAAATCAATTTTATTTTGCCAAATACACAAGTCAACCTTGCATAGCTCTGAATACTACATGTATCCATGGCCTTAAAAAGTCTCCAATCAAATCCTCATTCTATTCTTTCTTGAAAAAGAAATAAAATGTCCTGTAGTCAGGCATTTTCTTATCCTTCTAAGTTAACTTTGATATTTGAAAGTGTTTGAATAATCTTCTTTCCCTTTTTGAATATATGCCTAATATACAATATTCATTTATTTTAACATCAAATATTATACCTTGCATAACATTGTTGGTCTGGACACAGATGTCAACTTTTCTTGGGCCCTAGTATAATGTTTTGGCCAATCAGTAAATTTTTTAAAAATGTAAATTTATATGATTGGAAAAATATCTTTTGTATCTTTTTTGTCCCTCACTCAGAGCTCCAAGAGGCTACATTAAATACATTTTAATTTTATACAGTTTACTAATATTATCTTAAATTGATGACTCATACATTTATGGGGTATAGTGTAATACTTTGACATATGTATACAATGTGAAATGATTGCATCTGGCTAATTAACATACCCATCACCTCATTTGTTTTTTTTTGTGTGGTGAGATATTTGAAATTTACTCTCTTAGCTATTCCAACATATGCATTTCTTACTATGCTCACCCTGCTATTGTAAATATATATTATTAAAGGTCACTTCCTTGTTACATAATTTTTCTCCTATATTAATAGCTACTTCATGGTTCTCTGTAGAATTCTCTTTTTTTAAATAAGACTGGGATGGACTATTTCTAACTAAATTATTAAATTAGAGTTTCATCCAGAATGAGAACTAGTCAACATTTATCAATAAAGCTACAAGAATATCAGCCAATTGCAGATATTCAAAGACAAAAAAGGGGAGAGAGGTTTAATTTATGAAGCCTAGTTTCTATTCTTCTGATATTATTGCTTCTTTAGGATTCTTTCTACCACTACAACCCTGGAGCATACTTAAAGTCGTTGTTGGAAAACATCTATTTCACTAGATGCAATGTGACTAATATTTTTATTTACTTCTGTTTAGATGAGATTATTATAAATAGAGTATTTTTTATAGGTTTCCTTTGGGGTCCTCATGGACCTCTGAGATGTTATACTTTTTCCACTATATCTTTAAAAAGATAGTGCCATTGCAACCATTTTACAGTGGCTTCTCTGAAGAACACTTCACATTAAAAGAAGCTTGGAGCCAGCTGTCAATAAATACTATGAATAAGAGCATTTGCTATTTATTGAGTGCTTGCAATGTGCCAGGCTCTGGGCTAAGCACTTTATGTCCATTATCTCATTTCAGCCTCAACTCCATGAGGGGATTACTAAGAAAGCTTGGTTTATTAGATAGTATAAGTAAATTGTGATTATTTCTACTTGTGAATAGAAGTGGTAGTGGAGTCACTCTATTGCTTTGGCAGGTATTCTTGTATTTAACTATGTATAGCAATAATGACTGTCATGTATTGTGTGCTTACTATGTGCCGGGCACTATATTAAGCATTTTATCTGAATAATAACAAAATAGACACTATAAATTTCCAGATGAGGGAACTGAGATTCCAAGAAGTTCAATAACTGTATCAAGGTCATTGTATAAACTGGGCAACTGGGATTCAAGCCTGTTTGGCTGACTGTAGTGTGTGCTCTCAACTCCTACCTCCCTCTGCCTGCCTGCCTTATATAAAGAAAATAAATTTATTTTGCTTATGGTTTTGAAGGCTGAGAAGTTCAGGGTCAGGCAGCCACATGTGATGAGGTCCTTCTTGCTGGGGGGACTTTCTACAGAGTCCTGAGGTGGTTAGCCCATGACACAGAGAGAGGGCCTGAGTGATCTCTGGCCTCACCTTTATGGCCTCATTTAACCTGTTACCTCACAAAAATCCCACTTCTAAATACCGTTGTTAGATTAAGTTTTCATCCTCTTAGTACTGCACAATGGGGATTAAAATTTATCATAATTTAAGGTGATATTTTATTTTTTGTGTATTATAATTAACATAATGGTGGGATTTATTGTTACATATTTATTTGTACTTACATATAAAATAATGATAAAATTTTGTCAGTTTAATTCTCCACTTTTGGAGGGGACATTCAAACCATAGCACCATCCAAAAGGTAGCCTTACTACATTTTGCATTCTTTGGAACTTTCTTTTCTGCCTTTGGGCAAAATAGTCAGGGTGGCATTATTTTTTTCCTGTGTGTGATTTTTCTCTGGATATTTTGTTTTATTGATTCTACTGGTACTGTTCTATTCTGTCCTCCTAACAGAGAAAATTGTCTTCAGGGAAACAAGTCTTTTTATTTTTATTTTTGTCATTTCTAAATTGTCAGTTGTGAGTATGGAAGCTATTCATCTACCTTATGGAACACTTTCTCTCTATATAAATGATGCCAGCTCCAGGTCCCAGTTTCTTTGTAAACATATACTGTCATTGTGAAATTAGCCCAATTGTGTGACCAGCCCCTTTTGAACTTTGTCCTAGACAACATTTTCAAATCTCCCCAATAGACAAACAAGGGGGAGAAGTGAAACTAAATAACTATTTATATAAGCTCCAAAATGTTCATAATGGAAATAAACATGATTTTAAAAGTTTCAGTGTATAAAAAGATCCCTTAAAATATATGTCTCTATTCCTAAAAATCTCACTAAGTCAGACTCATTAATCAAAAAGTTAGTTTGTTTAAAAATTTGTGGGTTTTTTTGGTACTGGGATTGAACCCAGGGCCTTAGGCACACTATACAAGTGCTTTAACACTGAACTACATGCCCAGCCCTAAAAAATTATATACTCAAGTTTTCTACTAAGAAAAACTTTCTTTTATAATAAATTTACCTTTACAACTGCCTTAAAATTTAGAAAGAAACATGCAGATAGCTTTTTCATTCATCCAAATTACCTATTTTGTTTTCTAATTTTATTTTTATTTTTTTTCTTTTTAGATATATATGACAGTAGAATGTGTTTTGGCAAATTATACATACATGGAACTGGAGACTATCATGCTCAGTAAAATAAGCCAAACCCTCAAAACAAATTATCTATTTATTTTCTTTCTTTCTTTTTTTTTTTTTTATTTTGTGGTGCTGGGGATTGGACTCAGGGTCTTGTGCATGCAAGGCAAGCACTCTACCAACTGAGCTATATCCCTACCCCCAAATTACCTATTGCCACATTATAATATAAGTCTGGGACAGGAAGGTAGAAATCTAGAACCAGGTACTACCTCTTCTGTCTTATCCTTAATTTCTTCATCTATACAATAAAAAAAAATGTTTCATTGACATTTAATGTCCTTTACAACTCTTGACATTTTTTTTATTTACCATGGATGATTTCACCCTGAGTAACCTTTCTATTATTTTAAAATTCTAACTGATTATGGTCCTATTTTTTTCCTCAAATTATCTTCATGCCATTTTCTAGTGTACTGTGCGTAATCCTAAACTCCCCTGTGTAAGAGGATTGGAAAGTCCTTGGAAGATTTCAAATAAGACACACAAACGTGATTAGAATGCAAACTGAAACGTTATAGATGATAATAAAATATTGGTGTAGATGATTTCTTCTCTTCTAGTTAATCTTCATATTCATGAGAACTTTTGACTCTTATGGTAATTAACAACTTGAAAGAACATTTTTGTATGCTTTGATCAAATCATTTAAAATATATTGTGAATGATAGATTTATAATCTCAATTAAATTGTAAATTCCTTAAGAGCAGAGATTATGCTTTTGTCATATTTTGGATTCTTCACAGGATGCCTATCATTCTAAGGGACTCATATTGGGCATTCAGAGCATTGTTAAATTCTATCTGTTGCTGATAATCCCTATATAATTTTGTGTTATATATAATATAAATATATAATTTTATATAATTTATAATTCATTTTTATTTTTATAATTTGTATGAAAATTATGGAAACATAAATTGTGGCCAAGATGATACAGAAAAAAATAAAGTATTTCACCACTAGAAATAGATAAAATGCTGGTTTCAATATTTTAATTTATATAGTTTGTCCTTAAAGTATTAAATGGGTATCACTAGATGTTAGAAAAGATGAAGGAAATCATAGCTAAAGTGGTGGGTGGTAATTGACGCTGCACAGAATTTGAAGAACTTAGACTAAATGTGTCTTATCTTAGGGTGTGGGAATCTAATGCCTCACAGATTATAAGCAGGCAGTTGCAAGCTTCCTGGAACCTGAAACCTCCACAATGTCAAAGTTTTCCTTAAAAATGATCTTGTTTTACAATTTCACCAAAATCTATGACCATATGGACAGTCCATAGAGCCATATCTTGGGCCATGGAAGAAGCCCATGCAAGTGGGTCCCTGAAACCTAAGCTCCATTAGTTTATGTGGTATGTCTGTCTCTGGCTATTTATCAAGGTGATAAGCTTAGTAAAGGGCAAGGAGCTAGACTTAGCTTCCCTATCTAAAGTCCAGGGCCAGAAAATGAATTGCTACCAGAAAATCTCTGTTGGCTGACTTAGGGCCTTACAGATGATTCATTACTTAATTTAGGTGTTAGGTTACCTTAGAAGAAAACACTCCCCCTGAGTTATAGAAATGTAGAGCCAATAAAAGATGTAAATATTGTTTTGGAAATGATGACTCTTATCACTTAGAAGCATCTCTGAAATCATTCCAGAGGAGGCCATCACATCCATGGCCTATTCATGTCTTCTACAGGAAATGTGCTCAGATATTCATGGAAGATGAACTTATACATAAATTTATAAAACATATGAGAAACTTCAACACCAAGAAAGATACTCCACAGAATCAACAGATGGGAGAATTCACATCCAAGCAACCAGAGATAGTGGAGCGATATAAAAGGGATGTCAAGTAAGACATTTAAAAATGTATGTGTGTGTATAGATACACACGCATACATATGTATATAGAAAGTGCCCAATTTATGATGGTTTGACATGTGATTTTTTTAACTTTATAGTGGTACAAAAGTAGATACATAAAGTAGAAAGTAGTACATAAATGAGAAAGCATATTTCAAACTTTGAGCTTTTCCCAGATTGTGATAAACTAAATTGTGATGTTTGTGATGCTTGGCAGTTGTTAAGGTTGCAGCTGACAGCCAGACATGTGATCATAAGAATAAATGTACAGTGTCCTATGCTGCCAGCATTTGGGGGGGGGGTATTTAGCATTTGATAAGTTATATAAGATATTCAGCACTTGACTCCAAATTTGTTTTTAGATGATTTTGCCCAAATATAGGCTAATGCAATTGTTTGAGCATGTTTAAGGTAGACTAGGCTAAGCCATAATGTTTGTAGGTTAAATATATTAAATGCATTTTCAACTCAATGATGTCTTCAAATTAGGATGTGTTTATCAGAAACTAAATCCATCATAAATCAAGGAGCATCCCTCTCTCTCTTTCTCTTCTTCCCTCCTTCTCTGAAATTTAGAATGTACACAGGATTATGGGCAGGAAAAATGGGGTAGAACCTGTTTTTTTCCTCAATAGGGAAATCTAATATTCACTAAGTTGGGCACTTTCTATATGAGTACCAGAACAGGTTAGTTCCAATGGCAACACCCATTCTCTACCTATGAATCAGGTCTACTTCCTAGACTGGTTATTGATGCTGCCAGGATAGAGGAAAGTGAATAAAAGAAAAGGCATGTTAATTTCAAGCTCCATTTAGAAACACACTAGAAAAATCAATGGCTGGTAAATAGAAATCGGCAAAATTGGCAGGAAGAATTTTTATACCCAAGCATAGAAGGAGCCAGAATATAAATCTGCACACTGACCAGATAATAAACAAATAAAATGTTGATGATACTTGAAAGGCACTTGACAAGGCTTTTTTCCTAATGTTTTAGTGCACTGAGGAATGTCTGCCTCTCAGATTCACTGAATCAAGGTTTGGTCATTTTAAATTTTGAGATTAAAGTTTTGATTAAAGTTTGTCATTAGTTTTCTTTAGGCTCACTGATTTCACACAACTGAAGTAGTCAGACATTGGATCCTAATAGGAGTGATTAACCAATAACTCTAGAGCTAAAGGTATTTAGGAAATCTGTATTCTAGTGGGGTATATGTATAGAAAACTTAGTTCATCAGGCTTAAAGATAATTTTTATGGTGATTTTAAACTCACTGTCATAAATTATTCAGTATTATATCTGAGAAATGGAGCTCTGTACTATGGTCGTCTTAGCCCATTTTAAAATAAGAGGATTTCCAACTTTGTGATGCTGAAGAGAATTATTTCCCCCTTTCCTTTCCTAAGCCATACCTTGTATTAACCTGGAGTACATTTTGCTCTATGAAATGTACCCTGACAATTTCTGCCCTCATTTTTTTTTTGTGGTACTGGGATTGAACTAGGAGGCACTCTACCACTGAATTACACCCTTAGCCCTTTTTGTTTTGAGAAAGGGTCTTACTGAGTTGCCTGGCTTGGCCTTGATGTCAGTATGTGCCAAATAGTAAAACAAATCAAGGAAAGATATACATCTAGAATGTAACTGCATGTGTGATATATGGAGTGGGGGGTGGGTGGAGTGATGCAACTTTGACATACTATACTATACTATCATTTACTTATTTACATTTTTATAATCTAGCTTTTCTGCTAGAGTATAAATTCTATGAAGACATGGGTCATATCTGTCTTATTTACTGTTTTATCTCTAGAAAGTCCACAACAGTGCAGGGCTTATCATAGTGTGTGTGTATACTATACATTTGTTTTTACTTGAAATATTCCAAGCTAAGAAAACTTCATATTTAAGAAGGCAGAGGGATTATTCTTTTTCTTTCACCATTTAACAAAAGCGAGATGTTTCTTAATGCTAACATAAGTTCTTGAAACCTACATATAAAATATTTGATTAGTTGTAAGGCAAAGTTGGAAAAATGGCAATAATTATTTTGACATTTTTAATTATTTTTCCTGTCAAGGAAATTAAAATTAGCATACACACACACAAAAAAAAATCTGTCATGTGTCTTGCTTATATTCTAGAATTTAACTTCAGGTTGTTTCTTATTGAGATTATTGGGTGTCACTTTTTGGAAAAGATTTTAAATCAGTTTTATTGAAGAAATTACCCATGTAGCTATTTAAGGGAACTCAGAAGCCACTTGGGAATAATGTCTGAGTTAGATTTGTAATGCAAACATCAAATTTGTGCAACTGAGCCATCAACAACTTTAATCAATTGATCTGTCTCTGCACACCAGACATTTTTTCTTGAGATATTCCCAGGGGTATAGGAAATGAAGTAAGTTCAGTCTGTGAATAAACAATATTGTTTACTGGAAGAAAGGGCAAAAAGTTCATACAGAAGTAATGGGCATGTAGAGGGTACAGCTCTGTGTCAGAGTGCTTACCTAGCATGCACAAGACCCTCAGTTCAATCCCCATCATAGAAAAAAATTAAAAGACTCTGAGAAGTAGCGGGTATGTTTCATACGTGGATAAAATAAGATCCTGAACACTTTTCGAAAACTTTAGTCAAAATCTAGGCTTCTACACATCATTGTATAGTGTTGGGGGTGGCTAATATGAAACTTTGTGGATAGGATAATTATGGATTTTACATAGATATGTCTCTGCCAAGTGACTTTACACTGCTCTTACTGCTTCTTCAGCATATGTTTTTATATATGGCCAGACTGTATGAACTATGGTTCAGTGTTTTGCCTCTAGACCTTAGCACTTAGCACCAGCTCTAGGAAATTGGACCAGTCAGAAATGATAGTTTCTTGCACTACGTGCCAGGTTGTAATAACCTTCACATTGATTTGGCTTTCCACTAACTCTTCACTGTCTCTTTGACAATTCAATGATTTTCTGAATTTCTTGTATGTAGATAAAATTATAATAACCATGATTTATTCAGTACTTTGTATTCAGCAGGCATTGTGCTCTGTATTTTATACATTACTCTTTTAATCTTCACTATATCCCAGTGAAATATATATTCTAATTACAAATATTGTGACAATACAGAAACCTGGGTACAATGACATTAAATAGCTTGCTCAGCCTCACTTATGTTCTCGTCCACTATGTCGTCAGCTTTATTTTGATTTCCACCAAATCAGCATAGAGTATAGAATACTTTTTGGAGTTTGGTTCTAAGCAACGTTACACATATCCAAAATGTTAATCATAGGTAACTTTAAAACATTTGTGATTTGCAACCTTACAATTACAATGCAAGTAATTTTAGAGGCTCCCGAGAGGTCTCTTTGTTCCTCCACAAATCTTTCTTGATGCCTAAGATCTTAAAATTTAGAAACATTTTATTTTGGCTTTAAGCTCATTATTCCCTGTTAAAGGGTGGATATTTCTGGAAATCCAATTATAAAAAAAATAATGGGTATTATCACAACTGCATTTTATCAGCTCTGTTTTCTAATGAATAAATTATGATGGAAACAAGTTCAGAAACTCTGAGGGTTCTAGATACCTGAAATTGGTAACCAAACAGTGCCGTGGGAAGTATGGCAGAGGAAGACAATAAATTTACCCAAATATCAGTTGCATCTTGATTTCCAATTGCATTAATAAATGCTTTCTAATGACATGGCATTTATTAGGAGTTGTTTGTAAAATTATACAAAACATTATAATAGAAAAATATGGCATGCTATAATTCATGTTTTTATTTTAGATTTTCTATTTTTATTGAGTTGTGCACATTCAAAGGTAATAACTAAATACTTGTGTAGTAATGCATTTACTAGTTGAAATTTAGAGTGCAGCATTGACCTAAATGGCAAGTAGCTTCAGACTAGTGACAAATTATCCTTAGTCCTATCTTTTCTATTTCCATGTTTAAGTTCAAATTTTTAAAAAATCAACCATATTAATTTGCAAAAAGAGTCAAGTAGGACTAGTGGGAAAAATGCAAAGGTGAACAAAATGTAACCTTGTTTCATGTAATTGATGGCTCTTTCTTATGTGCATTTTCTTGCCATATTTATAAGAAAGCCGTTTCTTTGTGCCAGCTAGCAATTTGTTTCACACATAAAAGTTTCATTTTCAGTTACAATACGTTGGTTCTTTGTTGCATTATGTGAGATTATTTTTGTTAAGTGAACTTTATATTTACTTTGCAATATGTTCTATAGTGTTAAAGTCTTATACTCAGTCAATGTCTCCCAGACACATCAAGTTCCCCAAGTCCAGTGCAAATTATGATACTTGTATATATTTGTATGGTATATTGCCTTTTATAAATGTAGCCAGTTTTCTCTAGTCTAGTCTAAGTAGGTAAGATGTTAGCTATCATGAATTGTTTCATGATATGATCTGATTTTTTATGTCTCAGTCACATGATTTAAGTGGATCCTTTTCGGTGAGGTGGAAGGGAAGTAGAGACTTGCAGTGAGAAACACTTGAAATTGCAAAGGATCTTGGTTTAGTGAGGGTTCTCTAGAGTTTTGCACATTCAACTCTGTTCTAGAGGAACAGAACCTACACAATTTTATATGTGTAATTATGAAAGGTGATTTATTAAATTGGCATATAGGATCAGAAACTGGATGGCCCCACAGTGGCTCTCTGCAGGCTGAAGAGACAGATGAAGCAGAAGTTGCTCATTTCAAGAAACTGGATGGAAGGGATGGGGTTGGTAATAGGAAAGATGATAGAATGAATCAGACATAACTTTCCTAGGTTCATATATAAATAAACAACATGAGTAACCCCACATCATGTACAACCACAAGAATGGGAAGTTACACTCCATTTATGTATACTATGTCAAAATATATTCTACTTTCATGTTTAACTAAAAAGAACAAATTAAAAAAGAAAAGAAAAAGAAATAGGAGCCTCAGAACAAGAGGGATAAATGGTGCAGCCCCAGTTTGAAACTGAAGGCCTGGAACCTCCCTGTAGAATGACTGGTGAAAGTCCACATGGGATGTACTTGGGCGATGGGAACAGCAATAGATGCACCTGCTCAAGAAAAATGGAAATTGCATTTGTTGCAGCATCCTCCTTCTTCCATTTTTTGTTCCATCTGGGTTCCCAGCCTATTGGACAAGGTCACCCACACTGAGGGGGAGGAGGAATTCCATATACCTATCATCTCTGGAAACACTTTCACAAGACACACCCAGAAATTAATACAATCAAGTTGAAAATCCAGATTAACCAGAAAAGAGTTTGTCTAAGACAGTTAAGTCTGTACTGAATTGCACCCAGGGAATTCTTTCCAGGTAATAGAAGAGAATGGCCAACTTTGCAATCAATTAAGGTAATGTGAAAAATACAGGAGTAAGTGTGTAGAGTGAGTTGATTGCTTGGTAATCAAACTATAGCACCACTCATTTTCTCCTGCTGAGTTCATGAACTCTCTTTTGTAATATTTTTTCTTTCTCTCTGCTACCCTCCTTAAAGTGATTTCAGTGAATTACAAATATGCCTATGATCTTTTCTGAAAGTTAATATTGGGTTTATCCTCAAAGAATTCCTGGGACAAATTCTGGAAGAAAACCTGAGAATTGGAGACATATGGTCCAGTAAGCTGGTCAGATTCTCCCATGCCAAGCTACTGAGTGAAATTTCTATAGGACAGCCTTCGTTTTCTAACTCCCAAGACAGTAGAACTAGTTTCAATTTAAACTATAATATGTTTATTCTTTTTGGATTATGTAATATTTATTTATTTATTTACTTTTTATTAGTTACACATGACAGTACAATAATCTTGGCAATTCATACATTTGAATCAAATGGGGTATAATTTCTCATTTTTCTGATTGTACAGGTTGCAGAATCACATTGGTCATACAGTCACCTATATACATACAGCAATAATAATGTATATTTTATTCTGCTGCCCTTCCTATCTCCCCTTCCCCTCCCCTACCCTCCCATCACATCTCTCTACCCAATCTAATGTGACACTCTTCTTTTTTCTCTCCTCACACATCATACATGTATTCTGTATAATGATGAGGGTCTCCTTCCATTGTCCGTGCAATTCCCCTTCTCCCTCCTTCCCCCTCCCACCTCTTTCCCCTATTTAGTGGTAGTCTTCTTCTCATGCTCTTCCTCCCTATCCCATTTTGTGGATTATGTGATTTTTTTGTTGAGTGAACTCTATATTTCCCTTGCAATCTGATCAATAGTATTCTTACCCTCAGTCAATGTCTTTCAGACACATCAAGCTCTCTAAGACTAGTGCAATTTATGATCACTGACCTTCCAAGAATCAAATAACATTTATTTTCTATTCACTATATATGAAACAAGTTACTTCTTAATCTAAATATGAAACTTGATTCTAGTGAGCATATAGCTCCTAGAGTGTTCTTTGCATGAAGCCCTGGACAAGTAAGACTGTTCCATGCATCCATTATTTTCTAGGAGGATGACCCCCAACCAAATTCCTGCTTGTTCATTTGTATCATCCTAGTTTACCACTTTGATCCCTTTACAAAGCAAGAAGTCAGAACTTTGTGGCACATTTAGTACAGAATAAACTAATTAGTTGATTTGATTTTGTAAATTCTATAGTCACTGTAGTTTATATGTCTTCATGATTCTTACATAAAATATTAGAAATATACACTTTATGGAAATACAATGTCTTGCAATTTAAAAAATTCTGCAACAAACCTATAGTTTTTTCCCCAAATCAAAGCCCAATAAAATAAATAATTTTACAAAGTGCCTTCAACTTCTGGTTCCTATGATTGATTATTGTAATATTTAGTGATTTATATTTTACAATATTAGGACACAGACCCATTTTGAGTTCTACATTTTTAAATAATGACATCATTTCACCAAAGGGTTATCAAATGTATACAATCATTCAACAAAAGTGCAGCTGTTTTACATTCTTTTAAAAGAAACTCAGAGTTAGTCATTCTAGTCTTATAAACTTTCTTTTTACATAAAGCAAATTTTCTTGTAGAAATAAAAGTTTATCTTCTTATTTTAATATGGCACTTTATGAATTAAGAATAAAAATGTTAATTTGTAGCTATTTGCTCTCACCACCCAGAGAATATTTTAAATAGGTGAAAAATGAGATACATCTTTCCTTTCAATTATGTTCTTTGCCAATGAACATGAGAGTCATAATTTCTCTTCTTAGAAATGTTGCTGGATTTAATTCTGTAAAAGAAGTAGTCATTTCTCATATTTATCTGTAAATTACATTGAATCTTGTTGTAGTCACATTAGGAAGTAATGATTTATATGCTTTCTAATTATTTATCTGCTTAGATAAGCATAGTCCCATTTTAGAAATGTTATTGAATTAATACTGTAATACATGTAACAAATAAAAATAATTTCCATAGATTAAGCTCTACTTTTCTGCAATATGATTGCTTTGCATGCCCTGCTCTATAATATAGGTATATGCAGGTACTGAGCTGGTAATTTATTATAAGATTTAAATAGACTCTGGAAAGAGTATATAGAAAATGCTTATCTACTGAAAAATAGTTGTCTTCCTGCATAGAAACTCTAAGAAACTGAAACCAAGTAGTTAAAATACCTGTCTTATTTCAGAACTAGAAACATGATACAACCTGAGGTGTTACTAGTTGTTCTTTCCTTTTCCCATGTGGAGATACTGGAATGAGAAGGTGTACAGCAGGTATACACTCAGTCAAGCTTGTAATATGGCTAAGAGAAGGCAGTGAGAATTCTTTTGAGGACTTTTCCTAAATTTCCTTCTAAACCAAAGCATAGACAAACTGAAAAGCAAGTAGTCTTAAAAAGTGAGAGGTATGATTCTAGGATTGTGGCTCAGTGGTAGAGTGCTTGCCCAGCACATGTGAGGCACTGGGTTGGATCCTCAGAACCACATAAAAATAAATAAATAAATAAATAATTGTATTGTGTCCATCCACAGCTAGAAATGATTTTTTAAAAAAGAAAGATACAATAAAAAGTTTTTAAATGCCAGTTTTATGAAAAAAATCAATATTAACACTGAAGGAAAATGTTCTAGGGTTGGGAATACAGCTCAGTTGTATGTTACTTGCCTGCCTACCATACCCAAGGTCCTGAGTTCAAGTCCCAGTACTGCAAAAAACTGCAATGTTTGAAATTAGACTTGGTCTACAGGTATATATGCTTCTGTCTATGGAATACTGAAAAAACATGAATATACCCTTTTAAAATAGTGAAAACATTACTGTTTATGAGATGTAAATATGCCTTATATATGCCTTATGGAAATGTGCAGATATAATACACAAAAGCTGAGGAAATACAAAGGAATAATAAAATGTTGAGACCCGACCTCAAGCATATTGTTCAAGCATTACAAAAAGAATTTCAAGTATTGAAAAGACATAAATTAGTGTGAAAGTATGAGAAAAACAAATTTGATTAGGTTATATATTTCCTTCTAAATAAATCGCTTCAATTATTAATCTAGAAAAAATGGTTGCATTTTATTGGAAGTTGTTTGGTTATTTATTGTTGAATAACAAGTCATAATAAAACCTATAACTTTAATAACAATTTATTTTCTCTGTAGTTCTCTTGATTAACTAGGCTCAGCTGGTCAGTTGTCAGTTGTGATTGTATGGCGCTACTATCTGATAGCTGGGTCTAGAATCATATAAGGGCTTCATAAGGATGAATGTCAAGATAGCGTCTTCATCCATGTATCTAGAACTTAGATTGGGCTAGCCTGACATTTCTTTCTTCACTTGGCCATTTCATATGGCAGCTTGGACTTTGATACAACATTCTAGTTGCTGAAGTTATTTAAACTTCTTATATTTATTTTCTTACAAGCAAATGTTTCCAGAGACAAGAAGTGATAGCTTCCAGTTTTGAATTGCTAGGCTCAGAATCTGGTAGAATCACTTCCTTATATTCTATTGGTCAAAATGCTCAGAGTATGCCAAAACTCAAGGAGAGGGGATCTGACATTTCCGTGGGAGAAGTGTCAGAGAATTTGTGGTCACCATTAATCCACTGCAAAAGTTATGCATGATAGAATGCTTCTTATGTTTTCTTTGTTTAAATAGCATGGAAAGGAAATAAAAACCTGTAGAGATGTCAGTAGATCTACATATGCAAAATTAAACAGGGATGAGAGGTGGGAGGGAAAGGGAGAGAGAAGGGAAATTGCATGGAAATGGAAGGAGACCCTCAGGGTTGTACAAAATTACATACAAGAGGAAGTGAGGGGAAAGGGAAAAATAATACAAGGGGGAGAAATGAATGACAGTAGAGGGGGTAGAGAGAGAAGAGGGGAGGGGAGGGGAGGGGGGATAGTAGAGGATAGGAAAGGCAGCAGAATACAACAGACACTAGTATGGCAATATGTAAATCAATGGATGTGTAACTGATGTGATTCTGCAATCTGTATACGGGGTAAAAATGGGAGTTCATAACCCACTTGAATCAAAGTGTGAAATATGATATATCAAGAACTATGTAATGTTTTGAACAACCAACAATAAAAATTAAATAAATAAATAAATAAAGGGCTGGGGATGTGGCTCAGTGGTATAAGCACCCCTGGTTAAACCACCAGTTCAAAAACAAAAACTTAATAAAATATATGAAAAAAAAAAAAAAAAACAAAGTGAACAGTGTATGCCTCCCTAAATCAATTCTAGATGTCACAGTACCTGTAAGTTTGATATGAGAATCACCTTGCCCCCTCAAAAGTGCCATGCACATCACATTTATGAGTCAGGTTCTATTTGTAGGCTCTAAGGTTGCTGGCTATTTAAAGAAGAACCTTTACTAAAGTGAAGAAATTTTAAAGTCATTGAACACACAATGATAAATGTTACTTTTCTCTCTCTCTCTCTCTCTCTCTCACACACACACACACACACACACACACACACATATCATCAATATTTTCTTATAGGAATATTGGGTCCCAGTTAAGACTTAATTCAGGTTCGTCTTAAGCCTTGAAAAGCTCCTATTCTTAGTTTTGGATTTTGAAAGTTATTGAGTATGGCAGGAGGAGAGGTTGGCAAAAGAAATCCTTCAGGAGAAAGGACAATCTGATTGTCAATGTTTGTTTTACTTGGTTTCCACGGAAACTAGTTTGGATAGTACATCTCACTGTGTGTGTGCTTCTGTGTCTCCATGCACAGATCTTTAGGAGGGGGTAAAATGATAGTGGGATGGTATTAATACATATTGGAAAGACCAGTACAGCTCTGGTGGAACAAAGGATCTACCTTGGGTACGCTGGTGTTGATTGTATGCTTCTGGTACTCTTAGCCACCTAAACCTCTAGTAACATGACCAATGAGAAACAAGTAAGTGTAGGTAAGCTAGCATTCACATCTAGCTTGCAAGTGACTGAATTTAAAAGAACATGTCCAATAAATATATGAAAAAAATACTTAAACTCTTTAGCCATCAGGGAAATGCAAACCAAAAACAACATTGAGATTCCATGTTATGCCAGTCAGAATAGCTATTATTTAAAAAACACTGGTGATGATATGGATATAAGATATGTACTATTGGTGGGAATATAAATTCTTACAGCCACTATGGAAATCATTATGAAAGTTCCTCAAAAAACGAAAAATAAAATTACTATATGATCCAACTATAGCAATCCTGGGAATATACCTGAATGAATCAAAAACAACATACTATCACACTTATTATCCAAAAGACATGTATGAATACATGAATTGGTGTCAACATACTTCATATACAATCAGAGATCTGAAAAATTGTGCTGTGTATGTGTAATAAGAATTGTAATGTATTCTGCTGTTGTTTATTTTTTTTAAAATCAATTTAAAAACAGTATACTAAAGAAAGTGCCCTGCATAACCATGTTTATCAGGACATTATTCACAACAGCCATTATAGAAGCAGCCTAGATGCCCATGAAAAGATGAATGGATAAAGAAAATATGACACATATATACATAATCGCATATTATTCAGCCATAAAGAAGAATGAAATCTGACATTTTCAGGAAAATTGATGGAACTTGATTTCATCATGTTAAGTGAAATAAGCTAGACTCAGAATGATAAGTATTGCATGTTTTATCTCATGGGAATCTAGAAAAACTTTTAAAAAATTAAAAGATGACATGACAGTAGAAGGGATCCTATTAGGGAAGGAGAAAAGGGCCAGGGGAGAGCAGGGTAAGAGAGGATAATAGGGAGGGTAGGTATAATCAAAGCATATTATATACATGTATGGAAATGTCACAGTGAAAGTCATTAATATATACAATTAATATATGCTAATAATTATAATAAAAATAATAAAATGATAATCAAAGTTTTCTAATCCTTATTTCAAATAAAATTCAAAAAAATAAGTCTAATGTTGTCCTTCTTATGTGTTGATTTCATGTACCTTGATGGAAGATTTGGGCTTTTGTCTGGAATTAATTTGAAAATATAATTTAAAATATTATTCTTCTTTATACCTCCCTCATTACTTTGCAAATTTGTAATGGAAAATATGATCCTTGTTTGACCAGAAGTAGTACGAAGAGGCAAGAGCTTAATGTATCTGTATCCAGATACAAAAATGACCTTAAACAAATGGTATAATAAAATAGAAAAAAAATGACCTTAGAAATCACCTTATATAGCCAGTGCCAAAACCAAATGTTTTTAATCACATTCCAAATTTTGTCTCCATTTAATTTTTTTTTTAGTTTTCAATGAACCTTTATTTTATTTATTGATGCGCAGTGCTGGGAATTAAACCCAGTGCCTCACACATGCTAGGCAAGTGCTCTGCCACTGAGCCCCAGCCCCAGCACTCCATTTTATTTTGGTTAATCTTACAATCAGCAATTGCTTCAGTGCTGTGAGAGACAGCAGGAAAGAGAACTACCAAAAGAAAAAAGGATTAGAGTCTGAGATATGTCTTTACTCTAAGTGGTCATTCTCAAATTAATGTCGAAAAAAAATTAATTCTTTATATCTCAGTTTTCAGCAAAAGGTTTTACTTGGAAGCTTTTTCTATAGAGGTTAAAGCATGTAACTGCTAGAGTACTTGATCAGAGTAAATAAAGTTTGTCAAGGAATTAGAAAGAGAATAGATAGCAAATCTGTATCTGTGTAAGTGCTGTGTCTGAATATGGTTAACACTCATTTGAAAAACCCAATTCATGACTACTGTATAAATGGAAACAAAATTTGGTTGCTTGGCAAAAAATGACAAATTTGTGAAAAACAATTATGTTTCTGGAAATACACATATGCTTGGATGAACTAACAGCTCTAAATAGCAACTTTTGAAAGAAAAGCTGAATAAATTCCCATTGAAAAAACATTTCATTGTTTTGTCCTCACTACTTACCCATTGTTAGATGTGTCCACTTTCACTAGAGCTGGAATGAGATGAAATAGATATACCCCCAAATAAATATACCCCCAATTCAAAAATTTAGTTTAAGGAAGGTGACCTACTAGCCTAGAATATTTACAAAGATAATTCAATTTATGTGCATGAAAACATCCAATGTTATTCTTTTGGAGTCATTTAGAAGGAATCTTTCCCTGCTGTTTTCAAAATGATGTCTGACTCAAAATACTGTCTTACTCATAATTTTAAGATATGTGCCTGACTCCAAAGAAGACTCCTGCTTTTGAATCAAAGGGGTGACTGTAACATCATGGTTTGACAAGAACAGCCCTGATTTTTACCTTATGTCCCAGCATAATTATTAATCCCCATTCAATCTCAAAAGTGTTCTAGTTGAATGATCAATTATGTGGTCACCCTATTTATATACTAATCCCAAAGCATTAAGGCATTGATTAAGCACCTATCTGTTCATGCTGTTTTGTGGTACATTAATTATATTAAGAAACAGCAGAGACAGAACTGCTGCCCTCTGGGAACTTCATGTCTAAGAGACACAGAACTATTCTGAACACATATATAAGAGATCAAATGCATTAAAAACAGTAATTCAGGGCTGGGGATGTGGCTCAAGTGGTAGCGCGCTTGCCTGGCATGCATGCGGCCCAGGTTCGATCCTCAGCACCACATACAAAGATGTTGTGTCCACCGAGAACTAAAATAAAAACATTAAAAAATTCTCTCTCTCTCTCTCTCTCTTTAAAAAAAACAGTAACTCAGAGATCAAATAATTTATGTCATGATCTATAGTAGTACATTTATTTTCAGACTGTGAGGAGGGGGAGAACACTCATTGAGAGAATTTAGGAGTTTTGCATATGGGAAGGATGTGATTAAAAAAGGCAGAATTTATCTGGAATGGTTTTCTGAAAAGGGCTGTTTGTATTATTATTATTTTTTGCTATATAATTCTATTTGTTGCCTTTCATAAGTAAAAGGGGAAGTTGGCTTGATCTCCACTAGACAATTTTTGTCTACTTATTGTACCAATGGAAACTGCCTACAAATCAGGGCTGAGCCTTGTAATGGAAATTATATAACAAAAAACATTTCTCCATGTTGCTATTAGGCACTTTCACTAATACATCAATGTGTGACGTAAAGAAACATATGCTCAAAATAAAAAGCTTGCTCCAAAAGGCATATGATACCAACATATTTCCTTCACTTTTTAAAAAAGATTTTTATCCAGTCTGTCACCTCTGACATTGACTGAAGAGTGAATTTTGAAGCCACTATATGTTCTTTAGGCCAATAAGACTCCTAGACTACCAGTAAGTTGTAGAATGTTTTGGAAAACAATCTGTGGACCAAGATAGGCTACTATTCTGTAGTTCTCTTCATAATTTACTGGCCCTTGGTCCTAGGGTTATTGGGAGAAGGATGAAGAAATGGCTGTTAATACCCCAGCCAAAGAAGGATAGGGGAATTGAGGTTAACATTGGCCTATGAGGCTTTGAATTTATACACATAAGAAACGAGTATCATTGAAGACTGATTTTGGAAGAATCCTTCATATCTATAGGAAGGAGTTACTTGTAATCCAGTAGAAGTCCTATCAGGAGGCTCTTTCTCGTCCCACCTACCCCACTCAGGGCTGTTACTCATACAGAAGGGAGTTGAAACCCCAGCCTTAACTTGAAGCTTATAAAGAGATTCTGGTCTTCAAGTCATAGGATCAAGATGTATTTGAAGTTGGTTGAAGGTATTTTATCTTTCTGTTTCTCTTGCTATTTAGTAGATCAAGTTATTAATCTGTATTGCAGTATTGCATAAATATGAACTGGATATAGTAAAAGCTTTACTACTTAAAACCTCCAGATATTAGAGTGTTTGCAGAATATTGATCTTTCAAGGGGAAATGAGAATCCTTGGCTAAACTCAAGGCCTCTTCATCAGTTCTAACTGCAATTCTTTTAAAACCCCATGACTGATTATACCTCTGGAATATTAGTCATATGATTTCTTCTTCTTGGAATTTCTTTCTGCTCCTTGTCTACCTTGAGAATACCTATTTACTTGTCTTTTGAGACATCTCAAGCATCATTACCTCTTTGAAGAGAATATTGAACTCTTTTCTAACCTTCTCATGTCCATCTCTTAGAAAGATGTGATCTCTTTCCTTTATTTGTGTATCTGTCTTCCCCACTAGATCATAAGATTCTTGAAGGAAGAGAACTAGCAGAGGATGGAATGGAAGAGAGAATCAAGATGTAAGCAAGTGTGTTAATAAATGAAAAGAGTGAGAGAAGTGTATCAAACACTAAATCATGCTGTTGAGGAAAATTAACCTCTCAGACCAAAATTTCAAGTTTGCTCCAAAAGATGGCTGGACTGTCTAAAATCAGCCCACATTGCTAGGCAGAAAAACTGGCAGTTTCCTTAATTCTTTAATCAGAACACTTATTCCTTTGAGATTTTAAATAATGACACTATATAAATGAAATTTTAAAGGAGACATTTTTAAAAATTCCATGAAGGCTTTTAATGGTCAAATATCCACAAACCTTTTCTTGGATTCTTTGTTGTAATCTCTGAGTTAAACATTTTCTTTTGTTTGTTTTTATTTTTCCCTGTAGGCACTCCATTGATTATAACTGTAGGAAATACATTTAAGAAAATGAAACTCTTCTATTAGCACTATAGTCAAAAAATCATTTCATATTTTTGGTGAAATGTTTTAGTGAGATAAAATATTGGTAAGAAAAATATACTTGTTTATTACAAATATTTTGTGTTTTTTTCCTCCAGTAGGAGTATCAGTATAAATGCCAACCAATCTGAACTAGATAGCATAAGTGGTAGTATTGCAATTCCAATTGCTTGTCATTACATGGGATGTTATGGTTACAGCCGACTCTACAGTACTACCTGAGACATATATTTTACATTTGCAATCAACCTATTATAGATGAACTGTGAAAATTGGAGAGAGCTTTTTATGATAATTGGAAGATGTTTTTCTTGAAGTATGTAAGGCCCTTGAGAGAGCTTGAATTACTTGTCTGTAATTTTGTTATAAGCTTTAATGCTATTTATTTAACTTGAAGTTTATTGCTACTGAATATATTTTCCTGTGTCTTCCTATTGAGTAACATACATTCTGTATTCTCAATAATATTTTTATTTTGAATATCATTATAAATTTTATTTTGCTTGTTGTTTTCATCTTCAAAGAGTTATCTTCCCTTAGGACATGATTCATAGATAAATTAAACTACATCTGGATTTTTAAATTAAGAATATAAATAGCAATACAAAAGAAAGCCCCTCTTTGATTCCACCTGGCTCTTTCTGTGTTCTGAGAAAACTGGGTCTAACATTTCAGGTACAGGCTGTGAAGTAGGTGATGTGTGCAACATTTTATGCCCCAAACAATTATATTTTCTTTATGTTTCCCTCTTAGACTTACAGTCTTTCTCTGGAATAGCTGATCTCCTCCCTGTTCTCTGAATACCTTGTGCTTATAACGCTGATAACGCCAAGGTCGTGGGTTCGTTCCCCATATGGGCCACCAAATGCCGCAGTCTGGCTGGGCACAATTCAGGAGCCGCTTGTCAAAAGAAAGGAACTTTATTTTTAGAATGACACACCAAACCACACAGCTCCTCAGGAAAAAACCTTCAGAGCCCAACTGCCACCACCGGCTTCCCACAAGCCTCTCAACCTCCCCCACTCCTCCTGCTCTTGAGGCCGATTGGCTGGGTCGTGTGGGCGGAGCCAAAAAAGTCCCCCAATGAGCAGCTCCATGGTCTGAAAGGGCGGGGAAACAGCCCAATGAGCATCACCGCAGAGGAGCCAATCAGTTGGCAGCTAGAAGTTGCTGGGGCCACTGTGAGCCAATCATCAGCTGGCAGCTGGAAGTTTGCTGGCAGCTGGAAGTTTGCTGGGGCCCCTTCTGGCTGTGGCTCTCAACATTATGGTCCTTGTGTACACCCTCTCTCCGACTAAAATGTTTTTCCTCCTCTTCAAAATCTACCTAAATTCTCTTATGTCTCACTTTGATAAGATACCCCAGTTTGTATTTTATTGGGTTAAAAAAATATCAGCCATAGCCCAAGTTGATTTTTCTATCTTTCTGCCTGCTCATTTCACTTATTGGTTAGACCTCTATGCTACTACCTAACCATACATAATGACATCTTGCTTTTCTAGAGATCAGTAATATGGGGAAACCCACCTGAAATAGTGACCATAAAGCTCCTGCATTGTAGGTACAGATTTTACTAAAAGACTTAATACATAATTTAATTCTAATTCTTAGTGAACTTGATTAACTTGTTTCTAGGTTATCACATTGACAAGACACAATCAGCAAAACCACATTTCCTTGTCTGTTAGGTGGAAATTATCTTCATGATTTCATCACATCATTGATTGTAAAATATAACACTCTGTTGGGTACAAAGAAATAAAAGACACCACCTCATGAACTCTGTTACCTGAGTTTGCTAACACTTAGAATTTGTATTTTATACTTATTAAAGAGTCTGTTATTTATGATTCAAACATGATTTTGTTTATCACATCACCCTTTAAATTTACCTGGAATATGGGATTAAATACATGAATGTATGTTTGAACATTATTTTATTTATTTTTACTCTTTGGAATCTTCTTTTCATGGTCACTTGTGGGGCACAATGCAACAGACCTGAACTTGAGCTCTTCCATGGCCAAGTTCTGGGTTATAATGTTGAGCACATTACTGAAGATGCTGGGCTTTACTTTCCTCACCTATAAAATAGGGATGATAATTCCTACTTCTCATCATGATTTGTACCAAATGTCATCATACAATTGATGTGGAAATGTTATTTGTTTTTCATGAATGAAGTTATATTTTAGTTTCTTGGAACTTATCTTTTTAATATATATCTTTATTTTATTTGTATGTGGTGCTGAGGATCGAACCCAGTGCCCCGCGCATGCCAGGAGAGCACGCTACCACTTGAGCCACATCTCCAGCCCCTTGTCTTATTTTTTTAAATTTAGTTTTCTTTAAAATATCTAATATGGTACATGTATAAATTTACCACAGTGAATCTCACCATAAGGGCATGAATTTAAGAAAACCTGCAAGTAAATAGCAGAAAGATTAGTAGAATATAGGGAATAGAACAGAGGAGGGAGGAGAGAAGGGAAAGGGGAAGTACTGGGGACTGAATTAGAGCACATTATATTCTATGCTTTTATAATTATACCAAATAAATCCTAATTTTATTTATAACTAAAAAGAACTAATGAAATAAATTTTTAAAATATCTAATGTGTTTGATTGCAATAGCATATTTAGACATATTGCCTTACAGTCTGGGGATTCATTGTAATTAGGAACTTGTGCTTTGAAATTAATTAATAATTAATTAATTCATGATTGTATATGGTTCAAATTTTATATACATTTTACTTAAATTAAGGAATACTAGTTATCCTACATTTATTTATAGTTAGAGAACTTAATACCATGTCATGAACACTTGAAGTAAATTACAAGCATCTCTATAGGGCAGAAGAGCAGTTTATATTACCTACTTCCTATTCTGAACATTATTCAGATTTCCCTGGGTGTTTTGTAAATGTCTGATGATCTCCTAAACAACCTCCATTTTTGCTGCCACTGGAATATATTAAAAATTGCTTTCCTTAAAACAAAATAAAACTTAAAACTTCTATTTTGTGGAATCTAAGGAAAGATGAGTATGTTATATTGAAATTCTAGTTTTGTACTAAGTAGGCTCAAAAGGTTTTTATGAAGGGTAGCAAAAAATTAGTCAATTGGTAGATGCAATTCTAAGGCAGCACAGATTTTTAAAAAGTTAATATCATTAAACTTATTGTAAATACACTGCCTGAACTGATTCCTTTATTTTGAGTCATCAGTTGAGACTAGGTACAGGCCACTCCAGAAATTGGGAACATAAAGACAGATTGGTTTGTGTCTGTGTCGGTCTCAATTTCTTCCATCTGTTAGTCTTTATTCATGTTTAACTTTCTTCTACAGTTATTGGGTGAAAAGAAAGATAAAAATAAGTAAAACATTGTCCATCTCCTCACTTTCCAGATGAGAAAACTGAGGTTAAAAGAGGCAGAGTGATTTGCTTCTGTTAAAGTCATACCATTAGTATATAATAGAGCTAGAATTAGCAACCATTTTCATTTTTTGCCGTTATATTCCAAAAATATTAATCAGGCATCTAATTGCAATGGATTCTTCCAAACCCTACCTCATCTGATTTCTTTTTCATTTCTGGAAAGAAACACAAACTGAAATTATAAGCTTGTAAGTTGCACACCTTGATTTCAGTTACAAGAATTCCTATACAAGCACTGTTTATATGGAATGAGATCAAAGAATTATAGCAGCAGAAACATGCAATGGTTCTTAAAGACTAATGTTGGAAATTGCCTTATATCGTACTGGCCACAGCAAATCGTATGACTAAGGGTAAGATATGGAAAATGACAAACCCCAAAATGGTGTGGCCAGGGAAGAGGGAGTGAGGAAGAAGGCAACACATTGATAACATCGATCCTTTCCTAATACATTCTTTCCCAGTGATAGGACAGTCCCTAGAAAGGAAGCAAAAATCATCCAGTGGTAAGACATCCCTAGGAAGGAGATATCCATCAAGCCTAGAATGGCCGTCTTTGGGAAGAAGCCAAACCATTGATCCTTCCCCAAATAAATCCTTTTGTAGTGACAGTTCAGTGGGACCCTGGAGGAAAGACATAAATACTGAATGCTGACCCCAGGCCCTCCATTCTTCTCCAAGTAAAAATACTGCCCAGTAAAAACAAGTCTAACATTTTCACAAACCTGTTTCCTGAGTGCCCAAACTGACATGCTCTGTCAATAATTAACCTATATAAGCACAGACTCCTGCTTTGGCCAGTGGTTAATTTTCCACCAGGAAAGTGAATCCATCAGATGTGTGATTTCATCGCTGAATAAGGGCTTTGATGATTTGTGAACTTTGCACCAGGCTTGGTCATTTTGTGCTAACACCAAGACTAATTTTATTTGGGCAAGGAGATATTCTTTGCAGGTAGAGTGAGGAGCTACAAAATCCTTTGACAAAGGGCATGAATTCAAGGAGAAGTGAAAGATTGGAAAAAATGGTGAAGTCTAGTCACCATGGATTTCAGGGGGACTGGAAAGCTTCCAAAACTGTTTATTTAAAATGTTTTATCCTATAAGTGTATTTTCCTAGAAACCATGTTATTTCTGTTCATATTTTCAAGGAGAAAAGGGTATTTCAACCATTTCCATGTGAACACTACTAACATTAAGTCCTTTTGTTATTTGTTTATTAATAATACCCTGGTTAATGACCCAGGATTTGTGTGAGCATTTTCCAATTTTCAAGTAAATGGGAGGTTGGTTGTTTTTTACCAGGGTATGTATTTTAGGAGCCTGCTTGATTTGATAGGGCTATATCAACATCTGGTAACCTTTATGTACCTGAAACAACTTAACTGTCCTCACTGCCATAGTGATATTTTAATGAATCCTCTCTATAAGCGATATAGTGAGAATGGGGACATTGAAACAAAGACCTGCCTTCAAATCCCTTGTCATTCACTACCAGTGTGATCTATCACAAGTAAATAAACCACTATGAACTTCAGTTTCTTTCTCCGTAAAATAGGGGTTACGGTGTCCATCCTAAAAAGTCATTGTAAGGATTAAATTACACAATGTGTGCATAGTTCTTGTGATATGTTAGGCACTGAACAATGCTAGTCCTTCCCATTCCCAAGATTGCTTAAATTTTCTGATACTTTTGTCCTTGCTCTGTAATATGATAAATACTATCTATTCTGTAATATATGATTGAAGAACTTCCTAAACTTTTTTCTTATTATTCTTTGGGTCTTGAGAGCATTTATTAGCTGATCTATTTTATCATCAGATTCTGGACCCAGGATTAAGCTATGTTTACACTAGGCATTTCCATGATCTGTTTTCAGCCTTTCTCACCTGGGGTGAATGTCATAGAAGTCAAATAGCTTCTTGTTTTCTGGAAGGAGACTTCTGAGTCCAAAAGGAAATTGAACTCTGTCTTCCTAGCCACCTCTGAACTTCCACATAACAGAGACTGAAGAGGTGGAAAAAAATTCTTAGAAAGTAAAGTACTTTTTGACACAGTAGATTAAGCAATAATGGAAAAAGTTCTGAGACGTTGCTTTTCACAAATTACCACTGTTAACCTCCAAATTACATCAACTGAGACAACTCTCTTGTTCTTTGAACTCTGACACAGATTGAGTGAGCTCTCATTGGGAGTGAGAAAAAATATTTCTGTAGGTTAGTAGGAATTGCTCCATTTTGAATCCTATTCCAACCAGTAAAACGTCACTTGAAAACTTTATCTGGATAAGAAAACAACAACAATAACAACAACAAAAAACAAAAACAAAAAAATTACAATGCCTAGATATCTTATATCCTATTAAAATTCACTCAGCTTTAAACCAAATGGATTATTAGCACTGAGAGACACTACACTTCCAGACTCGAAGCTATGAAATTAATGAATAATAATTTGGGGGGTATGTTCTATTTTCCTATGTGTATGTGTATATTCTAGAAATATTGCTAATGCTATAGATAACTCATTTCCTAGCTTTGTCAATGCAAATAAATATAAGGCTAAGTTTAATTTTTTAAAATTACAAATCTAGATGCTTTTATATTTCATCCATGCTATTCTAGTGAGAAAGACAATAAATAGGTAAAACATAAAGAAAAAAAAACAGATTATATACTATGGTTAAGTGCTCAAGAGGAGATAAGGTGATGATAAGTCGATGATAAGCTTATATATATGAGCTTTGGAATGAATGTATATATGTCTGTCCAACCCAAAGAACTGAAAAGACTACCCCTTAAAACAGCATCATCAATGCATTTTAAAATTGCTGTGCATTAATTTAAATTAACAATGGGAAATTAAATACTGCTGAGCAAATTTATTGATGATTTGAACCATAGCTTCTTTGGCTAAAGAGGGAACATTAAAGGTTGATGGTATTTAATATAATACCCAATGCCTTTTAGTTCTATTACAGATTTGTTTCTAACTTCTGAATCTTTAAAAGGGAGAAAGTAAGCTATTTTAAAACCTCTGATTTAAACAAGGCTAACCAATTGTGCTAAAAAAATATTTAATCAAATGTCATCGGTTCAGAAAGCAATGCACTAAGTTATTACATTTATATATGTTGAGTGGATGCTATTTCATTTCCTTTCCACAACAATTCTGGATTCATCTAAGATGAGAAGTTATTTAAAGGGGAAAAAAGGTTTCTAAAGTAAATCTCCCTTAGACTTTCAATGAAGATGAACTCTGGAAAGAGCTAGAAATGTCAACACCACAGTAAAATCTAAAGAATTAACTTTCTTGGGATCTGGTTTAGCTGGCTTGAAACTAAAATAAAGACTGGGTATCCTCTGGGATTCCTGGGCCCTTGGAAGCTAACTATATTCCTAGTATCTTTCAGATAACAATAATGAAGTACAGAAAGGGTAAGTAGTGTTCTGTTCCAGACCATACAACTAGTGAAGGTTAAAGCTAGGATTAAAATTTGAATAATTCTTGCTCTAAGCTTTCACTTATAGTTTGGGTTGTTACGTTCAAGAGAGACAGAATTTTGGTAAAAAACTTACGTAAAACTGCCTGAAAATTTTGGCAGTTCACAAATGTCCTTTTCTTCATATATGTATACTAAAGTACCACTGACTATTGGCCATTGCTGAAATCAATGGTAAGTTTTTCCTTTCTTAAAAGTTCTGATCTATGGTGATGAAAACTTTTCTGAATGTATATTAAATACTTGAATTTCCTCTTTGTGTGCAGTCAGCATAGTAAACATGGAATTGTAGAATATGATAAAGTGGTATCTGAAAGGTTTTCTTTTCCTTTGGTTCCTAGTTTTATTTTTTTAATAATGGGAAACACTGGGAGGGATGCTGTTAAACTGATGTACTTTCAGATTTCCTTTAAATCATTGTAGGCTTTTACTTCTAAGGTTGAATCTTGATGCTTATTAACTCAGGAAAGTGATAAAAGAGAAAGACACATCCAAGTAATATTAGCAGGAAAAAAGGCAATAGAATGACAGACAACAGAGATTTTAAAAGATAATCAGAAGAGAATTGGCAGCTTCATGCCAATAAAATGGAAAACATAAATGAAATGGATATATTAATAGAATGTTTTTATCAAAATTGTCTGAATAAAAATTTGAAAGCCTTCACAAGCCAATAGGCTTAAGCATATTGAATTGGTACTAAAAATTACCCCTCCCTAGAAGACTCCAAGCCCAGAGGAGTACATGAATTTACCGGCAATTTTTCCTTAAGTTTCAAGGATTAAATGATATAAATTGCATTAACAGGAGCAAAAAAAGGGGGAAAAGAGGCTATTCAATTTACTTTTAGAGACTACTATTACCTTTGTCATAAAACCATGAAAGGAAGGACAGAATAAAAAAAGAATGTAAAATCTCAGCAGTTGGAGAGGATGAGTCAGGAGGATCACAAGTTCAAAACCTGAATGAACAATTTAGCAGGGCCCTCAGCAACTCAGAAAGACCTTGTCTATAAATAAAATATAAAAAAATGGCTGGAGATGTTGGGGATGTGACTCAGAGGTTAAAGATCCCTGGGTTCAATCCCCAGTACCAAAAAAAAAGGAAATGTTAGGCCTATCTTACTTATGATCTTACTTATGATGTAGGTGAATTCTAGACCCTATCTAGTCTGTCTATTCCTTCCATGCTCCCCCTCCCTTCCCCACTATGAATCAGTCACCTTATATCAGAGAAAACATTCAGCATTTGGCTTTTTGAGATTGGCTAACTTCATTTAGCATTATCTTCTCTAACTCCATTCATTTACCTGCAAGTGCCATGATTTTATCCTTTTTTTATTTCTGAGTAATATTTCATTGTGTATATATGCCACATTTGGGGGTGGGGCTGGGAATATAGCTCAGTTGGTAGAGTGCTTGCCTAACATGCACAAGGCCCTGGATTCAATCCCAAGTACTACCAAAAAAAAAGTAAAAGATATTGTTTCTTAAGCATATTTCGAATCTGTTCAGTTCTTTTCTCTTTTCACTACCACAATAGGCCTTCCTACTCATATCTTTACATTTGTTCTTCCAACAAAACATTGTCATCCTCAAATGTAAATCAGATCATTTCATTCCCAGATAAGAACTCTCTAAAGACTTCATATAATGTATAGAATAAAATGCAAACCTCTCAGCATGTTTTACAAGTTCCTATACCATCTCCTGCTATTCTCCTTCTGACTCTCTTCATTCTATACATATCAAACTTCTTCCTGTTATTTGAAAAGATAAATCTTGTTTCTGCCTCAACTTCTGCATTTGCTATTCCCTGTGCTTGAAATATTCTTCCTCCAACTGTTTATTTCCTTCATATTGGACTTTTGCTCAAATATCATCTCATTGGAGAGGCCTTCTTTGCTTCCTTATTTCTTAATTCTCCTTCCATCCTATCTTCTACTTTATGTCCCCTTAACCATCTTCAGTTTTCTTCAGAGTACTTATCTATATCCAAAATGATCAGTTTCAAATAATTTATAAATATATTTTCTTTTTCCCTTACTAGAATGAAAACCACAGGAGGACAGATTTTTCTTGTTTGTTACTATATTCCTAGCACTAGAAGAGAGTTGGGTAGGCATTAAATACACATTCAATTAATGAATCTAGTCCAACCCTCTTCATGTCCCAAATGAGAAAACTGAAGACCGTGGAGGAAATATGAGTTTCTCAAGGTTACCTCTTCACCTGGGAATAGAGGAGCCCTTTCTAACTTGAATCACAGTCCAGTGCTTGTTATACTAACACTATACATCTCTATCTGCCTTTAGGCCCATAATTCTAATTTCAAAAGATAATCCCTTTCTCTTCCATGTAGAGTAGTATAAATTTTAATTTATGAAAATATTTATGAAGAATGCTGCAGGCAAATCAATATGATAATGAGGGTTAAATATGGATGCTGTATTGCTTTGCAACTTTCCAATATTGCCCATGTTTCATTTTAGAGGTACTTTCCTTTCAGAGGTAGAAAAATAATTATTTTTTATGTTTATGTCTATTAGCAAATATGGTAAAGCATGATAAACCCATACATCCTGGGCTGATGAACTTAATTTATCCCAAATAAGTTCTCAGTCACCTGGTCCAGATTAAGGTCCTATTATTTACCACCAAACAAAGTAATTTTATAGTAAAAACAAGAACAAAATAGAAGGAACACACATAGCAGGGGCATGTGTGTGTACATGAATATGTGGTACAATTTAATAGCACTTTATCCAAGTACTGTATGCCTGTGTTGGTGGAGATAGAAAGAAGTGGCAGACAATTCTTTCCACCAAGGATTGTAAAAAATACACTCTTGCAGGAACCATAAAATAGTTCTGATGCACTATAGAAGCAAGGCAGGAGAATGAGAGCAAGACTATATCTACCAAGGACACTGAGAATTAGAACAAGAGAAAAATCACTATGAGATAGAGTTAATCTGATCAAGCAACACAGAGACTATGCAATACAGGACTGTGTGTGGCCTTTTTCCTTTTTGTGGCAAGATTCACAGCGTATTGATATATCATTAAAAATAGTTTATTTTGTTTGCATTCAGGCTGAAAGCCATCGACCACAAGAGACAGAGTTTTCTAAGGCTTTAAAATAATTCTTGAAAGATAATAAGGTCTGGTAGTTGCCTTTGATTTTCTAAGCAGAAACACAGTGTTCAAGTATCCTTTGTCTCTCCTCAGAAGTGGGAGTAGGGATGTTGTACTGCCACTGTGGAATATTTCACAAGGTTTCATCAAAGTTTTAGAATATCAGTTTTTTTGTGGCATATCACTTCAGACCCCTGAACCAACTGGAAGGGATATGTTCTGTTTTGTTTGCTCTGGGCAGCCTGTATCTCTGGATTGTCTGTTTCCTGTCAACTGCCACTGGAGAGAGGCTGATTAAGTGTGGTTGATTTGTGGATGGAATTTTAAGCAACAGTAAGAGATTCTCACCAAACATGCTTAGCTCTCTCAGGCATCATCCTACAAACTCCATTAAAGGTAATGGACACTGTTTGGTGAGGGCAGCTCAGCTAACCTCGAAGTATCTGAGGATGGCTAGAAAGGTGATTCAGTACTGTGCAAATCCCATCAATCTCTGCAGGAAGTTAGTCTTTTCTACCAGCTGCAAAGTCGAGTCTTCAATTCGCAACATGCAAAACACTAACCACGTTTCTTCTTTAAAAATGTATTAGAAAAAAATTATGTACTAGAATATTAAGTTTGTTATAATAAGAACTATAAGGACTTTAAAAATAGATTTTTTTGGCTGCTGAGAGTAGAAATTTGGTTTAGAGTGCTAAATTTTCTGCATTTATTTATTTCCTTGAGCAGTGTGTGCAGCTAAATGAAAAATACAATTGGATTTATTTTAAAATGGGACACGAAGACCAGAGAAGTGGTTCTCAAAATAGGGACTGCAATAGAATCACCTGGGGAGCTGGTTAGAAGTGCAGATCCCTAGGCCCCATACAGATCCTGCTTAATCACTCTCTGAAATTTGGGCTCATGGATATTCATTACAAATAAAAATGAACAAGTGTTTCCTATGCACTCTAAAGTTTGAAAACATTGGAATATGCATTGTGGAGTCATAACTTAGGACAGGAACAAGGTTGATTAGAAAGGGTTAAGCAGAAAGTTCGTATTGGAATGGAGAGTTACCTAATTTCTGATTTAATTTTTTGCTTCATATGCATCCCAATGTTGCTTCTAAGAAAAAAAATGTTGTGTCCAATAAAAGAGGACTAGGTACATTGTGGCAGACCCATGTAATACTGCACAATCATTTATAATTGATCTTATAGAATGACATATAAGTACATGTGAAAGCTATTTATTCTATATTGCTTATTGAGAAAAGCAGTTACAAAATGTATACCATGATTGCTTTCCAAAACACTATCTAGTTTTAGGCAAAGAAATATTATCTGGATGAACATATAGAAGGGACTCAATGGTATAAGGATTTTTTTTTTTTTTTTGTGTGTGTGTGTGTGTGTGTGTGGTGCTGGGGATTGAACCCATGGCCTTGTGCATGCAAGGCAAGAACTCTACCATCTGAGCTATATCCCTTGCCCTCAATGGTATAAGATAACAGGTGATTTTATAGTCTTTTTGCTCATCTGTATTTCCTCAATTTTCAAAAATGAACATCGACTACAAAAGTAATACTGAAATTGTTATAGAAAAAAGAAAATGTCCTCTTATGACATAACATAAATTTTAGTATTTTAGTTGAAAGAACCCCTTTAGTTATATACTATCTACTATTTTAGCACTTCAGATGTTACTATTATTTAGAATAAAAAGTGGTTATTTGCTATATAGCATCATCACAGGAGAATGGGGAGCTGAAGCCCCAAACCTTGGTTCTTGTGTTTCAATAAAAGAAAATTTTAAATCCAAAAGCCAGGCATGTGAACTTTATTATAAGTGAAAGTAGAGCGAAAGTAAAGCAAGGCTCAAGCAAAGACGACTCTTATGATAGAGTGGGATCATCTTCATTACTAAGCATAGAACAATAAAGGAAACAATGCTACTTCCAATTTATTACTGTTTGATGCTTGTTTTGAAACTGGGGACCACCTCTGCACTCTTTGCCAGTCAGGTGTACAACTCCTCCTTTATGTCAATGGTGGAGATTTTGACCTTAGTTGTTCCTCTTCAGAACTGTCATGGTGGCCATCCCATTCAGGAGGGCTTTAGCTACAAGTCAATCCTATGTTAATGATGGGGCTGGGCTCAGTGGCCTGTCAGAAGTTACCTTAGTGTTCCTGCACTACTAAAGTAATATTCCTTCTAAGATATATGGAGACTCCTATGGCCATAGCTCCTAGCTTTACCCTGACCATAATGGACCCTGACAAGAGTGAGTCCCATTAATCTTTGTTTCTTGATATATTTCCCCAATTAGCTCCTTTTGTGTCTATTTTCTTACTTTCATGGTGTGTGTACTGGTGTGTTTTTGCATAGGTTATCTGCTACAAGTTATTTAGTTATCTGTCTTGCCAGTAACTGAAAGTATACCTGTGACCATGCTATGTATTCTGCTGCTCATTATTAACTACTACCTAACAGTAATATTACTTTACAAAATAAAAATCTATAGAAGAAGTTACATGTAAATTGAATTTTAATAATTGAATGCTATTTATAATGAAATGGAAGAAAAGTAATTATTGTTTTTGTCCACCTTAACTTCATTGAAAAGTAATGTTTTCCACTATTGTGTTTGCTTATTTTTAAATATTTTTATTGAAACCCCCAATAAATGAAAATATCATGTTTAAAACAATTTTTTTTCAAGGAAAGAGATAAAAGGTATAGCCTCCAAAGCTGCAATAGTCAAAAGCCACATGGGTCTATTGAGCACTTGATATGCAGCTAGTCCTATTTGACCTGTGCTATAAGTGCAAAATATACAGTTTCTTTTAAATCCTTAGTACAACACAATGATTGCAACATATATCATTAATATTTATGTTGCACACATATTGAAATAATATTCAGCATATATGAGTTAAATTAAACATACAATTACAATAAAATTAACCAGTTTCCTTTTTTACTTTTTTAAATGTGATTGCTCAACAATTTTATTATTTATTGATTATTTTGCATTACTGGAGACTAAACCCAGGGCTTCATGTATGCCAAGCATACACTTAGTCACTGAGCTACAACCCCAGCCTTACTAGGTAGTTTTAAATCACACATGATGCTTGCATGATTTATCTATTAGACAGTGATACTTTGGACTGGACCTCATGTTTTTGAAGGAAACCATATGGATGACACAGCTTGCTTGAAGGTCACATGATGCTGCTGAGCATGGGGCCAGTTTGGTTTAGAGCTGAGCTTCTCAAAGTATGGTCCCTGGACCAGCAGCATCAGCATCACTCGACAACTTATTAGAAATGCCCTATCCCAGACTGACTGAGTCAAAACCTGGGAGGAGGATTCAGCAATATATATATATATATATATATATATATATATATATATATATATATATATATATATTTTTTTTTTTTTTTTTTTCTGAGCAACTCTTGGTGATTCTGACAGAAATTACTAACTGACAAGGGCTGATTTAAAGAATCTTGTGGTAAATCTTCCAGTAAATGTGAAAATACTTGCTTCTAGTCTCTCAGCTTTGAAAATCTGGATTTTTATCTTTTGTTGTTTGCTTATATCCATAGCCCAGTTGCCTCAAGGTAAGTATTATGATGGTGCTGATCATTAGTGATATGATACCTTATATGACATAACCACAAGGTTTTTAGATATATATATAGAGAGAGAGAGAGAGAAATCATATTATTTACCTTAAAATGTTATGAAAAACATCTATTCACAATTTCCCTAGGAAGTTAAATGTGCATTGGTAAAGTACTTAACCTACATTAAATAGTATAAAATGTTAAAATAACCTATACAGTTATTACTTTTACTGAATGTAGGCAAAAGACAAGGCCTGGTGAGTAAGCATGAGAAGAAAACGAATCAATTCCTTTATTCATTTGTTCAGTCAACATATATTTGTTGAGCTCAATGGGAAGGAAGTTCTCTCAATTTAGGTATTTTAAATGTATACTTTGTTTTTATTGGTGCATTATAGTCACAATGGGTTCATTGTGACATATTCATACATGCACATAAAATAATTTGCTCTATTTCATTCCCCAGTATTTCTGCCATTTATCTACTACTCCCTCCGCAGGTCCCTTTCTTCTACTCTAATTGTTTTTCTTCTACTTATTTATCTTAATTGGTGCATTACAATTATACATAAAAGTGGTATTTATTGTTTTTTATTTATACCTGCATATTGCATAATTTGGTCCATTTTATTCCCCAATTCTTTCCCTTTCCTTCCTCTCCTCCCTAATTATGGATTTCCTGCCTCTATTGTATTGTTCTCCCTTCTATTTTCATGAGATGACCTTTTGTTTATTCCTTTATCTTTCCATATCAATCTCCTTTCCCTGCCTCCACATGGGTACTCCTATTAGGGAATTAGTGGTGCTACTAAAAGGAATCCAGAGAATGAGCTATTGTATGCAAGTATGGCCAGACAAGAATGAGGAAACAGCATTTCTCATAGCCAAGAAGCCATGATCTCATATTCTCAAAATGAAGGTGTTAATTAATTAAGAAATGAATTTAAACTTTAGTAATCCTAACAATGATCATGCAGTTACCATAATATGAACTTTTTTATACAAAGGCTTTTGTAGTTTCTTTTTTTAAAATTATGAATGTTCATAATGAATGTGTTTTAGTATTGAAATGTGATCTGGATTTTAAAAGTTAACGGACTCTGTGCCATGTCCTATCCTTAGGCTGCAGATAAAAAGGTAGGGAAATCCTGTATTTTCTCTCCTTTGATATAGGTGACTGCCTAGCTGGGTGGAGCTTACCCTTGGTGGAGGAGGGAAGGTTTCAGTTATTTCTTGGTTTAGTGAGCTCTAGAAATAGCCTGTTAGAGCCCTTCTCAAATAATGCTGGTGCTGTATTCTCCCTTTGTGAAGTCTTTCACCCTCACCTGAGAGGACTGTTTATTTGAACCCCCAAACTCAGCTCACACACATATTGTTAAGGCTGAATAAGCCCTGAGAACTGATCCAAATCCAGAACACTTGAACTTCATTGAGCAACTAACAACAGTACTGGGGAACTTGTTAAATCTAAAGATTCCAAGAGCCCACGCCAAAAGTTCTAATCCATAGGTCTTGAGTTGGGCTCCAGGAACATACATTTTTTTAAACTCTATTTTATTTATTAATTTTTATGTGGTGCTGAGGATTGAACCCAGTGCCTCACACGTGCCAGGCAAGTGCTTCACCATTCAGCCATGACCCTAGCCCCAGGAACATACATTTTTAAAGGGCAAAACATGGCTCTGGTCTAAGCCATGGGTCTTAGCTTTGGCTGCACCTGAGGAGGTCCTGGAAAATTCAAAAAACATTGATGCCCAGGCCTTATTCCCAGATAATATAATCAATATTTTTGAAAGCTTCCCAATGATTCCACCAAGGAGCAGGTGGAGCCCCCCTTACTGTAAGGCATCTGGGCTTTCTAAATAGCTTTATTTTTTTTTAATATTTTTTTATTGGTTCTTCAAAACATTAGAAAGCTCATGATATATCATCTTTCATACATTTGACTCAATTGGGTTATGAACTCCCATTTTTACCCCAAATACAAATTGCAGAATCACATCGGTTACACACTCACATTTTTACATAATGGCATATTAGTGACTGTTGTATTCTGCTACCTTTCCTTTCCCCTACTATCCCCCTCCCCTCCCCTCCCATCATCCCTCTCTACCTCATCTGCTGTTGTTCAATTCTCTCCCTTGTTTCCCCCCCCCCTTTCCCCTCACATCCTCTTCTATGTAATTTTGTGTAACATTGAGGGTCTCCTACCATTTCCATATGCTTTCCCTTCTCTCTCCCTTTCTCTCCCCCCACTCGTCTTTGTTTAATGTTAATCTTTTCCTTATGCTCTTCCTCCCTGTTCTGTTATTAGTTCCTCTCTTTATATCAAAGAAGACATTTGGCATCTGTTTTTTAAGGATTGGCTAGCTTCGCTTAGCATAATCTGCTCTAATGCCATCCATTGCCCTGCAAATTCTATGATTTTGTCATTTTTTATTGCTGCGTAGTACTCCATTTTGTATAGATGCCACATTTGTTTTATCAATTCATCTATTGAAGGGCATCTAGGTTGGTTCCACAGTCTAGCTATTGTGAATTGTGCCGCTATGATCATTGATGTGGCAGTATCCCTATAGTACGCTCTTTTAAGATCCTCAGGGAATAGTCCGAGGAGGGCGATAGCTGGGTCAAATGGTGGATCCATTCCCAGCTTTCCCAGGTATCTCCATACTGCTTTCCAAATTGGCCTTACCAATTTGCAGTCCCACCAGCAGTGTACAAGTGTACTCTTTTCCCCACATCCTCACCAACACTTATTGGGGATTGGGGAAGCAGCCCAGGGGCACCCATGCCTTGCCAACATCACTGCTTTGACAAGGGCAGAGGACAATAAGAGGAGGAAGGAGACAATAATTAAAAAGTCATTGAGAAGTTCTAGAAAGAAGCAGCAAGAGAGAGGACTAGATAAGAATTTTCTACTAAATTTACCTCTTAGCATCCTAAGGATTACTTCACTTTTTGTGGATTGTTTTGTTATATTAGTACTTAAATTATATTAAAAACTGAAAGTATCTGAAAACAAGAAAAGTATCTGTAATCTTATCATATAATCACATAAACTCTTAGCATGACATACACAATTTATTGTACAACAGTATTATTATTATAACTATTCTATAAAATAAAATATAAATCAGTGTGTAATATATATATATATATATATATATATATATATATATATATATATATATATATATAATTATGTAATCTTAAAACATGCTAATGGAATATTTTTAGATATTCTGACAAGAAGTGAACCTCACAACCTCTCCTACATGTATTTTAGTGGATGGTTAAAAGTCTGTATAGAACATTAGACTATTGATGTAGAAATATTTACCTCTGTGCATTTAGCATCAGGTAGATCACTTTCAGAACTCATCTGAAATGAATTACATCTAAATGTATTGCTTCCTAGATTTGCTAGTTTCTAGGGTAAAGAGAAAAATAAGAGAGGATTTACCTCCTGGGAACTAATAGTTTCCTGTTGCAAGTCAGCTCTGATTTTACTTTAAAATCACATAGGGAGATTTGAAAAGAAATAAAAACTCAGTCCTTTCTAAAATAAATAAAAATCATAGGGGTGGGGACCAAGTATAATTGCTTGGTAGTTGAGAACTACTAATAAAGCTGTTAAGACAGTTAAATACAATGTCACAGAGATGCACTAAATGTATTAATGAAATGTTATAGGAAAACTCCTGAATTTTAAAGGAGAACTTTGTCAATGTTTGGAGAAGATTTCATCCAAAAAGTTAAATTAGACAAGCATCAGGAGGGTATCACAACTAGTCTCTTTACCTTGCTTTTCTGATATCTCTGTTTACTCTCCTGCTTTTATTTTTTCAAATTCCTCATTGCCAGGAATTTGAGTTATGATATAGAATTCTGTCTCTTTTGCACCTTTCTTCCTCATTACAGATACTTATTACTCTTGGAGCATATTTTCTAAAAGAAGCAAATAGAAAGACTTGGTTATCTTGTGTGTATTGCAAGAGTTGCATTCTCATTCTTCTCTGTCTTGCTGAATGTCCCTGAAGCCCACTGATGTCTCTTAAGATTTCTTTGGCATTGATACATATCTTCTTGGTTATTAACTTAGTTTTTCATAAATAGAATTTATATTCTTTCTCAAATTTATTACTTCTTCCTGTTTTGTCCGGATATCAAATTATGATATTGGACAACTCTGTTCTCACCAACAGTAATTGTATGTATAATCAGTGAATTCCTCTTCTTTTTCAGATGTGATGTCTCACTAGATTCCCCACAATTCTCCCTATCTGGAATATCTGGCTAAAGATTGAGAGGATGAGGAGTCTAGAACAAATTTTTTCTGAGGCTTTGCACCAATCTTGTTTTCAGTCCCTCTCTAAACCCTGTCTTTAGAGGTGCATGATGTCTTGAATGCCTGTGCTTTACAGGAGTTGCATGGAGGAAAATAAGCTTATTTCTTATTGAGTTCCTGACTCACAAGCTTGGGTTTTCACAATTGTCAGCATGATGAGATACTTACTAATTTATTTTTCCAGCTTCCAAAATTTTGTCAGCATTTCTTCATTTCTATTATCTGCTTTCCCATTTTCCTTGTGCATACTTAACTCAGTCGTGTCAATTTTAAGGGTTTTGGAGAAAAGTGTAGGACAAAAGTGTGTTCAATTTATCACTTTTACTAGGAAGTACTATTTCAAATTCATAAATATGTTTCAATCTAATAACAGGGATCAACTTTATCAATCCTTTTATATACTAATGACCAAAACATAAAACATAACTTAAGTTATCATTTAAGTTATATAATTGAATGCATGCATTAACGTAACTCATGAATATGTATATTATTTTTCTGTTGATTTTTTCTATAATTTTTTATTATTTTAATTGTGTATATTTATGAGGTATACTGTAATAATTATACACACACACATACACATACCCAATGGGAAGGCATTATGCTGAGTGAAATAAGTCAGACATAGAAAGATAAATACAGCATTTCTCTCTCATACATGGAAGCTTAAAAAAATTCCATCTGAATGTATAATTGTGATGATTAGAAGCTGGAAAAGGTAGAGAGAGGTGAGTTGTAGGTAAGTGGATACTTTATCTTATTGTGATTCCTTTCCACCCAGAATCTTGACCAGAATCTTGATTTATGGTAACCTTGATAGCTCTGTGGTACCTTCAAACAACATATATTAAATTAATATATTTTGGATAAATAGAAGAATAAGTCCTGCTGGTCTTCATGCATACTTTAAGAGCATCACTTCAGACTCAACACTGGCATGATTATGCAAAATTTGAGTTTACAGCAAGCTATAATAGTTTGGGAGTGGTTAATGAATCCAGAGAATGATTTATGTGCCATGCCAGGATTTTATGCATGTCAATTCCATTCCCATATCCTATGACAAGCCCCCCAGTGAATAAATCAAGATCTGTATGCTTCCCCCAAGAAACATAGTAATAATACATTCAATAATAGACAAAATAGTATAGATCATACCAGCCTAACTGAGCACTTAAAAATATTTAATCTGTGGTTCTCAATTGGATTCTAAAGAGAATAAATGACACTTCAGGGACTCACCTTTTCTGACCTTCTATCTTTTTCCTAACTTACTCAATGAAACAGGGTTGGAAGAAGGAAATATACAATTGTAGGAGATTTTCCTGATAGCATTTTGTGAATGATATATTTTGAAGTAAATTGCTTTTAAGTCAACTTCTTTGAAGTCACTTAGCTTGAATGCCCTGTCAGTTAAAGAAGATGGCAAAAACGATATCTTTTCACTGAAAAATTATTAAGAACTTGAAGATTATGAAAAGGAAGGAATGGGAAAAGAACAAAATTTGATTAGCTACCTTTTATTATTAGAAATTTCATAACTTTTAAAATGCCAGAATAGAATCAGAACAGCTAGGAAACATGGAAATGAGGATAAAGAGTTTTTTAGAAGGAAAGTCAAAGGCTGGGGGGGGAGGATATGATTAATAATAAAACCACAGAGGAATAGAAGTTATTTTTCTATGTCTATTAATCCCATTCTTACTTCTACTCCCAAATGTCAAAAGAATACACTTAAAACAAATAGCATATCAATATGGTACTGTATTGGAGAAAGAGCTTGATATAAATAATCAAACATAAATACATTCATGTAACAAACATATATTAAGTCTCTATTCTACCATGGTATTTAGTTAGGCCAGGTTGGTAATGCAAAAATTAATTATAACCCTTGGCCTCATGGAACTAATAAGTAAGGCATACAAACAACTAAGTGTAATACAATGTCATAGGTGCAAAAGTTTAAAAATTAGCCGTAGTGGTGGCAGAAAGGCTGTCAAATCAGCTTGAATGTATCATGAAGTCTGACTAGAAGATAAAAAAATTGAGCTGGATAATGAAGCACGTGTGGGATTTTTTAGGGAAAAAAATAGGAAAGAGCTTTTAATACAAAAGGAACAGTGTTCATAAATATGTAACAGTAAAATGACAGATCAGTGTCAGAGCATTATTAATCGTTCTCAATAGCTGGCATATGGGGATTGGAACAAGTGGTATAGGAGTTTTCATTGTTGAATAACAAATAACACAAACAAAGCTGCTTAAAAGATACAAATTTATTATCTCACATTTTCTGCAGAGCTATGATCTATCTAAGATTTTTCTTAGTGATCTTGCGAAATTATGATCAAGTTGTTGGCTTGGATGCATTCTTGTGTGGCTTTTAGGAGCTTCTTCAAAGTCCATTCAGGTTGCAGAACTGATTCACTAGTGGCTACAAAATTCATGTTAGTTTGAAGATCAAGCACCAAATATAAGGAATCTCAAAAGTTTCAAGTTTTTCACTGCAGGGGAGGCCTAAGCCCATTTTTAATGGGCTTGCCTGGTCAAGTCAGCCTATCCAGGATAATCTTTCTTTTGATTAACTCAAGGTTGGAGACCCTAATTATATCTTCAAAATTCCTTTACCTTTGCCATGTAATGTAACACAGTCATGGAAGTGATATCTCATAACCTTTGCTATATTTCATTTGTGAGAGGGTTCTAGTCACATCCAAAATGAGTGAGGATTAAAAAGAGAAATTTTCACAAGTGCTTAACGCATGGGAAGACATGGTATTTTTTTCTGTGACAAATGGGAAGATATGATAGACCAAATAGTAGAGGTTATATGTAGCATTTTAGAGAGTATGGATATTAGTTTATAGCCAGTTGGGAAAACTGGTGAAGTATTATAACCAAGAAAATGACATTGACCTTGCATACAGGCAGCTTAGGAGTTCTCAAACAGAAGGGGAAATTCAGTGCAGAATTTCTGCTTGCTTCTCTCTTGGTTTATGGCTCTTTAGGTTCATTTCATATTGGCAGCCCCAAACTCCAACTTCTATCTTCTCATTACAATGAGACTTCCAGGAGTCCTAGACCAATACTTCTTTTTACATTTATTTTCTCTATTGTTAGTAGATGAATGCTTCATGGATAAAAGCAGAGATGAATGTGGAGTCATATAGTCACCATATAGTCATTCCTTTCTATCCAGAATCTGGGCCTCTTTCAGTTATGGTTTTCTTGATATCTCTGGTATTTTCACTTATTGTATTTAATTTTTACCTAGCTTTTGTAGGCATCTTCAATCTGATGTAAGCTACTCTATCATGTCCAGAGGCAGCAAACAGTCTTGGAATTGTAAAAAGTTTGTCAAGTTGGTGAACCAATAGTTTAAAGTCAATGTCTTGTCTTGGTCTTTTATATTACCAGAACAGTGATCTTTTGTTTTAGTAAACCCATCCCTGTCTTCATCTCTCATCTCTGAAAAATCCAGTAGGCCATTATTGCATACTTCCCAGAAAAACAAGAATTATTTCAATGGCCCAAAACACAAAACTTTTTGCAATGTTAAGAATAACCTCCCAGAAAAAATCTCATAAAATAGCAGGATTCTGCTAAAGTAAGGGCACAAGCCTTTCATCAGCAGAAAGTAGCCCTTCATCAGCAAAAAGGCATTCTGATGGTAGTCCAGAGACATTCTCTTAATATATGAAAGCTAACACATTACTAAGAAGAAATAGACAAAGGCCATTTATTAAGTATTTTAGAAGAAGTTGGAGAGCATAAAAGCAGTAATGTAAATAACTTCCTTTGTAATTATTACATGCTCTTGGAACTCATTGAGAGGTTTCAAGAACAATGTCCAACTAAATTTAAGCATAGTTTTAATTTCACATCCAGTATTTTTGTTTGTCATATTGTATGATTATATTCCTACACTTAGTTTATACTGAGAGAGTTTACCTGGGTTTTAACTTTGAATACTCTGTCTTGTAAGGATGTAATAATGATATTTTCATTATGCTAATATGCCTGTATCCATGGAAGTTTATAAATAAAATGGATTTTTCAAAAGTTTAATATTTTGCTCCCAGTTTACTTCATGAGGCTTTATTCAGAATGTAAGTTCTGAATGAAAGAAAGCTAATCATTCCTGCCATCAAGACTTATAGAATGTAACTGAAAAGATGCACAAAATTACATTTTCTGGTTCACTTTATTGGATTTATACTTCTTATCTGATACAATTGCACATGTTCACTTAATAAACTTAAAATTTTCTCTCAAATAATAGCTTCCTGACTGAAAATTTGTTTAGTTAAAATGAACAAAATTATGCAACAGTGGAAAATTAAGTGTTTCTTTTGTCAATAAATGGAAACTAAATTGAACATGATCTAAACATATTTGCTTATATTCCTTTTATCTTTCTTTACTCCCTCCTTTCCTTGTTACTTCCTTCACACATTTCTTGTTTTTTCTTTCCTACACAAATTTCCAAGTCGTTGGGGAAATATAGTCATGTTCAGAAAACGTAACTGCATTTATTCAAAATCTATCACCATATTCTAAGTCAGTTAAATTCTGTTTGGAGAATGGTCTTATATAGATCGCTGTTGCAGGTTGCCTGACATCAGTTGACACAGTCATTTTTTGTGTGCTGAAGGAAGCCAAATGGAGCAAGCATACAATAAAGTACTTAGATTAAATGTACTTGGCCAAATATATAAAGAATCCATGAGTGGACTAAATCTGTCCAGTCTGAAGAGATTGAAAGAGGAAGGAGTAGGTACATGATAGCTATCTTTAAATATTTTAAGAGCTGTCATGTTGAGGAGGAATTAAATTCATTCTAAAAGGTCACACAAAGTAGATATAGGATGAGCCATAAGAAGCTACAGGAAGAAAGAATTCAGCTAAATATAAGAACAAACTTCATAATAGCCACTGAAAAAAATAGCAATATGCCTTCCATTCATGAGAGAAAGATTCCTTAAATCTCTGAGTATTGCTGAATTTTTCTGTTAAAGACATACCATTTTTAATATAAGAAAGAATTATTTAAGAGCTAGTTGTTAAGTCTATTAAATCACATCTCTAATAAAAGAAATAACAACCTAGAGTTCTTTACTCAGTGAAAATATTCTCCAAAAGAGGAGATAGAAAGGGCAAATACTTGGGAATGACATTGACCAAATTATATTATTATTTTGTATTCATGTATGAATATATAACAACAAATTCATTATGTATTATTATAATGCACCAATAAATATGTGGAAATGAGTGTATCCTATAATCTCTAGGGTAGTCACAGAAAAATATTAGATAAAGAACTAAGGTAAAAGATAAATAAATAATAAAACCAAAAATAAGAATGTTCATTTAATCAAAAAGAAAGAAGAAAGATAGAAATATTGACAGATATGAAAAGTGGATGGTTGATTTAAACCCAAATATACCAGTAAATATACTCAAGGACTAACTACTCCAAATTAATAATATAATCAAATTTGATTTTGAAAAACTAACACTGATTACAAAAGACAAAATAAAAGACTGAACCCATTCAAGGTAAAGATCCAAAATATATATATACCACGCAAAAGAAAGCTGTTATAGTTATACTAATATTAGACTAAGTCAACTAAAAGGGAAGATGTATATTACTATTAAGAATAAAGGGATATTTCATAATGATGAAAAAAATAAGTCAATCTAGCAGGAATAAAAGAGAAACAAACAATCTTAAATAGTAATTTACCTAATAATGTACCTGAACATGCAGAAAACAAACCTTGATAGAATAAAAACTACAATTCTACTATTTAAATTTATTTTTTATATACGACAGTAGAATTCATTTTAACAGATTATACAAACATGGAGTATAACTTATTCAAATTAGGGCCCCAGTCTTGTGGATGTACATGATGGTGCGATTCACTGTGGTGTGTTCATATATGTACAGAGGAGAGTGTGTCAGACTCATTCCACTTCTTTCCTTTTCCTTCTGCCTTCCCTTTCCTCCATTCTCCTTTGTCTAATCTATTCTTCCCATCCTCCTTTATTGGGAGTTAGCTTCCTCATATCAGAGAGAACATTCAATCTTTGTTTTTTGGGGGATTAACTTATTTCACTTAGCATGATAGTTTTCAGTCCCATCCATTTCCTGGCAAATTCTATGCTTTCATTCTTCTTTAAAACTACAATTATATTTTCTGTAACTCTCTGAAAATCTGAAAAGAAAAGAATTTAAAAAAAATTTAAAAAGTATATGAAATATCTCAGCAAACAAATATCAAATTAAACTGATTGATGCATATTACACCAAACAACTACAATATACTCCTTTTTTCAAATGCACATGAGTGTTTACCAAAATTGAACTTCTGAGGGTCCATATGGAAAATATTCATGATTTTCAAAGATATGTAATCATAAGTATCTTTCTTAATGCAGTATAATTAAATTAGAAAATACCTAAATGTTTGGAAATCAAGCAAAAACATTTTAGAATAAAATATGGGTCAAAAAATTATAAAGATAGAAAACTGGGGTTGGGGTTGTAGCTCAGCAGCAGAGTGTTCTCCTAGCATGTGTAAGGCACTGGGTTCAATCCTCAGCACACACAAAAATAAATAAATAAAATTAGGGTATTGTGTTCAACTACAACTAAAAAATATTTTTAAAAATAGAAAACTTTTAAAACTGAATTTATAATGAAAGTAAGATTCTTCATATCAATAAAAAAGTAAAGAAAACTTCATTTTAAAAAATGGTCAAAGATTTGAAAAGATACTTTTCAAAGCAGGATTTCCAAAGCCAATAGCCTATGAAAAAGTGTATAATATTAAGTTACTGAGAAAATGCAAATTAAATCATAATAAACCATTACCCACACACTAGAATAAACAAAATTTGTGAGACTGAAAACACCAAGTATGGGAGAAAAATTAAACAGCTAAAACTCTCAGAAATTGTTAGGAATGTAAATTTGCATAAGTACTATGGAAAAACTTACAAAATTTTTGAATGAAAGTCGTATGCATATATCTCATGACCTTAAAGTTTTACTTCTAGCCAAGAGAAATAAGACTATACGTGCACCAAAATTCAGGAGCAGAAACTCCCATAATATCTTTATTCATAATACCTAAAAACTGCTTCAACAAATAATGAAAAATAAATTGTAGGATGGGAGTGGTGGCACATGCCTGTAATCCCAGCAACTTGGGAAGCTGAGGCAGGAAGATTACAAGTTCAAAGCCAGTCTTAGCAACTTAGCAAGACCCTAAGCAACTCAGTGAGACTCTGTCTGTAAATAAATTACAAAAAGTGCTGGTGATGTGGCTCAGTGGTTAGGAACTCCTGAGTTCATTCTCTAGTTCCAAAAAGAAAAAAAAAAAAAAGTAAATTGTAGGAGCTGGGGATATAGCTCAGTTGTAGAGTGCTTGCCTCACATGCACAAGGCCCTGGGTTCAATCCTCAGCACCACATAAAAATCAATTAATAAAAAACAAAATAAAGGTATTGTGCCCAACTAAAACTAAAAAATAAAAATTTAAAAAAATTGTAACAAAAGCAAGATTCAAACAATACAAGGAAGGAAAAGAAATGCAGACAAAGCAATAGAAACAAAATGAGAAAGCTTGTCTGGATATGTATATTCACATTGCTAAAATAAATGCTTCTTTAAATGAAAACTGTAATCTGCAAAATTTACTGATAAAAACAGAATGCAAAACTGCCATGGATTATCAGGGTATTTATCTATCAACAGAATGAGGCACTGCATTTTAGGAGTGGATGTAATTGAAAACATTTTGTTTCCATTGTATGGGAAACCAATACCCTTTCTTATTGTATGACTTTTCTTTCTAAGAAATTCTCTCTGGGTTTTAAGATGGAAATAAGAATACCTTTCTTTTTTTTTTTTTTTTTTTTTTACTCCTCTGGGTCTACATCTCCTTATTTCTCCATTCTAATCTTTTTCTTTCCCTAGTAATCTTTCAGCATTTGGTTGGTTGATCATATTTTCTCATCTAACATCCTGAACTATAAGAATGATTTGAATCTAAATCATGTGTGAAGCTTTCTTTTTTCTTTATGTTTAATGCTCTGGAATTGTCAGCAAGAATATAAAAGTCACAGTGTTTTGAAGTAAGTCATAGAAAATAAAAAATGTGTCAACTGTGTTATGCTAGAATATTGAAATGTCAGTAAAAGAACAAGATTGACACATTTTTATTTTATTACCTTCAGGGTTTAAAATGTTCTCTGTTAATATTATTATATAAAAGGGAGCCATAATACCTGATGAAACAAAACGAGAAAGTACCCCTGATAAAAAATAATTAGTTGTTTCCTAGTTTATTGAAAGTAAAAAGAAAATCTGAAAAGCTCAAAGTCTCATTTTTTGGTTGTCAGGGAAAATGATGAAAATTCTCATTAGGTTTCTGATGTTGTGATATTTGAGAGGAAACTAATTCTTAGCAAGAGAGGATTTCTTGGGTCAGAAGTGGTCCTGGCATATGGAAATGAAACTGCAGAAGTGTAACCCTACTAGCAAGATAAGAAATTAAACACCAGGATTTGTAAGAGTGTGCCCAGTTGAGCTGAGCCAATAATTGAAAATTGCATGACAGGAAAAAAGACTTAGAATATTTCTCCAAAACAATGAATATTAGGAGTTTTTGACTGTATTCTATACAATATGAAGCTGCTTCTTAAATCAGAAAAGGAAGAAGGACCTATGATGTTTAGAAAGTATCTTTCAATGATCTGTATTGATTTGTCACAGTGATCATTTCTGATATTTACCAGATATACTAGTTACTTCCCTAGTCAATAATACAGAAAAGATTATTTTAGGACTCCAAATGAAATTTGTGCAATGTTTGTTAGAAGAGCAATAATTTGGGAAACCAACAGGATAAACATTAACTATAGGTTTTTCCATAGTCTGATGCTGTCTGTGTTTCCAAACTGAAATTTAGAGATTATGTAATATACTACCTCTATCAACACTATGCCTTTTATTTCTGGTTAACCACCTCAGGAGAAGAGAACATGTGCTTAGGCCAGGAATCTAGGTATGGTTTTTCTATAATAGTAATGTTGGGCTGCGCGCAGTAGTGCATGCCTGTAATCCCAGTGGCTCAGGAGTGTGAGGCAGGAGGATTGTGAGTTCAAAGCCAGTCTCAGCAATTTAACAAGGCTCTAAGCAATTTAGTGAGACCCTGTCTCCTAAATAAAGTACAAAAAAGGGCTGGGGATGTGGTTCAGTGGTTAAGTGCCCATGAATTCAATCCCCAGTACCCACCTCCAAAATAGTAATGTTGGTTGTGTTCCATGAAAATATATTATACCTCAGCTATATCTCTTTGTAAATTTCATTTCTTAAAGATATCATCGTTCATCTCTGTATTCTCTAAGATTAATTTCTAATTTCTTTACTTGAAAAAAAGAATTTAAAAAATTAACATAGAATGCACAATACCAGAAAATTTGCCCTTTTAACATGTACAATTCAGTAGGTTTTATTATTATTCCTAGTGTTGTGTAATTATCAGTACTCTCTGCACTAATTCCAGAATATTTTCATTATCTCAAAAACAAATATATTATCACTCATTCCCTATATTCATCCACCTTCCTCCTACTACCCTCTAGAAATCACTTATCTATTTTTTGTCTTTGTGATTTTTCCTTTTGGTGACATTTCAAGTAAATGGAATCATATATAGTCTTTTCTGTTTGGCTTATTTCACAGCATAATGTTTTTAAGATTCATTGTTGTTATAGTATTTATCAGTACATCATTTGTTTATGGCTAAATAATATTCTGTTGTATGTATGCATCACATGTTGTTTATCCATTTAGTAGTTTATTAACCTCTGGATTGCATCCACTTCTTGCTATTATGACTAATGTTCTATGAACATTCTTGCATAAATTTTTTGTATGGACCCATGTTTGGCTATATTTGGGTATACACCTGGGAATAGAATTATTGAATCATGTGGTAATTCTATGTTTAACCATTTGAGGAACTACTAAAGTCTTTTCTAAACTGGCTTACCAATTTCCATTCCTACCAGTAACATATGAGGGTTCTAGTTTCTCCCACAGTCTCACCAATATAATAACAGTCTTTCTGATTATAGCCAAATTAGTGGTTCTGGGATATTTTTTGTTTTATTTTTCCTTTGTTTTTGCATTTCCATGCTAACTAATGGTGTTGAGTATCTGTTCATGTACTTACTGGATAAAGATCAGTTTGGATTCATGGCCCATCATAATATTGATGTTATTTTTTTAGTACTGAATTGTAAGAATTCTCTATATATTTTGCAAACATGTTCTTTATCAGACATATATTTCATGAACATTTGATTCCATTCTGTGAGTATTCTTTTCAGTTTTCATAAAATGATTTATTAGTGCCATATATTTCTAAATAATAGTGGGTTTGGTAAGTGGATGGAACTGGAGAATGTCATGCTAAGTGAAATAAGCCAGACACAGAAAGTCAAGGGTCAAATATTCTCTCATATGTGGAAACTAGAACAAAACAAGGGGAAAGAGGGGTGGTTCTCATGAAAATAGAAGGGTTATCTTTTTACTTTTTTTAATGGTATCCTTTGAAGCATGGAAATTTTGATTTTTGATGATGTGCGATTCATATATTTTTCTTTGGTTTCTTATGCATTTGGTCTCCTACTAAGAAACCATTACTTAATTCAAGATCATGAAGATTTACTCCAATGTTTTCCATTAAAATGTTTCAACTTTAGTTCTGACATTGAAATTTTATATATATTTTAATTTGATGTTTTAAATATATTGTATGAGGTAGGTGTCCAAATTCATTCTTTTGAACGTGCATATTCAGTTGTGCCTGCACCATTTGTTGAAAAAAAACTACTCTTTCTTAAATATCCTTGTTATCCTTGTCTAAAATCAATTGGGTATGTATGTTTGAGTTTATTTCTGGACCTTCTCTGTCATTGACCTGTATGTCTATCCTTATGCCAATACTACATTGTTTTCATAATGGTAGTTTTAGTTTTTGATAATGGGAAAAGTTATTACTCCTACACTCTTGTTTTTCAATATTATGTTTGCTATTTTAGGTCTCTTGAAATTCTATATGAATTTTAAGTTCAGCTTGTCAATTTCTACCAAAAATCCAGCTATCATTTTGACAGGTACTGCCTTGAATCTGTATATCAATTTGCAGAGTATGACACATTCTTAATATCAAATCTTCTGATTCATATATACAAAATTTCTTTCCATTTATTTAAGTCATCTTAATTTCTATCAATAGTTATTTAGTTTTTTAAAAAGTTTAGTTTTGGTGGACAAAATACCTTTATTTTATTTACTTATTTGTACGTGGAACTGAGAATCAATGCAGTGCCTCACATGGGCTACGCAAGTACTTTATCATTGAGCCACGACCCCAGCCCAATAGTTATATAGTTTTAAGTGTGCAATATTATACTTATTTTGTAAAATTCATTCTATTACATTCTTCTTACTTATAGGTGGAATGGTTTCCTTATTTTTTTTTATATTTTGCATTGCTAGTGTATAGAGATATCACTGGATTTTATCTCTTGATATTGTATCTTGCAAACTTGTTGAAACACTTAATTCTAATAGTTTTTTAGTGGATTACCTACAATTTTCTACTTAAAAATGTCATCTTCAAATGGAAATAATGTTACTTTTTCCTTTCTAATCTGAATACCTTTTATTAATTTTCTTATGTAATTGCCAAAGCTAGTAAATTCAGCATAATACGAATAGAAGTAGTGAGGGCAAATATCCTTGTTTGATTATATGCAAATGCATATGCTTTTCAAGTGCACATAGAACATTCTCCAATATAGGCCATATGTTATGTCACAAAACAAATTCTAATAAATTTAAAGGAACAGAAATTATAGAAAGTATTTTCTCTGATCAGGATGGAGTGAAGTTACATATATATCAAAGAGTAAAAATTTGCAAGTATGTTTGATAAATTATCAAACAAGGATATTTGCCCTCACTACTTCTATTCATATGTTACACAAAATTACATATAAGAGGTTACGAGGGGAAAGGGGGGGGAAAAACAAGGGAGAGAATTGAACAACAGCAGATGAGGTAGAGAGGGAAGATGGGAGGGGAGGGGAGGGGGGATAGTAGGGGATAGGAAAGGTAGCAGAATACAACAGTCACTAATATGGCATTATGTAAAAATGTGAATGTGTAACCGATGTGATCCTGCAATTTGTATTTGGGGTAAAAATGGGAGTTCATACCCACTTGAATCAAATGTATGAAAGATGATATGTCTTGAGCTTTGTAATATTTTGAACAACCAATAAAAAAAAGAAAAGCATATGCATTTGTTGTTGCCTAATGGAGTGTTCTGTAGTATATTAAATATAGTTTGAGTTGGCTTTATATGCAAAGCTGTACTGCCTTGTTGATCTTCTCTCAAGTTGTTCTATGCATTACTAAAAACAGACTTTGAAACCTCTAGCTATTATTATTGAATTATCTATTTTACCTTTCAATCCTTTCTTTTTTTGGTTCATATTTTTTAAAAAAAATTTGTAGTTATAGATAGACAGCATGCCTTTATTTTATGTGCTTATTTTTGTATGTGGTGCTAAGGATAGAACCCAGTGTCTTACATGTGCTAGGCAAGAGCTCTGCCACTAAGCCACAGCCCAAGTCCTGGTTCATATATTTATGTTGATAAATGTTTATAGTTGTTATATGTATTTAATAGATTGTCATTTATATCTTTACAAAGTATCCATCTTTGGTTCTAGTAAAAATTTTTGTCTTAAATTTTGGTTTTAAAAATGTCAATATTTCTACCCTTTTTTGATTACTATGTGCATGATATATCTTCCATTTTTTACTTTCAATCTGTTTTTGAATATGAATTATCTCTTTGACACACATACTTTATATCCATTAATCCAATATATGCCTTTTAATTAGAGTTTAACCATTGATTTATTTTATTTTTAAAAACTTTTACTTGTTCTTTTTATATATACATGAAAGCAGAGTGTATATTGACATATTATACACTCATGAAGTATAACTTCCCATTCTTGTAGTTGCACGTGATGTAGAGTTGCACTGATAGTGTGTATTCACATATGAACATAGGAAAGTTATGTCCAGTTCATTCTACAGTTTACCATCTTCTCTCCCTTCATTCCCCTCTGTCTAATACAATGAAGTTCCATTGTTCCCTCCCTCTCCCAACCCCCACTTATTGTGTGTTAGCATCTGCATATCAGAGAGAACATTTGGCCTTTGGTTTTTTGGGACTTAGCCATTGATTTTTAGTTCCTACTCAACATAATTTTATAATTATTGTGCTATCTAGTTGTCTTTAAATTTGGATAAAACAAAAGTGTACCTATATTATCTCTTATATTTACATATATAATTTCTATTAATGGTACTCTATTTTTTCTTGGGGATTCAAGTTAATGTGTAGTGCTTCTTCATTTCTTCCTGAAGGAATTTCTTTAGAATTTCCTAAAAGACAGATCTCTTAATGATGAATTATCTGTTTTTGTCATCTACACATTCTGACCTCTTGAGGCTTCTGATGAAAATTCGGCTGCTTATCTTATTTAACATCCTTTAAACATGATGTATTGCTTATCTGTTGCAACTCTGAAAATTCTTTGTCTTTTGACACTTTGATTTTAATATGTCTAGGTATAGATCTTTTAGAGTTGGTTGTAATTTGAGTTCATCAAGCTGCTTGGATATGTAGCTTAAAATTTTTTACCAAATTTGGCAAAATTTTGGTGATTATTTCTTCAATGTTGTTTTTGGAACTTTCTCTGTCTTTCCTGTCTTTCTGAGACTTCTGTAATGCATGTTTGTGTGTTCATTGGTATTTTATAGTTTCCTTATGTATGGTTAAATTTTCTTATACACAGAACATGCAATTTTCACCTTAACCATTTCAAAGCATGTAGTTTGGTGGTATTAAATACAGTCATAACGTACAACCATCTCCACATGGCTTCCATCTCTATAATTCATCTTGTGAAACTGAAACCGTATGCCCATTAAATAAAATAACTTTCTGTTACCCACTCCCAGCCCCTGATAGCCATCATTCTCTTTGTCTCTGTGATTTTTGACTTTTCTAAATATCTCATATAAATGTAATTATCCAGGGCTGTGGTTGTGGCTCAATGGTAGAGAGCTTGATTGCCTAACGTGTGAAGCACTGGGTTTGATTCTCTGCACCACATACAAATAAATAAATTAAATAAAGGTCTATCAACATCTAAAAATTTTTAAATGTAATTATCTAATATTTTCTTTCTGTGACTAGCTTATTTCGCTTAGAATGATGGCCTTAAGGTTCATCTTCATAACACATGACAAGAATTTCCTCCACTTTTCAGGCTGAATAATATACTATTATATGTCTATACCACATTTTATTTGAGATTCTACTTTTAATTATTTGGGCCATATACCCAAACTTGAAAAAATAAAAATGATAATTCTATTTTCAATTTTTTGAGAAATTATTGTACCATTTTCTACAGTAACTTTACCATTTTACATTCCCAACAGTGCACAAAGGTTCTAATTTCTCCATGTCCTTTCCAACATTTATTTTCTTTTGTTTATGATACTAGTCATTCTAATAAATATGAGGTGGTATTTCATTATAGTTTTAATTTGCACTTTCCTAATGATTAATGATGTCAAATATTTTTTTTCATGTTCTTATTGGCCATTTTATATATTTTTGGAGAATTATTTACTCAACCCCTTTGCCCATTTTTGAATTGGAATTCTTTCTTTAAAAATGTTATATTTTAGTTGTAGTTGGATGCAATGTCTTTATTTATTTATTTTAATGTGGTACTGAGGATCAAACCCAGGGCCTCACACATGCTAGGCAAGTGCTCTACTGCTGAGCTATAACCCCAGCCCCATGGAATGCTTTTTGATATTAAGTTTTAGGATATTAAGTTTAGAATATATGTGATTCATAAATATTTTCTCTCCTTTTTGGGGTTACTTTTTTACTCTGTTGATATTATTGTTTGATGCACAATTTAATAAACTCTTTTTATTAAATCCCATTTGTCTAGTTTTTCCTTTGTTGCTTGTATCTTTGGTATTATATTCAATAATATATTCCACACGCAAAGTTGTGAATCTTTTGCAATAGGTTTTGTCATAAGATTTTTAAAATAATTTTATATTGTACAGAAAAGTCTTTGTTTAATTTTACTTTTGTGGTATTAAATGTGGGTCCAACTTCATTTTTTCACATATTCTCAGTTTTCCCCACCCTACTTGTTGAAAAGACTGTTTTTTTTTTCCTATTGAATGGTCATGGCCCCCATGTCAAAAATCACTCAACTATATATTTAAAGGTTTATGTCTAGATTTTCAATGAAATTCCATTGGTTTGTATGCCAGTACAATACTATTTTTATTTTTATTACTGTTGTTTTTTAATTAAGTTTTGGAACAAGGAATTGAGAGTAACCAACTTTGTTCTTCTTTTTCACGACTATTTTGGCTATACAGGTCCCTTTATATTTCTTCATGCTTCTATGTTACTGTTTCTCCAACTGGATTATTTTGAAATGGCCTGTCAATGTTTGCTCATTCTGTTTTCAACCTACTTAAATCTGTTGTTGAACTTCTCCATTGAATATTGTGTTTTAGTTATTGTATTTTTTTTAAATTTTGAAATCATTTTACCATTTAATTTTTTCCTTGTGGTTGTACATGATATGTGGTTATACTGGTTGTGTGTTCCTAGGAAAGTTATATCTGATTCATTATACTATTTTTCCTATTCCCATCCCCTTCCCTTCATTCACCTTTGTGTAATCCAATAAACTTGTATTTTCCCCTCCCCCTCCCATTCATTGTGTTGTATCCACATATTAGAAAAAAACATTCTGCCTTTAGCTTTATTGGGATTGGTTATTTCACTTTGCATATTAGTCTTCAGATCTATCCATTTTCTGGCAAATGTCATAAAGTAATTCCTCTTTATGGCTGAATAATATTCCATTGTGTATATATACCACATTTTCTTTATGCACTCATCTGTTGAAGGTCACCTAGATTGGTTCCATAGCTTAGCTATTCTGAGTTGAGCTGCTATAAACATTGATGAGGCTCTGTCACTGTAGTATGCTGATTTTAAGTCCTTTGGGTATATACTGAGGAGTGTTAAGATTCAGAATTTCTATTTGGTTCACTTTCATCATTTCTGTCTCATCACTGATATTATTTGATAAGGTATGGTCCTTCTATCCTTCTATTAAATTCTCTGGAGATAGGACTTTGGAAGAGCTCTGACACCTTCACTTACTTGCCTCTGGCAACTGCCAGGCTGTTTGTTTTCACATTGTGGTCTCTTGTTTTTCAATGCTATTGCAGGGTTGGTGAGTGTCAGTGGGAACAGAACAAGTTAACATCAAACTATGAAGTTTGATGTTTTTTATTAAGATTCAGTTGTTTTTCTCTAGCAAATTCTTCCTAGGTTTTTGCAAGCCTTTGATTATAGAGGAGAGGATTTTTGGAGGTCCTTACTTTTCCATTTCCTCTCATATAATCTCAGGGAGAACTTTTTGACTAGCAAAGAAGCCTTAATAAAATGGAGTACATGGAAAAATTAATGAGTTAGTATCTAAGAACCTACATTCACAAGTATAAAAAGCTCATTGTGGTGATAATTATGGTACTTCCCAGCTCTAGAATTTCCTCAGATATTCCAGGATAGAATTGAGGATCAAGAGGATCAAGATAGATGATAGAATTTTAATAACACAGATCTTCTGCCAACCAGTGTATCATTAGTTGGTGTGAAATATGAAGATGATCATTTTCGATCCCTTAAAAACAAATGAGCATCAAATATTTCCTAACCATATTTTGTGCATTCAACTCCATGTGAGAAATAGTTGGTGAAATAAAAAAAAAATATGACAGCCTGGTTACTACCCTCTTGAAATGTTTAGAATCCTGTTTCAGAAACATGTCCAATATCTGAAGTAAACCTACAAACATTATAAGGATTATGGCTGAATTACTTGATATGCACCAAATATGTTGTTGAAGTTCAGATGTACTTCAGTTCTGACTTATCTAAATTTATAGACTATGTAGACATAACTCTGAAGATTGTTTTTGTTTATGATTTATAAAATCACATATTTACCTTTTCACACTATTGCTTTCTAAAACTTTAGTGTAGCCCCAATTCACATCACCTCTGGTATGAAACTCTAATGCAGTGTCAGTTTTTTTTCAATATTTTTTTTTTTTTAGTTTTAGATTGATACAATGTCTTCATTTTATATTTATGTGGTGCTGAGGATCAAACCCAGTGCTTTATGCATACTAGGCGAGCACTCTACCACTGAGCCACAACCCCACCCCCCCACCCCCCGCAGCTTCAGTTTTTGATGTGATGATTAGATTGCACTGATTTTGGCCCATCTAAGCTATATATTGGAGGCATTGTAATCTGATTGTGTTCACTTGAAAAGTACATCTTTTAAAATAATCTGAGCATTGTACTCTGTTGAAATGACCATTTTTTTTTCCTTTGTGAACATCATGCATCACAGTTTATGTGTCACATCACAGAAAATATTTTAAGAAGTATACACCTGAAAATATTAGGGTTAAAACTATACTCATTTTTTAACTGTTGCTTGACATACAGTTACCTACCTCATTTACTTTTGAATTTTTCTATTGCTCGGGGTTCTTTTTGACATTGCTAGTTAGGAGCTCACTAGTAATATTAAACTCAGACTTAGGGACATAATTTGATTAAGTACAACTGAGTTTTCCTTTTCTGTGTGTTTGGACACTGCCCTCTTCACTAAGGTGCACTGGACTAGGACTCAGCCTCGGCTTCATCTTGAACCAGTTCTGTGACTTTGGAATGGCAATATAACTTTCCTGAACTTTGGATTTCTTATCTGTAAATGAAAACATTTGTACTAGATAATCTAAACTTTAAGGTTGTGTGACTCTAACAATATAAACCAAGAGAACTGAGTGAAAGTATTTGGCAAACACTGCAAGTTCATTTCTAATGTTTGGATAAAGCTAAAATATTACTCTTCCCAAGCCCATTCCTATTCCTGGCTCTCTTACAATTTAAATCTTACCTGATTTGGGAAGTCCACTGCAGTGTCTGTCACTTCTACAAAGTCTTCCCTCACCATGACAGCAACCCTCAGTAATATTATTTTTCAATTATATTATTTATTATAATCACTATACTTAGTGTACTATATCATTTTATGTTACTTATTACTTTTAGTGGTTTTGAAGACATGCATGATGATTTATGAACATTTATATGCCCCAAAGCACATTACCCATTAATTTGTATGCATGATATGTTCTAGATTTATTGAATGAATGTTGAATGGATGAAGAGAACTTATTAAACTTATTGACCTAATTTCTAAATTCAAAGTGTTATTGAATTTTCCCACATTTATTTTACAACAAAATACATAATTTTGAAGAATTTTAAGAAATCTAAAATAATATTTGGCATTTACCTTAAATATTAATCCTTTCTCTTCTAGTCTGCATTTTTTTTCTCTCCATAAAATCAAGAATATTTCCTTTTTAACTTGAATGCCGTGCCATGGAAACACTTCATTTCCTTATATATTCTATAGAATACAGTGTTATTTGATGAGAAAGTATATGACTAGCATGTTATTTTCTATTATCTTTTTAGGAAATATTATAAAATGACAGTATCACCACTCAAGGGAGTGTTTGGTTACTTGCAAGCACCAAAACTAGTTCTCTAGTATTTTATGGTATTAGATGGTACTGTTCCTACCACAAGTCATATTTCCAGTCTTCAAGTGTGAACTAGAGCAAATGTAAACAATATTCAATTCAACATTTCCTTAGATTTATTATAGATATTTGTCCAGTTTGTCCCAGTTCTTAGAGAATTTTCCTTCAAGTGCCTTGTCAGTCTCTTTCTTGTTCTGCATAGAGAGGATGTTGAAACACAGTGATTCTTAACTTGAAATTCATCTGGCTCAGGAGATTTCAAGGAACCTTTTAGTTTTATTCCTTATGCTTAGGGAGTCATGTTGTTTCTCTGTCAGGTTGAGACTATGTCACTCTTAGCAAAATTAGTTAACCCACCAAAATTGTTTTCTCTTCCTTTTCTGCACCAGAATGAAACTCCAGGGAATAAGCAAAGTTGATATTGCTTGAAGAAATTTCAGAGCTTTCCACATTCCAGAACTCAAGTAACCAAGGAAGTAAGCACTGGCCAAAAATGTACTGGCTGGTAATTAGGAGTCTTTTGAGGGAAAGGAACTTAAATATGTGCTATGTGATGTTACTCTGTAGAATAGCAAAGTCCTGTGTCAAGTTGATATTTTAAGATAAAATGGGAAAAATTAGGCTGCTTTGTGTGGGTTTGTGAGGTGGGTGTTAGTGAAGGTGGTGAGGGGAATGGGTTGGCAATACTTAGGCAGGATTTATGATAATAATACAGTCAATCTATTTCTGGTAAAGGATTTGTTAAAATAAGCTGGTCTTTTCTTAAGAGTCACTCCTGCTTCATTTGGTTAAGGAAACAGTAATCATTCTCATTGGTGTGTTGGGAAAAAGATGATTTGCTCCTTCAGTTTTACTAGAGAAAAAGGTGAACTATCCTCCCAAGTTGGTTTATAGGCAAAATCAAGGATATGCTTTCAAAAATTAGTGCATCTTGTTCCTGTGACCCCTTAGGCATTATAAGGAATCTCAAAGTGTTATAAATGGATTTAGCAATTGTAACCCTAGCATAATTAATGGAATTCATGGCATTTTTTTCCTTGTGGTAATGACAATTTAAGCCATACAAATAGACTTCTTATTTATACTTTCATTTTTTTCATGGGGCAATTTCTCTTGATCCAATATAATCATTATATATTAAGTCCTAAGCCCAAGAAGACCCTGTGCAATCCCACTGCAAGGAGGTACTTTCTATGCCTCTTGTTCACATCTATATTCCATCCCATCAGTGTTTACTGGCCCAGTTGGGCTTTCTCTAACATCATCTCCCAGAACATGGCTTGCCAATGTCTGCATGCATTCTCATTTCCAGAATTCCAGCCTCATACCTCAAGTGTCATTTGTGCAGCCCAGGTTTTCTTATTACAGTGTTTATTGCTGTCACTGCTCCATCATTTCTTATTTATCTGACTCAACTCCAGGTAGTTTTTGCTCAATCTCTGGCAGGTTGTTAACCAGCATGTGTGTTTGGGGCAACAATTCATTCATCCATTTTGACATCCACACCTGACATGTTCATTAATGCCCAACACAAATTTCTCAGATTCCAGATCTGTTTGGTGTCTCTATATTCGTTTTCATATCCAGCTCTTTAAGGCAAAATATATTTCATGTAAATGTCACTTTTTTTCAAATAGTTCACATGTTCTATAGAAGAACCATATGTCTTACAGAAATGATGCCCTTTTAGGTCTGTATCCAAACATAGCTTGTCAATGACCACTTACAAATTCTAAGTCAGCTTGTAAGCTTTTACACTTTTTCTGAAATGTTTTCTTTAGGGCTTGTAAACTTCTTCCCGTGTTATTGCTTACTAGCTGTACCCCTGTGTTCTTTTCTTGACATTAACTACAACCACCTCACCAACTTTTTATTGCCCTTTCAATTCATCACATTCAGCTGAGCTTTTGCCTCAGGGGAGTACTTCCTTCCTATGTCTGTTTATTGGGTTTGAGGCTATCTCTGTCAGAGAAATTCCTCTGCCTTGGATTTTTTTGTTTGCTAAGCTTTTAGAACATCAGTTATAATCAGTTATTTGGATAGCTACATTGATAAAGAAATAGTATTCGTAATTTTATATAATTAACTATTTATATTCTGATACTATGCGTTACTTACTTAAAGATGAGCACAGAATCTCAGGAGAGGTATATGGACAGGTAAATAAATTGTAGCCTGGTCTGTGTGACTTAAGAGCTATTGTTTTTCCTTGTTTTCACAGTTGTCATGGTTACTAGAGTCTTAGGCCAGAGGCCTGACTTGGGGGTCCCAATGGACCAGTCTCTGCCATTTGCCCCAGTTGACCAAACAGGTGATGAGTGGTGGTGAAGGTGGCAATTTATCTCTGTGTGGCTACACTGGGGAGAAAAAACAGAAGTTTAGTGACTGAAAATCTGTCTCTCTGAGGTGTTAATAAAAAATCTTGGGGTTATGTAGGCAAGGAACAAAATGGTGAGGGACAAGAAGCATACATAATCAAATACTCTTGGTTAAACTGGTCTAGTTGATCATTTTCTCAGGATTGGTCATTCATGATTTTGCTGGTACCTGGAAACATGATTACCTACAAGGCTCACTGTTCCTGGAACTTGAGATAAGTTGAAAAATAGAGATGACTCAAAGATCAGGCTAGAGGAACAAATGGAGATGCTTAGGACAATGACTGGGTCCTCCTTCAGATTTGGGGTAATGACTGCAGACTTCTATGCACTACTCTTGTAGTCTGGCACAGGATGAAGTAAAAACTAATGGTTGACAATCTGTTGATTATGATGTACCTGTAAATCTTAAAAATATCTTTACTTTTATATTGACATCTTCAGCCTTGAAGGTGGGATTAGGTAAATGTAGAACTAATCAACATTATAGTACCAGTTTTTAGATGAATATTTCATAAATGATTAACATGTCTACATACAGAGTTGAGCAGGAATCTGACCCAAAGTTTAAGGTAGCAAAAGGAGACAGATATAATATAAAGGCAAAGATGTCAGACTTTTATCTGCTTTTAGTTAACATTGTACATCTACAGTCCCAAGCAAAGTGTCACTGGTTTTAGCAAAAACAGCATTAAGTCTTTATTACAGAAATGTTATTTCACGATTCTTAACATTTAGTGAGTGCTTCCTGTATGGTAGGACCTCTATTAAGGGTTTACATAAACTATGTCATTTGATTCGCTAAGTGTCCCTTCAAAGTAGATTCTGTTTTTATCTCTCTTTTATAGACAAGAAACAGAGAATCAAGGGGGTAAATGACTTTGGGACATATAGCCATTAAATGATAAATATTGGCATCTAGGCAGCATAGATTCAGAATCCACATTCCTCAAACTTCACTCCATATTTCTTCTTATAATGATAGCTAATATATATTATGTACTTATATGAGCCATATATACAGTATCATTAAGTGATATGCAGTGTCACACAAGTCCCCATGCATTCATTAGTTCATTAATTCATTCCACCAGTCCTTGGAGATCAGGTAACCTTATTAATTTTCTTTTACAGATGAAGAAACTGAGTCTTAGAGAAAATAAGTATTGTCTACAAAGTGATTCAGCTAGTAAGTAACAGACAGGAGTTTAATTTATATGCTCAACAACTATGCTATACTGTAGCAGTCAATAATTAAAAACTAAAAATAACTGAAACTGAACTATGAATTCTAATATCTATAAACAAAATCATACCTTTCAATCCTGCTGCTTGTGGAATGTATTAAATAGAAGATATTTGGATATATCACCAATATCGATAATTTATATGTAGTTATTCCTGGGATTAAAAAATGAGAGGAATTCCCAAGTAGCAGGAAAGAAATACCTTTCTTCATTAATAAAACTGGTTTATGGGGCTGGGGTTGTGGCTCAGAGGTAGACTGCTCGCCTACCATGTGTGAGGCACTGGGTTCAATCCTCAGCACCACATTAAAAATAAAGATATTGTGTCCACCTATAACTAAAAAAAAGAAAATGGTTTACTAAAGAATGTCAGATAATCTTGTCAGAGATAGCATTAAGGTGGGGTAGAATAGAGTGTCATGTGTAGTCCTAGGAAAAGTGACTATCTAAAAATGTGTGTTTTGGGGGATATACTAACAACAAAAGAAATGGTGACAAACTGTAGTTTTGATCCTTGCAAAATAGAAATATAAGTGTTATTTTGCACTTAAGGAAAATTATTCAATTTCCTTTTATAAATTTAGTTGATTTTTTCCTGTTATCCTGTAAATGCAGGAGAGTTGAATTGCAAGCCAGATCCTAATGATATAATGTTCATTTGTTTTAAAAGTAATATCTGTTGTTAGGAGATTATGTACTTCAAACATTTTTAGTTCTTGATTTACTTTTCATTTAATATCGTATACTCTACCTCTCTAGCTTCAAGAGGATTTTCATTTCTAAATATTCATGCCTAATGTATAAATGTGATTATGTATTTTCAAGCACATATAAAATTAATAAATGTTGCATTATATAATTTAACAAAAATAGGTGAAGGAGGTGAGCAAAAGAAAAGATGAAGCAGGTGATTGTATTATTATAATACCTCTTTTCCTCCCATCTCTCTCCTTCTAAAATCAGCCCGTTAGGATCTATCCGTACCTATTTGTCAAGGAGATATTTGTACATTGAAGAAACATGATATTTAATAGCAGAAGCTAAGAATGATGTAGAGCTAGTACCTGATGCCCAAAGAGGACAGGCCAGGTTGGGTTTACATAATGGGAGGTATAAAGGCCCTGGGTAGTAGAGGAATATGTGGCATTAACTGTGAGAAGACCAATAAAGAGAAAAGAAAAAGGAAGAGATAGATTTTATCTACTTCAGAATCATTGTTAGGCATTATTTATTTCTACTTCTGAGAACATTCAAATTATCTGGAAGAGTTAAAATACTTTACAATACTAGAGTTTGGATTGTGAGATTTCTACTTTTTAACTTACTGGTGTTAGAAAGGATTTGGTATTTCCTGCCAGAATTCTCTTGGAATCTTCCACTGGCGCAGCCCTAGAAATACTAACTTTGAAAAATGGCATTTGGATGGCAGTCCCTGACATAGCCACTCTTGAATTTCTACTAAAATACCTATGAAGACATAGAAAAATGATGATAACTCACAAGAATACTGATAACTCAGAATGGCAGTGAAATTATTGCCATAAACAGGGAGAAACTTCCACTAGTTAAAAATCAGTAAGCAATGAATTGAAAAGTGCAATCCATGAGCTTCCCATACTATGCTGCTAGAAATTTGGTAAGCTAAACATTGAAAACATGAAACTAAGATATGTTCCCATACAGTCTAAATCCTGGTTCCAAAACACTGTGTGGTAGACATATTTTACATTGCTAGCAGACTGGACTCCCCCTCCCCTGCCAAATATTTTGCTTTTCTTCCTAAATGTACGTGGCAACTGGAACTCCTAGAAAACAATGAAGAAAAGTGGCAAATAGAAATGGCTTTGGAATTTTGAATATGAAGTAGTAGTGAATCTTTTTTTCAAAATTCAGTCTCCACAAACACATTACTGTAAGTAGGAACAGAAAAGAAATGCATACCAGGGATTCTAATTTTTTGTGTGTATTGCATTGGTTCAGATTTTCAACAAAGAAGGCATTTGGGTCAGGAAGAGGATCTAATCTTCCATCAAAGAAGGTACATTAGATAAATCAAGTTAGACACTGAGATCAGGCCACTGAGAGCATATATATCTACATGTTGTCCAACTGTATATCTGAGAAAGGAATATACCTAATAGCCAGGTTGAGCTTAGTTTAGAAAATTGTTTTCTCCTAACTATTGGCTAAAATGGGATCAAGATAGATTGCAACTCCTTTAAAAATAATCAATAAAGAAAAATTATGGAGCATTCAGAAAACTTGCAAACAGGCTTAAAGCAAGATTTTTCTGCATATTTAGAGTAAGAAGACGTTTCTGAAAATGAGTTTTAAAGGAATCAGAAAAATATTAGAATTTTTTATTTTGGCTAAAATGCATAAAGACATAGCTTTTTTGAAGGAGAAATCAAAGTGGCAAATATTCATAACCTTTTGTGAGGTCACAGACTGTTTTTAAAATTTGATGAAATTTCCATATCCTTTCCCTACATAAGACAAATTTATAAATTTGCTCATTTTTTTCCATTCGGTTTCTGGTGTTTGATATATCATCTGAAACTTGTCTGTGAACTTCAGTTTAAGAGCTTTTGCCATAATAAAAACATAGGTGAATATGCTAAGAATGAGACTATTGAAAATGAGAGACCCAACTCATGAGGGAGAAGATAATAACTCTGAAGATAGCCAGTATAATTTGAAGTATTGCTAAGGGAAAAATAAATATAACCATACACACACACACACACACACACACACACATGTATATATGTGTGTGTGTGTTTTAAATCATAAATGCCACTTCAAATTGTATCTCTGTACCACAAATTTGTCATGCATAACCATATATTTTTGAGCACACAAATAGAGCTAATAGAAGTTATAAATAATAAGAGGTTATAAATAATAAAGAAGTAAAGCAGAAAAAAGGTAAATATGTTGATACCATAGAAGTTGAGAGTAGAATAGTGGTAATCAGAAGCTGGGGGTTTGGTGATTGGGGATAAATTACAGGTGGGCAGGAGGAATAAGTTCCAGAGTTCTGTAGTTAGATAGTTAAAAATAGTTAAAAGACAGGATTTTGAATGTTCCTAACACAAAGAAACAATACATTTTGTCGCGACCCCTTGCCCGCAAGGAAGACGCAACTCAGGAATCTTCTTTCAGCAGTTTATTCAGGCCCTTGATATTTCTTCTTCTTTCTTCTTCTCCTCTTCTCTCTCCCCCGGATGCCCTCCCAGTCTTAATAAAGCATCCCAAGCCCCAATACAAAGCTGCCGCGTGGAGCTTTCTCACAGGGTGGTGAAAATCATGTGCCAACTCTCTCAGATAAGGAGTTGTTTGTCACATACCACAGCGGAGCCAGCGCCATCTCGTAATGGCGACCATAGTCTGCAGAAACGGCAGAAGCGGCTCACCACAACATTTGAGACGATGGACATGCTAATTGCCCTGACTTGATCATTACATATTGTATAATGGTATCAAAATATCACAGTATACCCCATAAATATGTACAATTATTGTATGCCAAATAAATTTACTTTATAAACACAGAAAACAATAGTGCTTAAGAACTCATTCTGTGGAATCAGGGCAGCTCTGCCACTTATTAGTTATATGGATTTGGATAAGGTAAGTAACTCTTCTGAATCTGTTTCATGTATCTGAAACAGGAAGATTCATAGCTATGAATCAATGGGCTCTTATAAAAACTAAATGAGATAGTTGATCTAAAATGCTTACTGGTGGTTAGCAGGCTTTGTGACTAATAATATTGTTGCTACTTATTATTATGTGTGGTGGATTCTAGATGATTTTTAGTTTTTGTTATTTTCTATATTTTCCAAATTTTACACAATGAGCAGGTATTACTTTTGTAATCACAAACCATGTTATTTTAAAAATAATTGTACACAAATGGTATGTAGTATGCCATAAAAACATGGAGAGAAGCACTACAGGGTCATAGAAAGTACTGCAATGCAAATTTTTTGAACATTTTTTTTTCTGATTTGGGGCAAGAAACGTGTACTAGTTATAATAAGTTATTTCATTATAAAAGGTTGTCTTATTTATTTGTTCTTTTTAGTTATACATGACAGTAGAATGAATTTTGGTAAATAATGCATATGCAGAGTATAACTTATTCTAGTTAGGATCCCATTCTTGTGGTTATAAATGATGTGGAGTTACTCTGGCCATGTATTAAAATGTAAGATAGGAAAGTTATATCTGATTAATTCTACTGTCCTTCCTATTTACTCCCTTCCCTTCATTTATCTTTGTCTAATTCAATGGACTTCTATTCTTCCCCTTTCCACCCTCCCTTGTTTTGGGTTAGCATCCACATATCACAGAGAACATTTGGCCTTTGGTTTTTTGAGATTGACTTATTTCACTTAGCATGATATTCTGTACTTCCATCCATCTCATTCTTCTTTATTGCTAATATTCAATTGTGTATATATACCACATTTTCTTCATCATCCATTCATTCATTGAAGGGCATCTAGATTGTTTCCATAGTTTTGGCTATTGTGAATAGAGCTGCTATAAATATTGATTATTGATATGGTGGCGTCACTGTAGCATGCTGATTTTAAGTCTGTAGAGTTTAAACTGAGGAGTGGGATAACTGGGTCAAATGGTAGTTCCATTCCAAGTTTTCTAAGGAATCTCCATCCTGCTTTCCCTAGTGGTTGCACTAATTTGTAGTCACACCAACAACATGAGAGTAAAAGGTTGTCTTATTTAAATGGCATATGAGCTATATATACTCATTTTAGAGAATTGGTCCTCTACAGAAGAGTATAAAAAGTTAAGTTTCTCTTGTTTTGGAAAATGATAATTGGTGTGTTTTATGTACACTTTTTTCCATCTATGTTTTTGACCCTGTTGAGATGATATCAAATTAAATTTCCACATCCTACTTTTTTGTAAACTAATATTTGGGAGAACTTATTCATGCAATTGAAACCTTCCAAAACATTATTTTTAATAGCTGTTTATGTGACTCAGCCATTCTGTAATTGATATATGCCTATATTGTTCGTGATGTTTTTCCATTACAAATAGGACTTTTTATTTGTCACTATTACAAATCTGCATTTTAAACAGATTCTTGAACTGGTGGTTCATATCCATTTACTTGTTCAACTTTAGTGCCTGTCCCATCCTCAGTAGCATTACTAGAATGACTACCTTTACCATGAAAACTTCATGAGTTTTCTTAATTAAAGCTTGAGCTTCCTCAGCAATTTTACTTTCCTACCAAAGACATCACGAAGAGGATAAATAGACTGGTAAGCCTATTTATCTGTGTCTTTCCCAATGCTGTCTTGACCACTTCTTTCAAGTCCTTTGTCTGTACCTCCGGAGTCATGCTTTCCATCATTTTTTTCCAGATTTGATGGATCTATTATTGCTGAGCATAAAAGGTCTTCCATATCTGAATGTTGCATATTTTTTGTAAGGGCAACACAAAACAAATGCAGCAAATAACCATAGGTAGTCTTGACGTGAACATGAACTTCAATCATGGTCTGCCATTTTTTTTTACCATGGCACACATTTTGTCATGGGTAAGATCCATGCAATGAAAGTCAGGCAGTTTTTGCCCTGAACTTCCTTAGCAATTAACATGAATTTTCTCAATGCAATTTCATCATTCTGCATATTGGCCAAAGATCATTTCAGGCACATGACTTTTGAGGCCATCAGATGCAATTTTGGTTACTTGAGTGTTCATGACTAATGTTTTTCCAATATTTCTTATATTGAACATAGCCAATGCTTTCATATCATACCAATCTGTCTTAGAAAATGCATCAGTCACTTTCCTGTTAGCTCTCTTCTTGCCACCTTTCATAAGGCACCTGTTCTTGCCAACCTCCATGGTGCTTTTCATAAAACTAAAAGCTGTTCATGATTTTGTTATGTTTGATGTTCCAACAAACATACATGTATATGACGCTTTTTTTCTGAATTTCATATCATTTCCCTATAATTGATCCTTAAAATGAGAAATATTAGGTCAAAATGAAGCATATTTTAAATAAAATTAAAAGCATAACATTCTTGATGTATCATGATGCTTTCTAAAAAGGTTTTTAGCAATTTATAATCCTCCTCCAACCACTTCCTTAACTCTCCTGTCTTAGCATTCCCTTAGCAAAATATTTAACAATAATTCTCTATTAATTTAATTTAAAAAAATTTAAGTTGTTTTAACTTCCATAATTTTGCCTATCCCCTTGAACATCTATTTTTTAATACCTATATTTTATTTATTTATTTTTTTGTGGTGCTGAGGATCAAACCCAGGGCTTCACATAGGCTAGGTGAGTGCTCTATAACTGAGGCACAATCCCAGCCCTGAACATCTATTTAAAATGATTATTGTCCAATTGCAGTGCCTTCTCTATGAATTGTCCATATGTGACTTTTGCCATTTGGGGAGCTTGTTTTGTAATATTTAGTTATTCCTTTGTTACTTGGAAAAAAACTATATAATCTGAATGCATTTGCATATTTAAGAAAGAAAACTTTGTTTTAAAGTATCTAAAAGTTTATAATATTTTTGACCAGTGAGACTAGAGATCATAGTTCTTTTATGGCAGCAAGAAAATGGAAAAAAAGTTTCACAGAACAATATCTAAATGCTGGTCCTGAGAGATTTTGTGATTTCTCACCAAGGCTTTCCTTCAAACATGTGAAAATTAACATATCATCTGTTTTAATCCATAAATATACTCTTCAGCAATAGTTTTCACTTGAAAACTGTGTCATACTTGCTGAGCCAAACATTTTTTTATTTGTTCTGTTCTCCTTTCTTAGTAGACCCAGAATGGACTGGATACTTTCCAAGACTGAAATTAAATATGATCTTACAGGATCTCAGTTCTTGGAAATTTTGTGAATGTGTATGTAACTATTGTGACAGGGCAAGAATGTAGTCTAGCCAGAGGATAAAATTCTCAATTAGGGTGTCCCTGGCATTCTTTTCTCAAGTTTTTTTTCAACATTTTCATGCATATATTCAGAAATAAAACCTCTGGCATTGCTCTTACTGAGGCAATTTGCTTGTGCTCTTCCACAGACTTTCTCAGTCTCTGTGGTTCCTACAAATAAAGCCCAAGTTTGTTCATTGAAAGCATATTCTACACTAAGGTTAGCTAATGCTATGTTATGCATTCCTTGATACTATGCTTTTTATTTTCATCCATTTTCACATGCACCATTAGTTTTCTCTTATTCTCCCCGACCTTTAGTAGTTTCCTGTACCTTAATTCTTCCATTTCATTCCCTGTTGAATTTATTTCCCTTCTATCCAAAAGATAAAGCTAAATATCCACAAGAACCCATCCAAGAGTATTTTTTGAACTATGGGTTATGACCCATTAGTGGGTTGTAAAATCAATTTAGAAGGTTGCAACCAGCACTTCTAAAATGACATAAAATAGAATATATCAGAGTATATCACATATAGTAAGGCAATTACCTTTTCATGAAACAAACATAGGAGTATACGGGGTCCAATCTAAAATGTATTTTACTCTGTGGGTCAAAGTAAAAAATGTTCAAGAAACAGTTTGGTAAAACACATTTTAGGATGCAGACATAGATTGAGACTCAATTTAAGGGCTTGAAAGTCAGGTAGCTGCCCTGGGTGCCAATTGGTATATTTGAAAACATTTCACAGATACAAAAATATCACTAGGGCTATAAACAGATGGAGAACATTGCATTTACTGGACTCTTCTCTAGGACAGCAGTGCATGTGAATAAGGTGGATGACTTTGTAGATATGATTGCATATCTTAGAGCAGCAGGCAGAGAGACTGTCTTGCTTCTAATGAATTGTACATCCACATATTTCTCCATCTGCACATAGTGTTTGGTCCGTCTTCTCAATAGATGTTGAACCATTATTTAAAGAAATTTGGGGGCACCAAATTATTAGCCTGCTAAGTTGCTCATATATCTTGGCTCAGATCTGTGTAGTCCCTAAATGAGAGAAAAAATTGCTATTGTAAGAAATATATATTTGCTGGTTAGGATAGCAAGATTTGTTACCCATAATCCTGCAAGTTTCAGTGACTTAGCACAATAGAAAATTACTTCCCATTCATGTAGTAGTCCATTGCAGGTGTGAGTAAGTAAGGGAGTAGCTTGCCTCCAAAGGTGATTCATGAATCCAGATTGTTTCTATGCTGTGACTCTTTCATAAGGCTTTCAGAATCTCTTCTCTACCCAGCCCAAGGATGGAAGTTAGTGTAGAAGTCATACCCACTTACTAAATCTTCCCATCTGGAAGTGATACCCATCATTTCTGTTCACATTCCACTAGCAAGAACAAGTTACTTGGTCACACCTGGATCCAAGAAAGGACTTGGAAGTAAAGGTCCTCATTTCCTCCCCCTAGCACCATCGCATGTTGTAGGGTGTGTATAGATTTTGATGAATAACTATTTTTTTTTTAGTCACGGTAAGTTATAGTAGTCACAAGAATCCTCCAGAAATTCCCAACACAGGTTTGGAGAACAAATCACTACTCCTCTTACCATTTCTATGCTCTTTTGCAAAATGACAGGTTGTGTTGACCATTGGTGCATACATACTTTTTTATTAATAAAAATAGGCCATTTCATTTTCTATCTTACTTAGGTTGTCATTGGGGCATCTTCACATTTAGCTGCATATTATTTTTAGTTTAAAATGAATGTAATTGGCAAGCATGAAGTGTATAAGGTAGTAAATCCTAAATTGTAGGCAGCTACCTCATTTATTCAGCTGCTGAGTTCCATTTGGTTGACCAGACAGAGTACTTTGCATTGTATGATTTGTGATATCTGGATGCAATAGAATGGTTTTAAGTTCTTATTAAACAGAAAACTTAAAAAGATTTAAATGAAAAGCCAGTAATATCAAAATCATTACAATCTGGTTTAGATAAACAGTCACCTGAATGAATTAAATATAAACATTTATTTGGGGAAGAAAGCACTTGTGTAGAAATTGCTCTTATTATTATTTAAGCTTATGAGTACCAAAATAGTTCATAATTATGAATAACAATTGTTGGCAAGTGTGCTATTGCTTTATTAGAATTCTTGCCCAGAATTGGTATGGTGCTATTACTTATTGCTTTATTTTTCTTCTCTGATTATCAGAACAAAACATTGAAATTGAAATCCTCTAATAGCAATTAGAATTTTCATCAAGATACCTGTCAACAGTGTGGCTATGGAAAATCGTGTTGCTTCTATGTGAAATGTAATGTGAAAATATCTTCAAAATAATGAATTTAGGAGATTTGTTGAATGACTACTGATAAAATGACTTTGCTTCACTGAAATTATTCTAACATTAAATTTATATAATTAATTATTTTCTCTTTTTTCTTTTGTTTCCTGTTCTAGGTTAGTGAGCAGGTTAATTAAATGCTAATATTAAATTTACTTGAGTATGCAAAAAAGAGTAGCCATGTACACTGTTGTTTACATGGCACAGTAGAAGTCTGTTTAATGAGAGGTATGGACCTGTGGGTTTCTTGGTATAATCTGACTCTCTGAATGTTGATTCTTATTTAACAAATGACCAAAAAAAAAAAAAAGCCAGCCAAAAATAGTCACATGTGATATAGAATATACTCATTTCACAAATAATTGATCAATAACCATCCTGAATTTAATTATTATTTTATATCAGTGTTTTCAATATTTTCACATTGAAATAATAGTTCTATGAATCTGAAACATTTCACATGAAAGGATCCTGCATGGAAATAAATTAGGAAACTGCTGAATATTCTCTCATAGATGATAATCATAATGCATGTTAGCATTTTAAGGGGTTTAAGAAATTTGTTATTTAAGCAGCCTATTTGACTTTTTAAATCTAAAGATCTTTATTTATTTTAGTCAAATAATTTTGTTTAATAAGTTTTAACTCTAATACTTCGATGTCTCCCAAACTCTTTTTTTCTTATAAGGGGGGAAAAATAATCCTTACAGTTGTTAAAGGGCAAAATTGTTTTCACTTGTAATACTGAAGTTGAAGTATATATTGAAAATAACATCTCACAAGTTTTCAAACAAAAACTGGCATAAGCATGAATGTATAATAGAATATTATTTGGCCATAAATAGATTATATTCTGACACATGTTATAACATTGATAAAGCTTGAAGACATATTAAGTGAAAGGAGCCAGTTACATAATTCCATATACTATATGATTTAATTTATACAACATGTCAAGAATAAGAAAATCTATAAAGATAAAAAGTAGGTTTATGATTGCTTAGGACTAGTGAGAGAGAAGGCTAGGAGGATGACAGCTAAAGAACATCTGTGTCTTTCTTGTAACTAAAGTGTTGGATAGTTAGCTGTGGTAATGATTACACATATCTGTGAATATACAGAAAACATTGAATTGCATACTTAAGATAGATGGATTGTATTGTATGTGAATTATATATTAAAACTCTTAAAGTAGTAATCACCACTTGGTAAATATGTAAATGTCCAAAAGCTCTTCTTTTGAAATGCGGAGAAGATTTTTAAATAAATGGGTTTATCCTGATAAAGCTGCTCACTATTCAATGATGTTCAGTCTAAATCATTAATAGCAATATCATTCACTTCAAAATTGATATACCATGTTATTATTTTATAGGCTATGTGTAGATAGATATTTGTTCATGTGTAGATATACATATTTTTACTTAAACTGGTTTGCAATACCATGTAAAGTTTTGCCAGTATATTTTCCAAAAGTTCTAGTAGTAATATAAAATAATATAAATATGTTATTATTTCTGATTTGTGGCAATTAAAAACAAAATGAATAACCTGATAAAAGACATGGGAAGAATTTGGGACTCCATATTTAGTTGCAATTATTGAAGAAAGGAAGACCACTTTCATATTCTGATTTTTTGTTTGTTTGCTTTGGTTCTTATCTCATGTGGTCTTTTATCTCAGTCTCCTTTGCTGATTCCTCCTTTCTTGAATCTCATAACATTGGAGTGCACCAGGACTTACTCTTTGGACCCATTCTCATTTCTATCTGTATTGATTTCCTCAGGATCTCATCTAGTTTTATGATTTTAAATATCGTTATGTTGATTACTTCATAATTTGTATCTCCAGAATTCTCTCCAGAACTCCAGATTGGTATGACTGATTTTCCATACTCATCATCTCCATCTGCATGTCTAATAAATATCACATACTTAACATATCCCAAACTAAACTGATCTTTCTTCCAAATCCATCTACATATCCATCCCATCTTCACTTTCAGTTAATGGCTAATCTTTCTTGTTTCTCAGGTTAAAATCTTTGAGTTACCTTGATTGATCTTTTCTTGTACTTAAGGTATGCTGGAGCCTTTGGGCCTTTGCACTAGCTATTCCTTCTATCTATACTGTACTTCCCTAATACTTGTATGCTTTCCTCCAACACCCTGCTCAAGTCTTTGTTCATATATCACCTTCCTTCTTAGTATGGGTTTTATCAACCATGCAACTTACAATCCCAACCACTCAATACCACTGATACCCTGCCTACTGGTTTCCATGATACCATCATCTAAATTACTGTAAAACTTACATGTTAATGTTTGACTGTCTTCACTAGAATGTAAACTTCATGTATGCAGAGATTTTTATTTTTAAAATTTGGTCTCTTTATTTATCCAGCACATAACACACTGCTAGCATTTTATAAATATTTGTTGAATGAACAAATGATAGTATGTATGCAAGATGTTGGTATTATTTTAATGACCCTAATAATAGTTCCTCATATTTGGAAATAGCTGATGTGAATTTCCAAAACAAACAATCAAATCACATCCTTTTATAGACTGTTTGGTATGTGTTTTCTTATTAGACCAATATGTACAATTATAATAATCACCAAGCATCTGTTCTTTAACTACATACCCTCTCCATTCATAGTCATTGCCAAGTCAAATTAAGTGCCAAATTGTAATCTTTGTCACCTACTCAAAATATTTTCAATTTGTATAAGTCCTCTAATAGAAAGAAAGCAAGTGTTTTGATTTCTGGATTTTCAAAAATCTTTCTTTTTTAAATATCTCCCATAAACAGTTTAAAAAGTAAAATCAAGAACATTTGGCATTAAAGTTTCTATCATGATAATATTTAATTATCATTCATATTTCACATTTAAAAAATTCTCAGGATTTTTTCTCTTATATATGTTAGCTTGTCCCTTAAAGTAGATGGTTTACAACCTCACAAAGAAAACAAAATGATATATGTGCACAACTAATTAATTAATTAGCACAATTAATTAATCTTTCTATGGGGATTTTAATTTCAGAATTTGGGACTTAAGTGACTCTTATATTTTAGTTGTCAACCTTGGAGTTTCGTTAGTCTAAATTTTACATTTCATTTATAAAAATGTGCCTATTCTAAAGAGGCAGCACTATCTATACATTACGTGATGTCTAGTAGGAAATCCTAGCTTAGGATTCCCTTTCCTTGGTCTTATTTCTAGCAATTTCATTAACATAATATGTGATCTCAGGCTAATTATTTAATTTCTGTGCTTTGGGTTGATTTTTTAAAATTTAAGAATACAGAGAAATATTCTTCTGTACATGTTTAGATAAGACATTAATGTGGGTTTGACAGAACATAGGTTTTTGAGTCATATAGACCTGGATTCAAATCTTGATTCAACCATTAAGTAGCTTTGGCATTTTAGGGAAGTCTGTGGCATTGATTCTTGTTTCTGTCCTCTGTGAAATGGCAATAAGACCTACTTTATAAGGTTGTGAAGATTAGAAAATAATTTTAAAAGTTCAAAGCATAGTTACCCATACTAAACTTATTTCTCTGCCTTGTTCTCCATCTGCCTTTGTTCTAGATATAAATGTTAGGTGAAACGTTAAATTTTATAAATGCTTACAGTGCCTGTCATTTAGTAGGTGCTAAAAATAGTAGTTCCCTTGGATATGCTGCAAGATAATTGAGGTTACTTAATAAGCAAGGTTGTTATAATAGTGGGAAAGGAAAATGAGGAAATTAGAAAAATAAATTTTTAAAGGAAAACATTGGTAAATACAATGATTATTCACATTTAACATAATGTTACATTGGTTTCACCTTCCCAAATGCCTAAAATATCCAAAAATAAGTCTCTGCTCCATAGATAAGCCCATTATCTTACTGAGCCTACATTTTTGCACAGATTTCATGAGATATGTAATATAATCTCATTACTTAGAAAAATATTCACATTATCAACTCCAGTACTTTGTCCAACACATTTGACAATGAGAAGAGTTTCTATTGCTAATTGGAATTAAGTGTATTGTTTTCAAGGTTCACTGGCCCCTTGGAAATAAAAATCTTAGAGGAACATGTGTCTTTATTAATAGGAATCAGTTAATTTTAACAACTTCATGTATGCCTCCTTTTACATGCTCCTACAGAAAAAGGAATAGCACATATGAAGAGGAAAGACCAGTTAGCAAGTTCATTATTATGGTCCTATTGCAGTATTTGTTTTTAACATATCTTGCCTTGATTTAGTTCACTGTTAGTCATGAGTTAACAGCAATGTGTTCCAAATCACATATAAGCATTAAAAAACTTCAAATAACTTATTTTCTCATTTTTCATCTTACTCTGGAATAAGATGGGTAAATACTGTTTCCCCCTTTGTTTCATGAATACTTCTATTCCTATGGCTTTTAAAAAGATGTGTAAATATAGCTTCATAGTATGATGCGTGATGATTTAGTATTTTTAGCTAAATTAGAAAGCCTGATATATAATCACATAGTACTTTCTACAATTTCAGATTTGGGGGTAAGGAATATTTTCACCTATTTGTGAAAATAAAAAGATGTAAAGTAAGATTTTTTAAAACCCCATTATCCAAAAGGAAATAAGTAGGTAAGAAAATAGCTGAATGAAATAGGGATTCTAAGACCTTAAGTTTTGAGATTGTGTTTCTGTTTCTTCTTTTATATTTTAAAATGAAAGAGTACTGCTTCCTTAAAGTGAATGTAGTTACCTTCTAAGTTGCAGTTACCCCAAACAAGATAAACTAACAAATACTTGGTTTCAATTGGAAAATTGTACATAAAACCTGTTTCATGAAAGTAGCTTTTAATTTTTGATATTCAACTTAACAGGTCAGTTCAACAAACATTGACTCTGAGCGGTCTACCATGGTGTTTAAGAGCATAGGCTTTACAATCAAATAGACCTGGTTTGGTTTCCCATGCCACAATTTACTGTTTTTCATAGCATTATTCAACCACTAACCATCTTAGTTTATTCAATTGAAGAATTGAATTGTGTGCTTTCAGTACCTACTTTGCAAGGATCTAGTGAGAATTCGACAGGAAAGTGTGGAGGTGTCATGTGCGCATGTGCCTGGTTATAGTAATCATTCAATAAATGATGACTGTTAATAAAACTATATGCTGAAATTTATGTGCTGCTTATACAAAGATTAAAAAGAGATAATCCAATACCGAACATTAAAAAACTTAAGAAACCTACATATAATACAATATTGATATAATCTAATATTGAGCCTTAAGAAAACTAGGAGAAAAGTATGTATTGAGACATGGCTCTAATGTAGCTAGCTTGACAACACATTCCAATCAGCCACATTACTTGTCTACAGTGCACATTTTATAGAAAATAAATATTATACAAGGGATGCCAAATGAGCTCTACATATGTGAATGTTCAAGAACATGTGAGTTTTCTAGCCCATACCATAAAAGTCCTAATAAGGTGTAAGTTGGTCATGGTCTTATAGTACGAAATATCCTACTTATAAAATGTATTTTGAAGAAATTCCTTATAACCTTACATCTTTAGAGTAAGATCAAAATTTTAAAAAGAAATTTTACTTTGCTTCAAAGCAAAATTTAAAAATAAAACTAGCATTTTGAAAACAGGTATGCTTTTTTAAAAAAATAAAAAGCAATTTATTACTTTTGATTGCCATGTGTTGACTTCATACAAATAATATGGATATAGGCTATTCAATGTTTATTTATTTATTTATTTATTTTTGCATTACTATTCTTAATGTTTTTAAGGCTCAGAAGCATCACATGAAAAACTTGGGAGAGGCTAAAAGAGCAGCCTTGAGTTTCTCCAGGTTTATTGATCAATCACTGCTTATTACTGTATAGTTGAAAGACAGCTCTTCAGAATGAAGTCAAATGTATATAAATAACACAAACAGAATATGATTTATTTTATGCAAAAATTACATTTCTGTTAATAAAGTAAATATTAAAAATAATGTTATTGTTATAGCACTGAGAGTTAATTTCTCAAAAGCAAAGAACGTGTGGGGTGTACCATAGGCCCTGATAAGTTAAAGAACATTAACTTTGTAATGCATTATATAGTAGGTGCCCAAAGATAGATGTTTTCTATATAATCTACTCTCCTTCTGCATTCATCAGCTGATAGAGCTACATGAATATCATTAGAAGGATGCCAAATCCTTCTTAAGCCCAATTTACAAAATTCAGTTTTCCAATTAATTTAGCATTATATTCAGAAAGAGCCCTCTGTCAACTAGCAAGATTTGATTGCCAAATCAGTGCTCATGATGGTTACCCTCAAGCTTTTGCAAATTTCCTCTGAATCAGAAGAAAATTCATTTATTGTCTAGTGTAATATTTACACGTTGACTCTATTTTGATCTTTTCTTTAGCAATATATAATTCCTGGATAGAACATTAGGTATATTTATAAATAATGCATCTGGCCCTCTTGAGTGTCTTGTAAAGGAGTTCTGAAGACAATTGTAAAATAAAAGTTTAAATAAAAAGTGTTCAGCAACTCCAATATTGTAAAAAATAGATGCTTACCTTCCATGATGTCCACATTGAATGGTCTCTTTCTCTGTGTATACCTGAGCAGTTACACAGATGAGGAAGTCTTAGCCCTATCCTGAAGGATTTAATAGTCTGGTTGAGGATATTAGCAAGTGAAAAGGTTTTTATATACACTGTGGTAAGTGGTCTCTCAGAAGAAAATATAGGTGCTATGGGAACCCAAAGGAAGGGCAGATAAACAAAGTAGAGAGGACTTTATAAATTGGTAGAGAAACACATTTTGTTAGATAAGTTCTAAGATACACCTGTTACAAAGTGTATCATAATATCTATACTTATAATTCATCTTTTGGCATCCTCTCAAGTAACTAACCTGTTGCTTAAGTATTCCAAATGAAAAACAGAGATTGTTGAGTTTTCTCTCTCCCAAGATTGAGAAACTTTTATTCAGCCTCTCTGTTATAATACTCTGAATCCAAGCTAACTGACTTAAAATAAGATGAACAATGAATCAAGAAAATAGGGCCTGGGGTTTTGGCTCAGGGGGGCTGGGGTTGTGTGGCTCAGGTAGGGTGCTCTCCTACCATGCATGAGGTATTGGGTTCAATCCTCAGTACCACATAAAATAAAGATATTGTGTCCACTTATAACTAAAAAATAAATATTAAAAAATAGGGTTAGGTTTCTAGATATAATAGACATTCATTTTTATGAGTATAAATATTTATTTTTTTCTCCCATATACTTCAGCCATAATGCATGCTCTAATGTGTTCCTGATGTTCCTGATAGTACGAATCATAAGTTCAGTCATCCCAAATAACCAAGCAAGCTGAACTTGACATTAGCACATCTAATATATGCTTTGTAGCAAAACTTATGATCTCCATTTCCTTTTCATTCTCCATTTCTCTTTATTGAACTTTTTTAGGGATGACTATTTTGCTTGGGTTGTAAATTGAACAGCAATGAGAATGAGAGGGATTAGCCTGTGTTCCAGACAGACAAGATTAGGCTGTAGAAATCAAAAGGTGTCCAGGGACAGTTATACTGAAGAGAGTTGAAGGAATATTCTTTCTCTCTGACCTGAGCCAATAGGTCTACCTGAATTAATTCAGCTGGCCAGCTATTTAAAAAATGCCATCTGGGTAAAATTTATTCAAAGGAAAACTGTGCTACCTTGAACACACTCTATAGATAGGCTTATATTTCACATAGCCCACATTGACTCTAGAGAAAAGGATAACCACAGTGATTTTTAATCATTAATTTAACAAATTTCCAAATCACAAGTAAGCAACATGGGGATGTGCTTTTTCCCTTCTTGCCATCATTACCCATAAACCATGGATATTTTGAAGTATAGAATCAATTCATTTTAATGAATATTTCTTAAATGTCTCTTATCTGGCTGGGCACAATCAGGAGCCACTTGTCAAAAGAAACTAACTTTATTTTTAGAACCACACACGCCAAACAAAACAGCCTCTCAGGAAAAACCCTCAGAGCCTCAACTGCCACCACCGGCTTTTTACAAGCCTCTCTCTCCCACCCAAGCTTCTTTCCACCTCCCACAATCCTCCTGCTCTTGAGGCCGATTGGCTGGGTCACGTGGGCGGAGCCAAAAAAGTCCCCCAATGAGCAGCTCCGTGGTCTGAAAGGGCAGGGAAACAGTCCAATGAGCATCACCGCAGAGGAGCCAATCAGCTAGATGTTGCTGGGGCCGAGGAGCCAATCAGCTAGATGTTGCTGGGGCCGCTGTGAGCCAATCATCAGCCGGCAGCTGGAAGTTTGCTGGCAGCTGGAAGTTTGCTGGGGCCCCTTCGGCTGTGGCTCTCAACATCTCCCCCTCTCTGTTTAAACAACAAGCATGTGGCTTAGGGACCGTGTCTGTTAGGCAGTCCAATTCAACATATGGTCCTTACCCGTCATCGGATGAACTGACCTCTAGGCGTCAGCCTCCTGTCTTAGGTTGGTACCACTGCAATTGGATCATACCCGTCACTGACTACCGGTCCAGCATACAGCTATACTTGTGGATAGGCCTTTGCACCAGTGGGGGGGTGAGGTTCTTTGCCTCACCTCTGTTGGACCCCAAATTTTAGACCATCACTAGTAGAGGAGGATGCAAAATGCCATGACATTAAGCCAATTGAGGGCTCCTTTGAAAAATTGTACCACCGGTGACATCATCAGCAAAAATACCCCAACACTACCAAAAGTCGCTGCACCAACAGATAGTTCACAATGCATACAGGTGAGCTCACAATGTGTCCAGGCAAGTTCTGCAAGCAGTTCAGTGATGGCTATTGTAGAAGCTGTAGATTGGTTTTATCTTTGACTTCACCAGCACTGGGATGAAGATAGGAATTCTGGCAATAATGGCTAAAGAAAAAATTATGTAACATTACAGAAGGCACTAAAAGAAAACAATTTTCTTAACAATTTACATTATCTTTAAGAGAATTATTAAATATAATGAAAAGGAAAGGTGAAAGTAAACAAACAGATCTGTTAACCTTCTTTTTTGTTTACATATTAAAACAATCCTCAACAGTTGTTTACCCAATTTAAATTAAACCATATAAATCACGTGAAAAAAAAAATATTTGGATCCATTTTATCATGAGCGCTCATCATATATGATATATGGACATACGTACATTCAAACATATAACACAAAACACAAGTGTGCACACATAATATAATACATACAACACATAACATTATAGTAAAGGCCTTATAACTCTTTACAGGTGAAATCTCCATTGCAATGTTTAAAAACTCTATAGTCAAAAAATAGAACTGATCAGCAAAACATTAACCTAGGTCTGTATGAGCTCAAAAAACAAAATACAACTTCATGATATGGCAAAGGGCAATAATAAAATAGATATTGAAAAAAGCATCCTGGTTCTGTTGCAGATGTAAGAATAGCCAAACTGGAGTTTTGGATATCAGTTGTTATGGATTTGAGCCAAATCATCTTCTTTTTGGTCTGTAGAAATCGCTTTAGTTAATCTTTCTGGAATCCAAATCGGCTGCTGTTCTCCCTGTGGAAACACATAAACAGACCCCCGACTCCAGACAATCACTGGGTCAGGACCTTGGTTAATCTCTCTGGAATCCAAATCGGCTGCTGTTCTCCCTGTGGAAACACACAAACAGACCCCCGACTCCAGACAATTACTGGGTCAGGACCTTTCCATTGTCCTGTTAGAATATCCTTCCAAAGTACCTTGGGCTTATGTACATTTTTTTGGACACATATGCCTTTCCGCAGCACTAAGTCCTGATGAATCCAAATTTAAAAAGTTTAGAGTAAAAAGGGTTATTTTAAGTTTATCTTTGGGGAATATATACCCCTTCCCAATTCCTTCTTTTTGCTTTAATAAGTACATTTTAATAGTTTGATGAGCTCTTTCAACTATGCCTTGTCCCTGTGGATTGTATGGGATTCCTGTTATATGAGTAATGCCAAATGTTGAGCAAAATTGTTTAAAAGAGGTAGAAGTATAACCAGGGGCATTATCTGTTTTTAACTGTTTTGGAACACCCACAGTGGCAAAATTTTGTAAGCAATGAGCTATAACATCTTTAGTTTTTTCTCCGGCATGAAGGGAGCCCATCAAAAATCCAGAAGAAGTATCAACTGTAACATGCAAATATTTTAATTTTCCAAATTCTGGCAAGTGTGTGACGTCCATCTGCCAAATATGGTTAGGTATCAATCCTCTAGGATTGACTCCAAGATTAACTTGTGGTAAAAAGGTCACACAATTTTGACATTGTTTTATTATTTGTCTAGCTTGTTCCTTAGTTATTTTAAAACGCTTTTGTAAAGTATTAGCATTGACATGGAACTTTTTATGAAAATTTATAGCTTCTTCTAGTGTAGAGAAAATATGTATGTCATGTGTAGTTTTATCTGCTAAATCATTGCCCAAACTAAGGGCTCCAGGCAATCCTGTATGTGCCCTGATATGTCCTATAAAGAATGGATCTTTTCTGTCCCAGATTAGACTTTGTATAGTGGAAAGCAAAGAGAAAACAGTAGAAGAAGGGGAAATCCTACCAGCATCTTCAAGAGATACTATAGCATTAACTACATACTGACTATCAGAAAATAAATTAAATACAGAATCTTTAAACATCACAAAAGCTTGTAAAACTGCATTAAGCTCTACCTTTTGAGCTGATTGTTTGGGTACTAAAAATGTAAAAGTTTGATCAGGGGTAACTACTGCTGCTGTACCATTATTTGACCCATCAGTGAATATATTTGGAGCATTCATGATAGGTGTTTTTCTTGTCATTTTTGGAAAAATTACAGGATGCAATGACCAAAAAGACAATAAAGGATTAGATGGTAAGTGGTTATCAAATGAAACATTAGATTTGCACATGATTATTGCCCAAGTATTTAACTCATTAGCTAACTCATCAATTTGATTCATATTATATGGAGTAATAATTTTATTGGGAGAAATTCCAAACACTCCCTTTGTTGCTTTTATTCCTTTGAGTATTAATTGTCCTACAGCCTCAGGATACCTAGTAAGAATAGTGTTAGGAGAATAAGATAAATGTATCCATAATAATGGACCTTCTTGCCAAAATACTCCTGTAGGAATATTTTTTGTTGGTAGTACAATAAATAATAAAGGCAAACTTATATCAATTCTATCCAAATGCATATTTTCCATATATGTTTCAATGATTTTTAATGCCTTTCTTGCTTCAGGCGTTAACATTCGGGGTGAATTTGGATCTGATGGACCTTTTAGGATATCAAATAAAGGTCCCAACTCTCCTGTTGGTATACCTAAATAAGGCCTTATCCAATTTATGTCTCCTAATAACTTTTGAAAGTCATTAAGTGATTTGAGTTGATCTACTCGTATTTGAATTTTTGGTGGATGGACCATGGTTGAGGATAATAGAACTCCTAAATAATTAATTGGAAAATTTAATTGTACTTTATCTATTGCTAAATCTAGATTATAATTTTTTAATAAGTTTGTAAGTGTGGCATAACATTCTAGCAATGTGTTTTTATCTTTGTGTGCTAATAATACATCATCCATATAGTGAAATATTTGTAGTTCAGGATTTTGATTTCTAAGTGGCTGGATTGCTTTGTTAACATAAATTTGACACATAGTTGGGCTGTTAGCCATCCCTTGAGGGAGTACTTTCCATTCATATCTCTGATCAGGACCTTCATGATTCAGTGCAGGGATAGTAAATGCAAAACGTGGACTATCCTCAGGATGAATTGGAATTGGAAAAAAACAATCTTTAATATCTATAACTAAAACATACCAGGTTTTTGGCAAAGCAGACAACTGAGGAATCCCTGATTGAGCAGGTCCCATAATAACCATCTCATTATTAATGGCTCTTAAATCTTGCAATAATCTCCATTTACCAGATTTATTTTTGATGACAAAAATGGGAGTATTATGGGGAGATACAGAAGGTTGTATATGTCCTTCTGCTAATTGTTGTTTGACCAGGTCATGGGCTGCTTGTATCTTTTCTTTAGTCAGGGGCCACTGAGGAACCCATACTGGTCTTTCTGATTTCCAAGTAATTTTTATTGTCTCAGTGGCCCTTTCTGAAAATTCAACCCATGTCTATCTGTTCCTTGATCTATTTGTATTGGTGCTGCTATACCTTGTTCTTGTTTTTCTAATCTTTTTCCTTTCCTAAAACCTTGTCTAGTCATAATAGTGGGTGCATTTTGGTTGATGTTATTTGTTAATGTCAAACCTAATTGATCTAGGACATCTCGTCCCCATAAATTTATGGGAAGATGATCGAATACATATGGCTGTATAGTTCCTTCACATCCTTCAGGATCCTTCCAATCTAATACCATTGCACTTCTATGGGGATTAGTTGCCACTCCTAGGCCTCGAAGCATTTGAGTGGCTTGTTGTAATGGCCAATGTTTTGGCCATTCTTGACGAGAGATGATGCTAAGGTCTGCACCTGTATCCAGTAGTCCATTAAATTCATGTCCTTGAATATTTAGTTTTAGCATGGGGCGAGAATCTAAATTTAAAGAAAGCATAGCCCAATCTACACCTGTGGAGCCTAATCCCTTGGAACCTCTTTCTACAGTATGACTGGAAAATTTATCATGTAGGCTGGGTATTATTAGTAACTGTGCTATTCTATCTCCTGGTGAAATTACTGATATACCCTTTGGAGAACTGGCTATAATTTTTATTTCACCTTCATAATCGGGATCAATTACCCCAGGACTTATCATAAGTCCTTTTAGAGTAGAAGAGCTGCGTCCCAATAATAAGCCTACTGTTCCTTTGGGAAGAGGTCCTTTCACCCCTGTGGGAATGATTTGAACTCCCATCTCTGGAGTTAGTACTGCTCTGGCGGAGGCGCAGATGTCCAACCCTGCGCTCCCTCTGGTTTGTCTGATGAGGGATCTGATGGACAATGTGTCCTGGGCACTACCCTGATGGGGTTGCTGGGTTCCTCCAGTGCTCCGTATATTTGTGGTTTGGGGCCCTGGAGCATTGGGCCCCCCTGTCCATTTTTTGGCAATGGAGCCCGATGCCTTTCTCCACGATATCGTGGATAAACACCTGGTCCTTGTTCGTTTTTTGATAATGGAGTACCCTCTATGGTGGTTTGAGAACGGCATTCATTAGCCCAATATCTCCCTGTACGGCATCGTGGGCAAATACCTGGTATTCTACTCCTTTGATACCTAGTTTTGTTAAACCCTCCCCCAATGGGGCAATTCCTTTTAAAATATCCTGTTTGTTCACAATTGTAGCTTGTTCTTGGCCTGGCATCTAAAGCCTGTTTTACTGCAGCTGCCACAATTTGCCCTTGTTCATTAATGTCTCTGGCATCTAAAGCCTGTTTTACTGCAGCTGCCACGACTTGCTCTTGTTCATTAATGTCTCTACATAATTTAATATATGTGTTTAAATCTTCATGTTTCCATGGTCTAATGATATCTCTGCACCAACGATTCGCTTGCTCATAAGCCAGGTGTTTAAGTAATGGCATTGCTTGTTCTGTATTCCCAAAAACTCTGGTAGCTGTTTGAATAAGCCTATCTACAAATTCAGCATAAGGTTCATTAGCTCCTTGTATTACCTTAGATAATTGACCTTGTAAACCTCCATGTCCTTGTAAAGTCTTCCATGCCTTAATTGCATCTGCAGCAATTTGTGCGTATACGCCAGTATCATATGCAATTTGTTGCTGCTGATCCTCATAAGGTCCCTTTCCTAACAACATATCTAGATTTCTCTGAGGATAACCAGCTGCTGCATTTCGCCTAGCCGTCTCCTTGCAAAATTCCTCATTGGCAACCTTCCATAACAGGTATTGTCCTCCATTTAGCACAGCTTTACACATATTAGCCCAATCTGCTGGCATCATGTTCAAGTTGTTAATGGATTCGACCATGCTTACAGTGAAGGGTGCTTGAGGACCATAGGTTGTTACAGCCTCTTTTAGCTGCTTCACTGTTTTGAAATTTAAAACTTGGTAAAATCGCTGCCCTCCTGCCTCAAATACAGGCCATGTTAATATTTGAGATCTTGTCTCAGGATCCCAACTATCAACTGCGGGGGTTGGGGACCTCCCAGCATATGGAGGTGGCCTTGTTAGTTGGACACTTACGTCCTCTGGTGATAGAAAGGTGTTAGTAGCAGTCTCCTGTAGAGGTGGTGCTGTTGGTTGGACACTTACACCCTCTGGTGATAGAAAGGTGTTAGTAGCAGTCTCCTGTTGTAACTTTCCCCCTGATGGCTTTTTCTGTTTTACACTTTCTTTCTCTGTCTGACTAACTTGAGAGGCCTTCTCTTTTACTTGAATCTTTTCCTCTGTCTGACTAGCTTGAGAGGCCTTCTCTTTTACTTGAATCTTTTCCTCTGTCTGACTAGCTTGAGAGGCCTTCTCTTTTACTTGAATCATTATGTCTTCTCCTTCCTCTACCATTGTCTGAACTGAAGGCTTTGGACTAAGCAAACAAGACACCAACACCCACAATGTCAATGTGCCAACTGGCAGAGTCCCTGGGCTTTTCTTTTCTATTCTTTTTAAATCTTCACCATGATGGTTCCATTGTGATATATTTAACAACTCCTCCTTAAAAAGCCATGGGCTACATTTTTGTATTGTATCAACGTATGCCCTGATTGTTCTTCATTTTACTGAGATGCCTCCTTCCTCTAACAATTTACTTAACACTCTTTCAGTTTGTTTTTTACTAATTTCTGATCCCGTATTTCTACTATAATACAACCCAACAAGATAACGCCTAACAAAACTGAAACAGAGTGAAACAAAATTGGAACAACACAAAATCATTATAATAGCCTCCTGAAATGTCCATCCGTCCTTTCTCCCTATCTGTTCCTCAGATGTGAGCGGTTTTTCTTCCATCTTACACATCTCCAGGGACAGGCAACTTAAAACAAAAGTGAAACAAAATAACAAAAGAAGAATCTTAAAATGGCTACCCATCCTCTCGCCCTGCCCTCAGGGGCGAGCAGTTCACTTACCCTCAGTCACTCCCCGTGCGAGCCACCAAATGCCGCAGTCTGGCTGGGCACAATCAGGAGCCACTTGTCAAAAGAAACTAACTTTATTTTTAGAACCACACACGCCAAACAAAACAGCCTCTCAGGAAAAACCCTCAGAGCCTCAACTGCCACCACCGGCTTTTTACAAGCCTCTCTCTCCCACCCAAGCTTCTTTCCACCTCCCACAATCCTCCTGCTCTTGAGGCCGATTGGCTGGGTCACATGGGCGGAGCCAAAAAAGTCCCCCAATGAGCAGCTCCGTGGTCTGAAATGGCAGGGAAACAGTCCAATGAGCATCACCGCAGAGGAGCCAATCAGCTAGATGTTGCTGGGGCCGCTGTGAGCCAATCATCAGCCGGCAGCTGGAAGTTTGCTGGCAGCTGGAAGTTTGCTGGGGCCCCTTCGGATGTGGCTCTCAACATCTTATGTGAAGAAATGTAGTGATATACAAGAGAGACTTAATTCCTCACATCCTGGGGCTTCCAGTCTGACAGGCAAGATAGGTATTGTCCAAGTAGTTATAGATTTGATGGCTATTATGAAGAAAAGTTTACAAGGTTAGGGGAATATATAAGGAAGCCTAACCTTGCTGTGCAGCAGATAGATATAGTCCAAGTCTCATCTACACTTTGGCAAGGGACAAAGGAGGGAATGGTGAGCCTCTATTCTTTGTCTGTAATTCTAAGTATAGCTGAAATATGCCTCAAAGTCACTGGGACACTTTCTTCAGGGGATGTTGGCATAGAATAGTCTCTAGTTGAGCCGCATGCTTTATATACAGCTGTTTCCTTTCTAACCTTGGATGTTTGCTGCTCTTTACACTCCTCCCAAGATAATGGAAAGTCATTTCAGCTTAGTGCTAAACACCCTATTCCTTGTTTCTCTGTAGCTTTCTAGGGGGAGGCTTAACCCTTGCCTGTCACTTGGGAACTCTTTTGGGTATGTTATCCAAGAATTCTCTGGCATTCTCAGCCCTTTACCTATGTTCCACTTAATTTCAGAAGCTTTTCCACCAGCAAGAAAAGTAAAGAGTTAAATCTGGCTTCAGCCACTTCTATAGTTCATTCATTGATAGTCTTCTTTGACAAGCAGTGCATTTTCAGTAGTAGTCAGTTTTCCCTATTAGTTAAAAAAAACATCTGAGATAAGGAAAGTAATTTGTAATAAAAGGGGGTCTGTGAAATTCAGTATTTATCTTGAAACTTACAATGATTCAAAGTTTCTTTCTGGGGTGAAAGGAAGTATATAATAAAGAGGTGGGGGATTCAATAATTTTTCTTTGCTCCACAAGTATTCTTCATAAAGCATGGTAAACTGTCTTTCAGAATACATTCAATAGAGGACTGAAGATCTGTCTTATTGTAACCCAAGTGATAGGCATAGAGGAGAGAGTATGAACAGTCATCCCCTACTCCAATTTACCATGGTTAAATTTACAATGATTCAGTTTTATAATGATATGAAGGCAATATGCATTCAGAAGGAATAATACTTAGACTATTGATCCATTCCCCAGTTAACTATACATGGTATGATCCGCACAATGCTGGGCAGCAGAGTGAGCAGCAGTTCCCAGTTAGCTTCACAATCATAAAAGGAAACAATCCATATTCTACAGTTCTGAGCTAGAATGTTCCATATGTCAAGTATATTAAACACATTTTCATTTTACAATTTTTTTTCAATTTTTGATGGGGTTTTCAGGATGCTACCCCATTGTAAAGTTGTTCACTTTCAATTTTTGTAGACTTGGCAGATAAAAGGTTTCCCTGGAATATGTTGAATGCAATAGGTGATCTGCCTCTGGGCAACTCACTTTCCTTCTCTAAGACTCCATTTTAACTTCTATGTAAGTGAGTGTTCAGCTGTAATTCCATGGCTTTCTTCATTACTGTTGGTTTTCTATAGAGGCACCATCAGGAAGAAGTATAGTGGGCAATCATTTACAACTTATACACATATACCCATATACACTGCCCCTTGTTCTCTACTAGAAGAGCTCTGTTTTCATCTTCACATATGATTTCATTTGAGCCACAAGGTTCATGTCTTTAAAACATTGTAAATCATTGTATTTGATGATTTTTAAGGAGTATGATTCTTTTGATTGCTTCAGGTAGCCTGATCTGTGGATAATTCAGAAAAATTAGCTAATGTGAGAGGACATAGCTGAACCAAAAAAAGTACTTGAACATCACCAAAGTTCTAGAGGAGAAACATTTTCTCTACTTGCATTTATCTTTGCTGCTGCTGAGTTAAGATGTGGTAGTATTGAAAACTGAACAGTCTCCCTAGCTGGATATCCTTGAGTGAAGTGGGTGGAGCTGGCAGCCTAAAGCTTGGGAAGTTGTAGTTAATGAGTAGAACCTCTAAATGTGTTAATTACTGGTGCTTTACAAATTTGCACTGAGCTAAGAAAGGCCTGTGGTCAGGAATTCTGAATAGGGAATCTTTGGACTAAGTGAGAAGGGAGCCTTGGAAAGCTTTGAGTTTGTAGGGGCATTGGTCTTTGTGTTTGGATGACATCAGGACACAGAAACCTGTTCAGAAGACAGGATTGTACCTGATGGGCATAAAATTGGGATGTGGAAGGAGAGAAACAGACAATGCTCCTAAAAACACATCCCACCTAAGGAAAAAAATGCTCATCTTAAAGAGATTTCAAGGTGCTTCAAGGCCTAGGGAACATTCCATTTACTTTTATTTGGGATTTTACCAAAAAGAAACTTAGAATTTGAGAAATTGACTTTATATTCTTTTTTATTATTGCAATTATATAACTTAGTTTCCCAAAATGCTAAAATTTTCTTTGGTGAATATGCTTTAGTTATGTTTAAAGGATATGTATTTCTTTAGGAATATACTTTGCAGGGCTGGCATCCTGGCCATGTGACCTGCACAGTTGCTTGGTTTAATGTTCTGCTGACACTGCCTTGAAATTCTTAATAAATTTTGAACAAGAGATTTTGCCTTTTCATTTTACAGCAGGCTCTGCAAATTATATATCCCGTCCTAGTCCTTGGTATCCATTTTATCCTGATTTTTCTACATTATATGGTCCATGGACATAAGAGAGAGATAAGCAGCCATGCAAGACTTGCTAGGTCTCAGACATCCAGAATTTGTCATTGAGCCTGAATGCCAGGTTGAACTAGCTAGAAACTGAGATAGCCCTGGTATTTAGGATTGGGAATAGAGTGTTTAACTCCCTGAGGCCTAGATTTAGTGATTTCTGAGTTGTTGCTTAGGTAATTCATGTCTGTCTTATTGAATTATTTTTAAGGTGCCTCATGTGAGCTCTTTTGTAAATTTGGCCACAGAGCCAGGGTAGATAGACTGCTGGATTACAAGGATTTATTGCTGCTACCAGATAAGGAAAGAGGACCCTGTTAGCAGCTTTCTTCCACTCTGGAATGCTATATACAGTGCAGATTGATTAGTGAATTCTGGCACATGCCTTTGGCTCCCCCTTAGGACAGGTGTTGAGGCATTATTGAGATTATTTATTGTTATTGTTTACAGCATTCTCATTAAGCCCACAGGATGAGGCATAATGTGATAGTTAACATTTCTGTGCTGTGGGCATCAGAGTGAAGAAATCTATCTCAGGCTTAGTAACCTGGAGTTAAGCTCCAAGCTAACAGGCATGACAGATTAAAAGCCCATTTCACCTGGAGATAATGACGCCAATAGAGTTGTTAGTTATTTAGCCACCATCAATAGGGTGCATGCTCTGAGGGATTCACCCTGAAAAATATTGGGTCTCCTTGGAATTAGCAATAGAGAAATGCAGGATGTACGGAGGCACTCTGGACAAAGGAAGTTTTATAATAAATTAGCTTGCTAGTCAAGAACCAGGGCTTTGCTGGTACCTCTTCTGACCAGATGAAGAACCATCTCTTTTTTACTAGTCTTTTTAAAAAAATTCCAAAGGAAGTGTGTATATTCCAAGATCTCTCATGATAAGAAAAACATCTGTAAAATGAGTATATCATACTAGGGAAGCCTATTTTTTGTTTATTTTGTTATTTTCATCTTACATTGCCCTCTCTGGTAGCTGATTATTGTGTGTCTTCATATCTCTAAGCTGCTTCTTAACATTGAATACAGGCAGAATTAGTGTATAAGTCTTACATATTCTTGGTGCTCAGAGACTTTAGTGGTCTCTTATGGTTTCTGAAATCAATCTTGCTCAGAGATAGGGGCATCCAGTTTGAAGAGTCTCCCTCTTGCAGTCATTTAGTGTTATTGATTTGAACTGAGAGAAATTAAAGTTGGAGCACTTTTTTTTTTTTTTGGAATAGACACTTTTTCACAGGGCTACCAGGAAGATTGTTCCCTTTGCCAGGATTATGTGGCTTGTTTGACATAGTGCCTAATTATTGAAGACTTCTCTGACATTTGAGAGTACAAACTAGGGATCATGCCCTACCAACACAGCTTACCACATGTGTTGGTGCAGCTGTGACTATCCACAACAAAGTGAACTACCCATCTGCCTTGAGATTTCATTCACTTTGTCTTGGTAAATTTTGGGGAAAGCCCATGTTATGCCTATACTTTCCTAATATTGCTCTCCTTGACCAGAAAGCCTCCCTCTGGCCCTTACTCCTTTTCCAAGCCCTTCTTTTGTGAGTCCTTTATGTATTCCTACCTCCACAAAGCCTTCTCTAAATAAACCCACCATCCTGTCCTTGAAATTCATATTAATTATCTTGTACCTTATAATTCCTTTTCTTGTTATTAAGTCTCTTTAGCCACATAGCTCCTTTGGGAGATATACTTACTTATTTTTCATCCCGTAGAGTATCTAAACCACTTAATAAATGCTTGTTTGATTATTAATTCAGTGGAAGGGTTTAATCCCTGATGGTCTTGTTAAGAATGTGTTATCTGAGAAGATTAGTTGTTTATAGCTTCACACAAATTAGCACATTAGGCTGAACCTAGGATGCAAGGCTAGGGTATTCTACTGGAAAGCGAGAGGATAGGAAAGGTGTTTAGAATAACCATCAAAAAATTGATCACCCTTTTTTTTAAGTATGAGAAACCAGAGAGATGTAGAGAGTTTAAATGATTTGTCACCTAGTAAGTGCCACAACCAAAATCCTCTTACTAAATGCTATGTTTTTCCTGACTATGAAACATGGCATCCTGGCAACCTTGGGTGGGTAGGTGTGGATCCTTCTCTTTTTCTGGGTCTCTCTTAAAATGTAGCACCCAGGAGAGTATGGAAAAGGAGACCAGAGGTATGTTGAAGCAATAGTTATCCATACACTTAGAAATTTGAGTACTGACTAATTGCCATATGTGAATAAAAACTATAATGCTAACATCCCCTCATTTTCTTCTTTGTTCTTCTAGCAACTCTTCTCTTCCCCATTTTACTCTTCATCTGCACATTCGACCTTCCCACTCTTCTATCCAAGTACCTAATTACAGTCTTGCAAGAAAAATTACAGATGACGTAGTGCTATATTCACACCTGGAATTTATATTGATTTTATGGAATTGTGTTCTGAGTGCCACTTTGTGTTGCATTCCCATAGCAACATCAAATAGTAGAATGGGAGAAAGAAAAAGAAACCTGAAAGCTCAGCAACTGCAGCTCCTAGTACTTGTGCATTTATGGCTTGGCTTCTCCTTGACAAGTTGCCTATTTTTATAACTTTGTTTTACATAATAAGCATTAATTAGAATGATATCACTTCATCCTTTGATTGCTTTGCACTTGAAGAAAAGATTGAAAGAGTGTTATTCTATATTAACAGAAAAAAAATGATTTTTGCATGAGAGACAGAGGAGAGGGTGAGAATTTATAAAAGCATGCTTAGAATTCATCTCTGACCTATAGTAAAAATCAGAGCAATCCAGGGTTCTCTCACCCATCCTTCCAACTACAATGACCTTCCACTTGCAGATCTGTAGACTTGAAATAAAGAAGAAAAGCAGCCAGAAATCAAACTGCTGCCTCAGAGTCAGATCATGATTGCGCATTTTAGTTGTCCTTCTGGAGCCTGAGCCTTGGCTGAATTTTTGTCTTGTTTGACCAAAGATCTGAATTTGCCTTTCAGATTTGTCTGAGTTGCTGGGTCTGATCTTTTATTTCCATCTACCCTGTAAAATGGCACCTATTTGCTGTCAGCCATGTCCTATTGCTAGAGACTGGTTCTGTAGCATGACTTTGCCACAGTCTGGCTGGGCACAAATGCCGCAGTCTGGCTGGGCACACAATCACGAGCCACCACACAGCTTGTAGATTCAAACAGCAACTCTTTATTCCCGAACTCACACCAGCCGTCTACAATCACGTTCTGGGGAAATCCACATTCTCTGCCCAAATCCACGTTCTCTGCCCAAATTCACCTCCACTGGGCTTCTTTCTCCAAAATATACTGTCTGAATCCCGTGAGAACTCAAGGGGAACTCAGGCAGCAGGATACGCCCTATTCCCAGCAGGAATAATCTTAAACCTTAAACCTGGAACCTAAACTGGGAACGCCCTAAACACGATTATCTTAAAACCGGGAACACCCTAATCTGCCTTGGTCCTTGAGCAAGGTCACCTACATTCAATGTCGCTGCAACATGTCAGCAACATGGGGTACGCTGGCAAGGAAATTGTCATACCTACTTGGCTAATGGCTCCCAGCATGACTTGACTTCTCTTACCATGGGTAGTATTTTTTTTCAAGCCACCTTCTTCTCTCAGCTCAATTGTCATATCATCTGAGAGTTCTTCCCTGACCAATTTATATAAAATAGCTCCCCCTCCTTCTCCTTCATCCCTGCAAGAACTTTCTATCCCATTATTTCGTTTCATTTTCCTATAAAACATATTATTAACTGAGATTACCCAATGTGTTTACTTGTTTATTGTCAAATCACCTCCCCACTGGAATGTAGGAGTAGTAACCTTGTCTGCCTTATATTCAGCCCTTTACTTTAGCTCCCAGCACAGAACCTGGCCAAGAATAGACATTAAATAAATATTTGTTGGATTAGTGAGTGAATGAATGGATGAATGAAGTGCTTATTTAACATGAATTAAGTTGGAAAACAAATACCACTGGTCTCCTAGAGAGCTTACCTTAGAATTACCAGATTTTGGAAGGTGAATGAATGTATGCTGTGTTTCTTTATTATAGCTTTCTGTGTCTGTAGTCCTCATTGCAGTAGCAACTCAAGAATTATTTCAGGGTTTCATGGTCCAAGATATTTCCAAAGTACTCTTCAGAGGTGGAAGGTTTAGTGTGGCTTGCCTCAGGTATGTTCCTAGTCACCTTGCTCTTCCCTAATTTACAATTAGACAATTAAGCTTCAAAAATATTGGCACAGTTAAATCTGTCTCTCACTGTGGGCCCCAGAAGATTTTGAAGGTGAGTATACCTGAGAAGCTGACAGTCAGGATTTCTAACATGTGCACCCAAAGATGTAATAAGGTCAAATAGAGCTGTTCATGGTGACTAAATTATTTTAGTAATTTCTTTTAGGTTTATTGACTTCTATTTTACACTAAAAAATGAAAGTTTTAAGAAGTACTCACTGGCAAGAAAAAAAGGCATTTAGTACAGATTCTACTTCAGACCAGACAAAATGCTAAATATTTTGTGTGCTTTCATTCTAAGGAAAAGAAAAGGCATTTTAGGGCTGAGGCTTTGAGAAATTCATTTTTTAAAAATGTCATTAGGCATTTCCTTTTCTAGATGATCTATACAAACGTTCCAGTTTAGAGACAATGGAAGGTAGCATTTTAAAGACTCTAGTTGTATTGTTTTAAATTGCTTCTCTCCAAAATTGTGGGGAGATTCCACAATCTCTGCCTCTCAGCTTCACAATTCACTCACCTATTTTGGATCTCTGTTTCCCCCATTTCAACAATGAGGCTATCTACCTAATAGGGGTATTGGATGGCTATTATCTTATTTTCTCCATCTGGTTAATAGTTCATACACATTAGGCATTATTGTGGTCACTGTTAATAGTTCACATTATTTACCTGGCTTTCTGCATTCCTGAAAGTGCTAATAGTAATCAGTTTTTCTCATTACACTTCTGCCTGCCAGAATGAAAATGCCCATATACCTTGGGATGTAGTTGAACAGATATCATATAATTTACTGAATCTGATAGTATTTAGCCATTGTATTTCAGAAGTCAGATCTGGATTTAAACAAGTTATAATAGTGTTTTCCAGGTTTTAGTAGATGTATGTTGAGCTTTATTTTAAAAAGTTAAAAATGTATTATCTTCACATTTTGATTAAGGAAAAAAATGAATAGTCTTAAGGCAGTAGTTAACACATTTGCTCTTCCAACCAAGAGGTTTCACAGTAAATGTAATTATTCATATGTAATTGCATCTCACACAGTAATGATATTTGCATAATGGGAAATTGTTTCCTTCAGGAATGTCCAGTATGTCCTGCACGCATCAGGAAAACATTCTGACATCTAGGTGCTTCTTATGGACAATAATGGGGTCAATGCCCTTACCTGCCATTCCAAATTAGAAATCACCCCTGGATCCTATTGTGCCCTAAGGGCTAGTAAATAGATTCCATGCTTCTGGACCCAAATAACATATCAGCAGTGTCCTTTACCTTCCTTAGGCCAGTCTGTATATGTCCTGAAATAGATGACAGTTTTAAGTTTGGAGACCAAATTGGGTCAAAAGAGAAACAAAGTGGCCCCTCCCCCCTCTTTTATCCCCTCTTCTGTACTTCCCCTATCTCCATTCTATTGTTTACACCAGTTTTCTTTTAATCATGAGTTGAGATATTCTTATTTAAAACTAAAAAACATGGTATCTTTGCAAATAAAATAAACATAGGGTAAGTTTCTGTCAAGTATGTTTCATTTTCCACATATATCATAATGATGATAGGATATGTGTGTGATTATGCAATCAGACACTATTCTTTATAAATCTTAGGTTCACAGGTACTTTTGATGACCTATGAAATTTGATTGTGAGCATATGTTACTTAAGATCCATGATGAATTTGAAAATGGCCCAATAACTGCTTTTCAGAATTACTATCCATTTATATTCATTCATTTTAGCCAATTCCTAAATAAAATCTTCAGAGAAAAATCCTCCTTTGTCTTTGCCTGAGAAACTTGGATAATGATTGACTTGTCATTTTATATTGCATTACCTGCCTTTATTACAGTACTACATTTTGCCAGGGATTCATTTCTTATGTATGGAAGAAAAAGAGTAAATAACTCTCTACCCATTGCTCTACCTGAATCAACATCAAAGACATGTATATGTAATTTAGGAATAATAGTTTGAATACCATGGAAGACTAGATGTCCTAGAAATCCTTTTGATAAAATGCCTTAAAATTCTGAAAGATGTAAACATTCTTTTTAGATACATACCCATTTTCACAAGAAGTTCTGGGAAAACAGGAAAGACTCCTGAAAAATAGAGAATCTGGAAACCAGAATAGTAATATAATAAAGAAGCTGTAGTTGCCCTGGGAACATTTTTGCATCCTAGTAACCTACCCCCTTGGATTTTCATTGACTGAGAAGGGACAGGAAGGGAAACCACTTTTATCCCTGCTTTTCAGAATTACTATCCATTTATATTCATTAATTTTAGCCAATTCCTAAACAAGATCTTCAGATAAAAATCTTCCTTTGTCTTTGCCTGAGAAACTTGGGCCCAAGACTGCAAGTTCAATCTCTCAGTGATACATCTGCATAGAAATTGTTAAGTAAAGGCTATGGCCATTAATAAGGAAAACTACAAGTAAACTAGTCTGCCTCAGCTCTGTGAGGTATAAAACTGTGAAATACAAAACTGTAAACAGAAGTCTGCCATTGTTCAGTATAGAGTTCAAATCTGAAATGTCTATATGGTCCTGGAAACTTTGAGGAGAGAAGTTAAAGTGATTCTGGACTGGTTTCACCTCAGCACTCTTGGAAGATGCAAGATGAGTTCTTTCTGGAGGCTATTATCTTGTTTGAATGTGAGGTGTCCCCCAAAAGCTCACATGTGAGATAATGCAAAAAGGTTTAGAGGAGAAATGATTGAGTTGTAAGAGTCTTAATTCAATCAGTGATTTAATCCCAGATAGTGATTAGCTCAGTGGTAACTGAAGTGGTAGGGTGTGGCTAGAGGAGGTGGGAATTGGGGAGTGGCTTTGGGTACATATTTGTGTCTGGTGAGTGGACTCTCTTTCTGCTTCCTGATCATAATGTGAGCTGCTTCCCTCTGCCATACTCTTCTGCCTTGATGTTCGGGCTCCCCTTGTGCCCCAAGGAATGGAGCCAGCCTTCTGTGGACTAAGACTTCTGAAACCATGAGCCCTCAAATACACCTTTCCTCCTCTACAGTTGTGCTGGTTGGGTCTTTTAATCACAGCAGCGAAAAAGGTGATTAAAACATATCTTAACCTAGGTTTTGCAGAATTTCCATAAATCAAACCCCCATGAATATAAGCTCAAAATTCAAAGTTCTAAAACTACATTGAAAAAAGCCACCTTGGGTGAAAGTTGGCAGAAACAACAAAACAGCAGAATCAGACCTTTAAGAACTTCAGATATTGATATTTTAAGTTCTAAATATATCATTTCTATTTAAATTATAAAAATAGAAAAGATGAATCAGAAACATGAATGAAGGAGAAGATGCAATAACAAAGATGAGATGTAAGTTCAGAAGATCTAAATGAATTTTATGAAATGAAAAGCACAGTGAATATATTTAACAGAAAATTGGGCATAAAGAGAGAATAGAGTTAGAAGAAAAATTTGATATTTTCAGAAAGTTTTACAGAGAGAAAAACAGATAAAAGTTATAGAAATCATGGAGGGTAGAATGATAAAATGTATCATATGTCTAATTAGTGTTCCAAAAGTAAAGAAAAAAATGAAACTGAGTATTGGGGGAGAAATGATGTTAAAAGAGAGAAAGGCTGAGGATTTTCTTGAATTGATGAAAGATTATATAAGAAATCATCACCCAAACATGAAATAGTGAAACTAGAGAATATCAAAACTACAAAGAGTATGAAATTTTAAAAAATAAACAAAAATCATCTCAGGCCTTCTGACTCCAAATTATATAAAGGGGAATAAACTAATTGTAGAAATAGTATAGTATATGGGCCGGGGATGTGGCTCAAGTGGTAGCGCGCTCGCCTGGCATGCGTGCGGCCCGGACTCGATCCTCAGCACCACATACAAACAAAGATGTTGTATCCGCTGAAAACTAAAAAATAAAAAAATAAAAATTAAAAGTTTTTTTTTTCTCTCTCTCTCTTTAAAAAAAAATATAGTATATAGAAAGCACCAAGTGAACTGGTGGAATATATACTTAATCACAATGATACAAATGAACTGATGTAACAAGTTGAAAGATAATGATTTTCATATTATATCTTTAAAATATGCTATATAGGGCTAGGGATATGGCTCAGTGGTGGAGTGCTTGCCTCACACGTGCAAGGCCCTGGGTTTGATCCTCATCACCACATATAAATAAATAAAATAAAGTTATAAAACTATGCTATTTAAAAGACTAAAATATAAGGCTATTGAAAGTAAGAGAATGGTTAAATATCACTGGGAAAATACTAATGTATCCTGTTAATATTTGCATAGGTATATAAGATATAGTAGAACTTAATATAAAGTTCTACTTTATATAAGATAAAATAGAACTTAAAGCTAATTTAAATAGTGGATGACAAAAAAAACCTGACTCTTACATAATGATTCAAAATTCAGTTCGCTAGGAAGTTCTCGCAATTCTAAATTTATATTTACCTACTAAACCAGTCCCAAAATACTTATAGTGAAAACTGACCAAATTACAGGGAGAAATGCACAAATCCACAACTAGAGGGGAAGATTTCAATCACTACTCAAAATAATTGATAAATTAAAAGACAAAAAATGTTGGTAAGGTTGTAGGTCAACATACTTTTTATATAATGGTCCAGATAGTAAGTACTTTATATTTTGTAGAATATATAATCTATTCAGATGTTCCAATAGAGTATAAAATCAGCCTTAGACAATACTTTAGAGAGACTGGATATTTTCAATAAAACTTCATTTGTGGACATTTAAATTGAAAGCCATATCATTTTTATTTGTTATAAAATCTACTTTCAGGGCTGTGGTTGTGTCTCAGTGGTAGAGTGCTCGCATAGTATGTGTCAGGCCCTGGGTTTGATCCTCAGCACCACATAAATATAAAGATATTGTGTCAACCTAAAAAACTAAGAAATAAATATTAAAAAAAATAAAATCTACTTTTGCTAGTTTTCAAACAATTAAAAATGTGAAAATAGTTTTTAGCTCATATGCCAATATAGCCAGTTGACCAGACTTGGCCCAAAGGCCAGAGTTTGCCAACCCCAAAATAAAAAATTAGTAAAACAAAATAAGTGTAATATAGAAAAAAGCCCTTTTGTTTAGTAATTAGGCAATGTATAATATTCTCAACAATATATGGACTATTTACTAAAATTATTACATATTAAGCCATAAAGAAAGTATCAATATATCTAAAGAATTCATATAACACAGACTATATTCTCCTAACCAGTACCATCAATTTATAAATAAATAGAGGATTATTTTTTTAAAGATAGATTTTTAAAATATTTTTTTAGTTGTTGATAGACAACTTATTTTTATAAGTTGTTTAATAGACATGTGTTGCTGAGAATTGAATCCAGTGCCTCATACATGCCAGGCAAGTGTGCTACTTCTGAGCCACAACCCCAGCTCAAGTATTATTTTTTAAAATGCAGAAAACTTTTGAAAAAATTAAAATTAACATGGAAATAAATATTGTGTGTCAAAGTTCATATTGGACATTTCAAAAATACTTACAATGAAACATAAAGGGAAAAATCTACATGTGAAAACTGTGACAAATCTAGAAAATGATGCTTAGAAGTTTATAGCATTAAATAATTATAACACTAAAGATTTTAAATTAATGAACTAAGTGTGCAATTATAAAGGCTAACAAAAGAACAAAATAAACACAAAGTAGAAAGAAAGAAAATGAAGACATTTATTTAATGAAGCTGAAAAAAACATAATCGGGTCAATAATGTCTAAAGTTGGCTCTCTAAAAAGACTAATAAAATAGAACAACCTTTGGCAATATGTTTTGGGAAGCAAGCAATAAAATGAGAAATGGAGAGAGAAAGAGAGACCACAAATAAAGGATGAATAATATAGGAGTTATGGGAATGTGGCTAGACATAAAGTAGCAAATAAGAAAATACTAAAAAACAAACAAACAAAACAAAAAAAAACCAATATGCCAATATAAGAGAAAAGTCAGATAAAATGCACACTTTTTATAGCAGGAATTGAACTCAGGGACACCTAACCACTTAACAACATCCCTAGTCCTTTGTATTTTTTAAAATTTATTTTATTTTTCAAACAGTGTCTCACCAAGTTTTTGAGACTGGCTTTGAACTTGTGATCCTCCTGCCTCAGCCTTCTGAGGTGCTGGGATTACAGGTGTGTGCCACTGTGCCTGGATAAAATGCACACTTTAAAAATTAAAACCATAAATTGCCTAAACAAACCTCAGAAGAAATAGAAAACAGGACTATACTTATAATCATTAGATAAATCGGTAGTTAAAAAAAATCACTGAAATCACAGGAAAATTTTATTAATTGAAGGAACAGATAACTCTAAATTTATATAAACTCTTCCAAAGACATAAAATCATATATTCCCTTGTTCATTTAAAATAATAATTTTGATTCCAAAACCAGATAAATACCACAGGAAAGATGAATAGTATAAGGAACTTATTAAATGAGTACTGATAAACATCTTGATTTAAATATTAGCAGAAGGAGTTAAGCAGTGTGTAAATATGATAATAAATTATACAAAGTTCAGTTTCATGTAATCTAAGGTTGGCTGAACATATGAGGAAATACTAGTGTAAATCATCAAACTAATAGAAAATTATCTCAATAAATATAGTAAAAACACATAAAATAAAAACAGAATTGCAGTGCTAAACAAACTTGGAAAGGAAGTGATGATAAAATATATTTACAAAACAGTCTGCTGTAATTATCATACTCAGTGGTAAAATATTAGATGAATTCCCCTTGAAAATCAAGAACTGGATAAAATTATTCACTATCATTTCTACTCAGCAATACTTGAGGCCCTAGTAAGTGCCATAAAACAAGAAGAACAAATGAAGTCAATTATTGGTATCAAAAAACAAATAGTCTGATACTTTATTTCTTTAGATGAAAAATCTGAGATAATCTACAAACTCTTAATGTTTTATTAAACAAAAATAGTCATATTCCTCTGTATCAGCAATAAATATTTGAAAATATAAAAATTTTAGGAAGGATACCAATTTTTAATTAAAAATTAAAGGTACATAGTAATAAATCTAATAAAGATGTTTAAGATCTTAATGGAGAAAATATAGGATTTTATGGAGAGACATTAGACTTAAATAAATGCAGATATAGAGCATGTTCATAGAGGACTCAGTATGATAAAAATGACAGTTTTTTCTACTACATGAATATATTCAGTGCATTCCCCCAAAAAATACCACTTTTCTGTGGTACCAAGCAAGCTGATTCTAAAACACAGAAGGAAAATAACTTAGAATATCCAAAGGAATGTTTATGAAAATATAAAGATGGGGAAAAGACATAGCTTACCAAACATCAAGGCATCGTAATAAAATTATAGTATATAAGATAATTTTCTTACATAACAACTCTAGACCAATAAACTTGAATGGAATAAAGATACCAGGGGGGGCTGGGGTTGTGGCTCAGTGGTAGAGCACTTGCCTAGCATGTGTGAGGCACTGGGTTTGATTCTCAGCACCACATATAAATAAAATAAAGGTTTATTGACCAATTATATATATATATATATATATATATATATATATATATATATTATGCATAATATACAGATATATTATATATATATATAATATGCATAATATACAGATATATATATATATATATATATATATATATATATATATATATATTACCAGGAAAAGTCTTTTTTCATAAAAAAAATTCATAGGAGAGAGTTAACATTGAAGATTAGCTGGGAAAGGATGGGCAGATCAATAATTGGTTATTGAGCCACTGCTTATACACATTTAAAAGATGGGTATTACAATATTAAACCATGCTTAAATATAACTTCTAGGCATTTTATAGTTATAAAAATGAAACCTAAATATTTAGAACAATTTAAAGGAGACTAACTTTATGACTTCAGAGTAGGAAAGGATTTCTTTAAGTCATTTTAAAATAAAACAAAATATAAATGAAAATAAACATAAAAGATTAATTCATTTTTTCACCCTGAATTCTAGTCCATTAGATTAAGATCTTCTTATCATAAAAATTCTATTAAAAGACTGGGGATATAGCTCAGTTGGTAGCATGCTAGCCCCACATGCACAAGGCCCTGGGTTCAATCCCCAGCACCACAAAAACAAGCAAAAAATTCCATTAAAAATTAAAAGAAAAAGACTGGAAGAGACATAAAATGAACTAATAATCAGTATCCACTATAAAGTGAAAATAGTTCCTACTAATCAACAGGAACAAATAATCCAAGAAAAAATTAGGCAAAGATTATAAATAGGTAGTTCACAGAAGAGGAAACCAGAATAGCCAATGAATATAGGAAAAGAGGTTTCATTTGGCTTGTTATTAGAGGTGTGTAAAATTGTATTTAAAATATGAAATTTCTCCACCCACCAGGTTAGTAAAAATTTAATGTCTTACCATAGTTAACTTTTGTGAAAATACATGGGAATAGGTACTCTAATAAAATAGATGGGAATTTAAATAGTTGCAACTTCTGTGAGAGACAGTTTGTCATATCTAATGAATTTGAAGATGAACATATCCTACAAATAAGCATTTCCACCCCTAGGTATATTCTCTTCAGAAATTTACATATTGACACTAAAAGATATGTAAGATATATAGAAGAGTATTTTGGGTTATAAGATAAAAGAAAACATTTAAACAATGCATCTGTCATTAACAGGAAAATGAATAGTCATACAATGAATGAAACACTAAATACTGAAAATAAACTAGATATAAACACATCAACATAATATTAATGTTCCAGGAAAGATAAAATGCCTGTCAAAATGTGCAGTATTGGTCCATTTCTCCAAATTTTAAAGACAGGTGAAGCAACATAAATTGGCGATGCTTCCATATAGATAGACATGTTTATAAGAGTGAAAAGAAATGATAAACACAAAATAAGGGTTACCTTGTAGTAGGGGAGTAGGAATAGGAGTGCAATGGTGGAAGACTATATGAAAGGCTTCAACTGCATTGGTTATGTTTCTAGACAGGTTGATGTATCGTGTGTGTTAATTATATTAATATTTTGAATATCAAAAATACTCATAATACTTTATTTTTTTTTCTCGGAGCAACCAAGAGATCCTTATTGTGGTGGTGAGAAAGAGGAGAAAAGAGAGAGAAAGAGAGAAAGCAAGAGAAAGTGCAAGGGAAAAGAGACGAAAGAGAGAGGGTGAGAGCAAAGTGAGGGGGGAAGCAAAGTGCAAGAAAGAGAGAGCCTCATAATACTTTAAAAAGTAGTTTACTATGTCCATTCTACTCTGTACTATATTTTCCTCCTAAACCCCTGCTTTTAAAAATATTTATTTTTTAGTTATAGGTGGACACAATGTCTTTATTTTACATTTATGTGGTGCCGAGGATCGAACCCAGTGCCCCATGCATTCTAGGGGAGCTCTCCACCATTGAGCCACAACCCCAGCACCCTCGTTTTTTTGATGATACTACCAATTCTCCAGTCACCTGCACTTGAGTCCTCACCCTCATCTTAGACTCTTTCATTTTCAGTGCCCTCCATAGCCAGTCAGTTGGCAGCCTTGTAGCATTTCCCTTATAAGGTTTCATGTAGACTCCATTTTACCATTCTGAACTGCCTCTGTTTGTTACCTATCATTGCATTGATTTTGTCACTGGTTTTCCTGCCTTAACACGAATGGTTCTCAACCTTGGATGCATACTGGAATCAAGTGGGAATTTAAAGAAATAAACATGGATATGTTGTGGAATTCCAGTATTTTTTTTTCAAGCATTCTGTGTGATTCTAATGTTCAACCAAAATGGAGAATGATTGCTCTAGGTCAGGGGTTGGTATACTTTCTCTGTAAAGGGTAACATAATTATATTTTAGGTTTTGTTGGCCAGATGGTCAATGTTGCAACTACTCAGTTTTTCTATTACAGCTTAAAAGCAACTATCCATGATACATAAATGGATTAGCTTAGCAGTGTTTCAATAAAACTTTATTTAGAAAAACGGGCAGCAGTACCAGATTTGGCCCAAGAGCTGTAATTGCTGAACTTTGCTATATATCACTGTTTCTCAAACTCAAGAATGTATCAGATCACCCGCAGGGCTTCTTGAAATACAAATTGCTAAACCCCTCCCCCAGTGTTTGATGCAGTAGATTCGTAATGTAGACAAGAATTTGTATTTCTAACAAGTTTCCAGATACTGCTGATCTGGAAACAAACTCTGAGAGTCATTGATCTAGACCCTTTGAGCTTCTAGTCCATTATCTACCCTGCTTTCTGCTTGTCTACTACAGCCCATGTTTTGGACTTCTAATTAAAGTTGGTAAAAGAGTAAAATAATTTGTTATTTGATAAAATATATTAATAAAGTATCAATATGAAAGCCAACATTATAGTTAATTTTGAAACTCCAAGAGTAATCTCAGTGATGTTGGGAACAAGGCAATTACTACTGTTATTTGACTTAGTTCTGGATGTACCAACTGCTGTGATTAGATGAAAGATTAAATAGGATGTTCAAACACTAAAGAAGAAGATACACAGTGATGGTCATTTGCAATTGATATGATTATATACCTGCAGGATCCATGAGTCCCAACTGGAATATATGAGTATAAATAAATGAGTATAGTATCCGTAGATACACAGAAAATACAACTACAAATTCCATAAGTAAAATCAGCTAAATCCTAGCAATAATAATAATAATAATAATAATAATAATAATAATAATAATAAAAAATCCATTTGGAGTAGGGGCAGAGTAGAGCCGCCTCCCGCGCCTGCAGGGTAGGCAAACCTGCAACCGACCAGCGGATCAGGCCCGGTGGCCTGCCGGCGTGGTACACTCGTCACCCCAATTGGAGTAGGGGCAGAACAGAGCCGCCACCAGCTCCCAGAACAGGCCCAGTGACCTGCCGGCGTGGTAGCCACGACACCCCAATTGGAATAAGGAGAGAGCAGAGCCGCCGCCCGCACCTGCAGGAAAGATACGCAAGCAGTATGAAAAGACAAGGAAAGAAAGGACCACAAGCAATGCAGGTCAACGCAACTTTAGAAGAGGTAACAGCTGCAGCAGATGGAATGTCAGATAAAGAATTCAGGATATACATGCTTCAGATGATCTGGAGTATCAAGGAAGACATTAAACAGCAAAATCAGACAATGAAAGATCACTTCGATAACGAATTACGCAAACAAATCCAGGAAGCAAAGGATCAACTATACAGGGAGATAGAGGTTATAAAAAACAAACAAACAGAAATCCTAGAAATGCAGGAAGCAATAAACCAACTTAAAAACTCAATGGAGAATACTACCAGCAGAGTAGAACACTTAGAAGATAGAACATCAGACAATGAAGACAAAGTATTTCAACTGGAAAAGAACATAGACAGCTCAGCAAGACTGTTAAGAAACCATGAGCAGAACATCCAAGAAATATGGGATAACATTAAGAGACCAAACTTAAGAGTCATTGGGATACAGGAAGGTACAGAGCTCCAAACCAAAGGAATGAGAAGTCTATTCAATGAAATAATACAAGAAAACTTCCAAGACTTGAAGAATGAGACAGAATCCCAAATCCTAGAAGCCTACAGGACGCCGAATGTGCAAAATCATAAGAGATCCACACCTAGACACATTATAATGAAGATGCCCAACATACAGAATAAGGAGAGAATTTTAAAAGCTACAAGAGAAAGGAAGCAGATTACATTTAGGGGTAAGCCAATCAGGATAACAGCTGATCTTTCAACACAGACTCTGAAAGCTAGAAGATACTGGAATAACATATTTCAAACACTGAAAGAAAATGGGTTCCAACCAAGAATTGTGTATCCAGCGAAATTAAGCTTCAGGATGGAGGATGAAATTAAAACCTTCCACGATAAACAAAAGTTTAAAGAATTCGCAGCTAGAAAACCATCTCTTCAAAACATCCTCGCCAAAGCATTACAGGAAGAGGAAATGGAAAATAACAATGAAAACCAACAGTGGGAGGTAGGACAGTAAAGGGGGGGGGGATAATCAAAGAGGAAAACAAACCATGTTTAGTAACAGAAATAAACAAATATGGCTGGAAGAACAACCCATATCTCAATAATAACCCTAAATGTTAATGGCTTAAACTCACCAATTAAGAGACACAGGCTAGTAGAATGGACCACAAAACAAGACCCAACAATATGCTGCCTACAGGAGACGCATTTGATAGGAAAAGACATACATAGGCTGAAGGTGAAAGGTTGGGAAAAATCATATCACTCATATGGACTTCGGAAACAAGCAGGAGTGTCCATACTCATATCAAATAAAATAGATTTCAAGCCAAAGTTAATCAAAAGAGATAAAGAGGGACACTACATACTGCTTAAGGGAACCATACAACAACAAGACATAACAATCATAAATATTTATGCCCCAAACAATGGTGCAGCTATGTTCGTCAAACAAACTCTTCTCAAGTTCAAGAGTCTAATAGACCACCATACCATAATCGTGGGAGACTTCAACACACCTCTCTTGCCACTGGACAGATCTTCCAAACAAAAGTTGAATAAGGAAACTATAGAACTCAATAACACTATTAATAACCTAGACCTAATTGACATATATAAAGTATACCACCCAACATCAAGCAGTTACACTTTTTTCTCAGCAGCACATGGATCCTTCTCAAAAATAGATCATATATTATGTCACAGGACAACTCTTAGACAATATAAAGGAGTAGAGATAATACCATGCATCTTATCTGATCATAATGGAATGAAACTGAAAATCAACGATAAAAGAAGGAAGGAAAAAGCATACATCACTTGGAGAATGAACAATAGGTTACTGAATGATCAATGGGTTATAGAAGACATCAAGAAGGAAATTAAAAAATTCTTAGAGATAAATGAAAACACAGACACAACATATCGGAATCTATGGGACACATTGAAAGCAGTTCTAAGAGGAAAATTCATTGCTTGGAGTTCATTCCTTAAAAAAAGAAAAAACCAACAAATAAATGATCTCATACTTCATCTCAAAATCCTAGAAAAAGAAGAGCAAAACAACAGCAAAAGAAGTAGAAGGCAAGAAATAATTAAAATCAGAGCTGAAATTAATGAAATCGAAACAAAAGAAACAATTGAAAAAATTGACAAAACTAAAAGTTGGTTCTTTGAAAAAATAAACAAAATCGACAGACCCTTAGCGATGCTAGCGAAGAGAAGAAGAGAGAGAACTCAAATTACTAGCATACGGGATGAAAAAGGCAATATCACAACAGACACTTCAGAAATACAGAAGATAATCAAAAACTATTTTGAATCCTTATACTCCAACAAATTAGAAGATAGTGAAGGCATAGATAAATTTCTTAAGTCATATGATCTGCCCAGATTGAGTCAGGAGGATATAGAAAACTTAAACAGACCAATATCAATTGAGGAAATAGAAGAAACCATAAAAAGACTACCAACTAAGAAAAGCCCAGGTCCGGATGGGTATACAGCAGAATTTTACAAAACCTTTAAAGAAGAACTAATACCAATACTTTTCAAGCTACTTCAGGAAATAGAAAAGGAGGGAGAACTTCCAAATTCATTCTATGAGGCCAACATCACCCTGATACCTAAACCAGACAAAGACACTTCAAAGAAAGAAAACTACAGACCAATATCTCTAATGAACCTAGATGCAAAAATCCTCAATAAAATTCTGGCGAATCGGATACAAAAACATATCAAAAAATTGTACACCATGATCAAGTAGGATTCATCCCTGGGATGCAAGGCTGGTTCAATATACGGAAATCAATAAATGTTATTCACCACATCAATAGACTTAAAAATAAGAACCATATGATCATCTCGATAGATGCGGAAAAAGCATTCGACAAAGTACAGCATCCCTTTATGTTCAAAGCTCTAGAAAAACTAGGGATAACAGGAACATACCTCAATATTGTAAAAGCAATCTATGCTAAGCCTCAGGCTAGCATCATTCTGAATGGAGAAAAACTGAAGGCATTCCCTCTAAAATCTGGAACAAGACAGGGATGCCCTCTCTCTCCACTTCTGTTCAACATAGTTCTCGAAACACTGGCCAGAGCAATTAGACAGACGAAAGAAATTAAAGGCATAAAAATAGGAAAAGAAGAACTTAAATTATCACTATTTGCAGATGATATGATTCTATACCTAGCAGACCCAAAAGGCTCTACAAAGAAACTATTAGAGCTAATAAATGAATTCAGCAAAGTGGCAGGATATAAAATCAACACGCATAAATCAAAGGCATTCCTGTATATCAGTGACAAATCCTCTGAAATGGAAATGAGGACAACCACTCCATTCAAAATATCTTCAAAAAAAATAAAATACTTGGGAATCAACCTAACAAAAGAGGTGAAAGACTTATACAATGAAAACTACAGAACCCTAAAGAGAGAAATAGAAGAAGATCTTAGAAGATGGAAAAATATACCCTGTTCATGGATAGGCAGAACTAACATCATCAAAATGGCGATATTACCAAAAGTTCTCTATAGGTTTAATGCAATGCCAATCAAAATCCCAACGGCATTTCTTGTAGAAATAGAGAAAGCAATCATGAAATTCATATGGAAAAATAAAAGACCCAGAATAGCAAAAACAATGCTAAGCAGGAAGTGTGAATCAGGCGGTATAGCGATACCAGACTTCAAACTATACTACAGAGCAATAGTAACAAAAACAGCATGGTACTGGTACCAAAACAGGTGGGTGGACCAATGGTACAGAATAGAGGACACAGAAACCAATCCACAAAACTACAACTATCTTATATTTGATAAAGGGGCTAAAAGCATGCAATGGAGGAAGGATAGCATCTTCAACAAATGGTGCTGGGAAAACTGGAAATCCATATGCAACAAAATGAAACTGAATCCCTTTCTCTCGCCATGCACAAAAGTGAATTCAAAATGGATCAAGGAGCTTGATATCAAATCAGAGACGCGCCATCTGATAGAAGAAAAAGTTGGCTACGATCTACAGTCGGTGGGGTCGGGCTCCAAATTCCTCAATAGGACACCCATAGCACAAAAGTTAATAACTAGAATCAACAAATGGGACTTACTCAAACTAAAAAGTTTTTTCTCAGCAAAAGAAACAATAAGAGAGGTAAATAGGGAGCCTACACCCTGGGAACAAATCTTTACTCCTCACACTCCAGATAGAGCCCTAATATCCAGAGTATACAAAGAACTCAAAAAATTAGACAATAAGAGAACAAACAACCCAATCAACAAATGGGCCAAGGACCTGAACAGACACTTCTCAGAGGAGGACATACAGTCAATCAACAAGTACATGAAAAAATGCTCACCATCTCTAGCAGTCAGAGAAATGCAAATCAAAACCACCCTAAGATACCATCTCACTCCAGTAAGATTTGCAGCCATTAGGAAGTCAAACAACAACAAGTGCTGGCGAGGATGTGGGGAAAAGGGTACACTTGTACATTGCTGGTGGGACTGCAGATTGGTGCAGCCAATTTGGAAAGCAGTATGGAGATTTCTTGGAAAGCTGGGAATGGAGCCACCATTTGACCCAGCTATTCCCCTTCTTGGTCTATTCCCTAAAGACCTAAAAAGAGCATGCTACAGGGACACTGCTACATCGATGTTCATAGCAGCACAGTTCACAATAGCAAGACTGTGGAACCAACCTAGATGCCCTTCAATAGACGAATGGATAAAAAAAATGTGGCATTTATACACAATGGAGTATTACTCTGCATTAAAAAATGACAAAATCATAGAATTTACAGGGAAATGGATGGCATTAGAGCAGATTATGCTAAGTGAAGCTAGCCAATCCCTAAAAAACAAATGCCAAATGTCTTCTTTGATATAAGGAGAGTAACTAAGAACAGAGTAGGGACGAAGAGCAGGAGAAGAAGATTAACATTTAACAGGGATGAGAGGTGGGAGGGAAAGGGAGAGAGAAGGGAAATTGCATGGTAATGGAAGGAGACCCTCAGGGTTATACAGTGGAGGGGGTAGAGAGAGAGGAGGGGAGGGGAGGGGAGAGGTGGGGAGGGGGGAGGGGGGAGGATGGGAAAGGCAGCGGAGCACAACAGACACTAGTATGGCAATTTGTAAATCAATGGATGTGTAACTGATGTGATTCTGCAATCTGTGTATGGGGTGAAGGTGGGAGTTCATAACCCACTTGAATCAAAGTGTGGATTATGATATGTCAAGAAATTTGTAATGTTTTGAACAACCCACAATAAAAAATTAAAAACATAAAAAAAAGAAATTATAGGAACAGTATGAAGAAAGTTAAAACTCTGTTAAGGTACATGAATAGATAGAAATACTTTGTACTTGGATAGAAAGATCATATTGAAAATATGTTAAAATTTAATGTGATCACAATTAAAATACCAAGGGAACTATGGACTAGGTATAATAATTTCAAATACATATAAATGTTAAAAGAAGCTTATAAGAATAGGTAATAAAATTAGGAAAAGGAGAAGTAATAAATATTAACTTTATAACATATTCTGTAAACTACTATAATTAAAGTTGCAGAATAGAAAGACAGATCAAAAATATATTTTTATTCCAGAAATAGACTCAAATGCTAATATACATACTTAAAAGATAATATAAAGGGAGGGAATATTATATTGAAATGACTCTATTTATTGAGAAAAAAAGTAAAAATAATTCCCTATCTCATTTGTTAAACTAAAATTAATTCCAGGAACATCATAGATGTGATAATAATATGGGTGAAACTGTAAAAGTGTTGGAAATATATATGGAACATGGGGAGGTGAGAGAGTAAGGGATCTTGAAATATAAAAGACAAAAAATAGATACACTAGTAGAAGTGTTAATAAGTGTCACTACATAAATTTTAACCCTCTTCACTATAAAAATATAATGAAAATGGAAAATCTGGGAAATATTTTGTAATGTGACACAGAAAAGGTTAATAACTTGCTTTCTTGTGAATAAATACAAGGTTATTCAATACAAAAGGAAAAAATATATGAACAAACAAGTCACTAAAGGAGAAATATAAATGACTTATAAACATAAGAAGAAATCTTCAGTTACCTTCATGAGTAAATGCAGATTAAAATTAATAGCAAATAATAAGTTTTGATAGTAAACAGTATTGGAAAGTAAACAGATAATATAGTTTGAAACTATTACTAGAAATCTGTCCTAACAATCAATAGTTCTCAACTGAGGGCCATTTTGCTCCCAAGAGCAAATGTCTAGAGTCAGTGTTGATTATTCCAACTGGAGAATATGCTCCTGGAATCTAGTGTATAGAGGTCACTGGTGTTGCTAAACATCCTATAATATATAGGGCAACTTCCTACAACAAAATATTATCTGACCAAAAATTATGCCAATTGTGTCAAGGCCAAAAAAAAATGCTTCTAAAGAAGCATGTGCCCACATGATTTTCAAGGGTGTTCTTTGTTGCATTATTTATAAAAACAAAAGACTGGAAGCAATTTAAATGTCCATCAATAGGTATAGAGTCAAATAAACTATGACACATCTACAGAGTGCCGTTACAGAGTTCATAATAAGAATAATGTAGATAAAATAATGATAAAAATATTTATAAGAGATGCTAAGAAAGAATCAGGGTACATAACAGCATAAACAATCTCTTCCCATTTGTAAAATAAAAGAAGTATATATAAATATGCACACATGTATATAGGCGAGAAGATCTGTAAGGATGCATAGAAATGATTAAGAATGGTCTCCTCTGGGTAATAAGTCTACGCTAGGAGACTCATTTTTTATTGTGTTCTGTTGGGTATTATTTGAAATTTTACTTTACAAAAGTAGCATTTTCTTTTCTTTTTCTTTCTCTACTTTTAATTTATTTTTTATGGTATTGGGAGTTAAACCCAGCAGCATTGTACCACTGAACTGCATTTTATTTATAATTTTGAGTCAAAGTCTCATTCTTTGATGGGGATGGCCTCAAACTTGTACTCCTTCTGTCCCAGCCTCCCAAGTAGCTTTGATTTCAGGTGTGTACCATAGCATCTGGCCTCATTTTCGTAGTTTTATTTTATTTTATATTTTGGTATAAGAGATTGAACCCAGGGATGCTTAACCACGGAGCCACATTCCCATTCCTTTTTAAATTTTTTTAAATGATTAGTTATTTATTTTTTGGGGTCTTCCTAGGTTGCTTAGGGCTTCACCCATTTTCATAGTTTTAAAGAAACCTAAGCTGATAATTTTACTCTAACTTGCCTACCAAAACTTTCTCTTCATTTTGTCTGTAAATAGAAGCTAAACGCCAGAGATAGAGGACCAAGGTATTTTTTTTTCTCTGTACCCTCCACCTATAGAGGTTTTCTCCCAATTCACATATTTTTGTTTCCACTAATAGCATGTTTACTTTATTTATTTTTATTAGAGATTTATAGTTATTCATACTAATCAGGTTCATTCTGATAAACTCATAGATGCATGGAAATCAAATTCAAATTCAGTTCATGGTCCCCCTCCCTGCCTTTTTCCTTCCCATTCTCCCACTCCACTCTTATGTCCATTCTGAACTCTACTACACTTCCTTTTGCTCATCTATTAATTTGTATTTGATTGGTTCTGCCGCAGTCTGGCTGGGCACAATCAGAAGCCACTTGTCAAAAGAAACTAACTTTATTTTTAGAACCAAACACGCCAAACAAACCAGCCTCTCGGGAAAAACCCTCAGAGCCTCAACTGCCACCACCGGCTTTCCACAAGCCTGTCTCTCCCCCCACAAGCTTCTTTTCACCTCCCACAATCCTCCTGCTCTTGAGGCCGATTGGCTGGGTCACGTGGGCAGAGCCAAAAAGTCCCCCAATGAGCAGCTCCGTGGTCTGAAAGGGCAGGGAAACAGTCCAATGAGCATCACCGCAGAGGAGCCAATCAGCTAGATGTTGCTGGGGCCAAGGAGCCAATCAGCTAGATGTTGCTGGGGCCGCTGTGAGCCAATCATCAGCCGGCAGCTGGATTGCTGGCAGCTGGAAGTTTGCTGGGGCCCCTTCGGCTGTGGCTCTCAACATCTCCCCCTCTCTGTTTAAACAACAAGCATGTGGCTTAGGGACCGTGCCTGTTAGGCAGTCCAATTCAACATATGGTCCTTACCCGTCATCGGATGAACTGACCTCTAGGCGTCAGCCCCCTGTCTTAGGTTGGTACCACTGCAATTGGATCATACCCGTCACTGACTACCGGTCCAGCATACAGCCATACTTGTGGATAGGCCTTTGCACCAGTGGGGGGGTGAGGTTCTTTGCCTCACCTCTGTTGGCCCCCAAATTTTAGATCATCACTAGTAGAGGAGGATGCAAAATGTCATGACATTAAGCCAATTGAGGGCTCCTTTGAAAAATTGTACCACCGGTGACATCATCAGCAAAAATACCCCAACACTACCACAAGTCGCTGCACCAACAGATAGTTCAAAATGCATACAGATGAGCTCACAATGTGTCCAGGCAAGTTCTGCAAGCAGTTCAGTGATGGCTATTGTAGAAGCTGTAGATTGGTTTTATCTTTGACTTCACCGGCACTGGGATGAAGATAGGAATTCTGGCAATAATGGCTAAAGAAAAAATTATGTAACATTACAGAAGGCACTAAAAGAAAACAATTTTCTTAACAATTTACATTATCTTTAAGAGAATTATTAAATATAATGAAAAGGAAAGGTGAAAGTAAACAAACAGATCTGTTAACCTTCTTTTTTGTTTACATATTAAAACAATCCTCAATAGTTGTTTACCCAATTTAAATTAAACCATATAAATCACGTGAAAAAAAAATATTTGGATCCATTTTATCATGAGCGCTCATCATATATGATATATGGACATTCAAACATATAACACAAAACACAAGTGTGCACACATAACATAATACATACAACACATAACATTATAGTAAAGGCCTTATAACTTTTTACAGGTGAAATCTCCATTGCAATGTTTAAAAACTCTATAGTCAAAAAATAGAACTGATCAGCAAAACATTAACCTAGGTCTGTATGAGCTCAAAAAACAAAATACAACTTCATGATATGGCAAAGGGCAATAATAAAATAGATATTGAAAAAAGCATCCTGGTTCTGTTGCAGATGTAAGAATAGCCAAACTGGAGTTTTGGATATCAGTTGTTATGGATTTGAGCCAAATCATCTTCTTTTTGGTCTGTAGAAATCGCTTTAGTTAATCTTTCTGGAATCCAAATCGGCTGCTGTTCTCCCTGTGGAAACACATAAACAGACCCCCGACTCCAGACAATCACTGGGTCAGGACCTTGGTTAATCTCTCTGGAATCCAAATCGGCTGCTGTTCTCCCTGTGGAAACACACAAACAGACCCCCGACTCCAGACAATTACTGGGTCAGGACCTTTCCATTGTCCTGTTAGAATATCCTTCCAAAGTACCTTGGGCTTATGTACATTTTTTGGACACATATGCCTTTCCGCAGCACTAAGTCCTGATGAATCCAAATTTAAAAAGTTTAGAGTAAAAAGGGTTATTTTAAGTTTATCTTTGGGGAATATATACCCCTTCCCAATTCCTTCTTTTTGCTTTAATAAGTACATTTTAATAGTTTGATGAGCTCTTTCAACTATGCCTTGTCCCTGTGGATTGTATGGGATTCCTGTTATATGAGTAATGCCAAATGTTGAGCAAAATTGTTTAAAAGAGGTAGAAGTATAACCAGGGGCATTATCTGTTTTTAACTGTTTTGGAACACCCACAGTGGCAAAATTTTGTAAGCAATGAGCTATAACATCTTTAGTTTTTTCTCCGGCATGAAGGGAGCCCATCAAAAATCCAGAAGAAGTATCAACTGTAACATGCAAATATTTTAATTTTCCAAATTCTGGCAAGTGTGTGACGTCCATCTGCCAAATATGGTTAGGTATCAATCCTCTAGGATTGACTCCAAGATTAACTTGTGGTAAAAAGGTCACACAATTTTGACATTGTTTTATTATTTGTCTAGCTTGTTCCTTAGTTATTTTAAAACGCTTTTGTAAAGTATTAGCATTGACATGGAACTTTTTATGAAAATTTATAGCTTCTTCTAGTGTAGAGAAAATATGTATGTCATGTGTAGTTTTATCTGCTAAATCATTGCCCAAACTAAGGGCTCCAGGCAATCCTGTATGTGCCCTGATATGTCCTATAAAGAATGGATCTTTTCTGTCCCAGATTAGACTTTGTATAGTGGAAAGCAAAGAGAAAACAGTAGAAGAAGGGGAAATCCTACCAGCATCTTCAAGAGATACTATAGCATTAACTACATACTGACTATCAGAAAATAAATTAAATACAGAATCTTTAAACATCACAAAAGCTTGTAAAACTGCATTAAGCTCTACCTTTTGAGCTGATTGTTTGGGTACTAAAAATGTAAAAGTTTGATCAGGGGTAACTACTGCTGCTGTACCATTATTTGACCCATCAGTGAATATATTTGGAGCATTCATGATAGGTGTTTTTCTTGTCATTTTTGGAAAAATTACAGGATGCAATGACCAAAAAGACAATAAAGGATTAGATGGTAAGTGGTTATCAAATGAAACATTAGATTTGCACATGATTATTGCCCAAGTATTTAACTCATTAGCTAACTCATCAATTTGATTCATATTATATGGAGTAATAATTTTATTGGGAGAAATTCCAAACACTCCCTTTGCTGCTTTTATTCCTTTGAGTATTAATTGTCCTACAGCCTCAGGATACCTAGTAAGAATAGTGTTAGGAGAATAAGATAAATGTATCCATAATAATGGACCTTCTTGCCAAAATACTCCTGTAGGAATATTTTTTGTTGGTAGTACAATAAATAATAAAGGCAAACTTATATCAATTCTATCCAAATGCATATTTTCCATATATGTTTCAATGATTTTTAATGCCTTTCTTGCTTCAGGCGTTAACATTCGGGGTGAATTTGGATCTGATGGACCTTTTAGGATATCAAATAAAGGTCCCAACTCTCCTGTTGGTATACCTAAATAAGGCCTTATCCAATTTATGTCTCCTAATAACTTTTGAAAGTCATTAAGTGATTTGAGTTGATCTACTCGTATTTGAATTTTTGGTGGACGGACCATGGTTGAGGATAATAGAACTCCTAAATAATTAATTGGAAAATTTAATTGTACTTTATGTATTGCTATCTCTAGATTATAATTTTTTAATAAGTTTGTAAGTGTGGCATAACATTCTAGCAATGTGTTTTTATCTTTGTGTGCTAATAATACATCATCCATATAGTGAAATATTTGTAGTTCAGGATTTTGATTTCTAAGTGGCTGGATTGCTTTGTTAACATAAATTTGACACATAGTTGGGCTGTTAGCCATCCCTTGAGGGAGTACTTTCCATTCATATCTCTGATCAGGACCTTCATGATTCAGTGCAGGGATAGTAAATGCAAAACGTGGACTATCCTCAGGATGAATTGGAATTGAAAAAAAAACAATCTTTAATATCTATAACTAAAACATACCAGGTTTTTGGCAAAGCAGACAACTGAGGAATCCCTGATTGAGCAGGTCCCATAATAACCATCTCATTATTAATGGCTCTTAAATCTTGCAATAATCTCCATTTACCAGATTTCTTTTTGATGACAAAAATGGGAGTATTATGGGGAGATACAGAAGGTTGTATATGTCCTTCCGCTAATTGTTGTTTGACCAGGTCATGGGCTGCTTGTATCTTTTCTTTAGTCAGGGGCCACTGAGGAACCCATACTGGTCTTTCTGATTTCCAAGTAATTTTTATTGTCTCAGTGGCCCTTTCTGAAAATCCAACCCATGTCTATCTGTTCCTTGATCTATTTGTATTGGTGCTGCTATACCTTGTTCTTGTTTTTCTAATCTTTTTCCTTTCCTAAAACCTTGTCTAGTCATAATAGTGGGTGCATTTTGGTTGATGTTATTTGTTAATGTCAAACCTAATTGATCTAGGACATCTCGTCCCCATAAATTTACGGGAAGATGATCGAATACATATGGCTGTATAGTTCCTTCACATCCTTCAGGATCCTTCCAATCTAATACCATTGCACTTCTATGGGGATTAGTCGCCACTCCTAGGCCTCGAAGCGTTTGAGTGGCTTGTTGTAATGGCCAATGTTTTGGCCATTCTTGACGAGAGATGATGCTAAGGTCTGCACCTGTATCCAGTAGCCCATTAAATTCATGTCCTTGAATATTTAGTTTTAGCATGGGGCGAGAATCTAAATTTAAAGAAAGCATAGCCCAATCTACACCTGTGGAACCTAATCCCTTGGAACCTCTTTCTACAGTATGACTGGAAAATTTATCATGTAGGCTGGGTATTATTAGTAACTGTGCTATTCTATCTCCTGGTGAAATTACTGATATACCCTTTGGAGAACTGGCTATAATTTTTATTTCACCTTCATAATCGGGATCAATTACCCCAGGACTTATCATAAGTCCTTTTAGAGTAGAAGAGCTGCGTCCCAATAATAAGCCTACTGTTCCTTTGGGAAGAGGTCCTTTCACCCCTGTGGGAATGATTTGAACTCCCATCTCTGGAGTTAGTACTGCTCTGGCGGAGTCGCAGATGTTCATCCCTGCGCTTCCTCTGGTTTGTCTGATGAGGGATCTGATGGACAATGTGTCCTGGGCACTACCCTGATGGGGTTGCTGGGTTCCTCCAGTGCTCCGTATATTTGTGGTTTTGGGCCCCGGAGCATTGGGCCCCCTTGTCCATTTTTTGGCAATGGAGCCTGATGCCTTTCTCCATGATATCGTGGATAAACACCTAGTCCTTGTTCATTTTTTGATAATGGAGTACCCTCTATGGTGGTTTGAGAACGGCATTCATTAGCCCAATGTCTCCCTGTACGGCATCGTGGGCAAATACCTGGTATTCTACTCCTTGGATACCTAGTTTTGTTAAACCCTCCTCCAATGGGGCAATTCCTTTTAAAATGTCCTGTTTGTTCACAATTGTAGCATGTTCTTGGCCTGGCATCTAAAGCCTGTTTTACTGCAGCTGCCACAATTTGCCCTTGTTCATTAATGTCTCTGGCATCTAAAGCCTGTTTTACTGCAGCTGCCACGACTTGCTCTTGTTCATTAATGTCTCTACATAATTTAATATATGTGTTTAAATCTTCATGTTTCCATGGTCTAATGATATCTCTGCACCAACGATTCGCTTGCTCATAAGACAGGTGTTTTAGTAATGGCATTGCTTGTTCTGTATTCCCAAAAACTCTGGTAGCTGTTTGAATAAGCCTATCTACAAATTCAGCATAAGGTTCATTAGCTCCTTGTATTACCTTAGATAATTGACCTTGTAAACCTCCATGTCCTTGTAAAGTCTTCCATGCCTTAATTGCATCTGCAGCAATTTGTGCGTATACGCCAGGATCATATGCAATTTGTTGCTGCTGATCCTCATAAGGTCCCTTTCCTAACAACATATCTAGATTTCTCTGAGGATAACCAGCTGCTGCATTTCGCCTAGCCGTCTCCTTGCAAAATTCCTCATTGGCAACCTTCCATAACAGGTATTGTCCTCCATTTAGCACAGCTTTACACATATTAGCCCAATCTGCTGGCGTCATGTTCAAGTTGTTAATGGATTCGACCATGCTTACAGTGAAGGGTGCTTGAGGACCATAGGTTGTTACAGCCTCTTTTAGCTGCTTCACTGTTTTGAAATTTAAAACTTGGTAAAATCGCTGCCCTCCTGCCTCAAATACAGGCCATGTTAATATTTGAGATCTTGTCTCAGGATCCCAACTATCAACTGCGGGGGTTGGGGACCTCCCAGCATATGGAGGTGGCCTTGTTAGTTGGACACTTACGTCCTCTGGTGATAGAAAGGTGTTAGTAGCAGTCTCCTGTAGAGGTGGTGCTGTTGGTTGGACACTTACACCCTCTGGTGATAGAAAGGTGTTAGTAGCAATCTCCTGTTGTAACTTTCCCCCTGATGGCTTTTTCTGTTTTACACTTTCTTTCTCTGTCTGACTAACTTGAGAGGCCTTCTCTTTTACTTGAATCTTTTCCTCTGTCTGACTAACTTGAGAGACCTTCTTTTTTACTTGAATCTTTTCCTCTGTCTGACTAGCTTGAGAGGCCTTCTCTTTTACTTGAATCATTATGTCTTCTCCTTCCTCTACCATTGTCTGAACTGAAGGCTTTTGACTAAGCAAACAAGATACGAACGTCCACAATGGCAATGTGCCAACTGGCAGAGTCCCTGGGCTTTTCTTTTCTATTCTTTTTAAATCTTCACCATGATGGTTCCATTGTGATATATTTAACAACTCCTCCTTAAAAAGCCATGGGCTACATTTTTGTATTGTATCAACGTATGCCCTGACTGCTATTGATTTTACTGGGATGCCTCCTTCCTCTAACAATTTACTTAACACTCTTTCAGTTTGTTTTTTACTAATTTCTGATCCCGTATTTCTACTATAATACAACCCAACAAGATGACGCCAAACAAAACCGAGACAGAATGAAATAAAAAGGGAACAACAAAAAGTCATTATAGCCTTTCTATCCTCCTGACATGTGCATCCGTCCTTTCTCCCTATCTGTTCCTCAGACGTAAATAGTTTTTCCTCAGATGTGAGCGGTTTTTCTTCCGTCTCACTCATCTCCAGGGACAGGCAACTTAAAACAAAAGTGAAACAAAATAACAAAAGAAGAATCTTAAAATGGCTACCCATCCTCTCGCCCTGCCCTCAGGGGCGAGCAGTTCACTTACCCTCAGTCGCTCCCCGTACGGGCCACCAGATGCCGCAGTCTGGCTGGGCACAATCAGAAGCCACTTGTCAAAAGAAACTAACTTTATTTTTAGAACCAAACACGCCAAACAAACCAGCCTCTCGGGAAAAACCCTCAGAGCCTCAACTGCCACCACCGGCTTTCCACAAGCCTGTCTCTCCCCCCACAAGCTTCTTTTCACCTCCCACAATCCTCCTGCTCTTGAGGCCGATTGGCTGGGTCACGTGGGCAGAGCCAAAAAGTCCCCCAATGAGCAGCTCCGTGGTCTGAAAGGGCAGGGAAACAGTCCAATGAGCATCACCGCAGAGGAGCCAATCAGCTAGATGTTGCTGGGGCCAAGGAGCCAATCAGCTAGATGTTGCTGGGGCCGCTGTGAGCCAATCATCAGCCGGCAGCTGGATTGCTGGCAGCTGGAAGTTTGCTGGGGCCCCTTCGGCTGTGGCTCTCAACAGGTTCTTTATGTAATTTTATCCTTCCACCCTCCTTTCCTTTATTTTACTCTAGCTTCCATATGAGAGAAAACATTTGATCTTTGAGTTTCTGAGTTTGGCTAATTTCACTTAGCAGGATCCATTTCTGTTGAAAGCTGTGAATTAACTGTGGGCATGTCTGAGTCATCTCTAAGTGGACGTGAGCCCCTCGAACTCTCAGTATTATCTTACCGATTTGAGACCACTTTATTGTTTGGGCAAACATCCTACTCAAGAGAATTCTGTGATACTGTGGAAGTTTTTGGCTCAGACAGCCCTAGGTTCAAACACAACTCCCAGAGGTAGAAAGAGATACCAATGCATCCAACTAGCCTTGTGGCACCAGCTGCCTGGATGAGGAAGAATTACTGGTCAATTGATGAGTCCCCAATCAGGCCAACTTCTCCACAGCCTCTTGCTTCTTGTTTACCTGGAAGAGCCCTTCCTCATAATAAATACCTTCTATGTGTTTCACTATAAATAAAGCATTTGTTGGCTTTTCCCTTTGTTAGGATCAGATCCATCAGGTCTTTTCCACCCGTAAAGCCTCTGCTTTCAATATATATTTTTGTGTCCTTACTTCTTGATATTACTTTTTCAGCCTTTTATTTCCAGGTGATCCACACCTCTGAGGGTTACTTATTCCCTCCCCACACAGGTTGGTGGTTGAGACATTTCCATCCATTTACCAGCAAATGCCATAATTTTATTCTCTCTTATGTGGCTGAGTAAAACTCCATTATGTGTGTGTGCATGTGTGTATATACGTATATATGCATATTCATGCAAGGGAGTAGAATGAGTGTGTGTGTGTGTGTGTGTGTGTGTGTGTATGTGTGTATGTTATGTCATAATTTCTTAATCCATTCATCTATTGACAGGTATCTGGGTCTTTGGGGAAAATACCAAGGAGTGGGATAGTTGGGTCACATTGTGTTTCCATCCATAGTTTTTGAGTAATCTCCATATTTTTTTCCAGAGTGATTGTTGTACTAGTCTGCAGTCCCACCAACAATGTACAAGTATATCTTTCCCCCCACAACCAACATTTCCTCATGCCAGCATTTATTATTGTTCATATTCTTGATCATTGCCATTCTCTCTGGACTGAGATGGAATCTTAGTGTAAGTTAAATTTGCATTTCCCCAATTGCTAGAAATGAGCATATACACATATATACATACATATGTATATATTAACTTTTGAGAAGTTTCTGTTTAATTATTTTATCCATTTATTGATTGGGTTATCTGCTCTTTTATTGGTGATAAGTTTTTTGAGTTCTTTGTAAATTCTGGATATTAATCCCCTATTGGAGGGGCAGGTGGCCAACATTTTCTCCCATTCTGCAAGCTCTCTCTTCATGCTTTTAACTGTTTCCTTTTTTGTGCAGAACCTTTTCAGTTTGATGGTATTACACTTATTGATTCTTGGTTTTATTTCTTGTGCTTTGGGGGTCTTGTTAAGGAAGTCAGTACAAACACTAATATGATGGAGTGTTGACCCTATGTTTTCTTTTTTTATTTATTTTTTATTGGTTGTTCAAAACATTACAAAGCTCATGACATATCATCTTTCATACATTTGATTCAAGTGAGTTATGAATTCCCATTTTACCCCAAATACAAATTGCAGAATCACATCAGTTACACATTCACAATTTTTACATAATGCCATATTAGTGACTGTTGTATTTTGCTGCCTTTCCTATCCCCTACTATCCCCCCTCCCCTCCCCTCTCATCTTCCCTCTCTACCTCATCTGCTGTTGTTTAATTCTCTCCCTTGTTTCCCCCCCTTTCCCCTCACAACCTCTTATATTTAATTTTGTGTAACATTGAGGGTCTCCTACCATTTCCATATGCTTTCCCTTCTCTCTCCCTTTCTCTCCCCCCACTCGTCTCTCTTTAATGTTAATCTTTTCCTCATGCTCTTCCTCCCTGTTCTGTTCTTAGTTGTTCTCTTTATATCAAAGAAGACATTTGGCATTTGTTTTTTAAGGATTGGCTAGCTTCGCTTAGCATAATCTGTTCTAATGCCATCAATTTCCCTGCAAATTCTATGATTTGCCCCTATGTTTTCTTCTAGCAATTGTATTGTAAATTCTCTGGTCTAATTCTTTAGTCTTTGATCCATTGCAAACGTTTGTGCAAGGTGAAAGAGTGGTCTAGTTTCATTTTTCTACATATAGCTATCCATTTTTCCCAGCACCATTTGTTAAGAAGGCTGTCTTTTCTCCAAGATATATTTTGGGTATATTTGTCAAATATCAGACAGCTATAGGTATGTGGATTTGTCATTGTGTCTTCTGTTTCATTGATCTTCATGTCTATTTTGATACCCAAGCCACGCCACTTTCGTACTACCTCTAGTATGATTTCAGATCTGGTATTATGATGTTTCCTGCTTTAATTTTCTTGCTTAGTATTGCTTTGACTATTCTGGTCTCTTATTCTTTCAAATCAATCTAAGAATTGTTTTTTCTAATTCTGTGATGAATGTTATTGGTATTTTGATGATAATTACATTGAATCTGTATATTAGTTTTGGTAGTAGTGTCATTTTGACAATATTAACTCTGCCTATCCAAGTACATGGGATGTCCTATGTTTTCATGTCTTCGTCAGTTTCTTTCTTCAGTGTTCTATAATTTTCATTGTACAGCTCTTTTACCTTTTTGATTAGATTGTTTACCTAGTATTTAGTTTTTTGAGGTTAGTATGAATGGGGTGGTTTTCCTGATTTTTCCTTAGCCAAATCACTTTTGGTATATAGGAAAGTTATTGATTTATGGGTGTTGATCTTATATCCTGCTACTTTGCTAAACTCATGTATAAGTTCTAGAAGGCTTCTGGTAGTTTTTTTTGTCTTATAAATATGGTATCATATTATCAGAAAACAGATAGTTTGACTTGTAATTTTCCTATTTGTATCCCTTTGATTTCCTTTTCTTATCTGATCGCTCTGACTAATGTTTTGAAGTCTATATTGAATAAGAGTTGTGAGAGTGGACAACCTTGACTTGTTCCTGAGTTTAGAGGAAACACTTTTAGTTTTTCTCCATTAAGAACAATGTTGGCAGGGCTGGGCATGTAGCTCAGTTGATAGAGTGCTTGCCTCACATGCATAAGGCCCTGGATTCAATCCCCAGCACCACAAAGAAAAAAAGTATGATGTTGGCTTTGGGTTCATCATAAATGAGGTTAAGTTCCTTCAATCCCTAGGTTCTCTGGCATTTTTAACATGAATGAGTATTTGATTTTTATCAAAGATCATTTCTGCATCTATTGAGATGAACATGTAATTTTTGTTCTTAGTTCTGTTTAAGTGATGAATACATTATTGATTTGCATATATTGAACCAAATTTGCATCTCTGGAATGCAACTCATTTGATCATAGTGAATTATCATCTTGATGTGTTTTTGAATGTGGTTTGCTATGATTTTATTAAGGATTTTTGTATCTATATTCATCAGGGATATCGATCTGTAGTTTTCTTTGATGCATGTTTGGTTTTGATAGCTTCATAAAATCTATTTGGGAGTATTCCCTCCCTTTCAATTTCACTGAACAATTTGAGAAAGACTGGTGTTAGTTTTTCTGGAAAGGTTTGATAGAACTCATCTGAGAATCCATCAAGTCCCTGACTTTTCTTTTTTCAAAAGCTTTTAATTGTTATTTCAATTACATTAGTTGATAATGGTCTATTTAAGTTTTCTATATCTTCTTGATATTTTTAACTTTTAAAATCTGTTCTTTTAAAATACATGACAGTAGAGTTTATTTTGACATATTATACATATATGGAATATAATTTATTCTAATTAGAATCCCATTCTTGTGGTTGTACATAATGTGGAGTTTCACAGGTGGTATATATTCATATATGAACATAGGAAGTTATGTCTGTATATCTTCTTGATTTAATTTGGGTGGGGCATATATATCTAGAAATTTTTCCATGTGTTCCAGATTTTCCAGTTTATTGGAGTATTAATTTTAAAAATAGGTTCTGCTAATCCTCTGGATTTCAGAAGGATCAGTGGTTATGACTTCTTTTTAATATCTGATCTTGTTGATTTGCATGTTCTCACTCTTTGATTAGTTTGTCTAATAGTCAATTTTATTTATCATTTCAGAGTAGCAACTCTTCATTACATTGATTCTGTGAATTTTATTCTTATTCTCAGTTTCATTGATTTCACTTTTGATCTTAATTATTTCCTGTCTTCTACTGAGTTTTCAGTTAGTTGGTTCTTTTTTAAGGGCTTCAGATGGAACATAAGCTTTTTTTGGATCTGCCTAATTTTTTAATGTGGGCAATCAGTGCTATAAATTTTCCTCTTAGAACTGCTTTCATAATAGCCCAGAGATTTTGGTATATTGTATATCTGTTCTCATTCATTTCTAAGAATTTCTTGATTTGTATTCTCATTTCTTCTTTGATCTATTCTTCATGTAACAGGGTGTTATTCAATCTCCATGTGTTTATGGGGTTTATGTTTTTCTTGATGTTGTTTCTAGCTTCATTCCATTATGACTTGATAGGATACATTGGATTATCTCAACTTTTTTTGTATTTTCCAAGATTTGCTTTGTGGCCTAGAATGTGATCTATCTTGGAAAAAGTTTCATTTGCAGCTGAGAAATAGGTAAACTCAGCTGTAAATATCCATTACATCCATTTGATTTATAGCATTGTTTAGGTTGGAGATACATTTATTAATTTTGATGACCAGTCTATTGATCATAAGGGTTTATTGTATTATTGTGTTGGGGGGTCTATATAGGATTTAATGTCATTGAGTGTTTTTTCAATGTAATTGGGTGTATTGATATTTGAGGCATACATGTTTTTGTTTGTTTGTTTTTGGTACTAGGGATTGAACCCAGGGGCACTCAACCACTGAGCCACATCCCCATCACTTTTTTGTATTTTATTTAGAGACAGGGTCTCACTGAGTTGCTCAGCGCCTTGCTTTTGCTGAAGCTGGCTTTCAACTTGTGATCCTCCTGCCTCAGCCTCCCAAGCTGCTGGGTTTACAGGTGTGTGCCACCACACCCAGGAGGCATAAATGTTTACCATGTTTATATATTCTTGTTGGATTTTTCCCTTTATTAGGATGCAATGGTCTTCTTTGTCTCTTCTGATTAATTTTTGCTTGAAATTGACTTTGTCCTATATGAGAATAGCTACTCCTGCTTGTTTTTTTGGATCATATACCTGGAATATTTTTTGCCATCCTTTTACATTCAGCCTGTGGATGTCTTTGCCTGTAAATTGAGTCTCTTGTAAACAGCATGTAGTTAGATCTTGTTTTTTTTTTAAATCCATTCTGCTAATCTATGCCTTTAAACTGGGAAATTGAGACCATTAACATTCAGCATTAGTATGTATATGTATTTGTGTTTTCCTGCGTTTTGTTTTTCTGTTATATTTTATCTTGTCTCAATTCTCATTTAATGGATTATTCTTCTATTGAACTTCTTCTGTTTGTGAGTTTTAAGAATTGTTTTTTTAGTTGTTCTGTGTGTAGTTTATCCTGGATTGGCTTCATGAATTCTTTTTGTTCATTTTTGTCATGCAAAGTTTTTATTTCCCCCTTGAATTTGAAACTGAGTTTTACTGGGCATAGTAACCTTGGCTGTAGGTTGTTTTCTTTTAGGGTTTGGAATAATCTCATTCTAGGCCCTCCTCGATTTTAGGGTGTGAACTAAGAAATTAGAAGTGAGCCTTATTGGTTTGCCTCTAAATGTGACCTGTTTTTCTCCCTTGTGAATTTTAATATTCTTCTTTTTAATGTTAGCATTTGGATTATAATATGTCTCAGGGAACTTCTTAATTGGGTCTATTTGGGGTCCAGTAAGCCTCCTGGATGTGGATGTGTACCCCATTTATGATATAGAAGATGTTTTCTGCACCTATTTCACTGAAAATGTTCTTTTTGCCTTTAGTTTAAATTTCCATCTTTTCTCCTATCCTCATAATTCTCAGGTTTGGTCTTTAGAGTTGTCCCAGAGTTCGTGTGTATTCTGGTCATGTTCTGTAAGTTTTTCCTTCATTGCTTTCCATATACACAAGATCATATAGCCTGTCTTCAATTCCTGAAGTTCTGTTTTCAAGAGCTGAGGTTCTATTTTCTATACAATCAAATCTGTTATCAATGCCTTTTGAGTGAGTTTTTAATTTGATTGATTGTATCTTTCATTTCTTGGAGTTCTTCTTGGTTTCTTTTCACTATTTCTATTTCTTTATTAAATGGTCTTTCATCTCCTGTAATTGGTGTGTGTGTGTGTGTGTGTGTGTGTGTGTATGGATAGATAGATAGATAGATAGATAGTAGCTGTAGATAGACAGAATGCCTTTATTTTATTTGTTTATTATTTTTGGTTGTGAGGATTGAACCCAGTGCCACACGGATGCTAGGCAAGTGCTCTGCCACTGAGCTACAGCCCCGGCCCCTGTAATTGGTCTGTTAATTCCTTCATTAGATCTTCTTTTAGTTCATTGAACCTTTTGATAATCAAGCTTTTATGATATTTCTCTGGGTTTTTATCCACCTCACTATTAGTGGAATCCTTTGTTGGGGGATTGTGGATTTTGGGGGGAGATTTTTTGCTTGATTTCCTCATATTTTCAGAGATGTTGGTCCTGTGCATCAATTGGGGTGGAATTCTCTGCCTCTTTTTTTCATGTGTCATTTTATATGTAATTATATTATTTGTTCTTGGACTTCTCTCTGTTTTTGATGTATGCATAGGTGCCAAGCAATGGTACCTGATGAGTTCCTTCTCTGATTGTTCCTCCTTGGGTTCTTGTCGCTTTGGGGCTCTTGTCTCCTCACTTCCTTGGATTAATGTCAGAGAATGTTTAGTTCAGCAGAATCTCTAACCTGTGAACTTCTAGTGCCCTTGCAGGTTCCCATCACCTCACAAAATGGAGGCAAAATAAACAATAGTAACAACTGTTGCAAACAACAGTGTTTACATAAATACCCAGATCCTAAAGTGTCCAATGTTAATTATCACCAATAAAGAGGAATGGTAGATTCAGCAATTGTCAACAGTGAAAACAATAACCATGTACTAGCTTTGGCATTAAAGCAAATATTGGGTATCAGCTATATCATCCATAGAAGTAATAACAGCATTAGCATTAATGGTAGTAGCAGTAGTTATGTAAGCCAATTAGTTCTGAACAATGGTAAAAATACAGTTGATTAGGGGAAAAGAAAATGCATTAGGAGAATAGAAAAGACTAACATTTCAGAATGTGAACAGACAGAATGCAGAAAAGATACCAGGTGATGTTTATATAGAGGGAGGGGAAATAGAAGAAATGAGGTATTAGGAGAGAGAAAGAACAATATAATTTGGCTATTAGCAGGAGAAGATAAGAAAGAAAGAGAAATGAGTAATAAACAACTGATAATAATACAAAATCAAACCAAGTTACACTATCCAAAAAAACCCAAACCCTCACAAGACAATTCTAGGAAAAAATAATAACATTTAAAATGCTAAATATGGGTCGCGGAGCCATAGGAGAGCGGCTGGGCAGAGGGAACGCTATGTCCGCGGAAGTCCCGGAGGCGGCCTCGGCGGAGGAGCAGAAAGAAATGGAAGATAAAGTGACTAGTCCAGAGAAAGCTGAAGAAGCAAAATTAAAAGCAAGGTATCCTCACCTGGGACAAAAGCCTGGAGGTTCAGATTTTTTAAGGAAACGATTGCAGAAAGGGCAAAAATATTTTGATTCTGGGGATTACAACATGGCAAAAGCAAAGATGAAGAACAAGCAACTTCCTGCTGCAGCCCCGGATAAGACAGAGGTCACTGGTGACCATATTCCCACTCCACAGGACCTTCCTCAACGGAAACCATCCCTTGTTGCTAGCAAGCTGGCTGGCTGATTAAAAGAGCTGACCTGCATGAATTTTCTAATTCCCATTATTTCTCCTCATATGTTACTTATCCACTTTTTATTCCTTTCATTCACTAAGTCATTTAAATGAGACTGACGGCTTTGCAGGTAGCAATAGTGTGTGCTGCTATTGTAAGGGAATATATATGTGTAGAGGTTTTGATTAGTTTTAACAGTGCACTGATGAAAAGGACATGTTAGAGCAACATAAGTAATCTACTTGAAAATATTTGTATATATTACCTAACTCCTAATATAGGTTCCAAAAAGTAATAAGCAAATTTTACAATTTTAATGTTTTGCCTTCTTCGCTTATCTTAATTATAGCTGTGTATGTTACTCTTATTTAATGTAACCTCTGTATTGATTTCTTCTGTATTTTCCTTCTGGATTTTGTCAAACAGAAGTTTAAGCCACAAGTTTGAAGAAGGATCACAAATTCAAATGAAAATAGGAGGGGCTTTGAAAGATTTGTATAACTGTGCTTGAACTTGAATGGCCTTAAACCTGTTTCAGCTTTAACAATAGAATTTTACTTGGGCAATATTTGCCCATTCTGGTGTAACTTACGTGACTTCAGTGCTTAACAGCTGCCATTGAAGCTAGTATTCTTATTTAGTTTTGTAGTGTTAAATACCTTTCATTGTTGAAGATGTGAATGAAGTATGCATGTGCATCAACTGTTGAATTCACTTTTGTGCCATTTTTGTAAATACAGTAGTTTTGCACAACCTTTCATAAATGTCTGTATTAATTTCACATATTAGAAAGTAGATAATGTGCCATCGAGAAGCACAAGAGTTCCTCCTACACAAAAAAATATGTCCTTATAGCTTTTATATAATAAGAGTAGTTTACAATCTTGGGCTTATAGAATACCAAACTGAATTCTTCATCTTCACTCAGTCTGCCGTAGAATTAAGCTTTTACAATTGTTACTAATATCCATGACATTCAGTGGCCTTGTGCAAATATGATATGTTGCTTAGGCATATCTTTTGTCCTATGCAGATCTCGTTTTGTCTTTTACGAAAATTGCAGTTCATATAATTTATACACACTTTTTTTAAGTATACAGACTTTTTACTTCCACACTTAACTTTGGAGACACTAGAGTAAAAGGCTTTCCATATTCTGCCTTCTGTTTTCTTCTCCTCCCTGCCCCACCACCCAACTTTTCTTGTCTGTCTTTGCTTCTTTTGACTATTTGGGCTATTTAGTTTATATGATAGCATAGGCATCTGTAGCCTTACTCTTTTTAATTTGCTGTGCTGAATGCTGTATTTTATAACACAATAATGGTGTTTTCCCTCTTTCATTTCTCAGTTGTTAACTTACCACTTAACCCTATTATTATTATTGGCATTTAACAATTGTTTAAATAAAAATTTTATAATGAAACAAATAGTTGAGAGAACTGGCCCAGGAATCTGTCAGATTGAATTAAATTCAAGTAATTATGATGAACTAAGAATTAGGCTTGTGACGAGTAACATACATGATAGCTAAGATTTATTCATATGAAAAACATTTAGATAGTTGCTTCTGAGATGTCACTTTAATAAAATATGAATTTAATTTTACTTGTGGTTCATCCAGTTAGAACTTTAACACTTTATTAGGACAGGTTTACTGTTGTCTTAGAGCTCTTCCCACAAGCTGTAATATGGTAGCAGGATAATGAGGATTGCTAGACAGAACTGATACTATTTTTCTCTTCATCTTTGACTTGCACAAATCCTCTTTTGGATCCAGGCATCTTTTCTAGGTCTTGGCTTCATTTGTAACTGCTTTTCTGTGATGCCAAATCATAGTAGATGGTGCCTTGAACATAGCACCTGCGCTTAAAGGCTAATTGCCTTCCTTCGCCACCCACCCCAAAGGCAGAAAAGCAACAAAATCAGTACTGTGTTCATTTGTAATTTTAAGGATCAATGATATATAAATATATGAATATATTTGTAATGAGACCAAGTATGTTATTCCATAGTATGTAAACTTATACTATAAGATCCATTTAAGAATTTTTTAAATAGCCCTAAATAGAATTTCTATTATAGTTAGTCCTTTTTTTTCCATGAACATTTGCAAGCTATCACCATTAAATCCAAACATCAAAAAGATTAATCTGAAAGATCAGAGAGGCCATGTTATTCCCAACCATGATAGAACTCTTGTAGTTTGTGACAAGTGACATAACATCTGCTTGAGTTTTAGTTTGTAAAATACGATATTTAACCTACCTCAAAACTTGTTGAGGATCTGTGAAATACTGAGTAAGTGCCCAAAAATAAAATATTGTTGATTGTCTTTTTATTAAAAGTAGTTACTCATTAAACCAACCTGCCTTCTGTAAAGTCACAGTGCTTAAAATCTCAGGATTTCCCATTAGGAAAGACCTGTCATTAAGGATTTGTAGATATAATTAATTGCTTAGCTTCCATTGGTGCTTGGGATAGAGAGGTTTTAAATTTTTCTATTTTTTGTTCTGCCTCAAATCTCAGTTTATTGAAGCATTTTGCAAGCTCTTTAATCACTGCTTGAAGGAAAATTTTGATGAGATGAGCTTAATTTCTACTTTTTTGAAGTCGTGGTTTGAAAAGTGACTAATTTTAATCATTGTCCTGTTTGCCATAAGTTAATGTTAGAGTAAACTGAAGTTGGAATTAAATACTTCATGAAAATTGGCTACCATCTGAAGTAAATTCCCGTTTCATGTTCAGTAGCTCTTACTTTTGATAGTACAGTTTTGACAAACATTTTGTTCTTGAAGGCTACATCTAAAATAGTTAAAGAGTTCTTGGCAAATTGAAATAGGATAGTTTGATGAATTGGAAGGAACATGTTTGTAGTCTTTACAAAATTGTTGAATAATCTTGTGCTGCTGACCTAAAAATATGTCTTAACTATTCATCAAGGTGGGCCTCTAGAGCCTCTACTTGTTATTACTTCAGCAGTGAGAATTAGTTGCTCTTTTTACTTGATGTAACAAAAGTATACCTCTAATATTTATTGGTACTTTTTACTAAATCAAATTTATGTTCTTATACAATACAAATAGTGTAATTTTATCAAAGTTGAAATGTAGTATGTACTTAAATTGTGCTGTAAAATTGGTGTTTGGTGATCAGGAGCAGGTAGTATATGGGAAGAGCATTTCTGAGTGGTCACCAAAGCAGTTTCTCCGGTGGCCTTTTCACATTCCCCAGCATATAAGCATATTTCTCCCACTTTTCATTTCCTCCCTGAAGCCCATTTTTTTAGAGCTAATGAATTATTAATCCTTAATATCCATCCCAATATGCCAAAATTTAGGACCTGTCACATTTTCTAAAACATCCTAATCTAGATAATGACTAATATGAGCCACTGTCCCAACTCAGCATGCACTGCCAGTCTTCTGTCTTTTTTCCCCAAATCCCCACCACACCTTATAAAATTAGGATCAAAGGAACTCTATGATTGTTGAATTTAAGGATAAAAACACCAATTTGAATACTTTTTTACTAATTTCAGCCTTCTGGGTAGGTAGGTCTATGGATTTTATTCTACAAATCACTGGTGGTCATGATGGCCATTAATGTATTGCTTGTATTCTGTTATTTATCAATTAAATGGCATTTGAAAGAAAACATCTTATTCCTTTAATATTACACCCTCAAATCTGCTACTGAATCTCTAGCATTTGTTGTGCAATAGGACATTTTGCCTGTATTAAAAAGGCCAAGAGTAAATGCCTTTTTTGTTAAATGTGTCTACAGAGTTGGCAGTTAATGCTGAAATTTGTCAAATAGCCCTTCCAAAATTATACTTGTGAGATACCAAAATAAATAAATAAATTGATCTAATTTCTATTGAAAAAAAAATAAAATGCTAAATATGAGAGAAAAAGAGATAAGTGTATGTATATATGTTCCTGAACCAATTAGCACAGCCAGAATTCACATGCATGTTCACTGTCTCACACACACACACACACACACACACACACACACACACAGAGTAGGAATAATAATAATAACAACAACAACAATTTTTTTTAATCCAAAGTCTTGTTGAAGACTGAAGCAAACTTCTCCATTGAGGTGGTCAAAATAACTGATCAGAATGGGTGGTCACTGTCTATGTCCAACAGTTTTTCTTTCCAATTCTCCTTGAGTTATGTACTGGTAGAGCAAAGGAATTGGGGTTGTTAATCCGTTCCTGTTTTGTGTTGCTCTCTTGAGCTGCCAATTGGATTGGCCTAAGATTGAAGCTGTTTTCTATAAGAATCAGCTTCCCTTCTCACCAGTATGAGGTGGAATGGGTTAGGACATGCTGTCAGCTGGTGTTTTCTCCATTTGGAACAGTTTAGTCCACTCCCAAGGTACTGCTTCCTGTAGCCTTCTGTGAGGCATGATTCAGAGGTGGCACTAAGGTCTCATCAGGCTTTGCTGGGTGGTGCCTTCTTTGAAGAGATTAGATTAACTTGCTCCTATGGCTAGACAGTAGCTGATCTCTTCTGTGGGTTCAGTTCTCAGGAGACTTCCAAGAAATCCAATCATGGAAGGTAGGTGACTAATCCTCCACTCACTATTGCCCAGGAGTACAGCTTCCCTGGGATTAGTCCCTGAGTGTATTTGCCACACCTGCTTAGACTCCCGGCCCAATTCAGCTGGTTGTGTGACCACCAGAAACAAAGGAGAAGCAAGTTGGGCTCCCCTTCACCCTTCTGACTTGAATCCCCCTGAGTATAGTCCACTCCTTCCTTGTTTCTCCCCATGTTTCTTCAGGTACAGCCTAGGTCCCTTGATAGGCACCTGCTAGGAATATTGTGGTTGTGTGTGTGTGTGTGTGTGTGTGTGTGTGTGTGTGTTTTCTGATCTCCCAGGTTCTGCAGTCACCAAGGCGGTATATTTTCCCCAAGATGTCTCTTGCTTCAGCTGTCTTTAGCCATTTGAGACACAGAGTGCACTTTTCAAGTACCAGTGCACATAGTGCAGCCTCTAGCTAAGTTAAGATTAAGCAGTGTTTTTTTTTTTTTTTTTTTTTTTAGAGAGAGAGAGAGAGAGAATTTTTTAATAGTTATTTATTTATTTATTTATTTTTTAGTTTTGGCAGACACAACATCTTTGTTTGTATGTGGTGCTGAGGATCGAACCCGGGCTGCACGCATGCCAGGCGAGCACGCTACCGCTTAAGCCACATCCCCAGCCCTAAGCAGTGTTTTTGATCTCAGGTTCTTCAAGATTGTCCCCCCCTCCTTTTGTCTGTGGTGAATCTGCACCAGTGGCCAGTAGGTGGGCTATAATGTTTTCTTTCTTTGTTTATTGCACCTAAATTTCTGTGTATCCAAGCCACTTTGAGTGTCCAATTTTAAATTTTAGTGAAATCCCTCTTTCACTCTCTCTGTGAGAAGCTGGACACCTGCTGTTTGGTCTCATGCCATGGCGCAACTTGTAATGCAGTTTCCTCTATTCTGCCATCTTCCAAGTCCCCAATTTCCATTTTTGCCTTTTGAAGTCTTTCAAGGAATATCCCATCTCAATGACCACTTTTTATGCCCTCAGTTTCTAGACCCCTCAGTAGTTGAGATCACTCATTTACACATAAATATTATTTTGTATATTTTTAAGGCACTGATTTTCTTCTTGCCTCAAGCCCCCAAATTGACATAACTGTGAGATTTTTGAGGGCAAAACTATTTCATTCATTTTAAAACTGGTTATAATGTGTAGCAAAATTCATGAGGCATAATCATTGGTCAATAAACATTTGTTAAATTGAATTAGTGGTTTATAATATAAAGGAAAATATAAATGGACAAATGTAAAACAAAAAACAAACAGGAAAAACACAGTTTCTTCACTCTGTTGTTAGTCTAAACTCTGGTGTACCTTTTGTATCTTTTGACCTAAACAGGTAAGGGTACATTACATTTTCTGAACAGAAAACAACCATGTATATAATAATACACCTACGTTATATTTGAATATTCTATTTCTTTTAATAAAAGCTTTTCAATTCTTAAAAATCAATTCCACTGAAATTGTAATTGCTGCTTTTAAGTGTCAGTCATTTTTCATATGTCTTACTGGTGAAAGTAGTATTTGTTTTTATTATACATGTGATGCATCAATTGTACAAGTGCATGAGACACTTCTTTAATAATCTCTAGCTTCTATGCTTCTTGACTATTATATGATACTACTGAAATCCACCGTTTCAGATATTCATGAGGATAAAATAAATGCATTATTATCATGCTCCCCATTCTTTGGGAGCAACATGATATATAGTAGTGAAACTCATTAAATTGTTTTTTGAAGCATGCTTCATCATTTGTTTTATAAATTTCATGATAAGGTCAAATTTGTTATAAAGTTAAGTGTTCTTGATCTTTTGAACCATTATGCATTCTAAAAAATTACATAAAGTGTAGGCTTGGTTGGAGGTGTGAGAGTACAGAGCCTTGCCATTCTTGGTCTTTCTAGGTAGCTTTTTACTTTCCCTACCTGATTATATTTCATGATTGTTTCCAAATCAGAATTTGGTTTGTCACCATAGTTTGGATTTCTTACTAGAAGGATAAAGTATGCTGCAGTTCTGACATCCGATATATATATAATATTCTCTATTCCTGATGCAATTCTAGCACCTAATAAAAAATGGGTCATGTTTTGTTCTTCTGTGAAGTAGTATTTCAGCCATTAACCACCCATTCAGTTTTTATTACTGTCCTTCAATGTGTGTGCCTTTGCCTAAATGTAACCTCATACTTCAGAGAAAACTTCATTCTGAGTTAAAAATTACTTTTCATTGACAGTATTCTGACTATACAACCATTTTACTTATTTCTAAATTTAAAATCAAACCACTTCAGTGAAAGTAGATGTGGCATTTTAGGAACTTTTGGTCTATTTTGAAGGTATTTTCCTTGACAAGAGCCTCATCTAGTAATCTACATTTTGGGTATACATTAATAAAAGGTACATAAATATCCAGAACTAAGTTTTATCATCTCAATGGAAGACAAGAATATAAGAACCAGCAAGTTTAATTCTTACCTTTATTATTTCAGGCAGTTGTATTGTTTATCTTATTTCAACCATGATAAACTTAAGGAATCAAGGGGAAGGTAACCTGTTTATAATTTAAAAACATAAAATCAACATAAGAAAACCTGCCATAGTTAATTATATTTTCCAGATGAAGAACTTTTAGTCTCTTCCACAGTAATTTATAATCAGAGTTAATCACACACGTGATATTTTCAAAACATTTAAGAAAAAAAATTGAAAAAGCATTTTTGAGAAAATATGGCCTACAACAATTCCATTTCTCTTACCATCAAACTTCCCCACTGGTTACCATTTTACTTATCTGTTCCTGTCTGAATATTGCTAGATGCTATGTAAGACTTGATTTTTACCTTCAAGGTATTTCTGCAGACAGTACTAAGTGAGGAATAACATTTTGTGATTAAGACAAGTATTATAGCTGCATATAGTTCAAATGACCTGGGGTCATCAGAGCAGATCATATGGAGTAGGTGATCCTTGAAGGATGGATTAAAATACTACTCTTTCAAACATAATAGTATGGGGTAATGTTGATCATAGGTTAGAGATCCCATCCTGCATTAAGGTTGAAGAAATATTCTTATATTATTAAAAATTATTCAACCTAAACTATGTGTTAAAATGTTTTCTTAATATAAATACATTTTAAGATAAGTTTATCATGTTGTAATGGAAAGCAACAGAGAGGAAGGACGAAAGTGATGTGGTTAAGGACAAAATAGAGAAAAATAATTAAAACTTACTGCAAGTAATAAGAATAAAAATAATGAGAAAGTACTAAAAGTGTTTTTAAATGAACATTGATGAAAATGTATCATCATTTAAAGCATGCTATTTGTAAAGCAAATTCACCTAATTTTTACTAGGTGAATTCAGAAAATTCTAAATCTATAGATTTAGAATTATAGCAGAACATTACAGAAAATTCTAAATCTGTAAAATTAAAGAATTAGTGTTTGTTTATTGCTTTCTAGAACAGATGCATACTTAGATAATAATAATCAATTAGTCCCTCATATCAGTTTTAATTGAAAAAAAAACATTAAAAATACCCATTGATGCTACACAGCTAAGTTGAATAAGTACATTACTAGTAATAGAGAGAACTTATACATGCTGGGATGAGTAGGTATTTTAGTCCAACCTGTAACTGTTCTCATAGATTTCAGTTTGTAATTAATTCCTCTTGTCAGAAAGATCCTACCCACATGGATTTCCTAGAATTTAGTGAAGAGAGTCAGAATGGAGAAAGTACAGGAGCCTTGGACTTGGCAATAGAAAGACAGGTAATATATAACATTTTTTTCCTTAAGAGACATTTCTCAGAATAAGTGAAGCATTTAATGAATGGCTTTAGAGCCATCAAATATTTGTCTTTTCCTGCGATCCAGGTGCATTACATTTACAGACTATGTCATTGTGTGTACCTATATTTCAGTGTTGGCATTTTACCTTAGAAACTCATGACATACAAAAGGAAATGAAAATCTGTCAGTTGATTCCCAATACCAGTCTTATAAATTCAAACCAATCCATTTATTTTATATTAGTCAGTGTCACATATTTGCCTTTGGCATCTTTCCTCACAGTGTTTTCATCCCTTCTTGCTATTTGTCCTTCAGGGTTCTGCTCAAATTCCACCTCCTATATAAAGCTTTTCTTGAGTATTTGACTCCATATTCTTCTCTTGCTCTGAATATCTCTGTAGGTGTAGCACCTAGGGTATGATTACACATGATCTTACATTGTTCTCTAGAGTCATATTCTAATGTGCTTCATCATTATGCCTGCTCCTGCAGGACTGAGCTCTTCTCTGAACTTCAGTTTCGCTATTCAGTGGGGGTGTTGGTATAGCCATCTTAATGGCTTTTGTGGAGGATTAAATGAGATAAATCATGTTAATTGCATAGCACAGTCTGGCACATTCCAAGTATCCAATGAGTGTTAGCTATTATTGCTATGCACACTATAAATGCTTAGTACTTGATGTTTTTATTAAACTTCATTTCAAGTATGCATTCTAAGAGCATGCAGTTATTTGTCTGCTAGGAAGAGCTGTAGGCTGTCTCTACAGGAGCAAAACAACTGGTTAAAATTGAAAATAAAGTCAACTAGTTGCTTTTTCTATGTGCAATTGGTAGCTCATTTGGCTGAATTATCTGAGTGAAATAGTTGGATGTTTAGGTGACTTAGCATCCAATGTACATAATATATGCATTTCCAAAAAAAAAATCACTGCTAAGAAAAAAGATGAAGACTAAAGTCATGCCTATGAGGCATTTAGACAAAATTGCCACTTAATCCAGTTAAACAGCCATTTTGACATGCATTTTAAAATCAACTGACTTCATCAGTTGATTCTGTAACTTGATTAAATTGCTTAGGATCATATGTGTACAAATAGCTTCATTCTCTTGGTCTTGCCCAATACTTGAAATACTTGAACCAATACTTATTCTCCTTATTCTCCTGATGTGGGGAATTTTCCAGTTATAACCACACTTTAAGAAATGGCATGAAATGCACATGCAATATCTGTCTCACAGGCACTAATGTTAAAATGATGCATTTTGCTTAGCAAAGCAATACTCCTTGCATAGAGATCTCATTGCCCATATTTTCCCACATTGTGGTCTGCTCTGTATTCCCATCTCACATTTTGGTGGTAAGAAATACATTCCATTTCGAAATGGACTTCACTGACTATCCGGACGGTAAAGCAGGCAATTGTCCCAGCCTTAGTTCAAATATCTTACTCAGCAGTCAGGGCTATTCAAGGGATGGCCATTTCAGTGCAGGAAATAGTGCTCCAGGGATGTGAATCAACACAATTTCTGAAAAGGCCAAGTGATAGCGTAGTTTATTGAGAATTTGACTCAACATGATACATGCTTCTGGCAAATACACAGGGTAGTGGCAGTAACTTATGTATTTGAAATTTATACCCTGATTTCTTTCCAAAGGCTTTGAGTATAATGCTAAAAATAAGGGACATTTAGGTATTGAAACAAAATAAAGACTGTTCCTTGCTTACAAGTGAGGTTTCTTCCTTTCTCTCTGCCCTGGAGCAAATTTGGCCCTAAATGAAATATTTTAAACACTTCATGGTTAGCTAAACACTGGTGGTCTCTTGGATTTTGTGCTGCCCCTGCTTTCAACTGCCCAGGAAGGTTGCCTTCCTGCACTGTAGCTTTATCCTCAGTAGGATCCCTGGGGACCTGGGTGGCCCCCTCTGAATCACATAGGGCAGTTCTCAGCTACTGTATGACAGCAAAGTACAAATGGTTATGACGTGAGTTTCTGCTTCTCAGTGAATCATTCATTACCTATATGATGTGTCTCTCCTCAGGCAATAGGCATAATAGCACAACCCCCTCAGTAAAATGTGTCTGATAAATTTTACAGACTGTTAGTGGAAATTTTCAGTGTTTTTCTTTCTAAATGCTTTAGTTTATCTTGCCAACCAAAAAGCATGATACTAACACTATTGCCAACATCCATGAAGCCCTATGACCAAGCTCTGCTTTTAAAGGTTTGGAAAAGTATTTTGTATTGTTTCAAGTGTTTAGTCTTCAAGTGTGAAGAATTGAAGTTTCCACAGTTCTGGCTTTAATAGTTTTTCCCCGACCACTAGCCATCTGCTATAGTACAAAGACATTTCCTACAGGGATATACGCCTTAGCAAATTTTTCTCACTGCTGTCATATCAACTCAGCATTTTTTGTCATCTTTCAGTCCTTATAAACTGCTTTTGAATTGACAACTGTCACCAATATGCTTAGATAGCAATTTAGAGGTTAGCGTAATTGATCAAGGTTAAATTTTCTACTTGTTTGTTAAACACTAAGAAATTACGGGTAGTTTATAGTTAGCAGCTAATGTCTTGTGCGTAAATAAATTATGGTGTACTATAGGGTCTGTCTTAATAGTAATTGTTCACACAGAACTGGTTTTATTGTGTTTATTTATATATTTGCATATATATGTGTGTGTGTGTGTGTGTGTGTGTGTTGACTTTACAGGAACTTTAGACTTTAGTTTATTATAGTATTAATAAATAGAAAGGTGTTGACATATAAGCCTTGTCATCTTTTGTTAGCATGTGATCTCATTCTAATTATGCCTTGATTCCTCGAGAATTTACTATGATGATATTGCTTTGAAATAATTTTATTTTACTTTTGATTGTGCTTTTGTTGAAGACTTTTTTAATTTAAAAAGATGCTCTCCACACATACTAAAATGTTTTTTGAGATAATTTGAAAACAATGTTCAACAAATTCACTGATTAAGGAAAGTTACACTTTCTCCTCAGTTTTATGCAGCTTTTCACTGAGTATGGGCATGCATTTTTCTGATATATAAACATAAAAACTACATGGTAATAAGGTAACTGTTGACATTATTTGCACTCTGTTTAAGGTTATAAAGAGGTTTTTCCAGAGTTGAGTGCAAAATTAGATTTCGTGAAGTGAGTTATGTTTCTCTCACTTTATTACTTTATTATTTTTCCTTTCCTATATGGCTGGAGAGACAAGTGTCAACTATGCATACCTTACCATAGTCATATTGTCACAGTCAGTAGCTCGGACAATGTATTCATACCCTCCGCTGAGGAAAGTCTGGTGACCTTTTGCACATGTACTGTTATAAGAAATGTATTTGCTCTTCCACTCATTCCCTTGTGGTTGATTTCAATGTAGGCATACTAGGTGCATATCTGGAACCTTGATGGCAAATAAGACATAGTATTTTGTTTTTCTTAGAATTTTGGTGAGGAATACTCTAACATCATTATTCTCTCCTACAGTGGACTATTTTTTAAAACAATAAACCTATACTTATAATCCCAAAGAAGACTGAATGAGTGACTATTGATATCCCAACCTACCTCAAAACTAGGAAACCAATTCAGCATCTATGTGTACCTGTTGCTGGGAATAAGCAGTGTGTGAAAGAGAGTAAAGGGTCCTATTATTGACCAGGAGAATTCTCACTTAATATTTTCTAAGTTTTCTGAATCATCTTTGCATTCATGGTTGGCATCTTTAGCTCACTTAGGCTGTGTCTTCTCCTTAGAGAGATGTCATGCCTATTCATTATTCTTGTACAATGGTTCTTACTTCACAATATTGGAATATTTTAAAATTAGGACGGTGAAAACCTGACCAATGAACAAATTCCCTCAACACAAGATTGTTTCCTATTAAGTATCTCTTCTCTGAGTTTCAAATGTGAATTCTTAAAATAGTTCTAATTATGTCTATATCTCCCAAATCATTTCACAGTAGTTATAAAAACTCATTACATCATGATAACATCTCTCATTCTTTGTACATCTATATCACTTTATTGTATATGGCATTAGACTTCCATACATTTCTATTTTCTTGTGTCTACTTTTTGTTTTTGAGGAGCTTATAAGTAAGCTGGGTGCAGTGGTGCATGTCTGTAACCCCAGCAACTCAGGAGGGAGGCTGAAGCAAGAAGATTGCACGTTCAAGGCCAACTTCAACAACTTAGCAAAGATCTTGTCTCAAACTTTAAAAAAATCTTGGACTGTATCTCAGAGGTAAAGTGACATTGGGTTCAATCCACAGTACCTCCCCTAAATTATAACCTATAAGCAGTGCTTAAATTCTGTTCTGGTTCACGTTTCAGGTAGTTAATTTATGATTCCTTGAATTTGGTGAAATTAGAAATAATTTGGCTCTTAAGTATGTGTGTGCTGTCTCTCAATCATATTTGTTCTCTATTGAGCAGATATTGCCAAATGAAGGACAAACCCTATTGAATTTTATTTGCTGCATCCAAATCTGTATTATTGGCTGGGAAATAGGGCTAATGTGTATCCTTCACTCATAATATGACCTTTTGATGACATCTGCATGTATAAGGGACTCATCAGCATACACTTTAAAAATCTGGAGTCATGTCTTTCCTTATATGGTTTGAAAATCACAAGAAAGTATTAACATTTTGGTTGGCTAATAGGATCTTCTTATTTGTATCACACAAATAAAATAATAATATTTTTCAAATCACTCTGCCATCTTCTCCTCTCTTGGGATGTGGCTAGAGGTTGATGTTTTTGGTAATGGTAGCATTCTCTGTGATATAAAATGCAAAAATTCAAATTATAGGAAAACATTCCTCCATTCATGCTTTTTTACTTATAAGGCAGCTGAGAGGAAAAGTATCAATAATGTGCTAATCTCCATAGAAAATTATGAAATACAATCCTCAAGTCACTTTATATTCTTGCAAAAGAATATAAAGTGACTTGAGGATTATAAAAATACAACAAATATTGAAGATTTCAGAACCACTAAAATAACAATGGCCCAAGAGAGAAGAAAGACCTTTAAAGCATATTGAAAATTATTATTCAATAAGGCAAATGTATTATTTAATACCTTCTTTGGGGTCAGTAGCAGTTAAAAGACCTGTGTTGCAAACTTGTATTGAAAGGTCAACAGCTGTTTTATTCCAGATGCAACCCGCCCCTGAGGATATTTAAGCACTTTAAAAACATAAAATTGTGATTACTGTAGGATGCTGGTCTACCCTATAGAATGTCTTGGGACTATTAGATAAGATATACTTTAGTAGGATTATTTGGCCTTATTAACCCTAGTGAAGCCCAGTGGAAAATACCATCAGGTCTGAATGAACAAAAATTGGCCTGAAATTCAGTTTACAAGTAGTGGATATTAGGACAGAAATTTCTGTGCATATTCAAGGATATGATGTTACTGAGGAAAAATGAGTACTGAATGCACATTACTCATATGCCTTTTTACCCCTTTCTCTCTCAGACCTGGAGTAATTTGATTTTCTAAACATACTACCTGTGGACCTATTTAACGATTTACTGTTTGTTTACAGAATTTTAATATATGAGTTTATTTAAGTTATTAAGCAATCTGGGCAAAGGAAGATTTCATGCTACACATGATTGAGGATCAGCAATCAAGGGATCAGACAAGTTACTTGAGTTCCCCAAAGGGAAATGCAAGAAAAGGCCCACATGAGCCAGAAGAAGGACAAGAGTCTTAGAAGCAGACCACAATAGGAAATTGTTACAGTAACTAGAACAGAGACAGGAGGCCAGAATTCCTTTCAAAGAATGAACAGGATATCAGAGCTCTTCTTTCCAACAGGTAGGAGACCAGAAGTACTGTCCATGAGTCACCAATGAGAATGAGTTGGGGCCAGAATATTCACACTGTGTCATAGTAAGAGCTTCAAGAGCAAGGCTATAACAATTAGGAACCAAAAGAATAAAAAAAATAAGTGCATCCATTAGAATTTTGAGGGTTTGTGCCCTCCCTTCATGCTATCATGTAAGCCAACATTTTTTGAGTATACATTTTGAGTGTGGCAATGTAATAAGCCCTAGGGAAGACAGGATTTTATAAGATAAGTTCCTTTTCTTCTACAAGCTCAGCATATAGTGAGAAAGACAACCAAGGAAATTCACAAATATAGAAGTACCAGTTGCTATTAGGTGTTTAGTAGGAGCTAAAGGAGAGCAAAGGAGAGACAACTGAACATTTTATAGCTGTGAATTGTCATTCACATATGAACAAAGCCAAAAAATGATCTTAGAAGGAGGTGTCACTGCAGTTCAATCTTTAAAATTGAGGAGAATTGACCAAGTGAATGGGGTCATTGAATTAGCAGGCATTGAGGGAGGCAAGTACATCTTCTTGAAGGAACCATAGGATGTCAAGTTTAGCTAAAACTGGGGGTGGAAGGGAAAAGATGATAGATGATGCTATAAAAGTAAACATGGGCCAGATCATGAAAGGCCTTTGTAGGCCATAGTAAAGAGTCTGGATTTTACCTTGGAAACAGCAGGAAACTAAAGGATGCTGAGAAGGAAGTTACATATTCAAATTTGAATTTTAGGAAAAAAACAAACTGGAAACTGTGTGATAAGTACTATAATAGAGGTAAGCAGTGGAGCTAAAGAAGTACAGGGAAGTACACAGAGGGGTGCACCTATTCTTCTTAACTTACAGGTTAAATAAGCCCATATAACTATCACAAGCATTTGGAAAATGCAGAATTATTTAAATTGATCTATTTTTTTTCTCCAGAATTTGGAGTGCTTTTTAGTTTATAGGAGTTCAGGACATTTACCAGAAAGTGATTGTTGAAAGACAGTTATTTCATATACATCCATGCACTGTGGCAGCATACTACAATAAGGAGGCTACCAAAATTTGAGGACAATTTTCCTACTACTTTGAGGATGACATTGAGTAAGACATTGGCTTTCAACATGACCCTTGTAGGTTTGACAGGGACAGGATCTTGATTTCTCACATCAACAGCAATGTAATTAGTGAGAATCAGGAATTTCATGCTCTCTTTGAGTCTTCTCTATTAGATATGAATGTTTGAGATTTGGCTCTTTCCATTCTCAGAATAGAAACCACCACAAAATCCAGACAACCTTTTAATTTCCCTTTAAAATTAGCTTAAGTTTATACCAACATCAGGTCCACTCCTAGCTCAAGTAATATTGTCAGTGATTTAGCATGGGAAAGAACAGGAATAACCTGATTTTAGATATTTAATTTCTCTTTGGTTCAAGTCTTCAGCTACATCAGTGTTCATAATTTTATTTGGAAGTAAAATAAAAAGTCACCATTACCTATTTTGAATCGTAGCCTTGTACTTGCTGCAGTTAGAAAATCAAACTGCTAGCTACCTTGACATTGAGAATGGAGCAGAGTCACTTGAAAGGAAAGAAAACCTCCCCTGATATTTGCACATTTGTTTTTTCATTGCCTAATGCTTGCTGACCAAAACTGCATTCAGCAGAGTCAGGAAATTGATTTTATTGAAATTGATAAGTAAAACATATGTAAATTAGTAATTGCAAAGTCATAAAATGTTTCTTAAGTTTAGACATCTTTATACATGTGTCTGACATTAATTGTCTCTAATGATGTTGCTGAATTGACCCTCCTATTAATATTTTGCAAGTTCAGCTGTTAATATTGGCACCCCTATGAATGTCAATGAATCACTTACAAAGAAATAAGAGCACATGAAGCTTATGTACACAAACCAGTATTATTAAACAAGGGAGTTTAATGTTGCTGAAGACAGTTCACCTGAAGTATAAAGGTGAATGGATTTAATCTTTGGCTGGTTATTTAAGGGAGATTGGGTAACTTAAATTTTGTTTGTTCTGAATCTGATTTTGTTTTCTCACAAATTTAATTGCATATATTTTGGTGTATGATTGCTTTTCATTTTGATGTTATATTCATCAAAGTTTATAAAGAAGTATGGATAGGACTTAAGTCCCCCTATCCCCAAGTCAACATTTATTCTATACTCCCCAGCCCTTTTTAAACTTTGAGAAAAGGTCTTACAAAGTCACCAAGGCTGTCCTCCAACTTGTTCTCCTTCAGCTTCAACCTCCCAAGTAGCTGGGATTATAGGAATGTACCACCACACTCAGCCCTGCGACACTATACTATACGGTTTGGCACAGTGTTTTTTGTAGCCAGAGTCAAGGCTGTTAGCAGCCAGAAGTGGGTCATTATCATTGTCAACAGTTATTCTGGTTTCAGATATATATATATATATATAATATTTTATATATATATATAATATTTTTTTTCTAAATCCTTTCCTACCTTGTGCTATAATGTCTACTTTTAGATGATTGTTGAAGAGAAATGAAAACATATGTTCATAGAAATATTTATGCATGAATATTCATAGCTGCTTTATTTGTAGAAGCCAGGAATTGGAAGCAATCCAATTTTGTATCAATGGGTGAATAGATTGCAGTATATTTGTGCAATAGAATGCCACTCAATAATTAAAATAGGTAAATTTTGGATACACATTATATGCATTAATTTAACAGGCATAATAATGTGTAAAAGAAGCCAAGTATAGGTTAGTACATACTATAGAAATACATTTATATAAAGTTCAAGAACAGGCACTAAATTGTGGTTAAAGGTCAGAACAATGGTGCCTTCTACAGAGACATTGACGGAAAGGGACTTTCCGTGGTAATGAAATATCATTTACCTTGATTGTGATATAAGACACACAGGTTAATGCATGTGAAAAACTCATTGAACTATACACTTAAGGTCTGTCCATTTCACTCTTTATAAATCATACCTCAGTAAGAATGTAACATAAGCACACCAAGAATGAAGTTTAGTCCTCAAAAAATTTTCACATAGTACACATGAGTAAAGCATACCTAGTCCATCACCAAGCCAGGAAACCAGAACTATGAGTATATAATCTGAGGGAGACTGAGATGGGGCTTTGAAGATGCACAGTGGAATTAATGGACTGTGCCTAACTAGGTGATTCTAAGAGTTTTAGCCAAAAGACATCAGAAAATGGTATCAGGAAATGTGAAGTCCTTGAGAGAAGACTCAGGTTTTTATCTCTATAATCCCATTGCTTAATATATATTTTAGTCAACATTTTGTCACTATGATCAAAAGATCTGACGAGAACAATGTAGAGGAAGAGAAGTTTATTTTGACTCATGATTTCAGTGATCTCAGTCCATAGATGGCTGCCTCCATAGCTTTGGTCCAAGGTAAGAGGGAACATCAAGGCAGAAGAGCTTGTTGGAGGAAAGTAGCTCAGGACATGACAAGCAGGAAAAAGAGAGAACACTGCTTAGCAGGGACAAAATATAAGCACAAACATACACCCCCAGCAACTTATCTCCTAGTCACATTCTACCTGCCTACAGTTACTACCCAGTTAATCCATATCAGTGGGTTAATACACTGATTAGATTAAGACTCTCAGAACCCAATCATTTCACCTCTGAAATTTCTTGTATCATCTAATGCATTAGATTTTGGGAGACACCTCATATCTAAATCATAACAATATACTAGAGAACATGAAAAAATAAAGTGAACAGAAGAACTCAGTCAGTTGGCTCTGATGCCAGATGCACAGAACTTTCCTTGGCACCATGCTCTAGAGGGCCACAGCAAAAATCCTAGGTAGTTTATACTACCAAGTAGAAGAGGCCTGTAGAAGCAGGCTAGGAGCCCCTAAAATACTACTGATAATTATCATAAACCATTAAAAGTTTCAACCTTAAACAAAATGTCAATATAAATGATTATGTTTCCTATAAAACATCAGCTGTTCACATGCCTTGCTTCTTCATTTTTTTCAGGTTTCTTCTCAAATGATATCAGGGAGGCCTCCCTTGACCACCTTATGTGAAATAATTACTCCTTAACAACATCCCCTGCCCCCATAGTTGGGGTCCGGAATTCAAAAGCCCATATGTCAAAAGATTGGTTTCTAACTTGGTACTATTAGGAGGTGGTAGAAACTTTAAGAAGTGGGGCCTAGTGGTAGGTCCTCCAGCCATTGGTGGTGGTGGTGGTGGTGGGGAACGTGCCCTTGAAGGGGATAGTGTGATCCAGCTCTTTCCTTTTCATGTTTTCTCTGCTTTCCAGTCATGTGGTCAGTAGCCTTGTTCCATGTGTTCCCATCATGGTGTTCACTTCACAGGCCCAAAGTATCAAGGGCAATTGATCATAGACTGGAACCTGTGAAATCGTGAACCAAAATAAACCTTTTCTGTTTTTAAGTTGATTATTTCAGGATGTCTTTGTTCTGGCAACCAAAAATTGATTTGCATCCCCCCCACCACACACACACTGCCATCATTCTCTGTCCTCTTATCTTGATTTATTCTTCTTCATGACCCTCATGTTATGCCACTTAGTCATTGGTTTATGTAATTAATCTTTGTTCACAGGTTATAAACTCCCTGAGTATTTAAACTTTATCTGTTTTCACACTACCATATTCTGAGTGTCTAGAAAAGTGTGGCACATAGATGGTGATTGGTAAATATTTTTGTTAAAAGTAGTATATTAAAATGTGGTGATCAAAATAAAAATAGAAGAATAAATTTAAATAAAAATTATAATGATCAGCAAAAGAAAGAAAGAAAAATAAAAGAAAATAGGAAATACAAGAAATAGTACAGGCTTTTCCTAGTGAGAGTAGAGCCTATATCTTACAAGGCTTAAGAGCATAACTACCTTTGCCTAGCGTTAATATATTACACTCAGAACCATTGGTCTGTTTCCTGAAATGTGCTCACTGTAACTAATAAAACCACCAACGATCAGTAAAAGGTAAGCCTGGTTATCAGGCTGAATTGAGGTGCCTTCTTATTGTAGTTTATTTCTGCCACCTTGGCTGTGGAGTTGAAATAGTCTCAAGAGCAAAGGCACATGCTCCAATTTATCTTTATGATAGAAGCAGAAAGTGCTACTTTTCTATGTGTTGACATCTGTCAGAACTAGTCTCCTTTCATTCTGAAAGAGCTCAATCCTTCATGTGATAGAGGATTATCCTCTTTGCCACCCATAAGCTGGCTTTGATCCTTCTTATCTCTCTTTCTGAAAGGGTGTCACCTTTTCACTATTTCTCTAGCAACTTGCACAGTTCCAAACAAGGCACTATTTTAATTTAAGTATAGTAATATTTGTCCAGACCCTCACATATGACTGTTTTAGTAGCTTGAGCCTTCTCAAATTTTCTGAAATGAAATGTCTGAATATCATATTCTTAATTTAGGAAAATAAAAGGAGAGCAAACTTTGATATCAGCCCAATACCTAGTCTTAGGCTTTACTATTTCTCCTATCATAGAGTCATCCCCCAAATACTTCAAGCTCAATTTTTCTTTCCAATCAGTACTTAGATTCACTCGATAAGTATATATTGAAGTTCAAGGTTACTAACCTAAATACCATCATGAATTCATTCATTTTAATTCAATCTAACAATCACTTAATGAACTCTAGCAAACACTGTGCTAGATAAAGAGATACAAAAGACCAATAAGACCTCTCCCCTTATGGAAAAGGCTTCCATGGGGAGGCAATATATAAGCTGAAGCTTGTAATATAATAGGAAATTGAAAATGATTATTGTTTTTCACATTGATTAAATCTTCTCTTATTCTAGTACACAGGCTATACTGCAGTCATGCCAAACTCTACTGGCTTGCTCATTATCTAGATAACAAGGACCTGGATATAAAGATAATTTTAATTCTGAATGAATTTATTCAATTATTCAACTAATATTTTCTCAGTGCCTACCATGCCAAACACTGTTCTTGGCCCTAGAAATACAGTAGCTAATAAGACAAACAAGGTCTTTGAGATTTAAGAACTTTTATGTATTCAGTGGAAGAAGAGGGACAAAATTTAAGAAATAAGAAAATATCAGGTACAGATTAATATTGAAACTGAAATAAAGAAATACTAGAGGATTTTCTTTTAATTAGATAACTGATACTTAGCTGAAACATGAATTATAAGATTCAGACAAATGAGTATTGGGGAAGGAACATTACAGTAAGATGTAACATCAAGGGTGCCAGATCTAAGGCAGCAAAAACTTGGCATGCTAAAGAGACAGATAGGCCACTATAATTGAACCATAATGTTCAAGAGTAAAGAGTGGGAGGACATGAGATAGGAATCAGTTCAGATTTGATTTTGTGAACTTACAGATTTTATACTAAGTGCAAAGGGAATTCCCAAGAAATTTACTGTCCAATATGGCAACAACTCCTCACATATGGTTATTGAGCACTTACAATATAGCTAGAGCAAAATTAGATATACCAAGATTTGGTATGAAGAACAGATTGTGAAATATCTAATGATTTTATATGGACTACTATTAAAATAATATTTTGAATATATTGGTTTAAACAAAATATATTAGTTTTACAAATCTCTCTAAACATCAAACTAAGTGGCAATTTATAAGCTTATAAATGTGGCTCAAATTTGTGTGTCACATTATATTTCTTTTCTAATTTGTTTCTTTTTATTGTTGCATTATAATTATATATAATAGTGAGATTCATTGTTACATATTAGTGCATGAATACAATATGATAATATAATTTGGTCAGATTCATTCTCCAGGACCTCCTCTCTCCCTCTTTTTCCTCCCTTCCTCACCTTGGTACTCTTCCTCAACTCTATTAATCATGAGACCCCCTGCTTTTGTCACTTTCTTTTTTTAGAAGATCTTAAGCAAAGGAGTAGTATGGGATTATTTCTGGTTTTCAAAGATCACTGTTAGCTTTCATGTAAAAAATAATTGGAAGAATGCAATACTGAGGCAATACTGAAGGCAAAGGAATTAATTAAGGGATTATTACAATTGTTACAAAAAGATAATCATGTATAAGAAATGAAGGTGATAGAAAGGGTATTATTTATTATATTTTTAATAGGTAGATTTTCTTTTCTTATCATTTGGATTTGGAAGAATAAGAAAAAAGAAAAGCCCTCCCCCCAAAAATGAAGACTTATTTTTAGCTTGAGCAACTATATATGTAGTACAATATAGTGGGATGAAAAAGGGAGGAAGGACATTTCTCTTTGGGGGTAGAAGTTAAGAGTTCTGTTATGAAGGTATTAGGTTTGTGATGCTAAACATCAAACTAAGTGAATTAAGTAGGCCGTTGAACATAAGATTCTGAATTTGAGGGAATGGTCAGAGCTATAAAAATAAATTCAGGATTCATAAGCATGTAGGTGAAAATACTACATGTAGGGATAGACCATCATCCAATCTATAGTTAAAAGAAGAGGACCAAAGACAGAGCCTCAAGGGGCATGAAATTATAAAGAGGTTGAACACAAAAGGGAAATCCAACAAATGAGATGACGAAGGAACATCTGGTTAAATGTAAAAAAGGAGTGGTAGCACAAAAGACAAGAATAAAAAGAATTACTCTAAGTAAGGGGTGGTCAACTGATTTATGCTGTTGCAAAATCAAGTAATGTGAAGATAGAGTCATGATTATTCTATTTGCAAGCATAGTGTTCATTAATGACCTTGATGAATTTGTGGTAGCATAAGCACCCATTGGAGTGGATGAGGCAAGAATATGGGTGAGGAAATGGAGACAGTGAACATGACAACTGTATCAAGATTTTCCCTAAAGAGAAGAAGAAAGATGGGGGGATTCACTGGAGAAAGATATGACAATAAGGGGAAATTTTCTTGCAAGTGTTTTATCAAAATTGGAGATACTAGAATATTTTAAATGCTGAAGGCAATGATCCTATACAGAGAAGGGATTGATTACATGTGAGGAAAAAGACAATTGTAGGAGTGATATTTTAAGAAATATAGATGGAAGTTGGATCAGAGACACATTACTCATCATAGCAGTAGAAAGCAGAGAAGTATGGCAAAAGATTATGAGTATATGGAATGGAAGAGCATGGGTTAAAATGGGAGGCAAGGGCAGGCAAATGATAGTGCCGCTGATTTGAAAAGAGTGAAGAAAGTGTGAAGTATTTTTTTTTCCAAAGTGAAAAAGTAAACATTCCAGGGTGTAGGAATATCCTTGGGCAATGTGTGCTATTTGAGATTTATGGCCATAGAAAATAGTTGCTTACTTTATGTTGCCACATGCTCACTTAGTCTGACCTCCCAAGCATTGGCTTCTCCAGTGTATTTGACCACTACAGTGGACTCCTGTATGTTTGCTTGCAGGCGCCCCCTTTTTCTACACAATGGTACATGTACTGTGGCTCCATGTAGGTCAGACCTACAAGTGGAAGCTGAAAAATATTCCCAAGCTTCCTTTAGCTTTAACATATATTCTAGACTGAGTATGATAATACAATATGCCATTTCCCCTTATGTATAAGGCAAACATTTAATCTCATAATCAGTGTTTCCTATTTCCTACTTAGTCTTCTGCCATGTTGTCTTCTCTTCCAACATTATTACCTCTCCCACTCAGACCATTTCTTTTTCCTTTTACACATACTACTTCAGCCATGTTTCTCTGTTCTTCCTAATTTTTTCAAGTATTTCTGTTCCTTTTTGGTTCTTCCTTTCTTCCTCAGCTGCTTCTACCTCTTTCATTTCCTCTCAAAGACTCTTGTGGATTCATTGCCTACCATATCATATATGATTATATTTTTATTATTATTTCTTTCACATGGAATATGTTGTCTCAACAAGGTACTTGTTAACAAACATTTCTTAAGAGTTCTTTACTGCAGATTGTTTTCTTAAAAATAGACTAAGTTCCATACTAGACTAGTATGGAGTTGCGTTTATAAAACTACTTTCCATTTTTACCTCTAGGCATTTTTTTAATAAATTGGCATTAGTGATTCAACTGAAAATAGAGAATTATTTTTGGATACTTGGGACAACATAAAGATTGGTACAGGGTCAATATATCACTAGAAGTTTAGGAGTTTAGATCTTGTTTGTCTTATTCTAAGATGGTAGGAAACGTACCTGAGATGATTATGGGAGTATAAGTATGAATCATACCATCATCAGTTTTCAGCTTCAGTTTTGTTATCAATGTTCTTATTTTATTGGTGTTCAAATATTTTTTTGGTTACCAGGGAAATAAATAAATATATGTATATGTATTCATATATATATTGGTTCCAGGGATTGAACACAGGAGCACTTGACCTTGACCACTGAGCCACATCCCCAGCCCTATTTGTATTTTATTTAGAGACAGGGTCTCACTGAGTTGTTTAGTTCCTCTCCATTACTGAGGCTAGCTTTGAACTTGTGATCCTCCTGTGTCAGTCTTCTGAACACTGGGTTGATTGATATTCAAATATTAAATGAAGGTTTCTTCATTGACCCTGGCTCTTCTGTAAAGAAACATTCTCATTTAATCAATGGTTCCATTGACTGAATACAAAATTTTTTGAATTAAAAAGCTTTTAAAATTCTTGCATAAAAATCTATTGTCTGATATTTAAACATTATAAATATTGAATTATAAACGCTGCCTTTTATAACAATTTCACTAATCGCAATGTGTTATACAAAGTTCATAAAACTATAGTTTGATTAAATAATAGTTATTGGCCACAAAAAATCAGGATTGAATTCCAGGTATAATGAGAAGCCTGATTTTCTCTCTTCCTGCTCTCAGTCCCCACCGATAAGGCATTTTAACCCACATCATTGCTCTAGCACCTAACAATCTATCTGTATCCAACAGAGCAAATAGAAAGTCAACCTTTTCCTATTCTGCCTCTTCCGAACCTTATAACCAAATCTTTGCTGTGTACTAAGCATAAGTAAATAGGTTCCCGTTTTTTTTTGTTGTTGTTGTTTCTCTTGTTTTTACCTTGTGCCTGACACACTCTGGTACCACAAACTAATCTGCTGGTATCAGGTTATACTAACAATTGACCATACCTAACTCTTGGGATGTCCTGTGTTACTTAACATTGATTCTTCTTGATGTCAGCCATCTAGTTGATTCTACATCCTAATATTACCTTCTGCTGTGGAATGCACAGAATGCTATATAATTCAGATGAGTATGTCTAGTCTCCAAGCTTCTGGATTCCATTCTCTGTTCTACTATATGTATAGTAATTCCCTTTAGGCCTTCTGTTGCAGTTAATTGATAAAATCACATGAAAAGTAAGTTGAGATTTTTTTTCTTTATTTACTAAACAATATACAGATCAAAATGAGAAAGGTTGGCTTTTAGGAGGCTCAAACCATTTCACCTCTAAAGTACGACCATTTTATCTCTGTTTGATGCATCCAAAAAAAAAAAAAATTCTGACCAGAGGATAGACAACCAAATGTTTAAGGCCATTTAACAGTCAAATAAAACAGACTCAAGAATAAATATACACATCTTATGAGAAAAAAAAAAAAAAAAAAAAAAAAAAAAAAAACAAAGACATTTGACCAGTATTGATTTTGGTAGAATAAACTTCATGGGTAAATTGGGCATCTTTTAAAATGAAGTTGGATGACTATAGCTCTAATCATGGGATCTTAATAGATGGTTACATTCAGAAATGTCACAAGAACATGGTAAAGGGCTTTCTTATTACAGAGTAGGTAAACTCAGGGGAGAGAAATCAAAAGTGATTCATAGGCTCAGGTTTGCATATCAAAAGAATGAAAAAATAATGTGAAAAGTGAAGGTATTCCTGAAATCAAAATTGAGTTAGGTTGGTAATTGGGACCAAAGAAAAAGCAAAGGAAGTAAAAATAAAAGTGATGAGTTTCTGCAGAACGAATTTGGGACGATTGCTGCGAGAGCTGTGTGAAATTGAATGAGTGCAAGCAGGAAACGGTATAGAATAGAAATGCAAAGCATTCAAGTTCCTTCAATAGGGTCCCAAGGATTCTGCCTGTCTCCTACCAATAAAAATAATAAGAGGTAAAGGGGTCTTCTGTGTCGGAACTGCTATATGCAAAAAGCATGGTAGGACAAAGGGAGATCTATTCAAGGAATAAAACATCAAGTTTACATGGAGACAGAAAAATATCACAGAACAAGTTTGAGTGTAAAAGAAAGATAAGCCTGACAAAGGAGGAGAATTAAAAGAAGAGCTAACATACGTAAGATGTCTTGAAAGCCCATACACTTCACAATTTCAGTTTTCTGAATGATAGGCAGGCACAAACTCCACTTTAATAGTACCATTGTGATCTGGAAGTTGTGCATAACATATTTTGAAATTTCTTCTTGATTTCAGGAATGAAGTCTTAGAATTCTTTCTTAAGTCACAAGAAATTGAATGTTTTAAATCACATAAATGATGGTCCATGAACTCTCTTAGAAAAAAATCTCAAACTTTACTTTTACAACTATGGCTTTTGCATTGTTTACCTATAATACTTGCCTTCCTATAATGAAGAATGTCAGTAGTCATTATCTCAAACTCTACAATACACCCCCAAACACCAAAGTCATTATGTATTAATCCTATAGGGAAAAGACAATTTTTCTGATGAGATTCTACAAATTACAGCCTTTTAAAAGTAGAATATTCTTAAGGAAGAAGAATGGGTTCAAAAAATATATTCTATGATACTGTAGAAGCCTCACAATTTCAGATGATCTAGGTTCTGTAAATATCATTATAATATTATTTATAATTGAGATCCTATGTGAGAATTCCAAGGTTTTGCATGTCCCAAAGAGTTGTTCAGGCTGGTAAAGAAATAGATTGACTGTTTAAGATAATGGTATTAGGATGGGAGGATGTAAACAATGGGATTTCTAAATGTTCCTCTTTTTTCACTATTGTGATGATACCACAACATATATATGATGGATTTGCTTTCATATCAGTGTTGAGTAGGAAAATAACCTAGAACATGCTTAAATTATATTTCTGCCCCTTCACTGTCTCCCAAATATACAATGCACAGCTGTTTTAAAATTAACATTTAGCATGTTATTTAATTTTTATCACTCTACATTACTATAAGTATCCAGTAAAAATGAGAGTGAAATCTGATATGGCCACTAAAATCAATGAGCCAACAGAGTTGACAATAATTTTGACAGAAGTTTGGAGGACTTCATTTTCACCCAAAATATACAAACTGAATTACCCCCTTGCTCTAGATGCTTCCTAAAATGTTCCATGTTTCGAATCCTATTTGTAGATTTGCTTTTACAGGTTGCTCTGGTTTGTACTCTGAATTTCTTATTGAAGTTTCATTGCCATTATGGTAGTACTAGGACGTGACACCTTTAATAGGTCATTAGATTATTAAGAGAGATTAATGCCACTCATGAAGGACTGGTTGTGAGTGACTTCTTGCTCTTTTGGGACTGGGTTAGTTACCATGAAAGTGTTGGTATAAAGAAAGGTCACCCCTTGTGTTTTTTCTCTTGTATGTGTTCTCTTGCCCTTTCAGCTCCTGCTGTGCTATGACACCCACTCTAAATGCCACCCCTATGTCCTTCAATTTCCCATCTTTCAGAATTATGAGCTAAATAACTTGTTTATAAACTTCCCAGTCTGTGGTATTCTGTTGTATCAACAGAAATCAGACTAAGACAGAGGTAAACAACGTATCAAAGTTCTAACTTTAAGTGCTTAGCAATTTTTCATTTTTACATTGTATCCCCTCTCTTTCATACAGAGAGAGAGAGAGAGAGAGAGAGAGAGAGAGAGAGAGAGAGAGAGATGCAACAAAGATTTAAAGAAATATGCCTCTTTATTCTCTGTATGATTCCATAGTTTCCTTCCCCATATTTCAACTTTTCTGGAGTAAGTTTCTATCATCATTGTCAGTTGGTAACTGGATTACTTGGTGAGAATGAAGAAGGAATCTTTCTTCTTCCTTTGTTACATCTATCATATATAATTCTCCAACTCTCTACTTTAGTCATCTGTCCATCCACACTTGTTATTTGTATTATTTTTCTCCTGTATTTCTCTCCCTCCATCCTTATATACTCACATAGTTGCAGAGGTCTGTCTTTCTCTCTCCCATGATAAGACTTAATAATTGTTGTTCTAATAGCTAATGTTTATTGAGTGCTTACTATGTCAGGTGCTGTCCTATGAAATTTATAGACAATAATTCATCTAATTGGTTTTTCCCCAGTTTCATTTCAAAATTTCAAGAAGGTTATAGAAATTCAAAAGAACAGAAAGGGGAAAAATCAGGTATTTCACTCCTGAGTATTTCTTCTCCAGGACTTGGTGAATCCTTACATATAAGATCCTTTTAAAGTTCCAGATCATCTATCTATCACCAGAAAAGGCAGTCCATTCACTATTCTGGTTGGATGTCTTGTAATCTTGTTTTCAAGATAAATATCTCTTAGCATGGTGATTTTAATATGCCAAATAATCAGAAAAGGAGGAAGACTTGGGTTTCAATTGATGAATGAATAGGATAAGCAGCCTTTAGACTGGATGAAAATGAAGTGAAATGGCTGGACAGGGAAAGGTTGAAACTAGCAGTTGTGTTTTGAAGTCATATTAAAAGAGGCCAATGTCACTAACATGAAAGTAACTTCTTTCTTCTTTATTAGGATTTTACAATATAGGAAGAAGATATGTTTTAACATTTCCAATATTAAGTTCTTATAGTCTATGAGAACCATGCAGTTGGTGAAATGAAAACAGAATTTGTGATAAAAACTGGTGTTTTTCTCTTAGTTCATCAATGTAATTTCATATTACTAGAATCCTACCTATATTTAAAAAATATTTTTTGTTGTTGATGTACCTTTATTATTTGCTTATTTATATATGGTGCTGAGGATCGAATTCAGTGCCTCACACATGCTAGGCAAGTGGTCTGCCACTGAGCCCCAGCCCCAGCCCCACCTACGTATATTTAACATCAAAAAATTATTCTAAGGTTGAAAATTCTGAGGAAAATGTACCTTTCAAGGTTCAAGGATATGATTTTATTTTCATCCAATTATGTTCACATGAAATGTTAAAAATTCATTGGAGGATGAAGATGTTGAGGAGACTCTAAATCTTACTTTTTCCCATTTTAATAAGGATCTATGGTACCTCTATTCCCAGGGTATTACTACAAATTGTCTTAAAATGGTGTTTATCATACCCCTCTTTTACATGTTGTGAAATTTCATCTGTAAAATGTGAGATGATATTATCTAAATTCAATTCACACATTTGTTCAGGGTTAAAATGTCCCTGCCCCTCAATAAGAGAGGGGAGGAAAGCTGCTTTGTTTAATGTTAATGGAAAATTCTCACCTGTGAAATAGCTTCAGAATGTGAAATTAAGTTGCCTATCTATGTTCTATGCTCACTCCCTCAGCCTTCCTCCCCCTTCATCAATATACCCTCCCTTTGGATTCTTCTAAGAAAATATTTAGATATCATGCTGAACCATGGGTATACTAAGAGATTTGGGCATGAAGTTTCTTTTGTATGACACTGGGGAAAATCTGTTTTCTAAACATTGCCTCTCTGACTAGACTGAAGCTTAATAAGGTGAGGGACAGTTATTGTACCTTATATAGCCTTCTATAGTATGCTTCACACAGAATAGTGATTAATAAAGGTTTAATGATGTTGACCAGAAATAGTCAGTGTAGTTGATCAGTAACACCCCAGACTACTCAACATCATGGTTATCTTTAAACATGTCTATGGTCCACTGACCAATAATATGAACTTAAATTGGTAGCTCATAAATACAGTGTCATCCCCCGCCCCAGACTGATTCAATCACAATGTGCATTTGAATAAGATCTCCCTCAGATTTTATGTACATTAACATCTGTGAAACACTGCTCTGTTACATTAAGGGTTGCACCTCAGGAATTCAAACTTAAAACACTTATATCTTTCTCTTACATCTTGTATGTTTCTTTCTTCCGCTGCTGATAGTTAAACCTTTCTAGTTCACCATACAATTCCAAATTTTGTGAGGATTATTCCTCACTAAAGTATTTAGAACTCTCTTTTTAAAAATAATCAAACTCTAATAATCTCTGCTTCTGCAGCTAACTTTATTAAAAGTATGTGAACTTAGAGGGGAGAATTTTTAGCCTTCTCACCTTTATGTTTCCTAGGTTAAAATTACCTATATTTTTCTCAAATATCAGGAATCACAGCATTATTCCCTTTAAGTAATAAGCAGAATTGTGGTAGGAGAACAGTTTCACCAGAGGGAATGATTTCTGTTTCTCACAGCTATGGAATCTTCCTTATATTTTGAAGAGTTAAGGAGCAAGACAACTAAAAGAAATTCATTTTGAGATTTCAGACACATTAAGGACTTTTATCCTTACCTAATGTGGATTTTTGCTGTGCTTTGTCATTCTAAAAGCCATGATGTTTCAGAATTTAATGAGATTATATGATGTATTATCATCATTTGCGAATGTAATTATCAGCTGTGATTAATCCTGCTCATTCCAAGAAGCTGTATTGGATGTTATTTTTCCCCTCTTAGTGGGTATTTGTATCACTCCTACTTTATGAACTTTGACCAAACTTCTGCAGAAAGGAGAAGGAAAGCAGCAAATCGGAAGTTTGGAATGAAGCTTTTTATGACTGACTTTATGTGAGCCTTTATGAGTGCTTGGGAGGAAACATCTCACAGAAATTCATATCACCTGGAAAAATCAATTTAAAACTGTGTGTGTGTAAAACTAACAACTTGTAGAAGAAAAAACATAATACTGGATATTTCCTGATGAATTAAGACTTATGCTTGCTTAATTTAAAATGATATCAGCTTCTTATGTGTGACTATCCTCAGGGTACTCTGTAGGCCTTACATTTCAAGGAAGACATAAATATTTAACCTAGACTTCCAGGCTCTATTAAAGAAATCAAATGGTAAGTTTTGGGTAATTACTTTATTCATTTTGGCAGAATTACAAAATTACATATTCTTCAATTATTGGATGTATAAGCGCATTTGGAACTCTGAGAACCACTGTTTGCAAGAATGAACCAAGAACACATTTTGATATCATGTCATTCTTATATGCCAATTGTGTCACCTTACTACCATTATTATGTCTACTACTACATAAATATGATATTTGAAGTCATTATTCCTTTCCCAGAGGAATAGGATGGGTTTGTATGTCTTAGAGTGAGTGGTTTAGAACCAAGATCCTCAATGATTAAGTTTCAATCTACTTATGATTTTAAACCCTTACCTACTCAATCATAAAACCAGTTATTACAATCATAGCCCCTTCTCAAGGGGGTTCTGTTCCAATAAAAATAATAATCTGGTGGCAAATGTCTTTCTTATTCATTTGTCCTCCAATCTCATAACTGCCTTTCACTTCTGCCAGAAATATATATCCCTAGTTCTCTAATTAGTGAAAGTCTTGGTTAGCTGCTGAAGCAGGTACAAAGAGGAGTCAGAGTGGTAGTGGATACCAGAACTGAAAGAAGTGATTTGTCTTCTATTGCAAAACATAACATTAGAACCATGACTAATTAGTCATTTTTTTGAAAATTTATTCAGACTTTGGGGAAAATTATAAAGAATAGCTCTTCATCAGGAGAAGCTTTAGGATGCTAATATATAGCCCCACAGCCTTGTTTTATAGAAGTGGAAACAGTGGCCAAAATAGAATGAGTTGTCCACACCTAAATGAAACCTAGGTCATTTGGCATGGGCCAGTGGTCTTTGTCCAGCATAAAGTCTTATTAATATTTCATTGGTCAACTCTATATACCACTGTTTGTGTCAGTGTGGGAGTTTACCACCTCTTTTTATTCTAAAGAAGCAAATTCTACCCTAATTAAAGTTCTGTTGACATAAAATAGGATTTAGGATTTAAATTGGGTGGCAACAGGGCCTGACAATATAAATTCTTATGATAAGATTCTAAGCATAAAATCCAGCAATGCCAAAGGTAAAAATGTTTTGTGCTAAGCACAGAACCATGTACCCTAGGACTCTGCTGCTACCTTTTAAAGAAGGTGCAACATTTAATTACTATATAATTATGTTTTCCTTGAAGTGTACTCTTTTTGACAGGGATACCTAGGATTAAACTCAGGGGCATTCGACCACCCAGCCCTATTTTATATTTTATTTAGAGACAGGGTCTCACTGAGTTGCTGAGTGCCTCACTTTTATGGAGCTGGCTTTGAACATGTGAAGCTCATGTGTGTGCTCATGGCATAAAGGAAATAATAAGTAGACCAAATAGGTTTGGAAATTTGTTTTTGACTTAGCACCACCCTCTTTCAGAATGATGCTGTTTATATATGGAAAACATAACCTCCATATGATGAAATTAGGAAGGCTCATATATTTCCTCTTCCTCCCTCACTCATAGGCCTCTCAATTAACAACTAAAATTCAATTGTTTGAATGTTATTGTAGTATTTTAAGGCCTTAGTTTCTATACACTGTCTCTCTCACACTGGGCACTCATCAAGCTGTCATTAATCAATGGTAGCTCAGTATGAATGTAACATCTTAGCCCACATTGTAAACAAAAGAGGAGGAGCAACATTGATATTCCCAGGTCCCTGGTGCAGGTAAGGAGAAGACAAAAAGGATTCTAGACTGAGGCCAGGGTAAATAGCCTATTTCACAATTTTGCCTCAGATGGGCCTAGCCTCAAAGCAAAGGACAGTGTTTATCAGATATGTAAATGAATAGATGATTCCATTCATTGAGTTTGGGAAATGAAGGCTGGTACCATACTACTATATGTTGTAGGGAGCACCAAAGAAGCTGAAGGCATTGTCCTAGGCTTTAAAACCTGAAAGGCATATCATCAGCTGGAATCATGATGCAAAGTTATTTCAAAAGGAATGGGCAGAGCTTTGAGTGATGAGAAGTATTTAGTATTGTTTAGCTTGAACAGATTTAAAATTAGAGGAGTAATGTTATGGCAATAGTGGTTCATCTCTTTGTAAAGTTGTTTTGGTTTATTTATTTATTTATTTGAGAAAAAGGAAAAAGAAGGTTTATTGCTTTGCTATCAAAGGAGAAACACTGGGGACTCCTGTCCCAGAGGCTGTGTTTCTATCTATCAGCAGGAATAGGGGGCTTTTAAAGAAGTGTTTCAAAGGCTGCATTCCTTGTAGTCTCTGTTGGAGTTGCAATTCAGTTGTTAATTTGGGAGATAGTAATTTCTGAGATTTTCTGAATCATCCCCAAAGTCTGGATTACTTCATTCCTATGGTGGGTATGTACGGGAGGGACAGATAACTCTGCCTAGGATGTGGAAGAAAGATAATTCCATTTCCCCTGAGATTATGGAAGGGGGGAGGTTACAGAGGAGCTGGGAGAGAGGAAGAGAAAGAAACATATCCATTTAAAAAATAAGTTGCAGTGGGCTGGGGATATAGCTCAGTTGGTAGAGTGCTTGTCTTGCATGCGTTACTTTCTATATTCCATTTCTATGGAAAAATGGAGACATCATCCAAAATGCCTGCTGAAAGAAGTCAATGTTTGGGAAGTAACCCAAAGGCCCACAGTGGCAGATAGCAGGTCACTGGACAAAGCATACACAGGGCAGGGATCATGCTAAGACAACAATAAGCAAGACCAGAGCTTGTAATGTTGTTTTGTTCTGTGTTAAATTCTGATACTGTGCTTTAAATGGAGTATATCCCTCTGAATATGCATGGTTCCTTACCATACTCTTACAGAAACCTCTACCTCCTACCTTAAAGAAGGTTAGCTATGAGATCTACTCACTCTGAAAATCATCTGTTTATAATGATTTTTTGAATTTGTTTTATTATTTTTAAATTAACTATGCTATGCTCAATATTTTCATTAATTATCTTGTGTCATTAAGAAATTTATATTATTCTTAAAAAGTGATTTATGACATCTTTTACTTTTTTGTTTTTGTTTTTAATCAAATTGTTTTAAGAGAAGGTGGGTCTCAAGAGTAAGTAATGAATTGTATTTTTGAATGGCTTCCTTGAAAGTTAGGATACACACTATTAACCCATAAATGTCAATCTAATGTAGAACAAATAGAAGTCTTTCCCAAAATAGCACTTGGCACATTGGCAATATACACATTCCTCCTGTTTTATTACCTACTGTGGTGTAAGGGTTTTATTCTCATTCTGGGATGGACTTTGAGTGTTTCATTTGCATGCCTGTTATGATGATAACAGAATATAATTTTTTAAGATACAGCTTTGCTTTTTATCATCATTTGTTTCTCTTTAACCAGACTTTTAAGTTTGCTAGTTAGAGCCACAAGGGAACTATCTGCTCTCTTTTAATGTTTATATTAGACGGTTTAATGGAAGAGAGAGAATGTCACTGTGGTAATTGGCCATTTCCTTTACTTTAATAGCATACCAGAGCAAAGTTTCTTTGAATAGCAATGCTCAGCATAAAGGCATTTGTACAGCTTCATCTTTAGTTCATCCATTCTTACATCTTCATGAGATGTTTTGGGGGGTTTTGCCAGTTGGGCTTACCAAAGACTCTAGATCTGCTGTCTAGATATTTGTTGCATGGCTTGGGCCAGAAGATAGGTGAGCTAAGAAGAAATTATCCAAAATTCTTAAGAGAATTCTAGAACACTAGAAAATTCAGAATTAGCAAAGATTTCTCACATTGTTTCCAAAAGTAATTTTTTAAATATTTTTTTTTATTTTCTTAAAACTAGGAAAATTTATTTTCTTGTTATATTTTTATTTGTTGTATTTAGATATACATGGATCATAGCATTCAAATTATATTATTTTTAAAAATCTCTCAAGTTTTTACAACTACAGAGTAGAGACTATAGGAAGTAGGAAGACTCTGAGAATAACTTTCTTGATGCCATAGAATATTAGCAGGGGATGGAGATGCAGAAATGGTGATATAGAAACTCTGAGGGGGAAATGTTGAGTGGGGATTAAGAGTAATAAGCTTACTTGAATCCTACCATATACGCAAGGACTTGAACTTGGACCTCAAATCTTATGTTTTAGCTCTGCACTTTACCTTAGGTAATTTCAGTAGCCTCTGTGAGACTGCCTCCTCATAACTAAATGCCACCTCCATAATGTTCCTGTGAGACTCAAAGAAGATATATGTGAATGAGTGTGTGTGGATATATATGTATATGTGCATATAAACATATATACATATACATATTTAGATATATATGGTACATATTACATAGTCAATAAATAGAAAATTATATCAATATTTTATTTATTTGTGAATGTTTATTTTCATGGCTCCTGAAATTTCTCCTTTTAATAAAGTGTCTCTGAAATAATGCCATTCAGCTTTGCCCCTTCCTTCTTTTCATTGCTTTTTTAAAAACCAAATTTATTCATATATAACTTATATACCATAAAGACACCCTTTAATTGTAAAATTAAATGATTTTTACTAAATTTATGAAGCTTTACAAGCATTACCATAATATAGTTTAAAACATTTCTATGTAAGCAGCCATAGGCAACCACTATCTAATTTCTAGCTCTCTATGTTTGCATATTTTAGACTATTCTTATAAATTGCATCCTGTAACATGATTTTTTTTTGTGACTGGCTCTTTTTTTTATTTATCAGGATGTTTTCAAGGTTCATCTATCTTGTAGTATGAATCAGTATTTCATTTCTTTTTATTTAATTTTTTTTTAGTTGTAGATGGATACAATACCTTTATTTGTTTATTTTTATATGGTGCTGGGGATTGAACAGTGTGTGTCTCATGCATGCAATGCAAGCACTCTACTACTGAGCCACAACCTGGCCCACTATTTCATTCTTTATGGCTGAGTACTATTTCATTTTGTGAACAGAACACTTTTCTTTCTCCATTCATCTGTTGATGGGAAAGTGTGTTTGCTTGTTTCTACTTTTTTCTTATCTGTTGGGTGTATACATTGGAGTATAATTGTTGTGGTATTATTATTTTTGTAGTATTGGCTACTATTTCATAATTTATGTGACAATTAGTAGTGCATTTATTCCAGTAGCAAAACAAAGTACACTAATGTCAAATGTTCTTTAAAGAAGGATCTCTAAAAACAAAAGCAAACTAAAGTAAAATCAGTAGCTCTTAACTAAATAAAAAAATTAAAAGATGTCTGCAGGGAACCAAATTGAATTATAAGATACATTATTTGAAGATATTTTATTCATATCACCTTTGAGAGATTTGAAAATACAGTGTTTTTGTTCTAACATCTCTAGTTTTGTCTTGTCTACACTGTTGTAAGATAGCCATCTGAATGTCAACAGGACATATTATACCTCAGAAAGGCAAAGATTTACCAGTGATTAATACAGAGTATAAATAATGGTGTCTGAATGTGGGCATCAAAGCAAGGAAGATATATCTTGTGGCATCCCTTCCGTTTTTTCCCTGGAATGCACAAATCAGCCCTTAACAGAAAGGAGGAGAGGATAAATGCTTTCATACCAGTCAATAGAATAAAATTCAGTTCTTTGGCCAAGAGGTTACACAGTGGTTTTTGCACAGTAAAGGAATCAGAATTGTCTAGGTTCCCAACTGAAAGGCCATATTCAGTTTGTCCTCACTTAAAACAAAACATGAATTCCCAAGAATAAAATCATTGTACAAATTGTGCATCTACTATTGAAATGTACTTCTGTACCAACTTTGTACTAGCTTTTAGAAGTAATCCTATAGGCAGAGAGGCAAGTCAAGCTTTAACTCTCTCCCGTCTTCCCACTACCTCCCCTCCACACACTCAACAGAGAATGATAAAATGTGATATTATAATAAGTTATGATATATATGGTATCATAGGATTTCAACAAAGCATAAGATAGGTTTTAACACTTAGTTTAAGCAGGCAACAAAATCAAAGTTTTATATCTTTTTTGTACATTCTCGTCTTCTTAGTCATTTCTCCATCTACGTCTTTTATAAGAAAGAAATGGGTTGTTCTGATTTCAACTCTAGTGGCAAAACTTATTGATGAATATGTCCAACTAAAAAGATTCAGGCAAGTCAGACAACTGTGGAGCACTGTTTCTGCAAGTGCAGTTTGGTAAACTTCTTCCTCTATGAATTCATTTTGTTCAGGCTGTACAGGTGACAGTGATGCATACAGGTTTGAAAATACTAGATGGTAGATTTTGATATTATCTTTGCTTTATTTCCATCTGTTACCCAAATGTAAATTAATGGGATTAAAGATAACTTTTCTTCCACATTGATTTCTTTTTTTTTCCTATTATATTATATAGGTAATAAACATCTAAGTAAATGTTGCCTTAATTTAAAAGTGTTGTATATATTTCTTTTGTCTCCTCAGACTGTAAGCTACTAGTAGTCAGAATATAGCTACTTTGTTTACTTTGCTATTACTCAATAAACCTAGCAAAATAAGTAGTATGCATATAGTGGGATTTTAGTCATATAAATGTAAGTATCTGGAATATGATTGCTTGGGATTTTATTCTTAAAATATATACATCCTCCAAGATAAGGTTCTATAAAGAATTTAGGGAAAATACCTGTGAAAAAATGGGAAGCACAGTTCAGAAAATAGTCATTTTATTAATTGACAATTAACTGTAGTTTTACTTTCAATTCAGAATGAAAATTATGAAAATAAGTCATATTTTATTCATAAAGAGTAGGGGATATTGTTTTCTCAAAATCAAAGGAAATAATTGGCCACTTAGATCACACTTTTTTTAAGTTTCTAAATTTTTTTGAGAGAGGATAGCTTTTACAGACATCAAAAAGTCACATTCTAAACACCAAAGGATACAAAAGGCTTCTGTGTGCAATTAAGATATTACTAAATAGGAAGATGAAAGCAAAGAGGTGGCATGATAGATCATAAAAACAAATAGTACAATGATATCAAGGAGAGAATCAGAACTGAGTGTGAGTGAGGTAGAACAAATAGCAAAGATTCTATGAGGGAGAGAGTAGAATTGTCTCTTAATGCAGGATTAAAAAAAAGAAAAACAGATGGAATAGAAAACAGAGGTAAGAGGAAGACATTTAATAGTAGAAAGATTGGAAGAAATTGACTAAGAAAGAAAACATAGCTGAAACCACCAGAACATTGCATATGTTTCAGGAAATAATGACTAATCAAGAATGTAACTAAGAAAGGTGATCATCATCTAATCTTAGATAGGGTGTAACAAAAGGTTGGTAAGAGACTCAGGGCCAAAAGTAGTGCCCCCTGACATCTTGTACCTGAAATACCCAAAATTCAACTAGTTATTGGGTAATAGCTTTGCATTTCTATGAGTCATTCCTTAAAAGATAATTTACATTGACTGGAAGACTTAAAATACATACAGTTTTACTATCTGCCTGGACCATTTGCAGAAGACTAGTTCTGGGAATACTTTTAACTTTGACCACTGCCCAAGAAGAATGAAGTGCTTCATGATCTGTCCTGTCCAGCCTCATCTCTTCCTAAACTCCACCCTTTTCTTCATTATACTCCAGCTATTTATGAACATGCAATCTTCACTTGTTATTCTGGGCCTTTGTGTGTTCATTCCCTCTGCTGAGTGTGTGTTCCTCCTACCTTACCCTCACTTCAGCTTAAGAAGTATCACCTCTGTCAATCCTTCCTTGAGTTGCTTTCTTTTGTACTTCCATTGCAATTTGCTTTCAACTCACTTTGAGCAATATTGTTGAAGTATTTTGTGACTGATGGTTTCAGTATCTAAGTCTGTAGACCATAGTTTCATGCTCCTAAATCAGACTATTCTTATACTATAATCACATGGTAAAATAGTACTGTGTTTCAAATTTGGGCACTGAAGTCAGAATTACTTGGGCTGGGAACACTGCCTGGATATTTCCTAGCTGTGTGGCCTTGGATAAGTTCCATTGACTCTCTGAGCCTCAGTTTTGCCATTTATAACTCAAAGATATAAAAAACAATGACAACATCTAATAGTAGTATGGAGAGATTTAAATAAAATAATGCATGCATGTAAAGGTACCTTAGCATGGTCAGATATTTTAAGCTTTATTCTATAGAAAAATAGAAAGAAGTAGTCAAGAAAATTGAGAGCTATTTTGGGTTCCTGCACTGACTCACTTTTATTCCTGCCAAATTATTCAAGTCCCCTGTTTTTTCTTATTTCCAACAAATGTCATTAAGATACTGGTCTCTTATGTTCTTTGTGTAGCAATTGAGTTTAAACACAGGGAGTAACCTAAATGAAAATTGGAGACCCTCTGTGAGATAGTTAAGAAATGCCGTGTGTTTCTTTGGCCATCTGAGAAACAGCCAATCTTCTTAATCATAATCGTTACATTTCTTGAGGGCTTATTTATCCTATGGAAGATATGTCAAGGCACTACACCATCTATTTTATTTATAGTTCTCTATTTTTAGTCATGTATAAGTTAAGTCTGGTTGGTCACTGGGCATGCATGCAATGAGAAAATTCAAGTATGGAATTGAATAGCCTGGGTGTGTATGACTCTATTCTTTAGTAGCACATTTTGCTGTCTCGTAGAATAAATTTTTATTTTTTCTTCCTTTACTGTCCCTCTAGATGTTTTTTCCTTTGTTCAAAGCAATATGAAGATAACTATACCTTCAACCATTGTGTAAAGTCTTTATGTCATGTCTGGAAGCTAGTTTATGGGAGAAGCTATAAAAATTGAAACACTTGCTCTATAAAAACAGCAATAAGCTCCTTCTTACTGGAGTGAGGTTACTTCTAAGGTATAATTAGCAGTAACACATATATTAGCAATTAGAAAGTCAGGGGAATTGAGACACGAACAAAAGACCATCTGTTATGAGAGAAATATCCAACCCTCAAAATCAGTAGGTAATAGATGCTCTCTTCTTGAAACATAATAAATAGTTAAAGAATAACAAAGAGGTGTCTTATTGCTTGCTAAAAATACTCTTGGGAATTCCCCCAAAAGAGCTGCACAATAATAGTAAAAGTTCTGATTTTAAAAAATTTGGCTACAAATAAAAACTGGCAAAAATTTCCTTTAACTTTATCCTCATGTTCAGGGATTCCCTCAAAAATATTTGTGGACCTTGTTTATTCATTTTTAAGTAAAATGATTCCTGGTTATGATTAAAATAAACTGTAAATCCAAGACTTATCTGACTCATTTATGGAATTCATATAAAGATATTTGGTTTGCCTGCTGAATTTAGCAGATCATGGGGGAACATAGGAGATGCTGGAGTGTGGGGAAAGAGCCCAGATTTCAGAGCCAAAAAACCCAAGTGTTGGATGTTCTGCCTTACCCAAGGTAGGTCTCTGGACAGTTTTCTAACCACACTAAAACTTATTTTATTCTCTATCATCACAATGCTGCTGTCACTGCTGTTGTTATGACAGAATTCTAGACAAATGGACTACAGAGTTAGCCTGATTGGCAGTCAGCTGTCTTTACCCAATGGAATCAAATTGACCTTGCATCTATAAAATTAGGATTGATAATATTAGTACCTAGTACTTAGTAGAAAGGGATAGGACAATGCAAGAAGATGATGCAGGTAAAACTGCACAGTGCCTTGCATGTTGTTATCATATAGTAAATGTTAGTAACAATAGTGATTTTTTTAAAGCACAGTATCTGTCATCTAAGCTCTCAGTTGTTAATACCTATTATTGCTACTCCCAGGAATCCCCTGGTTACCAATAATGATCAGGAGGTTGCCTAGTGTTGTGGGGGGAACCCTTCATGACTGATGGGCTTGAACTCATCAGTCAAGAGTGACTCACCAAGGCAGACAGAGGAGAGAAAAAAAAAAAGAAATGGTACCATTTATATAATGTAGATTAGACATGGGGAACGAGGACTTTATGCTAAAATAAGGTGACTAAGCATTCATTTAAAGATGTTCCATCTCAGCCTTTACATATCCATTTATTTTCACATAGCATTTATCATGGTTTTGGACAGTAAAATCAGGCTTCTAAGACAAAGCCACACTTGTAAAATAAGGCAGTGTCCTATTTCTCCTCAGTTCTATTCTGATGGGCCAGCTTTAATTTAGGAGGCAGACTCGAATTATTTTCAGATTATCTATGTGAACATTCCAGAATTCTACGGAGATGTACTAAAGTCAAAGTTCTGGGTTGCTTTCCAATCTAATGCAACACCAGGACTTCCAATATAACTATCATTTCAATCCTTTAGTGCTTATTCTTTTAGAAGGACCATGGATGTTAATCCTTAGGTATTGTGGCTCCAGTACCATCTGAAGGGCTGTGTGGCCTGGGGAAAACACATTGAAGAATTCCCCTTCACATTTTTAACCCCATGAAATCAGATTTAAAGAAGAATCAAAAGCAATCTCTGAGATGGACAGAAAACATTCAATATTTCAAAACACATTTCTGAACCTCTTTGTCATTCTTCATGTGATTCATGTCAGTTTTTATTCTCCAAGAGGAACTTTAAAAAATTCTTAATAAAATGTATAATTATATGTACACACCCATGCATTATATATAATATATGTATAAATTTTTATTTTAACAAACATAAATTTTACTAAATAGAATGTGAAAAATTATTTAAAATTAAGTTTCCTCCACCTTCTCCTCAGAGGTAGAAAGCCCTTCTCCCATTTCAGAGACTCCTCTGGGGACTCTGGAAGGCTATTTGAATTTCAACTCTCTAAGAGAGTTGAATCACAGTTCTGTTCCATGGTTAGTGGGCAAGTGGATTTTCTTCTGTGGAGAAGGACTCAGGGAAGATCCAAAACCTGCCAAAAAACTTCAGATAGATTTCTCTAGTTTAAGATCAATGGATGCTATGATGGCTGAAAGTTGATACTTGATGCCAGTTACATATATATATGAGAGAGAGAGATAAGGCACTGGATGAGAGAGGGAAACAAGCATAAAAAGAAGATTGAATGTTAGGCCTATGAATATTTTCTTGTTTTTAAAAATATTTTTCAGTTATAGGTGTACACAATATTTTTATTTTATTTTTATGTGGTGCTGAGGATCGAACCCAGTGTCTCATGCATGGTAGGCGAGCGCTCTACCTCTGAGCCACAACCCCAGACCCATTTCCTTGTTCTTTTTTTTTTTTTTTTAATTTTGTTATGCTGGGACTGTCCTTCTTTGGACAGCTAATCACAGTATAAGGATTAAAATTTTTGAGTTATCTGTTCCACTAGAATCTGAGCCCTTTGAAGGCAGAAACCTGGATTTTAGTTGTTCTCTATCACTTGCCCCTAGGTCTGGTCTGATACATGATAAATGTAGAGTGATTGCTGAATTTCAGAAATAGGAATATTGCTTTAGGTGTCTGAAACTTTTGAATCTTCTCTCACACATTCTTTATTCTGATCAAATGCCTTCTTATTGTATGTCTTCACTGACAGCATATCTAAACTAACACCATCATGCTCCAGTCCCTTAACTTGTTCTCTTTTGTTTTTACCACCTGAAATTATAATATGGTATTGATTCTGATTCTGTTTATTGCCTATCTTCCCTGATAGACTCTAATCTTCATAATAGCAGGGACCTGAATCTCTAATGCCTAGATCAGGGCCAAACACAGAATAACATATAAATAAAAATCTGTCTAAGAATATAGTAAAAATTCAAGGAAGATTGTCCCAAATTGTTTTACTCCATTAGTTTTGTTATGTTTGGATTCCAAAGAATATAAGATATGTTTGGAATATAATATTAAACATAGACCATTAGGGAAAGAAAAGTACCTCCTAATTCTAGGTTTCTTCACTCCAAATAGTCAATAAAATGATAAGAAGAATAAAATAATAGAGTAGGCATTGAATAAGAAAGCCTTTTGGCATCATCAATATGTTTTCATTTTATCAGGGGCAGGTGGTTTTTGTAAGTGCTTGTGTATTTCAAAGGATGGCATTATCTGAATTAATTCATGAGTTAAAACCCTCAGCCCCTAAAAGAGATTTCTCACATTTCAATTATCATCATTTTCTGAAAAATTTTCAAGGACAGAGACTTCATGCTGAGGTAAAGAATGTACTTGAAGTGCTGTATATAGCTCATAATTAACAGAAACTCTATGAAATTTGTCTCTTCATGTATCTGGTAGTTAGTCTACTTTTTAAAAATCAGATTCAAAGGACAAAAAGTATATTTTTAAACTAAAAGGAGAGTGTGTGCCTTGTTTTATCTTATGCCCTACATCTAAAGGTCACTTAATGACAATAATCCCACGTATTTGAATTTGTATTCAAATTCTTTATTAGCACTTTTCCTGGGCAAGTAGCATTCTGCCCACCATATAATTTTGTCTTAAAGCATTCTAGCAATAGGAAATATAGAGAGACTCAGAGCCAAATCTTGCTTTTAATCTGGAGCTAAATGTAGTCCTTTGATCTTCTAGGTAATCTTTACATTATGTATGTGATACTTCTCTTTCTTCCTTTCTTTTTTGGTCCTGGGGATTGAACCCAGGGATGCTTTACCACTGAACCACACTCCCCGTCCTTTTTATTTTTTTATTTACAGACAGGGTCTCTCTAAGTTGATTAGGGTCTATCTAAGTTGCTGAGGCTGGCCTTGAACTTTGAATCCTCCTGCCTCATCCTCCTGAGTTGCTGGAATTATAGGCCTGCACCACCATAGCTGGGCTTTCTTTTTTGGAGTCCATTCTTTGGGTTCAGCTGATTACTATGAAGTTCAGACAGACATGAACTTGGGCTCTTTACAAGAGAAGACAGTAGTGTGATGTAAAGAGAAATCATAACACAAATAAGTCTGTATGTAGTATAGGAGATGATCAAATAAAAATACTAACTGGGAGAATGAAATTATGGTGTACAGGTACTTTGTGAAACAGATCAGGACTTGTGGTAACAAAGCTGTGTGAACTGAACACTGCTAGTTGTATTGTTTGGGACAAGTGGAAATCTCTGAAATGGTCACCAATCAAACAGAGGGGTGCAGTTCTACAAATAAAGAAATAAAAATTCTTACCATTGATTTTAAGTTATTACAACTTTTTGTCCAATTTCCCTATAACATACAGCTTCTGGGACGAGTTTTGTGTGGTGTTCAGTAAAGGAAGATGGCATATTTATGTTGATGGTGATGGGGCAGTTACAAATTTAGCAAGGGATTCTCATTTGTTGTTATCTGTTAGCTTCTTACCAACTTCTCATTTGTGAGTTCAGTTGTTAGGATGTTTTTCACACTTTTCCTTTGTTTTATTTAGTAGCAATAAGCAGTGATGATCTCAACTTTTTTTTGTTGTTCTTTTTTTTTTTTTTTTTTTAAGAAAATGTCTTTTCTATGCCTACTGATAGTAAGTCAGGAATTTTCTTTCCCAACTATTTTTTTCTGTGGTGACATTTGAAAATTAACTTGCAGTATTTTCCACTATGTATTATAGGGGGATTATAGACATATTTGTCTTTTAAGATATCTTCTTTTGTTCCTGCTTAGAACTATTATCAGTTTCACACACTCTTTAGTCTTCTTGTCTTTAGGTAGGATCAAAGAAGAAAGAAAAGGAGTTTTAATGTATTTTTCTAGTTCTCCCTGACTGTTTATTATCATAGAATAATGTCAAACTTCCTTGCTTATGCCAAGTAAATCCTTTAATATGATTTTATTAGAAAACTCAAACTAATTAGTGTTTTTTAGTAAAACAGAATTAAAGTTGAAAATATTTATTCTGCCCATATGTAACTAGGCTGCTATGCTACCATCAAGCAGTAAGTGACCAGACTTTATCTTTGATCTCAGGATATTTCAGACCTGCCCCAAGTGTCAAATTAAACTCAGATAAATATTGAAATTGCTTCTACTTTTTTCATTAGTGCATCAATACTGCAATATACCTTCCTTTTCTTCTTTTTGGGTATAGGGACAATAAATTTGATTTTATTTCTTAAAGCACTAAAGAGCCACCTTGGTCTCTTCATGAAACTTATTAGATCATGACATTTCAAAATAAAAATAATGAAAACAACATTGCAAAAAAGGCGTTCATAAGTTATTTACAAGGAAAAGTCATTCATAAACAGTTATCAGTGTTTCTTTTTTAAATGTTTATTTTTTAGTTGTAGTTAGACACAATATATTTATTTTATTTATTTATTTTTATGTGGTGCTGAGGATTGAACCCAGGGCCTCACACATGCTAGGCAAGGACTCTACCGCTGAGCCACAATCCTAGCCCAATCAGTGTTTCTTATAGTCCCCACTTTTTCAGGAAAAAATTAACCATACCATTTTTCATATTTGGCAAAATAAATTTTATGAAATAAAAGAGAAAAACTGCAGCTATTTCTACATTCAAGGTGGAAAGAACAAAGAGAAAATACAAATGCCTTTCATTTATGAAGAATAGGTCCTCTGCTGAGGGTAGAGGCTTAAACAATTTGGAACTAAATTTATCATCTCAATAAGAGAAAAGCATTTTGTACTTTCCACCAGGCAGACAAAGAGAAAGGAATTGGAATCAGGTACCTGTGGAAAAGTGTTGATGGGAGAATGGGCTCCAGAATCATACTGCTGCCCAGTACTGGAATACAACCGTGGCAGGAACTGATGTCTGATACTCTAATTTTGCAAATTGTTACTTCCTCTGTGCAACTATCCTACTCCATTAAGCCAACCTTCAGTAAATGTCTAATATGTGAATTATAATTGTATATATAATCATATATATATGTGTACATGAATATGTATACATATATAATCATATGTATACATATACATGATTCATTGTGGTATATTTGTACATGGATATTGCATAATTTGGTAGATTATTCCCCAGTATTTTCCCATGTCCTACTCTCTTCCTTTCCTCTAGATCCCTTTCTTCTATTATCTGTCTTCTATTTTTGTAAGATCCCCTCTTTTTAAATTGATTTTTACCTCCCTCTCTCAATCTAATAATAATAGAAGGTAATAAGTGGAATAGAGCCAATAATTTGGGGAGGGAGAAGGAAAGAGAAAGGGAAGGTACTAGGGAATGAGATTAATCAAATTGTGTTTGTGCATGTATGATTATGGTATAACTAATCCATCTATTACTTATAATTATAAATCACCAGCAAAAATGCCAATGATGTGCAAAAACATTGCATTAGTGGCAACTTGAAGAGTCACGCAGAGTGGGTTTGATTCATGAGGTTTCTCTCCACTTTCTTTTTTCTTTTTTCTTTGTATTATCTTTCATGTGCTTTCATGTAATATCTATACTTGGACTGAGTCAGTTTAGGAAAAGAACAGTTATCAATGGTAATGATGCCATGATTGTCAAAATTCATTAAAAAATTAGTTGGAAGCTGGAATTTAGAACTAAAGGTAATAACAATGACCAGAAAATATAAGGGAATATTGAAGAAATTGTTGGGTTTTCCACAATTATATAAGAATAAGGTCTTCAGTTCTTTAATTTAGATATTAAAAGAAGGCTTGAGAACTAGGGGTCATTCATTTTATATGTGTGAGAGGACACAAAGCATAAACACACATCCCTGCACCATGGCAATTTTGTGAGTGTGCACTTAAATTTTACATCTTTCATTCTTGTACATAGTCAGTTTGCTGCCTTTAAATAAAGCACTTCAAGATCTATTTGAAGTACCTTATATTTTACTTAAATAGTCCAGTTTATATTTTAGATTTATTAAGTCTAATTATTATTCTATGTTTTCACTCAAGCCCTGGATGTCTTCTTCCTGGTACTTTTATCTTAATTTTCAAGTTAATAATGATAATATTACCATAATTTTATGTTAAGTACTTTGTTAAAAATTACACTCACTATTGTGTTCTGTGACACACCTAATCCTCTACAGGAAGGGAACCATGTTCAAAAAATTTGAGAAACAAAATAATCCAGAATCTACCACTAAGAGATTTTTCAGTTCACATCAACAAAGTAATGGCTTTGAGCGGGCCCTCATGACAAACATCTAATATGGTTTAATCCACTTTTATTTGACTATTTGACAAAAGAATCCAAAGTGTTTTTATATTGTCTCATTTATTCTAAAAAAATAATAAAAAAGGATTTACTGGTAAAGGAAGAAAAAATCATATATAACTGAATTTGCATTTAATGAATCTTTATATATAAAGAGATTATACTAAAATTGTGCTTTTATTACACAAAAAATTAAATCAAATCTGATTTCTTTCATCTTATATTCCACTTGTTTTCTGAGCATTTCATTTTTACTTTATTCTCCTTAATAGAATATTAAGTATTATGTTACCTTTTTTGTCAATGTTACCAAATATCTCACAAGAACAATTTGATGGAGGAAAAGTTTATTTTGGGCTCATAGTTTCAGAAGTTCAGTCCATGTTCAGCTGACTTCACAGCTCTGGGCCTGATGTAAGTTTGAACGTCATGGCAAAAAGATGTGTCAGAGGAAAGCTGACAGCTCATGGCATCCAGAAAGCTGACAGAGGGAGAGAAGAGCTAGGCGAAAAAATATAGTCCAAGAGCATGTTCTAAGTGATGTACTACTCCCTTCAGCCACATCTCACCTGCCTAGAGTTAGTAGTCCATTCAGATTATTAATCCATCAAATGGATTAATCTGCTGATCAGGTTACAACTCTCATAATCTAATCATTTCAGCTGTGAACATTCTTGCACAGGATGTCATGTTTCTAATCCATGAGCTCTTTGGGGGGACATGTTATATCCAAATCATAACAAGTATCTACTATGTGCCAGTGAAAAAACTGATACTTTAATGTAGTAATATAGTTTCCATTTTTGTATATGAATCTTTTATTTCTGAATATAGTATCTCTCATAATCTATATGGCTGTCTACACAAACCATGACGTCCATGGATGATCATGAAACATCATTATAATTCTTTCAGTAATACGAGAAAAGTAGCCAGTAATTGTTTGACCAATGTTTATGAAAAGCCATTTTACCTCAATCTGAGGCTTTTTACTCTAAATCCCTGGTCACCTCAGTGCCCCTCTCCTACTAATGGTATGCTATAATATGGGCCTCTGAAATACCATGTAGTATAGACGTCCATGGATCCAAGCTAAACCCCTCTCTAAGGTTTTAAGAAATGGGAGTACAGAAAATTTAAATCCAATATCACACAGCTAGTTAATAGCAAGGTAGAAGGAATGATCTAAGTTTTTCAAAATAATCCTGGCTTTTCTTTCTTATAGATAGATCAATCTTGGGTACAGTGATGCCTCTAAAACTAACCACTATCTTCATCAGTTAAATATTTTCATTTGTAAATAGATTTTAATTTAAATGGGAAAATTTTTGTTAATGTACAGTGCAGCCTACTTTCTCTAACTTTCTTATAAATCATTCTTACTCTTTTGCAAGCCATTGATACCTAAACTGTTTTTGTTGTTTTATTTTGTATTTATCAAATTTGGATTCATATTTTAAATAAAAATCAGTAAATATTTCATGTAAAAAAATTATAGGAATCTACAAAAGAATGAAACTTTCACCTTATTTCTTATCCCCCTACCACAGGTATGGTTTAGTATATAACCTTTCAGATTTTTAAATTTTTCTGTTTGAATGTATATGTACTGATAAATAATGTTTTAAAAATAATACCAACTGGTAAAAAAACCAAAAACAAACAAAAAAACCCAATCACTAACAACCACAAATGTATATACCCAATTACATATACATAATATTCCAATTTCCCAAATTGAAAAAAAAGCATTAATTTATCTTATTGAATCATTTACTAAAATAAAAAGAAAGATGCCAGATATATTTTCTTTTAGAAAACTCAATAAGAGTGTTTATTTTCATATAAGGTTTTCTAAAAGACATGTCTGTGTGTCCAGAATCAGCCTTCAAATTGTTGGCATCAAGAACTCATGTTTAGGATTTCCCAGAATCTCATTAATATGACAAATTATATTTCTTTTAGCAATGCTAGGGATTGGACCAAGTACTCTACCACTGAAGTATGCCCCACCCAGTCCACTGTAACACTTTTATGTCATGAATTTAAACTCTCAACCCTTATTCACAAAAATTTTCCATGACAGTACTTTTGGAGTCTTGCAGCTGAGCATGATAATATTACACCATAGTAAGTGATAAAGACCAAAACCCATGAATGTCAATATATGATGAGAAATTTTATTCAGCATTACTTCATTTTATTTTCACCATAGAGTCAGACATAATAGAAAAACTCCTTTTTTAGCTCACAAGTTAACTTTGCATATGCTTCAGCAAAACATTCTTTTATGGATATTAGCATGCACAAATTCCCTAATGTCTATTGTTTAAGCATCTCCTGGAAGACAAAAGAGGAATAGGGGAAATTAGCAAGAGGAACAAGAAATGTAAAAGGAGAATGTAACCTAAGAGGGCTGAGTGGGAGTTTAGTGAACTGAACTTGGTGAAATGATGCTCATTACCTGGATGTTGAAACTATTACTGCTTTGACAAATAATGGAGAAACAGCTGTGAAGACAATGATGTTATTTCAGAAAGGCCTTCAGAGAAAAGGAAGAGTAATATGATGGTGATTTGTGTGTGTGTGTGGGGGGGGGTGGACTGAGCATGTGTTTGGGAGTGATAGGGAAAATAGGCCACACACACTTTAATGTTTGTGGGGCTAACAAGGACTCTTGTCAAGGATAAGGGAGAGGAAAGTTTGGGTAGTTACAGGGCACCAGCAATGCCACACCAAGGAGTGTCGGTTGGATACATGAGAGTGTGAGATGGCAAGATGTATAGCAGGTCTCCAGGTATTCATTAAGCACCTTCTTTGGATCAGTTAATAGGCCAGGAGCTTCAAATTATTATCTCACTGAAATATTCAGATCATCCTTCTTAAGGGGATATTCATTGCTGAATCCACATACTTTGATTTTCCTTTAGTGGTTGATGAATTCAGGCCCCTGTCAAAGGTCTGCCCTGCCATTTGTGTTCTGGATCTCATCCACTCTATTTCTCTCTTTTTGCTGGAACATTCCCAATGGCATTCAAATATGCCCTATTCCCTCCCGTCTTAAATAATCAAGTAAATAAAGCTGTTTAATCTCTCCTCCTCAGCTACTGCCCCATTTCTCTATTCCCTTTTCATGGAACAAATGCTCGAAAACATTTTCACACTCACTGACTCCATTTCCACACCTTTAATTGGTTTTTGAGCATAACTAGAGGTGGAGCAGGGGAAACATGCATTGCTATAAAGTGCAGTTCTTAAAAAGTACTATTTTATCATGATGCTTGTTAAAAGAGTATGGTGAAAAAAAATATTAAAGCTGTGAGGAAGCATGGTCAGGAGATAGAGAAAATAGTCAAAGATTTCCCACCTTTAAAAATGTACTTGAAAAAAAAAATGTACTGATGCACCACCAATTGCATAAATCCCATCCATTGGACTTGGATCCACCCATAGCCTCATGCCCACACTTTTGCTCTTGCATCTACTCCACTCTGTTCTCTGTCTACAACAAGTCAACTGAAACAGCTCTTGTTAAAGTCACTAATAACAATCATGTTGCAAAAGCCAATAATAACTTCTCTATCCTCATTATACTCAACATTTCATTAACATCTGATCCTATTAATCATGTATTCTTGAACCACTATATCTCCTGGGTTGCCTGACATTATACTCTCCAGATTTTTCTCCCAGTTTCCTATCCAATCCTTCTCATGCTCCTTTTCTGGGCCTGACTTTTAAGTGTTGAATTGCAGAATGAGAGGCTGAGGAATCATGTGCACTATCACGCACATGGAAGTGCACTTAGGTAGAAAACGTCTTTCTAAGTCTGAAATTAGTGACTGAACTTCCAATGCCCTGTAGCCTAGTACTGGAGGATTAGTTATCTATATCTTCATTATTTCTAGTTCCATCTTCACACCTCTAATTTCTGTCTGCATTTGGTGTCCTTACAGGAATATGGCTTGTGAAATTTATCTTTCTGAATACACTTTTTACTTAATGAACATAACAAGCCAGAGGGAACACAAAGAGAATGTAAGATAGGATCAATGCCTATAAATGATGTTATATCAAGGAAGAATGACATATTTCAATAGTATATATAAGGAAATGGACTTTTCCTTGTTTAAGGGCTGTGAGGGGATCATTTATAAAAGAAGATTAAAGGAACAAAATATCTCTTGGCTTAGAGGTAGTTCTAATGATCTACAAATATCTCCAACTGTGCAAACATTACCAAGAGAAAATATTGATTTAGCTTAATATAAGGTACAAGGGGCTGTAAAAAGAATATTGAAGTTAAAGAAACAAGAAAGGATGCAATGGAAATATTATAATAAACATATGGAATAAGCCATGGAATGTTCTTTAAAATAAACATTTTCTGAAAAAAAAAAGAGGAAAATAGCTCTGTGAGATGAAACAAATAACTATTATGCAAGGTCAATGCCATCTTCAACTCCAAGTCAGCACAGAAAGCAAATATCCATCTTGTATGGTCTTAATGGTGAAGACACGTGCTGTGCTTCCCAGCATAACTGTAAATAGGTTCTGAGTCCACTTCTCTTTGTAGATATTCCTTAATCTTTTAAAAAGACACAATCACCTTTTTTTCCCCTCCACATCTGTGCACATATATAAAAGGTAGAAACTTTGTGTGGCACACTGAACATCAGGGGAGACTAGCCAGGGGATCTGGATACCTCAGACCCTTCTCAGCCACCCCAATGACTGAAGGGATAGATATATTGGCTCCCCTGAAAATAATTCTTGGCAAACTAGTATTTTTCAACACACAAGTTAGGAAGCTCTTTGATAAAACCTTTCTAATTAGGCATGGGAGGCAGCCAGTTTCCAATTACCAACTCCCAATCCCTGCTTCTATTTCTCCTCTTTCACTACCTTCTTATGGCTGCACTGACATTGGTCTCTCCCATCTTTTCCTTCTCTAATCCCCTTCTCTACCCAGTTACCATTTCCTCCAAGATCCTCACAATGTGGAAAGAGAGCCATAGTCAATGTATCCACAAGAGGTAGATAGGCATTTTTCTAGTTCTGAAGGAGTCATCTTAATTTACCACAACTTTTTACACGTTCAAGTAGAAGGGAAGCACTTATCATAAACCCCATGAATTTCACAATGGGAGTTTGCCCTGTCCGTATTTAGGTACTTTTCCTTTCTGTTTTCTAACCACCAGTCAAGACTTATAATATTTTGAAGCTACAGATTCTATATAGTCACAATAAACCAAAATTCTTGCATTATTGAGTTTCATTTTATGAGTACCAGCTATACCAGTTTAATTATGTACTCCTGAATTTATGTAAGAATGAAGACTATTTAAAAATTGGCAAAATAAGTCATCCATGAAGCTCTAAGCCAACTTGTAATGTACAGGCCACTAAATGCATTAAACTTTATATTCAGAACACTTATAGAAAGCTTTAAACACTTATGGGAATGTCAAAACAATTTAAAAGATAACAGTCTTTACGTCTAATTGATTCAGTGGGATAAATGGGAAAAGCACAATATTTATTATTTATTATTTTTGGATGAGCCAATATATCTATCCCTTATTTATTCCCAAGACTTAGGTTTTCTGGATTCTCTTTACTCTGGTTTCTTCATTTGTGAACACTGTGGACTTCCACCTATTGGAGCCTTCTAGCCCTACTGTTTTATCCCAGGTCTTCAGGGAATTATGGAATATGTCTTTGTTTTATGGTACTATTACAGAACACCTGAGACTGCATTCTTTACTAGATCAAGAGGTTCATTTGGCTCATGATTCTGTTAGCTGGAAAGTCCAACCAGCATGTCACTGATGTCCTGGAGATGGTTTCTTAGTTATATTACAACATGCAAGAAAAGTAGAAAGAGATATGGCTGTGTGCAGATGGGACAAGCATCAGGTGGTCTTGCTTTAGAACATGTTCTTTCAGAAACAAATCCATTTTAATACAACCTGACCCACTCAGAAAAGATAGAAAGCATTAATCTATTGATGATGGTAGAGCCCCCAAGACTTAATTACCTTCTTTACCATTCCCAAACCTCAACATTGCCAGTAAAGAAAGGGGAAGAGGGAGAGGGATAATGAAAGGGAAAGGGAAAGTACTGGGGATCGAATTCCATGCATGCATGTTTATATCAAAATAAACTTCAATGTTCTGTATAACTGCAATGTACTAATAAAACATTTTAAAAAATAATGAGGCTACACATAGTGAATTGAACATAGATATGCATCTCTATTACATCTTTAAACCCCACTAAGGTGATATTAAAATAGTAAAAAATTCCAATTTATCAAAAAATGCCAATGACTAGAAGCTGATGGCAGACAAGAAGTGGCAACAAAACTTTGAAAGCTAGAAAGTTGATGGCCAAGTATTATACTGACACAGTGGACATTGGAAAAGTGAAACTAAACCTGCAGAGAAGGGAAATGGGAAGAAAAGAAATAGCCTATACCCACTATAAAATCCCAGAAAGTTTTAATAGTTATAAATATCAGATTTCAACTAGGGAAGTAGATAAGAATGAAAATAAATGACCTCATGGAATATCATCAAAGCAAGGGAGCCCAGACCAGATCCCCTTCCCATCCTGTACTTCCAGACAACTTCTTTCCCCACTTGCATTCTGGTTGGAGACAGTTTTACTTTTTTGGAAGGCTTAATCACTCAGACTCTATGCTCGGGGACACCAGGCCCAGATCAGGATAGAAGAGATAGATGATTTATACTGAAAACAGGGGGAATGCATATTGAACAGAAAAAGCCCCAGTGTCTTTTCTATACTTAGCTTCCAAAAACTGGCAGCCAAGCTTCCACCCTGGTGTAGGCTGGAGCAGTTATAGAACTCTAATAGCTCCAAGATGAACATAAGAGTGGTAGAATGATTATATCTTTGAATATGTGTTCAGGGGAGGCCTTTAACTCTTCAGAGAATTTAGAGCTGAATTGCTTACTAGTGCATAGAAAACTAAACAAATGAAGAAAAAAATGAGCTAACTAATGAACTCCAGAAAATAAAGCAGTCATACAAGGAAGGAAAAGTAATCATAATAACTGGGTAGCTCAGCTATAAATAATGTCACATGGTCATAATAATGTCAACACTGAAATGTTTTAACCAAATAAGGTATATGTGTTAGGTGGAAGGGTTCATTTTGTAAAGCTAAGTTCTCATAATAGGAAGTTAGAGACACTAGCTAAATCTGACTTTTAAAAAATAACAGTATAAGTGTATAATTTAGATGGAGGGAGGTAAACACTAAAAAGAATAGAGCAAAGAGTTAGAAGTTGTTTGCTTTTAGTGAACAGGTATCAGCAATTGGGAAAGTTAGCGGGACTGCTCTTATAATTTTAGGCCTAGTAGTACCACTCAACTTGAAAAATGTAGCCATATTACTTCAATTAAAATAGTGATTTTTAAGTTGATTTCAACTAAATAACTTCTGTTCTCTTCTACTTTGGAAATATATCTAACTATGAAAAACATTGTGTTCTTTTCCTCAGAGCTTTAAACTCATATCGCTCATTAAATTAGATACTAATTAGGAAAAAGGTACATTAAGACTTCAAGGCCCTTGTAGATGTCCTAGCATGTGAAGTACTCAGGTTATCCATGGGGGTAATTAAAATTAAATTTGGTGAGTTTACTTCCTGCCACTGACATATGGCTGTTTTTAGTGTGTGAATTTCATGGCCTTCACATGTATGCTAATGCTGAAAAATAGATGGAGAGGAAATGTGGCTTAATACGATAACAAAATTGAAAGCCACTATGAGCAGTATTAGCCTAACCCAAGAGATAACTGTTTATTTCACACAACTGATCCTCCACCTTCCGGCAATGTACCTTTTGCTTCCCAACTGAATTTATCTCTAGATTGCAACTTTCATTTCCTTCTTTTTGTTTTGTTCTTAGTCTTTAACTAAAAACCCCAGTTGCCAGTTCTTACAGGCATCTTATGATAACTCTGAAATTCCAGACTGAACCTATCTGTCGCTTCTTGGTGAATCCAAGTACTGATTTGTCTTTGTCTCCCATTCTGGTATTTGACCAGTCTCTCAGTCTCTGCATTGAATCTAGTGCAATGCATTCCACCAATAAATTATACTTGACTCACTAAGAACTTCAGATATAAATTTAAATAGAAGAGATCAGTGACTATCAATGGTGCATAAATCATGGATAATAGCCGGATACAGTGGTGCACAACTGTAATCCCAGTGACTGGGGACACTGAGGCAGGAGGATCAAGAGTTCAAAGCCAGCTTCAGCAAAAGTGAGGTGCTAAACAACTCAGTGAGACCCTGTCTCTAAATAAAATACAAAATAGGGCTGGGGATATGACTCAGTGGTCAAGTGCCACTGAGTTCAATTCCTGGTATCCTCCCGCCCCCGCAAAAAAAAAAACCAAATCCATGGACACTGGTAGTTTTGAGTACTATATTAATTATTGTATCCTTACTAATGGCTACTCTACTAGAAATCATCCCATCTTTCATTGTCCATTCTATATCTTGCTCCTCTTGCCATTACAAACTTTAAGATTTTTATTTTGGTATTAGACCTAGTAAAAGGGCAAACATAAGCAATCTGTCTTGGGCCTTTTTCATCTTCCTCATTCTGCTTCCTTCATCCTATTTGGCAGATCAAGCCTTTCATATTATCTTATCCCTTATTCTCTCCTCTTCATTCATTTCTGAATATCTAGAGATTCTCTGTATGCTTCCTTCTATGTGGATGCTTCCACATAGAAGGAAGCATCCCATATTCAGACCTCTCTTCTCACTTAACACCACATCTAACAGAAATTAAATGTCTAGATTTCCATCCAGCTTAGACTATGTTCTCTTCTATGGAATTGGAACTTAAAACTTAATTGAGACCTAAGGGTTGAGACTTGTTTAATATAATTGCCCTCCCAGGTAATAGCTGCCACATCTTAACAGGTTCCTTTGTTACCCAAAGAAGGCATGGTGTGTGTGTGTGTGTGTGTGTGTGTGTGTGTAGGAGGGGATAGCAAATCATCATGGTAGAAAAGGAAAGGAGATAGAAGGTGTCTCTAGTACTTTTAACTTCTTTCCATGTGCAGGGAGTTGCATGCACCCCTCTCATAGAAAGTACTTTTTTCAAAGATATACTTAATGTGAATATTGGAATTTTGTCTTGGAAGATGATGCACACCTAGTAGACACCAGTCATTATTATTCCAAAAAAAAAATCAGCTTTTTATACTTGTATTTTCTTCAGGCTTCCCTTTTATTTTAGATCTCTCATAGTTTCTATGTTTGTTATGCCATTGTACTCTATGTAAGATTGAGATGCTGTTTTAGCTAGTGAAAACAGAAAAATTATTTGACTTTAATTAATTAACATACATATTCATCTGTTTTGGCAAGAAGGGAAATTCACTTTTCCAATCTTCTTGCTTCTGGTTGATGATTCTTGAAGTTAGCTGGAGTGTTAAGGTTTGTTTTCAGTCCAGTTGCTAATGATGCAGGATTCCTATGCTGTAGAGAGAAGATTTTAGAAGTAATTAAGTGTGAATTCCTCTTCATCAGCTTGTCTTTTTTTTGGTACCAGGGATTGAACTCAGGGACACTAGACTACTGAGCCACATCCCCAGCCCTATTTTGTATTTTATTTAGAGACAGGGTCTCATTGAGTTGCTTAGCACCTCACTTTTGTTGAGACTGGCTTTCAATTCAGGATCCACCTGTCTTAGCCTCCCAAGCCACTGGGATTACAGGCATGTGCCATAGCACCCAACTTGTCTTCTATTTTAACAAGAGCTTTTGCTTATTTAAAATTTGCCAGCTCTAGCTTAATTTTTCTTAGAGTTAACACTTTAGGATTATGCAAGCAAGCTAGGTACTCCTAGCCTGATGCAATCCTCATACTTTGGAAAGAGAGACAATATTATGGAAAATAGGGATGCTAATTGGAAAACCACTGTCAGTTGCTGTCACCTGGAAAGACTATATGGCATAATAGTAAATCTGTGGTGTTGAGTCATGTCAAAAACATGGTTAAACTGGGAAAAAGGAACTCTCTTTCTGAAAGTTAATAGATTGAGAAAAAAGGAACAGAGAAAGAAAGAGATGACAGGTATACAATAAGTCCAATCAAAGAATGGCAACTAAAGCACCTGAACTATTTGTTTTTATTTATTTATTTCTATGGTGCTGTGGATATAACCCAGAGCCTTGCACATGCTAAGCACAGGCTTTACCACTGAGTTGTATCCCTAGTCCTATAGTCTGTTTTAGAAACAACTTTCTAGACCATCTCTGAAACCATTGCCAATGCAGAAATAGGAGGTAAGGGAACAGCTGGAGTAGGATTTGGCAAAAGGAATGGAGATTATATAACAGAAGGAATGTCCATTGTGAGAGTCTTGGTAGAATAGGGAGAAGAACCATAAGTTAATTCTTCATATTAAAGAGATTTTCATGAAACATGGCATGGAGCAGATGATAAATATAGGGTCCATTTAATAATGGAACAGTCAATCACATAACTGAATGTTTGCAATACTACTTCAAAACATTTTCGCTCTTTGATATATTTTCATGCATAATGAATTAAATCTTTGACCTAATTTGTTTGCAGTAGCACTGTCCAATAGAAATATAATGTGAGATATGCAAAGCCCTGGGTTTTTTTTCCTGGCACTGCAAACAAAATACAGGGGAAAATTACATATGTAATTTCAAAATATCTAGTAGCTAATTAAAACATATAAAACTGAAGCATGGGAAATAAAAATTTTAACATAATGTATCAAAAAATTGTCATTTCAGAGATACAAGTAGGATAGAGGAACAGAGGATGGGGGTGGGGGAGGGAGGACGTGGGGGAAAGGAGCTACTGGAGAATGAAATTGACCGAATTATGTTATGTGCTTGTAGTAATATATCACAATAAACTCCAATATTATGTATAAGTATAATGTGCTAATAACAATTAATAAAAATATTTTAATCAAGTAATCAATATAAAGATATTGACCATATTTAGTTCATTCTTTTTATGGTGATACCTAGAAAACAAATATTTTATGCTTACACCCTATCTCAATTTGGACTAACCACATTTCACGTGCTTAATAGTCACATGTGGCTAGTGGCTTCCATACTGACAGTGTAGGTTTAGAGGAATCCATCTTTGCATCACTACCTATCAAGCAATTTTGAAAGAACAAAACAGAATTTGATCAAGTCATTAGATCTTCACTGTCCAGTATAGTAACCACTTGTAACAGAGGAGAATTTAAATTTAGATTAATTAAGGCTAAAAATGCAGTGCCTCTGTTGCACCAATCACATTTCAAGTTCTCAAGAATCCCATGAAGCTAGTGGCTATTCTCCTAATCATCACAGGTTTACAGATTTAATGACTCTAATTTCTAAACTGAAACTTAGACAATAATGTTTAAGTCATAGAGAATTTGTCTCACTCTTGATAAAAAGAAAATTCTTTTTCATTTTATTACAAAATTCTGTCACCCAGTGAACTTGTTCCCACCAATCCTTTCAATAAAACTTTATCATAGGCTTGCCTGAAGGGTGAAAAATTGTCCAACAGAATCTTGAAAAATTCAATTATGTAGACAGGCCTTCTCTTTCACTAATTGCATTTTTTTCAAGTTTTGTAGAGGTGTGTGGCACCTGTGTTTGGAATATATGGCACATCTGGAAGAGAATGGTGAAGAGTGGATTTCTAAATATGCTGATGTATATTCCAAAACACTAGAATCTTAGCTAGCACTATGACAGCAATAGAATGTGCAATTTGAAATTAAAAAGGAAGAAAGAAAAAGTGAAACACATAGCAGTAGTCCTTTTTTCCTTCCACTTCTACATTTTAGGTATTTTTTTTTTTCTTGTGGATGCTCTGGGCAGTGTTCTAACTTGATATTTGCAAGTCAATGCAAGGCCTGCTCAGTGCTGAGGGAATTACATAGTCACAGACAATTAGTCTTTTAAAAGGTCTGGTGCTTGGAAATTTGCCACTAAACTCAGTATAGCCTCAGCACATAATGTAAATTTTTAATGATTATAACTTTTCTAAATTCAGCCTTTAACAAATCTTATAGTAGTGTTTTGAAACTTTAAAATCAAACATAACCCAATTAGGTTGGTATTTGATTAAACTGAACTGCCACTTCATTGAAGTGTTTAAATAAATCAACATTAATATGCTTTTACTACAGTAAATAAAGTTACGTCTACATAGTTGAAATGTCAATACACATGGCTCTTGAAAATTAAGTACTCTCTGCACTTTGAATAACAAAACTATTATTAATTTGGGGAAAATGATTGATTTTTCCTTATTGGTCTGTGGGAGTACATTGCCCCCAAATTCTACAAGTTCTTAATTAAAAAAAAAAAATAGTGAACCACACATTTGTTGAATTCTAAAACCACTATCAGAATTGTTCTAATAGTGGCTATGATTAATTGTCTTTTCTTCCTAATGCAATACCAACTAATCCTTCATAGAACAGGTATAAGGAAATTTTTTTCATTCTAATAGTATAAAATTTTTAGTACACCTTTGGTTGCTTTTCTTCCACAACTTACCAAAAGGTACAAGTTGAGTATTCCTTATCTGAGATGTAAAGAGCAGTAATGTTTCAGATTCTTTTTTTTTTAAATTTTGGAATATTTGCATATACTTTACCAATTGAGCATACCTAATTTGAAAATCCAAAATAATAAATGTTCTGAAATCCAAACATTTCAGGCTTCAGATTTTTGGACTAGGGCTATGCATTTGAACTTTTAATTTGCCCAATAATAGATTTTCTATAGCAGATAGTTTTTATCAAAAGTTAACTAGCACCAATTGATAGAAAAAAAAATCTTATGTGTTTATGTCTGTAAGGCAGCCTGGTGAATTTTGGTATTTAAGTATGAAGAATGTGTTTTAGAAGTAGTACTTAGTACATTGCAAAATGCAGCTTTCCATTATGTTTTGACTGGACCCTCAAATCCTGCATAAGATGAGCATCAATATATGCTAAATTCTTATTTGAGTGCCCTCTGAAAGTGTGTTTCTCATTTTAGAAAAGGTAAACTGAAAATAAATGTGCCTTGGACCTCTTCTTCACTGGAAAGAGCTGTTTACAGTCTCAACTAGAATAGCTATGATTAGAATGAAGCTTGGCTTTGGGTGTCAGTAAACCTTAAATAAAAATGACTTAAATTTCCTGAGCTTTAAGAGTCTTATTAAGGAAATCATTGCTTTCACCTGTATGTTGGAGTATTGACTATATGTTTTCTTCCAGCAGTTTCTAGATTTCTGGTATAACTTCTAGGTCTTTGATCTCCCTTGGGGTGACTTTTATGCAGGGCAAAAAATAGAGATCAAGTTTTAATTTTCTACATATGGATATTCAGTTTTTTCCAACACCATTTATTAAAAGTTTTTGTTTTCCCTAATGTGTTTTTAACAACTTTTTCAAGGATCAGGTCATTGTATCTGTGTGGAGTTGTCTCTGTGTCTTCTATTTCATTGGTCTTAAATGTTTGTTTTTATGCTAGTACCATGCTGTTTTGTCACTATTGTTTTATAGTATAATTTGAAATCAGGTATTATTATGCCTCCAGCATTGCACTTATTGCTGAGAATTGCTTTGACTATTCTAATTTTTCCATGTGAATTTTAGTACTGTTTTTTCTAGTTAAGTATTAAGTGGGATGACAACAAGTTAAAAGGCTTCTGTACAGCAAAGTAAACAAGAATGTGAAGAAAGAACCCACAGAACAGGAGAAAATCTTTGCTAGGTACTCTTCTGACACTGATTAATATGCAAAATATATGAAGAACTCAAACTTAAACACCAAAGAACCCCAAATAATTCAATCAATATATCAGCAAGTGAACTAAATAGGCATTTCTCAAAAGAAGAAACACAAATGAAAATATGATCAACATCTTTAGCAATCTGAGAAATGCAAATAAAAACTATGCTGAGATTCTGTTTCACTCCAGTTAGAATGGCAAGCATCAAGAATACAAATAATAAATGCTTGTGAGGATGTGGGGGAAAGGAGCACTCATACACTGTTGATGGGACTGTACATTATTAAAACCACTACAGAAATCAGTGTTGAAATTTCTGAAAAGACTAAGAATGAAACCACCATATGACCCAGGCATACCACTCCTCAGAACTTATCCTAAAGAATTAAAGTGAAAATACTATAGTGATGCATGCATACCCATGTTTACAGAGGGCAATTCACAATAGCCAAAATATGGAATCAATCTAGGTATTTGTCAACAGATGAATGTATGAAGAAAATGTGCTATGTATACGCAATGGGGTTTTACTCAGCCATAAAGTAGAACAAAAATATGTCATTTGCTGGTGAATGGATGGAATTGGAGAACATCATGCTAAGTGAAATAAGCCAGACTCAGAAAGTCAAGGGTCATGTTTTCTCTCATCTATGAAAGCTACATAGAAAAAAAGTAATCTTTTAAAAAAGGATCTCATGGAAATAGAAAGGAGAACAGTAAAATAGAGGAAGGGAAGTGGGGTTTGGGGAGAGGAGGGAAAGGGCAGGTACTAGGGAATAAAATTGACCAAAATATGTTTTGAGCATGTAGAAATAAATCACAATGAATCCTGTTTTATGTATAAATAAAGTGCACAAATTCTTTAAAACTTGGCTTAAACAAGATAGGTTGTTTCATATATTCAATTGTAGAGGTACATAGTAGGGCTGGTATAGTCTACTGCTTTGATCTCGTAGCCCTTCCATGTCTGGGAGTTAACCTTATAGTCAAGGTTATTCTAAGGGATACCTTGTAGTCAAGTAGGACTTCCTCCAATCATATGTGCATACTAGCCAGCAAGAAAGAGGGAAGGAAAAAGGATAAACTTATAGGATTAGACCTATATTCTCTTGGCCAAGACAGTCAACTGGCCACAGCTGGTTATAAGTAGACTGGAAGTTTTAGTCTTTATGCTGGTTCCAGGTGCTCAGCTAAAAATGTGGAATTCTATTATTACAGAACATAAAGGGATATTGAGAGAAAACTAGGTATCTGTGCAATACTGTTCTCTGGAATTGGATTCTTGGTCAGCAGAAGACCATATTGTGAGCTTGGCAGATTCTGCTAGAAAAATAAAAGAAACACCTAAGTTTCTGGTAGAGCTTCCAAAAATAATTACTTGAAATTAAGTAATTAAGTAAAAATTATTTAATAATTACTTAACAAGTAAAATAATTACTTGAGTAATTATATTTTTGTTGTTTCTGGCTTGCTATATTTTCAGAAACTCTCTCACAACAGCATGTTAAAACTCCTATTCCTCTTATAGATCTTAAATTCTATAGATTTCAATTTGTCTAATTCTCCATAGCTAATGAATAATGGAGTATAGTATTCAAAACTAAAAAAGGAAAAAAAAAACAGAATCCAGATTCCCCTGCCCTCCCCCTATATGCCCTCTCTCCATTCTGATTAATTGATATGGTTTTATATAAAAAATCTAGGAATGCACTGTCCAATATGATAGCTAATAGACTCGTAAGGCTATGTACATTTAGCTTTAAATGTGAATTAGTGAAAATTTAAAATCTCACTTCTTCAGTCATACAATCTTATTATCATCAGACATGCTTGGATAGTAACTACCATATTGAACAGTAAAGGTAAAGAACATTTCCATCAATATTACTCATCCATAAAGAATAACTTTATGACCTTTGCTGCCAAATGGATGTATCTAGAGACTGTCATGCTAAGTGAAATAAGACAATCCCAAACAACCAAAGGTGGAATGTTCTCTCTGATATGTGGATACTAACACACAACAATAGGGGTGGAATAAAAGTTCAGTGGATTAGATGAAGGGGAATGAAGGGAAGGGAGAGAGAATAGGAAAGACAGTAGAATGAGTCTGACATAACTCTCCTACATACATATATGAATAAATCACAGTGAATCTCCCCATCATGTACCTCCACAAGAGTGGGATCTTAGTTAAAATAAGGTATACTCCATGTTTGTATAAATATGTCAAAATAGAATCTACTGTCATGTATAACTAAAAAGAGCAAATAAAAAAGAATATTTCCATCACTACAAAATTCTCTTGGAGAGGTCTAATCTAGATAACTTTGGTCCTAACTTGGATTTCTTTTTAGCCTGAAATGACTGGCTGTCTGAACATAATGGCTAAAAAGAAATAGGTGCAACCAGTTAAAGAAGATACAATCTGAATGTATCCTTTTTCTCCATAAATTCCACATTTATAAACAAAAAATTGAATGGATAGCATGAATATTCCTTTAATATTGACTCTGAAACCATTGTCAACACATTATGGTGTTCTCATTATAACACTACTTTTTACACAATGTGAATATTCTATTGGTGAAATCAGGTTAGATATGTAATATCAATTCTAGATAGGTGACTTGGTATGTCTAGACTGCTTTAATAGAAATTCCATAGACTAGGTAGCTTGTAAACAATAGAAATTTATTTCTCACAATTCTGGAGGCTGGGAAGTCCAAGATCAAGTCATTGATAACATTTGGTATCTGGTGATGGCCTACTTCCTGGTTCATAGATGGCCAACATATTGCCATGTCCTCACATAGTGGAAGAGGCCAGGTTATTTTCTGAGGCCTCTTTTGTAAGGATACTAATCCCATTTATGAGGTCTGTATTCCAATAACCTAGTCATTTCTACTATCTACCTACAAACATCATTAAACTGGGGAGAAGGTATGAATCTGAATTTCGAGGGAATACAAACATAGTTCTCAACAATTGTTAATGTCTGATATAGCATGGATTACCTATATAACATTTATAGGATCTGTTTGTTTATTTCAACATTAAAAAGTACTAACTTTTTTTTTTATTTTTAGTATTACACAGTGTTTTTGTAGGGGTAAAAGTAAAATAATTAAGACCACAAAGATATATATCAAAACACAATTGCTTCTAATCTTATGCTATTGGCTACTTTCTGAATTAATATTTAAGTTAAGGCTAAAGGGTAAGTACTTAGAAGAGAAACTAGAGTTACCTGTGGATTGGGTACATAATCCACTATAAAATCCTATTCTTTAAAATTGGCAATGGTTACATCTTCAAAACTATTGTGGGAAAAGCACTCAGTCTCAATTACTCAAACTTTTACCCCCCCCCCAAATGTAGATTTGCCTATTTGAAAAATGCTGCTGGTAACTGGCCAGGAAGAAAGTAACCAAAATGCCTTAATACACTAGTGTGTTCAATTAGGCCTACTTTTCTTTTCTCAAAGGTGAAAGGAGAAAACTTACACATAAAAAGCAACATTTCCCTGTAATTTGAATATCCTGTCTTTGTGTGCTTAAGAAAACATATTCAGAAGATAAATTAGCAAACACCACTGTTATTTTAATTTTAAAAGAAAAAATGGCAAATTTCTTCTAGAGAGTAAAACTGGGAAATCTGTAGTTTTCCTACCTTTATTCCTTCTGAAATAACTCCAAGTGGAAATAACAAAAAGTTATATTAAGGAGGCATATATTCTTACTTCCATATACTTGTCTACTTTCTTAGCACTAATAAGTATTCTGGCAAAATTTTGATTTGCATTTCAATGAAGAACATCAACCATGAGACAAAGCAGACTGAGGAACTTTCAAAGTTCCATTTCAATGCACTTCTGAGATAAAAAGGGACTTCGGACAACTTTCAGCACTCTGTTTCATTGTCTGTTTTGAAGTACTATGGAAAATCCATAAATGTACTTTGTCATAATACCAAGACTTCTGGACTGGTTAAACACAAAGAATAAAGGAATATTCAAATAGTAATATGTATAATGAGTATAGTATTGATTTGAAGAAATCAAGAATTTAGCATTGAGGAGATGGTTAAGATCATCTAGATTGACTTGAAAATAATACAGCTTATATAACCTGAGGACTTATTATTGCCAGTGGGTATAGTAGATCAAACCCTGAATTCTGAAAAAGAAAATCTGGATATAGGACTCCCTTCTGATATTAATTGTAGAATTTTATCTAAGTCATTTTTTCTTCCCCTGGATCTTTTCTCCTCTGTAAGAAAAGTTAAACCCCTTTCATAGCTAAGATTTATATTTGATTTCTTGTTATCAGTTGAGGGTTAAACAGCTAGTTATTATTTTAGCAGATTCTACTTCACTAAAGTACTGAATTTGATAATTATTATTATTCATTAAATTTGGGGAAGAAAGAGACTAAAATTCAAACAAGCTATTATCAATAATTAATTTGAAAAACGGCATCCAGGAAATGTTTTTAGGTCAAACCACAGTCTTAGACATTCTAATTTCCCATCTTCTGCTCTGAAAAGTGAGTGCTGATGTGCACAATTGTGACCCTGAAATCCTAAATGATCATTATTGCAATTCTCTGTACTAAACTGCATTCACTTGAGCTGGAAATTTGGCTTGGTCATTTAGAAATAATTTTCAGCAAGGGTTGAAAACAACAAAAATGCTTTCTGTTCAACTTTTGGTTAGACAATTCAATTACCTACAATATCCCATTTCTTAAGCATGCCAGTTAATCAAGGTTTTACTATGTGTTCGTTAAACCAGCTAGTAAGTTAATTAATTGGAGCAAGTGAATTGTTTGGCCTGACTAGATGTCTGCATTGATGCAATTACTTGGATTTTATTGCTCTGTTTAGTAAGGAGCAAAATTGCATGAATAGTAATATATGTAGGTTTGGCTAAGGCAAAATTACTTTATTTATGGTGAGGGTGGTCAGATTTTAATAGTTTTTAATCCAGTTAATTCAGTAAATGATCCAAGGGCCCAGGATCTCTCTATTACAAGGAAAGAATTGGAGCTGTTCATTATTCTATCTCTGGTATAGACCATAGCATCTAGTACATAGTAGATGCTTCATAAATGACTTATCAGCTAAAAAATGCATTAATTTTGACTAATTATTTCAGATTGTAGAACAATAGTTGCTCTTTCAGGTTCAGTGTTGTAGTTATCTTAAATTAGGTCTCTCAAATTTTTGCCACAATGAAACAGCATATCATCTGAATGTATTGAAACTTACCTCTCCCTGCCTCCTGCTGTCAATAAGAGAAAATTGGCCAACTATTAAGTGACAAAAGAACTTTCAGAATTAAACATACATAGTAGAGACTCAAATTTGTTTCACAAATGTATTAGAAATAGGGAAGATTTTAAAATAAAAGTAGAGCCATTTTGGAGATTTTTTTTTCCTTTCCTCCAGAAAAAAAAAAAATCCAGTTTTCTAATAATGTAGAATTAAATCAATTTAGATGACGACATTGACAAAGCGGAAGAGGGTGTGCACATAGAAGAGGTGACACACTAAACAAATGATTTTCTCTTAAATATTAACATAACTCAGCACCAAGTGAGGGAACTGCTATGTCAGTTTCCATGATAAAAGTCAAATATTTTAATAAGGGTGATCACACAGGCAGTATTCAGCCTAATTTCTTCAAGGCTTAAAATACAAGAGTAGGATCAAGCCCATTTTATCTCTAAGGGGAATCCTGACAACAAAGAGCAAATATGTTTGTAAATAATTGGCATATAATTATCAACAGTCATGCACCTTAAAGGTAAATGCAAATGTGCATGATAGAGACATACTTCAAAGCAGTATGTTAGTTTACCAAAACTCAAGGTGCTGATGGTTCTTTCCATGTTCAAAGAGCTTCACTTCTGCTTCAAAACTGAGTAAAGGAGAAGAATCTGGTTTTAATAACAGCTACAATGTTGAGTATTCATTCCCACACCCCCCTAAACAACAATAGATCATTGACTCCATCTGCAGTTTATAAGTTAGGCTAGTTTACCAGCAGAATTTCATGCCTTTTACCAGCAGAATTCCATGCAGGTCTTTACAGATTCATGTTTCTCTTTATTTGTATACAAAGCATCTGTTTAAGGATTTATCTTTGTTTATCTTCATTATATACTTACCAATCCATTGTAAATTAAATGCTAAGAGTCTTTTCCTTTATTTCATGGAAATTTTTGGCTGGTATTCTGCTTCATCCTTTCTGACAAAGTCTCAGAGCCACCTGGTTGTAGTAGCTGCTAAGTAGGTGTGAAATTTCTCCATCAGTCACTTGTCAGCCATTTGCCTTTGACTCAAAGGGAAAGCAAACATGTTGAGCTCCTAAAGACTACAGGCTACACGTACTGACATTGTTAAGTTTAAAAAGGTATTTAAAAAAAGATTTAGCCTACTGGTTGTTTTATGTTATATAATTTTCTAGAAGCAAAGTTATGAAGATTAAATAGGTACTCAAATGTAATAATTACAATTGATTAAAAAAAAAAACCCTAAACCTAAACAATTCTGGTAATAGAGTTTCTGGCCCCTAAACAGTATCAAGTCCAAATTAAGTAACTAGAAAGGTCAATCATGTGTTAACTCTTTGAGGATTCATTATGACACACATAGAAAAATACTCTTCAGTTTTTTAAAATTTGTTCTAATTAGTAATACAGTAGAATGCATTCTGACACACCATGCATAAATGGAGTATAACTCCTTATTCTTCTGGTTTTCTGGTTGTACATGATGCAGGATCACACAGGGCTTGTAATCATATGCATCTAGGGTATTAATTCTACTACCCCCACACCCTGTCCCCTCCCTTCACTCCCCTCTGTCTAATCCAAAGTACCTCTTTTCTTCCCTAGCAGCCCCCTTACTGTGAATTAGCATCTATATATCAGAGAAAACACTGGGCTTCTCTTTTTACATATAACAGAGTTTCTTTGATGGGGGTTGCTCAAAATGGGTGTTTATAAAAGTTTCTTCTGGATGAGTGGAGGCCCTATCCTATATTTACATAATTACTTGTATTAATTTTTATCAATTTCATATTAATATCTCTTATTGTTAACCTAAATAGTACTAGATTCTCACTTTGGTTAGGCATTCCTTTCTGCTCCTTGCTGCTCCTTGCCAGGATAAGAAGTGGCAATTTATGGAGAAGCAGGAATTCAGGACAAAAACTTAATTTTGTGAAAAATCAAAATATGGGAATATGGTCTTAAGTGAGTACATACTGACAGTCCATGGAGAAGAGCTAATATAAAAAACATTGCAAAACGTATAAAATATTATGTGGTGAAATACCTAAAAGCTCTCACTTTTACATAAATGTTGGTAGTAGAGTTACATTACTATTACTGTTCAAATAAACTTTCTTTTTGCGGGGAGGGGTAGCTACTAGGGATTGAACTCAGGGGCACTCAAGCACTGAGCCACATCCCCAGCCCTATTTTGTATTTTATTTAGAGACAGGGTCTCACTGAGTTGCTTAGTGCCTTGCTTTTTCTGAGAGTGGCTTTAAACTCAAGATTCTCCTGTGTCAGCCTCCAGAGCCACTGAAATTACAGGTGTGCACACGGCACCCAGCTTCAAAGAAACTATTTCTAAGTGCATGTTGTTTTAATTTGTTATTTTTCAAGTTGCTGTGATGAAGACCTATGGTATAAGTAGGTGTTAACTTATGTAGCAATTGTACTAAATTTTGTAGCCAAGATCAGGTACCTACCTGACAGGAGGTTTTTTAAAATTTATTTCTTTATTTATTTTAGGTTTAGCTGTGCATTTGACCTCCACATTCCTACACACAATTGCCAATTTCCCAACTCTGGAGGAAAGTTCTCTGATGTGTTTTTCAGATCAGTCTTGTATTTAAACAGAAGGTTAAAAAGGAGGCCGGGATTAGCTGAACACTACAAGTTGCTTGTAATGGGAGAGACAGGAAATACAGCTAAAGGGACATATGAAGTTTCTGCATGGGTACCAGACTAAAGCTCATTGTCATGGAAACCTCAAAGGGTTCCTACTCTTGTAAGACATAGATGCAGATATTTTCTTTTCTTTTCTTTTATATTAATCTTTGATGCATTATAATTATATACAATAGTAGAATTCATTATGACATATTTGTACATGCACATAACATATTAGATCAATCTCATTCCTCAGTACCCTCTTTCCTTCATCTCCTCTCTCCCCTGATTCACTTGCTCTACTCTACTGATCTCTCTTCAATGATGATAATTATGATGATGATGATGACTTTAACTAATTATAATTTTCTCAACTATGCAAATTCTATCTCTACTTCTTAGCTTCTCCCTAATATTTCACTGATAAAGTTATCTTTGTTCTGGTCTCCAAACATGCCTTCATCAGTTTTCCAGCCATCCTGCCTGCTTACCACATTCAATCCCTGTTGTCCATTAATTTTTAAGTACTTTACATTCAAAATTATGCTTATGTTCAAAATTGTATTTGGTTTTCTGAATAACAGTTCCCCAAAGCAAAACTTACTAGTACTGACTGTGATTCCAACTAAAGTCAAATGTGTCCTAGGAGCAGCTGCTGACATTTTGGCTGACAAATATGATGGTTGTGAGGGAAGAAGAAGTAGATTTTGAAAGTTACATAAATGTCTGGACTAACCAGCTCTACTAAAATATGTTTTGATAAATGTCTCAGAATAGTGAAACTAAAACAAACATAAATTTAATAAAAACAAATATGACATGTGGGAGAAGTTTTTGGAACACTCAGTAGATCTTTGATCTCAAATAATCAATGATCTAATGGTAGGTAGCCTTTCATTTATTAGTATGAACCACTCTTTCTCCCTTAACATATATTTTAACTGACTTTATTAAATATGGTTCCATGCACAAAAGACAAATTAGGGAAGGTATAAAAATAGCTTTAGGAGGCTATAGAGTTCTAGATGAAATTGTAAAACTCTCCCATTCTAGAACCTTCGTTGAAATATTACCTAAGTTAATGTCCCATCTCTTTGAATATCTTCTGCATTTGTTAATCCATAGCACTGTGCTGATCTTTGAAAAGTTTTTCTTAGTCAAGTTAAATTAGATAGTAAGCTAGATTCAAAGGGGTCCTAGGTGCTAGTGTTAGCCATGAGACCAATGGGCTCCATGTTCTTTCCCTTCTCAAAACTTCATTTTCTCCATTTGTAAAATGGGAAGCCCATGTCACCTGTGTTTTCTTAGTACTATGTCCTAGGATCTATAAGTGAGCATTGATTAGAAAAAATGCCATATTCTATGGTAGACAGCTGACTTGTCTTACCCAAAAGAAGCAAATCTGTTAACTCTCATTAGGTATTGTCGGGCAGCATCATGCTCAGTGATAAATTACAACAGAAATAGCATTAGGTTGGCATTTAATTATGCCAGAGTTCTAAAGAGGCCATGGATTCTACTCTTCTTTAAATTCTTAAGAAGTTAGGTTGCTGCAGAACATGTAAAATGGTTTATAGGAAGCAAGAAATTAATTGTTCCTCATGCATTCTAATGCTTTCATTTTGAGCCTGTTATAGCTGCATCTGATTTTACCATTAATGAAGTGTCTTAAAATTTGTCAAGATCAGGAGAAAAGGTTTCTGGAAGACCTAAATGTAGCAGTCCAATGTGAATCTTTGTGCTTTTATCCAAGTGGCTCCCTGCATGTTCCCCAAGATGGCACAAGTTTTCCTGTTAAGCAGTTTTTTCTTAAGGAAAATGGCCCAAGAAAAAGCCAGATGGGAGTGGTGGTAAGGAAAGGGGTAGGTGGGAAATGCGCTTCACTCAATTATCAACTGTGTTATAATCTGAGAGCAGAGAGGACAGCATGGTGTGACTGGAGAATAAGAAACATCACACTATACAAAAAAAATTAGATGGATATTTCAATTCCCAACCAATACAATCCACTTTATAATTGTAATATTTTCAAATGTTTAAATGAGTCAGATTTGATATATTTAAACTGCCCTATACTCTGAGAACCTTCATTTTTACGTTTCTGTACAAATCTGGTCTGAAAACATGTATTCCTCTTTACTGACATAGAAAAACATTCAAGTTATATTAGCAAATGAAATTAACATGTTGAAGAACACAGTCTTAGTCTGATCTTATGAAAAGGATATATTTAGTAGAAAAAGAAATGGGAGAACTGTCCAGGGTGGGTGTGAGAGTTCTTCATGCCTATCATTCTGTTGTATGTTTATTATTTGATTTTTATACAACAAAGACACATCAGCTCTGTATAAGATCAAAACAAAACAAAGACATTTATTTATAAAAGGGAAGTGGGGAAGACTTGAGGGCTTAGGGTTATTTTTTTCTTCCAACAGTAGTTAAATTGTCAGAGCCTTTTCATTATCAGCTTTTCTCCTTAATCTAAAAGTTAAAAGCTATTATTCTCATTAGGATTGATTTTCTGTTTCTCACTTTACTTCATCAACATTTTGGTGAGGAGCCATTGAATAATTCAGGACATTCTCTCTGAGGTTCAAAAAGAGTCAGGAAGGCTAGCCCCAGTTACTTGTTTCCTTCTTTAGGTGAGAAAGCACTCAGCATAGCTTCTTTTGAGGACATAAAATGCTTATAATTTTCTTCATGTGGTTTTTTCTGCTATTTCAAGAGTTCCTCTAAAATTGGCTTGGGAGTCTATAGTTCTTGGCAAGGCGAGACTGAAGGGGCTATTCTCATTGGAGAATATTATCTCACTGAGGTAATATTATTATTATCCTTTATTATCCAGGCAGAAACAAAAAAAATCCACTCCTCTGCCTTGACCCTAAGAGACCCTTCTTCTAAGTCATACTTATTTGCAACAGATATTTGCTGCATACTGTACATTGAGGAGATAGCCAGTCACTTGCTCCCATTCCTTCAGGCTTTTCTAGTTTGCTTAGGAAGTTCTAACTTACCTTTAGATCTTTAAGCAGTCTATTTTTTTTCTTTTCTAAAATTAGCTCACTTTTGGAAAAAGTTTTTGCATTTTCTTAAGTTTCTACAGCATTAATAATTATTTTCACTTTTTAAACAATATGAAAGTACACATAACAAAATAGGAAAGCATTTATTTACTCCCCACCCCATCTTCAGTGGTCTAATGTGAATTTCTCCAGTTCTTTTCTTTTTAAATAATTTTTAGTTGTTGATGAACCTTTTATTTATTTATTTATTTATTCATTTATTTATATGTGGTGTTGAGAATCAAACCCAGGGCCTCATACATGTTAGGCAACCGCTCTACTGCTGAGCCACAATCTTAGCCCTCTCCAGTTCCTTTCTGTGATACATACTATACATAAACTTATGTGATGTCTCATTGTCTCACTGATGTCCACTAAAATTTTCTGAAATGTTGAAAAATGTTCTCAATCTCTGCTATCCAATGTGGGACTCATTTGCTCCATGGGGCTATTGAGTAACTGAAATGTGATTATTGTAATTGAGGAACTCAATTTTTAATTTTAAGTAATTTGAGTTTGTTTAAATTTAAGTTTTTAAGTGGCATTAAAATAGGAAAGGAAAAAGTGAAATTGTCTCTGCAGACAACATAAACCTATATATAGAAAAATACCCCAAAGATTCTACCCCAAACTGTTAGAACTAGTAAATGAATATAATGAAGTTCCAGGATACAAAATCAATACCCCCAAATTAGTAGCATTTATACATGTTAATAATAAGCTATCCAAAATAAATATAAAGAAAACAATCTCATTTGCAATAGCATTAAGAAAAAATTAGGACTCATTTTAACAAATGAGGTAAAAGGTCTGTACACTATAGACTATTAAACACTGATGAAACAACTGAAGACATTAATAAATGGAAAGATATCTTATATTTATGAATTGGAAAAATAAATATTACTAAAAGGTCCATACTACTCAAAGGAACCTACAGATTCAGTGTAATTTCTTTTTTAATATTTATTTCTTAGCTGTAACTGGACACAATACCATTATTTTATTTATTTATTGTTATGTGGTGCTGGGGATTGAACCCAGGGCCTTGCACATGCTAGGTGAGCACTCTACCATTGAGCCACAGCCCCAGCCCCAGATTTAGTGCAATTTCTATCAAAATTCCCTTGACATTTTTTTTTCAGAAAAAATCCTTAATCTTGTAGAAACCACAAAAATTCTAAGTATCCAAAGCAATCTAGAGCAAAAAGAATAAAGCTGAAAGCATCATAGTACCAGACTTCAAAATATGCTATAAAGCTATAGAGTTAAAACAACATGGTACTATTTTTTAAAAAGATACAGACTAATGGAACAGATTAGAAATCCACAAAATATACTTTTTTTTACAGTCTATTGATCTTTGACAAAGGAACCAAGGACAGACAATAGGGAAAGGGCTTTTTTTTTCAATAAATGTTGTTGAAAACACTGGACAGCCATGTGCAGAATAGTGAAATTCCCCTTATACTATATATAAAAATTAACTCAAATGGATTAAAAACTGAAACATAAAACCTGAAACTGCAAAAATCAAAGAAAACACGAAAAAGGCTTTTGGACACTAGTTTAGGTCAAAAATTTTTATTTTTGTTTTTGTTTTTTAAGATCTGACCTCAAAAGCACAGGCAACAAAGGAAAAAGTAAAGTGATGACCTATAACTAGAAGATAATATTTGCAAGATGTACATCTGATAATAGGTTCCTATCAAAACATAAAAATAACTCAAATAAGTCAATAGCAAGAACCCAAATAACCTGAGTAAAAACGGGCATAGGATCTGAATCAACATTTCTTAAAAGAAGTCATACAAATGACTAACAGATATATGATAAAATTCTCTGTTTCACAAACAATTAGGAAAATGCAAAATAAAATCACAATGAAATATCATCTCACACATGTTAGAATGGCTGTTATAAAAAATACAAAGAAAGTGCTGAAAAAAATGTGGAGGAAAGCAAATTGTCTTCCACTCTTGGTAAGGACATAATTAGTACAGCCATTATAGAAAAATGTGGAGGTCCCTCCAAAAATTATCCACTAATTCCACTCCTAGATGTATACCCAAAGGAAACAAAAACTGTATGTTAAGGAGACTTCCTCACCCCCATGTTCACTATAGCATTGTTCATAATAGATGTGACATCAACAGATGTCTAAGTGTTCATCAATAGATGAATGGATAAAGAAGTTTGGTGTATAAACACAATGGATGTGTTAGCTTGTTTTTGATACGGAAAAATACCAGGGAAAGTCAACTTAGAGGAAGAAATATTTATTTGGGTTCATGGTTTCAGTTCATGGTAATCTGGCTCCATTGCCCCTATGCCTACAGTGAGGCAGAAATACAATGGTGGAAGGGTGTGACAAAGGAAAACTGCTTACCTTATGGCAGCCAGGAAGAAGAGGGAAAAGACATAAGAGACAGTTCCCAAGTGCATGCCCCCTCCAAGAAGTTTATAACTTTCTCAGATTCCACCACCTCCCAATAATTCATTCAGCAATGAATCCCTCAATGGATTAATCCACTGATGATATCAGAGCCCAATCACTTCCCCAAATCCTCATTTCTGAACAATGCTACATTGGGCAACAAACCTTCAACATAGGAAACCTAGAAATTCCAGATCAACCCACAAAAATGAAACACTATTGAACCTTAAAGAGGAAGGAAATCCTGTCACTTGCAACATCATGGATGGATCTGGAAGACATTTAATCTAAGTGAAATAAGCAACACAGAGAAACACAAATAGCATGTCATCTTATTCATATGTTGAATCTAAAACAATCGATCTCATTGAAGTGGAGAATGAAATGGTGGTTACAAAAGACTAGGATGTGGGGAAAATGGGAAGATTTTGGTCAAAATGTACAAAGTTTTAATTAGAAGGAGGAATGAGGTTTGTGAGGTCAGTGCACAGTCTAGTGACCAGAGTTAATCATGTTTTATATGTTTAAAAATTCCTAAGAGAGTAAATTCTAAGTGTTCTTACCTCAGAAAGTGTTAAGGTATATGATAGCTTGCTTTAATAATTTCATATTGTACCCCATAAATATAAGTTATAATTTGCCAATTGACAGTGAAATTTAAAAACTGAAAAAGAATATTTAAACTTTGCATTGGGGAGTACAAATCCACATTTCAGAAACCAGAGACTTAGATAAGAGTCTCCACATTATATACAACCACAATACTGGGATCCTAATTAAAATAAGATATACTTATTACTTATTTCCTGCCATGAATATGTAAATAGAACAAATAAAAATTTTTAAAAAAGTTAGTTTGACTCATTAAAAAAAAAGAAAATGGTAACTAATGAGGAATATACTGATGGATACTTAGATACCAGTGATTTACTGGAGATACATTATCTCCCTAAATCTTTACAATTCCATGACATATATTCTATTATTTAAAAAAATAATAGAATTTATTGATTGATATAATTACTTTTTTGCATTTTAAATTTAAATTCATTGTAAAAAGATACAAAAACTGAGGTATAGGGAGGTTAGGTAATTTGCCCAGAACAGAAAGAATTAGAATGTGGATTTAAACTCACGCTAGCCCCAGAAAGTGCCTCCCTAAACTTAAGCATGTGGGAAATCATGTGGTGAACAGGAAATGACATGAGCTTTGGCACACACAAAACTCTATTTGGATCTGGATGATGTCACATACTGAACTCCTTGACAAAGTGATATTGGGCAATTCACTTAGCCTCTCTGATTCTTGTTTATGAAATCTATTATGTGAGGCTTATAATACATTAGTCTCACCATGAATGGAACATATACTTTACAACATCATATATGTGCTCCTGTCTTCCATCCTCTTTATCAAAATGTTTGCCTTTGGGGGTTGACCATCTATAGTTATGGATATTGTTGCTGGCCATAAAACATATTAAAGTTAAGCATACACATAGATACTTGTAGACTGGACCTTATTTTCACCTGAGATAGTTAAGGGAGGCAAGGGATTCTCTTGAACTATATGGCTAAGGACAAGGAGAATTTTGTTCTGCTGGAGATGAAGTTAACAACACATTGTGTTGTAACACTGTGAATCAAATCCCAATTCTAATGCTTACTACTTGTGTGGCCTTGGGAAAAAACACCTACACCCTCTCTGTTTCCTCATCAATAAATTGGGAATGATAATAGTGCTTACCTCATTGTGAGGATTCAAAGAAAAGTACATGGATTTGTTTATTAGCTCTAGAAGTCTTCTGGTGAAGTTCTAGATCTTCTAGATAAAGTACATGTCTTCAGCAAACAGAGATAATTTAGCATCTTCTCTTCCTAAATGTATCACTTTAATTTTCTCTCTTGCCTGATTGTTATGACTAGAATTTCAAGAGCAATATCAAATAGCAGTTGTGAGAGCAGATATCCTTGTAGACTTCTACAGTAGAGAATCAAATTCAGCAATGTAGTAGGATGTAAGATCAACATAAAAAAATCAATAATTTTCTTATACTACAATAATGTAACTGCTGAGAAAAAAAAAAAAAGGCAGGAAAACTAACCCAGTCTCAATAACCTCAAAAAATCAAAATACTTGGGAACAAATCTAATCAAGGAGATGAATGAACTCTACATTAAAATTGCGTAACACTCAAGAAAGAAATTAAAGACATTAGAAGATAGAAAGACCCCCTATATTCTTGGATAGGCAGAATTAATATTGTCAAAATGACCAAAAGCGCTACACAGATTCAATATAATCCCCATAAAAATACCAGTGACATTCTTCACAGAACTAGAAAAAAAAGTCCTAAATTTCATTTGAAATAACAAAATACCCAGAATAATCAAAGCAATCTTGAACAAGAAATGTGATTCTGGAGATATCACAACACCTGATCTGAAATTATACTACAGAGCTATAGTAACAGAAACAGCATGCTATTGGCATCAAAACAGACAAGAAAACCAATAAAATAGAATAGAAGACGAAGAGTCAAACACATAGATACAGTCATCTGAAACCACAAATATATCAAAAAATGTATGATTGAGAAAAGATAGCCTTTTTTAACAAATGGTGCTAAGAAAACTGGCTATCCATTTGGAGAAGAAATAAACTAGATCCCTCTCTCTTACCATGCACAAAAGTTAAATCAAAATGGAGCAAAGTCTTAGGAATTAGACCAGGAACCTTTCAAGTGCTAGAAGAAAACCTAGGGTCAAAATTCTAACATATTACTGCAGACCCTGTCTTTCTTAACAATACCTCTAAAGCTCAAAAACCAAATCTAAGAATCAATAATTAAGACAACATCAAATTTAAAAGCTTCTGTACAGCAAAGGAAATGATTAAGAGTGTAACTAGAGAGCCTACAGAATGGGAGAATATCTTTGCCAGCAACTCTCCTGACAGCAGATTAATATCCAGAATATGTAAATAATTCAAAGAACTTAACACCAACAAAGTAGTAGATAACCCAATCAATAAATGTGCAAATGAGCTAAATAGAGATTTTTCAAAGGAAAGAATACAAATGGCCAACAAATATGTGAAAAATTGTTCAACATCCCTGATATTCAGAGAAATGCAAATCAAAACTACCTTGAGATTTTATCTCACTCCAGTTAAACTGGCAATCATCACAGATATAAATAATAATAAATGCTACTACGGATATGGAGGAAAAGGTATACGCTTACATTATTGGGGGGACTGCAAATTAATATAACCACTTTTAAAATCAATGTGGCGATTCCTTTTTTAAAATTGATTTTATTTTTTTAAATACACCACAGAAGAATGCATTACAATTCTTATTACACATATAGAGCACAATTTTTCATATCTTTGTATATAAAGTATGTTCATGCCAATTCATGTCTTTATACATGTACTTTTTTACATTACAATTCTTATTACACATATATACCACAATTTTTCATATCTCTGTTTGTATATAAAGTATGTTGACACCTAATTTGTGTCTTCATAGATGTACTTTGGATAATGATGTCCATCACATTCCATCATCCTCACTAATCCCCTGTCCCCTTCCTTTCCCTCCCACCCCTCTGCCCTATCTAGAATTCATCTATTCCTCCCATGCTCCCCCTCCCTACCCCACTATGAGTCAGCCTCCTTATATCAGAGAAAACATTGGGCATTTTTTGGGGGGGATTGGCTAACTTCACTTAGCATTATCTTCTCCAATGCCATCCATTTCCCTGCAAATGCCATGATTTTATTCTCTTTTATTGAGGAGATTCCTTAAAAGACTAACAATAGCCAGGGATGGTGGCACATTCCTGTAATCCCGGTGACTCAGGAGGCTGAGGCAGGAGGTTTGTAAGTTCACAGCCAGCCTCAGTAATTTAGTGAGGCCCTAGACAGCTTGGCCAGACCTTGTCTCTAACTTTAATATTAAAAGGGCTGGGGATGTGGCTCAGTGGTTAAGCAACCCTGGGGTTTGATCATTTGTACCAAAAAGTGTCGGGGGGACTAGCAATAGAACTAACATATGACCCAGCTATCCCACTCGGTATTTATTCAAAAGAACTAAAATTGGTATACTACAGTGATGCAGGCACATCAATGTTTATAATACTGCAGTTCATAATAGCCAAGTTATGGAACCAGCCCAGGTGCCTGTCAACATATAAATGGAAAAGAAAATGTGCCATACATACACAATGGAGTTTTACTTAGCTATAAAGAAGAATGAAATTATGATATTTGTTGGTAAATGGATAAAACTGGAGAACATAATTGTACACGAAATAAGCTAGACTCAGAAAGCCAAGATTCAAATGTTTTCTCTCATATGCAAAAACTAGAGCAAAATAAGGAATAAAAAGGGATCCCATGAAAACAGAAAGAGTAGTGGAGTAGAGGAAGGTGATTGAAGGGGAGGGAGAAGAGATGTAAAAAGGCAGGAATGTTGGAATGCAGTTGACCAAAGTATGCTATGTATGCATGTGAATATAACACAGTGAATTCCACCTTTATGTATATCTCTAAAGCACTAATTTAAAAAATAAATCTATAAATAAATGGAAGAAAGATCAGTGGAGTAGAGGAAGGAGAACAGAGGGAAGGAAGAGGAGAGGAAAGGGGGAACTACTGGGGACTGAAGTGGAGAAAATTAAATTCCAGGAATATTTGATTACATGTTAATGAAACCAAAGCTTATGTATAACTATAATGCCCTAATAAAAACATTTAAAAAGTACATGGAAAATAAATCAGGGTAAAACATGGTAGGCAGCAGCCACTGCTATTGCCATTATCACTTCCATTAACAGCAGCAACTGCAGTAACTCACTCATCACCACCACCAATAAGGTAATCTAGATGGTAGTGACTTATGTTCTGACCTCAACTCTATAACACCCTAGGAGGCAAATGACAGTCCACCAAACCCTGTGTGATTCAGAGGTTTACTCTGTCCAACAGAGATAATAACAATTCTTCCTACAGGGATGCTGTGATAATTAATTAGAAACACCTACTAAATTTCTGGCATACCTAGGGTATATGGATATGTCCACTTGAAAGTGTTTTTACAGTCAGTACCTGAAAGTGAGATGGTTTCTTTAGTGGGAGTGTCTAGACTTTAGTTTGAATCTCATGGGTTTTCTAATTTCATTACTGGGCCCTCTTTCTCTCTTAATCTCACCTCCAATTCCTTGGTGTCTTATACCATTTGGAGAAAGATAATATTTAAAGCCAAATTCTCTGAGACTCAGAGCTAGAACTGGTTTTGTATTCTTGATTCTCCCTTGATTATTTTAGTTCCAAGAGAAATATAGGCACTTCTGACTATGTGGTTTATGAACCCTGCCATGGTTCAATTTGAGTAATGTATTATTTTTCTAACACATTTGTACTACAAAATTGTGACATACTCTATTACATGTCTCTCCAAGATCTACTGGAAATGTCAAAATCTGTTTAAAGGCAGTCCAATTTACATAAGAATGTTCACGAATTTCTTCCAGGAAATGGTACTTTGTAAATCATATCTACACTTGAAATGGTCAATCACTACTAATGCATGCTAATTATGGGAGAGACCAAGCCAAACTACTGATGAATTTAAATAGTGGAATATGTGTAAAAGAGTATTGGGTAGTTGGTGATGAGTAAGACTCATGCTGGGACTGCTTTAATGAAAGCTAACTTCATTTGTAATTGTAATAACTATAATAATGGGATGGAATTAACATTTAAAAGCACAGTTTGCTCTTTTAAGTAGTTTGAATATTCCTGAAGCATTTCTGTTTATAACATTGATTTGCTTAGCAAAGCCTTTCTTCATAGATAATACAAGGTCAACTTAGACCCAGTCTGTGTCCAAATGATCATAGAACTTGAGTTTCTGAGAACCATGTTAATGAGGATTTCTTATTATAATACATTTAGAAAGATCAAAACCTAAAATAGACTATAGGTTATACTGTCTTTTATTTCATTGCTTGTTTTTTTTTTAATTATAAATTTCAACTTAAGTGCTACTCTACATGTGCTGTTGGGATTAGAAAAGTCCCCTGAAAACAATCAGAACTGAATGTGTATTTTTAAATTGAGACCTACTTATGGGTGCCAGTTAATCTTCAATGAATGTCACATCAGTAAAGAAAGAAGATAATACAAAAATGTTAAATTTTATTGCTAATCTTAAATCCTGCTTTAGGGAGAAGAAAAACCTTAATACTATGGCTAAATAGTCAAGTCACACTAGATTAGCATTGGTGTACATTAATAATGAAAATAGCTGAGCCCGATTAGTGTCACTTAAAGTTTTGTGAATCAGAGATATGGCCTTACAAATTAAACAGCTTGAATACCAGATAAAGAGTCCAGGGGAATAATTCTTATTTAAAAAGTAAAAACCTTCACATCTCTTCTAAAGGAAAATTTATCATTGGTATAGAATTACACAGCATTCATTCTGCAGCATGAAAAGGATAGAACTTTGCAAACCATAAAAAGTGTAATAAAGAAGCCACTAAAATTGATTTTCATTTAAGTAGATTACCAGTGTTTTCTTGCTTAACTGGAAGGAGTGTGCTGCACTTCTCCAACCTATTTTCAGCCATGATACTATATTTCTACATGCCTTATTAGCCACTTCCCCTTTTGGGGGATTTTTGAATGGTATCATATTATCCTCATCCTCGACTAAAAAAAAAAAAAACCTTTCTCAGCCTAGAAAGAGAAGAGGAAAAATACAGAAATGAATGTTCAAATATTTCCAATTAACTATATAGATAGATCAAGTTGTCAGGTAGGTGAAATGGGTGTCCTTGTGCTTACTCTGCATGCTCCAACCTCTCCAGTTTTGCTCAACCATAATTTGCCTAGTAGTTGTAGTCGCCTCTTCAGCCAAAAATCTTCTAGTACAATGTGCCAAACAACTCTGTATTTTCCTTACCCATCTGAGTTTCCATCTCCTACTTTGTTCTGAGTTCATTTTATTAGACCCTCATTGTCTTTTATGAGTGTTAGTAGTAGTAGTAATGGCAGTAGGAGGAATCATAATATAACATGAAAACAATAGCCAGTGTGGAGTATAATGACTGTTTTATTATGCTCCAGGCATTCTGCAAGCATTTTATATTCAGTACTTCATTTAATCCTCACTTTTCTAGATGATGAAGTTGAGGCTTAGAAAGATTAAATGTCTTGTTTAAGATCCCATAGTGAATAAGAGAACTCACTTTGTTTAACTTCAAAGGCCCAAGTTCTAAACCATTACAACAGTATTCTGGCTTCTTAGTTTTAATAATTGGTTAATATCCCAGAAGATATTCTGTAAAAAGACAAAATGGTTGTTACCTTCTAATCATGTGTAATTCATTATCAGACTTTGATATATTATGTTTTATCAAAAAGTAGAAGGAAAGCAGAAAGAAAATATGGGAAGGGAAAGAAGAACAAAAGGAAGAGGAGAAACAATTGATTCTGAGCTGAAGTAGACAGTTTGCCTTAGGCAAGCACCAAGTATATAACCTCTATGTTTTTCATTCTCCTTGGTCAGGAACAAACCATGCAAAGTTGAGGTGATGCCATGAAACGTGCATAAATATTCCCCATCTCCCTTTACCACACATGCATAAAATCCTGGACCAATAGCATATAGCCAGAGCGGGAATGGTTTCTCTCAACACAAGTCGCAGCAGCTTATATGAAAAGGAACTGCTTCAGGACACTTTCCTTAAAAGGTCTCTGTATATAGTCATAGCATATCTTTGAAGTTACCTCAACTTCTACTAGAGCTTATCATATATAAACTTGTATGATTCTCTCAGGGCTTAATAAAAGGTTGGACAGTATAAAATTAAGGATACCCTTCAAAAGACAGAAAAAGTAACCTTATCTCAGGTATGAGAGTTCTTTCAACCCCTAATCTTTGCTAAAGTATACACTGCTATACCTTGGCTTCTTCCTCAGTGCTCTCTCCCAGATACACTCTAGGATCTTATGAGTTTGAATTGTCAGATCTAGTTGGTCATGCATAATTCTGTCTCCTTGAATTCAAAAGTTCTTTTTTTGTTTTTATTCTTTAATACGAACAGTGATTGCTCAAGACCCATTAGATCCTAGGAAAACTGTTCACCTCTGATTTAGTGGCAATTGCCTTTGCTGATTGAGAACTCTCTTTTGCTCCCCAGTTCTTTTTTTTTTGTATACCATATAAAATTATCTGCTTCTGGAACTTGCGGGTGATTTTACTCTAATGAAAGCATGAGTCAGGGCCACACTTTCTTACACTAACTTGAGCTGAGTGTTCTTGCATGTGTAAAAATACAGACCTCACTGTATTTTTCTTCTCCAATGGGAAAAGCCTTCACCAGAGATGGTCTGGAGCTTACTGCAAAGATAGACTAGTCTCAAAGTACAGCTGGTAGTGATTGTCCCATGAGTGACCTTTGATGCTAACAATTTCTGGTTCATCAGCCTTCTCATTCTCTTCTATTACTAACTAATACCTGTGGAAGCTGGCCTTATTACAAGAAGAGCCACATCATTGGATACTAGACATTAGGGTGACCAGCAATTCTGATTTGCCCATGGTTGTTCAGGGTTTAATACCAAAATTCCTGTGTCTGGTAAAACCTCTTATTTCAAGGCAAACCAGATGGTTAGCTACTCTACTAGATGTATACTAAGGCCATGGTATGTTAGAAAGAATGTAAAGAAATAATAAAGAGGAGATAGAGAAACAAGGTGCAGAGGCAGGGAAGGTGGCAGAGTGTCTAAGAGACCAAACTGCCAAACTTTATTTATATCAATAGGTTACATTAGGTCATCAGTACCATAACTATATTATAATTTAGAGTAAGTTGCTTATTCTGCAGTTACATTTCATAGTTATAATATGTAATGTTAGAAGCTTTATGCAGTTCTCAAGAAATCCCATTGTCTGAAGTTACTGTTAGGCATGCAGCTCCAGGAGCACTGGAGCTTGGTGGAACATTATAGTTATCTAGCAAACAAGTTCTTCTATTCCCAGGAGCTATGTGCCTGCAATCAAGGTCGGGGTGGGGGGTGGGGGGGGGGATGAGGCTCCAATACAAGGCATCTCAGGGCACTGCTATAACAGCTAGACATTGTACATATATTGGCTATATTATTAGATCCTAAGAGAGATCACAGAGCATTCTAAGGGTGGTAAAGAGGGTACCTGTTACCCCCCCCCCCCCGGGAGTTTGCTCACCAGGGGAATGCTTCCCTGTACATTTCCACGGTCAGAATTCCTACATCTCCACTTTCTTGTTTTTTAAGGCCTCTTAGATGAATAATATTTGTTTTTTTTTCTTCAAATGTATGAAAGATGATATGTCATGAGCTTTGTAATGTTTTGAACAACCAATAAAAAAATAAATAAATGTTGGCAGGATCAAAAACTAGGGTCAACAGCTAGTACAACATAATAATCTCAATATTAAATAACATGTACCTATGAATAATTGTTGGAACCAAGTAAAGTTGGGTAACCAGAAGTTAGCCAATCTAATAAGTCTAAACCTTCATCATCTTGTTGGACCATTTTAGTGATATCTTTAAGACAGTCTAACTTCTTTGAGATAGAATTACTATTATCACTTAAATTGAAGCCACACATATTATTAAACTTTTGACATTGTTTATGATGTAATAACAACAAATAATTAATTGCAGCCCAAAGTATGGTTTGATGATGTTGTTTTTGTTCTTTATTAAGTGTATTAATTGCCATAGAGGTATGATTAATATTTTTATCATAGCACAGGCTAGTTTCATAGTGGTTTTATAAGCCCCAACAGCTAGTCTAGGGATACCCACTAAGGAAAATGTCAAAGCTTTAAGTTTTGCCTTAGAGAGAAGATTTACTGAATCATCACAGTTTTTTGTCAAGGGGAAAATACCTTTTATGTATGCATTGTGCAGGATGGTGGCCTAATAAATCCTGTGGGCATGGTAAGAACATGATTAGTCTGCTAAGACAACAATGGGTACCATAAGACATTTTTGCAGGTATGTAACAATTTTAGCCAAGTGAACCCAGATATTATAATGGGTTTTAGAAGCCAAGGAGTCTGACTGTGCTGAATTTTCATAACTGGAGTACAACAACAGAAAAACATTATTGTTAAGACCAAAGAATTTACAGAGTTTTGTGTGAGTTTAGCAGTAATATCAGTAGCTAAGTTTTTCAGAGTACTTTTTAACCTCATTTGAGCCAACAGCTGTTGAACTGATGCTGTAAATGACTTTATATCCCCCAAGTCACAGGAAATCTAGTAGCTTGGAATTTTCTTTTAGTGTATCTTCTCTTTTGAGGAGAGTGATCATTGTCCTTTTGTTTGGTAGGATTCTCCTCATCCACAATCAAACAAAACTTGGGGATCAGGTTGTGAAGTTCCTGATGTCCATTCATAATTGATAGGTCTCACACACCAAGCTGGAATCTAAACTGGACCTGTTGGTGTAAGCACAGTAGTCTATCCTTTTCCCCATGTGATCAGAGGCATAGGGTCTTGTCATCCTGGGTTTGGTGGAAACCTATATATTATATAAATTTTTGGTAAAGACAGTTTGGGAGAAAAATGGCTATCTAAAGCAGATGACTAATTGTGAATATTATCTTTATAGTATATATTGAGTGCATTTACTGTAAATAATGTTTAAAGCATTATTAATATGAGAGAGGCTAGGTCCCCCTATTTTGTTTTGTTTTAATGTTTCTGTGTCTTCCTTTATTATTTCTTTACAACTGGTGCCCAACATGAGACACAAAAGAGTTCTCTCCCCAAAAGGCCTCCCAGTCCACAGAAAGTTTGGGACAACAAAATCTGCCTTAATAGAGACCCTTCCAGGGCTGGGGTTGTGGCTCAGAGGTAGAGTGCTTGCCCAGCACAGGTGAGGCCCTGGGTTCAATCCCCAACACCACATAAAAATAAATAAATAAGGACATTAAAAAAATAGAGACCCTTCCAGATGTTGACGGGTAGCAGGGAAGGGAGTAGTTTACTTATGACTGGAATAGGATTTTGACATGCATGCTTTCATTAGCTGGTACCAATTCCTAATCAGTAAAGCTATGGGTAATTCTCTATCTTTATCTGATGCTCAACAATGTCACCAGGCCGAGCTTTCTCTCCTACTTCTCAAGGCTGGACATACTGTAAGTGACAATGATCTTATTGCTTTGCTGACAGAGATAACCTCTTGTTGTCCTTTTTATCCACAAAGTGGAACACTAAATTTAAAAGACTGTGGAAAAAATAGGTAAAACACTACATGAGAAGCCACTCTTCCACCTTCCCTGCCTCTGCTCCTTGTCTGTGTCTCTCTTTATTATTTCTTTACGAAAGAACACTGTTCTTCCAAAGTTTAGGCTTATGTCCTACCCATGTCATTTATTAATTTAACTACATCGTCTATCTTTTCAAAATATTTACTAAATTTTTTTTGGTACCAGGGATTAAACTCAGGGCCACTGAACCACATCCCCAGCCCTATTTTGTGTTTTATATAGAGACAGGGTCTCACTGTGTTGCTTAGTGCCTTGCCATTGCTGAGGCTGGCTTTGAACTTGTAATCCTCCTGCCTCAGTCTCTTGAGCCACTAGGATTAGAGGCATGTGCCACCATGCCCAGCTTCAATTTTTAATTTTTCATTTTGTTACTTATTTGTTAAATGCCTTTCTCATTAGAGAATAAGCCTCATGAGTGCTAGAGGCATGTGTTCTTGGAGATGTATTGCCTCTTCAATACTGCAAAATGCCTCACAGTAAATAGGTATTTAACACTTGTCCATTGGGTAAATAAGTCACTTAACTGTTTTAGTTTTCCATTTCCCCATCTAGAATGAAGGTATTAATCACTTCAAAAGTTGCTGTGAATGATTGAGACATATTTGGTTAAGGAGACACTATATGTTTTGTAATCTATACAAAAAGGTTATTGATGATGATTATGATGTTTGCTTAATGATAATATATATCTTTTATCAGTGAACTTATTGAGTGCCAGACCTTTTCAATGTTTCATTTCTTTCTAATAATTTTCTATCAAATAGGTAAATGGATATTGCCCCTATAGTATAAATGAAAAAACTCAGATTGCAAAGAATTAGAACCAAGTACAAAGTTATAAGTCACAATTTTTAAGACTACTCATTTTGACACCAGCTGTAAGTTTGCAAGATTCCCCAAATCACCCTATGTAAGATTATTTACTATAAGGACTCACAAAAGTTCTCAAAAGTCATTATATTCATGGTTATGGCTTATAATAGGGAAAGGATACAAATTAAAATTAGCCAAAGGAAGAAATACATATTGCAGAATACAGAAGTACCACATGTGGATCTTCCATTATCCTCTCACTGTGGAGTCAGGGCACATTACTTTCCTGGCATCTATGTGTGATAGTACTCATGGAATATTGCCAACTAGGGAAACTCATCCAAGCCTCAGGATTCAAAGTTCTTATTGATATATTACATAGGCATGATTGATCAATGGCCCATATGGATGAGCTCAGTTTCTAGATCTATTGTTACCAAATGATCCAAAGCTCCAACCCTAAGCCATATCATTATTATCTGGCTAGCCCAAGACCCTGTGTAAATAAAGTTTACCTCACAGGAGCTGAAGACAAAGACCAGGCCTCTTTTTGGGCAAGTTTAATTTCTTTATTACAAATAGGTGTAGAGAAGTCAATCAACTTGCCAACGTTTGCACAGCTAGAATATCTAAACCAATCAGTCTTCTACAGCCCATGCTTCTATTTTTCATTATGTTTGCCCTGTATGCCTGATAACTAGTGCAATTTCAATGATCTATAAAATGTTGTATGTGCTGTTTCTCCCCCTGGAGATGGCTTCATTTTCCCTTAAATGTATCTCTGGTTTTCTCAATAAACCTTTGTCTATGTCTCTGAAGGGAAAATGTCATGTGTTCTCATATGCAAGCAAGGGAGTGCTTGACTTGTGTTAAAAAATGGCAGAAAATATACTCCTCCCTCATCTACCTTTTCCCTCCTACAGCTCTTAAACTTAAACCTTTCCTTTTATCTTGAACTGTAACACAGGTCTGCATTTGGAAAATTCAAGGAATAAGGGTGAGTAGAAAATTGGTATATGATATGCTTCTATTCCACCAACCTTCTTTTTTAAGCACTAAGGCTTATAAATACCCTCACATGTGCACATGTGTACATACACATACACACTCTTAAACCTTGATTCACAATGGGTTCTATTCTGTATGTTCTGTTCAAAAATATCTACTTTAAATGTTGATTAAAACTTGACAATTCTTCCTGGAACAATTTGCTTTTAAATATGGGCCTCTTAAACATACAACTACCATGATGACAGAGTATCTTTTGATGAGATTTCTAACAGGGATTTGGGGGCTTAATAACCTTCCTGGGTCTTCTCAAATCCCAGGATAGCTGGATAGTCTGTACATCTGTGTGGTTCTAAGGAATAGAGAATGGGGTGGGAATATGACAGACAATGAAAGGAGAGGGAAACAGGGAAAGAAGACAGGAGGGATACTCTTGTCAGAAATAAGAAAACGGAATTCATATGGTCATATTACATAGAATATCATTAACAACTTAAATAAACTAGGGCATACCTAGGATGATTCAACAAAATAGAAGGCAAAGAATTTGATACGATTTTTGGATTATCTTTCTGATACAGGGGAAGAAAAATGCAAAATTGTGTTGCTAGTCTACTACATAGGCTAGCAGAGAAAACAAACTGCACGTGCCTTGTAGTAAGGCAATCCAATATAAATCCCAAATCCATAATTAACTGTGTGACCATAAGAAAATTATTTGCCTTCTCTGACCTTCAGCTTCCATACATGTATAAATGGTGCTGGCAATGAAACAACTTTCATAGGACTCTTACAGTGATTAAATAAGGAAAGATGTAAAGTGTTTAATACAGTGTCTGGCACAAGATAAATACTCAGTAAATGTGAATTGTGATTGCAAAGATGATATGCATTGTTTTCATCCATAAAATGGAGACAACAGTTCTGGATAGATCACAGGATTATGTGTGTATATTTTGCTATATTGAATGCAACAGTGTTTTCTAAAAAGTACATTGCTAAGTCTTTGAGGTCAGTGTAGCCTCTAATTCTAATTTGGCAATGACTAGTGCATCATTAAAGCCTGATAACTATAGCACATGATGAGCTATCCATTTAGGTGTGGTGAAAACATTAATAAAACTTTGTTATGCTTATTGGTGCAATGATAATATCTAACATTATGTGGTCATACATCCAAGTTCAATTCCAGGCTATGCCACTTTCAAGCTGTGTGACCTACAGGAAAATTCTTAGCCTTTCTTATATCCAATTTTCTTTTCTGTATAGCATGAGCAATAGCATATACATTACAAGTTAAGTAAAGGGCCTATTGAAATGTATTAATTTTTATGCTCCACAGTGTTTCTAGAAACTAAAGAGTGAGCATCTTCATAAACAGGTAAAATAAGATACACTTTATACAGATCACTTTCCACATGTATATACAATATGCATATGTATAAATATATATATATATATATGACTATTTCCCCATTGAAAGGTCTTGGCACCACCATAGTTGAAATTAATTGACAAAGAATGTGTTATTTTTTATATTAGACTCACAGTTCTACTCCATTGATCTATGTGGTTATCCCCATGTAAAGTATTACACTATTTTGATTATGGTAGCTTTGTAGTAAGTTTTGAAATCAGGAAGCACAATTTTTCCAACTTTATTATTTTTTCAGCTTCTTTGGCAATTCAGAGTCCTGTATAATTATATATGAATTTTAAAATTAGCTTGTCCATTTCTTAAATAATAAAGATAGATGGTATTTTGAAAGGGTTGCATTAAATATGTATTTCACTTTGGGTAGTATTACAATCTTAACAAGACTGTCTTCCAGACCATGGGTGCATAGTATCTCTCTACTTATTTAGGTCTTTAATATATTTCATTAATATTTTATAGTACTCAATGTATAAGTGTTATACCTCCATGGTTAAATTTATTCCTAAATATTTTATTATGTTTCTTATTATGTCTCATGCTATTAATCATGGGATTGTTTTCTTCAATTCATTTTCAGATTATTTATTTCTACTATTATAGAAATAATATCTATTGTATATTGATCTTGTATCTTGCAACTTTGCTGAACTCATTTGTTAGTTTTTAGTGGATTTCTGAGTATGTTCTATATATAAGGTCATATCATCTGTAATAGATAGTTTTACTTCCTCTTTCCAATCAGGATCTTTTAATCTCATTTTCTTCCCTAAATTTCCTGCCTCTCACACTGAAGCTTCAGAATAGTATTAGTTAGAAATGGGGAGACTGAGCACTCTTATCTTGCTATTGATTTTCAGAGGAAATTGTTCAACCTTTCACCACTAACAATGCTTCTAGCTTCTGGGTTTTTAATAAAATGCCATAATTAGGTTGAGAAAGTGTTTTTCTATTCTTAGTTTGTTTAATGCCTTTTTTATCATGAAAGAGTGGATTTTGTCAAATTTTTTTTTTGTGTCTACTGAGATTATCATGTGTGGTTTTTCCTCTTTAGTAATCATGACTATGTGGTATTGGAATAAGAGTGGACATAAAGTTTGATGGGAAAAAATTGAGAATGCAGAAATAAATTAATATATCTATGGTCAATTTATTTTTGAGAAGGGCAGTGAAATCATTCAACAGGGAATCATCTTCTCAATCATATTTTCAATAATTGGAGGTGGAACAACTGGATATTCACATGCTAAAGAATGAATTTGTACCTCTACTTCATACCACATACACAAACTTAACTCAAAATGGGATTAATGACAAATGCAATAGCTTAAACTATAAAGCTCTTAGAAAAATATATGTAAATCTTTACAACCTTGGATTAGGCAATGGTATCTTAGGTATGATGCCTAAATCACAATCAACCAAAAAATAGATAAATTAAATTTCATCCCAAAATAACAAGTTTTGTACATTGAACTACACTATCAAGAAAATGGAAGGATCACCTATAGAATTGGAGAAAATATTTACGAATCATATATCTGAAAAGGGTCTAGTATCTAAACTATATAATAACTCTTAAGAACCCTTACAACTTAACAATAAAACAATAACCCAATTTTAAAAAGACAATTTGAATAGATATTTCTCCAAAAAGATATACAAATGATCAATAAGCACGTGAAAATATGCTCATTATTATCAGTAGGTAAATTCAAGCCCAAAACACAAAGAGCTATCACTTCATATTACTTTGAATGGCTATAATTTAGAAAGAGAAAAAAGTATTATGAGGGTGTTGGGAAACTGTAGCCCTCATGCCTTGCTCATGACAATATAAAATAATATAGACATTTGGGAAAATAGTATGGCAGTTCCTCAAAAAGCTAAACCTATATATCCAAGAGGAATGAAAATATATATTCATGCACTCATACATGAAAGTTTATAGCATTCATAACATCAAAAAAGTGGGAACAAATCAAATGTTCACCAACTGATGAATGGATAAAATGTGTTATATCAGGGCTGGAGATGTGGCTCAGGTGGTAGCGCGCTTGCCTGGCATGCGTGCGGCCCGGGTTCGATCCTCAGCACCACATACAAACAAAGATGTTGTGTCTGCCGAAAACTAAAAAATAAATATTAAAAAAAATTCTCTCTCTCTTTTTAAAAAAATGTGTTATATCTACACAATGGTGTATTATTATGAAACAAAAAGGAATGAAGTATTTCATATATGCTACACATGAATGAACCTTAGAAACATTATCCTAAGTGAAAGAAGTCAGGCATAAAAGGCCACATATTACATGATTTCTTTTATATAAAATATCTAGAATAGGGATTGAGATAGAAATCAGATTAATGGTTTCCAGGGACTGGGTGGAGTAAGGAATGAGCAGTGACTACTTTATGACTATGAGACTTCTTTTTGTAGTAATGATGATGTTCTAGAATTAAATAAAAGTGATGATCACACATCCTTGTAAATATACTAAAACCACTGTATATTATGAATTGTTGAATTTTATGGCTTATTAATTATATATCAATTAAATATTTAGCATTTTGCCTAAAGATGTCTTTGAGGGAAAAAATTAAAACCTACTCTGAGTGAGTCAGACAAAAAATGCATGGAAACAATACAAAATTTTATTTCTTACCTTGTTTCTGAGTGTCTCTGTGATACTTTAAGCTTCCCAGATAATTTTTCACAAGCTATGGCAGCTTGAAAGTATAAAGGTCCACTTAGGATATTGGCTCATTTCCAAACTAATGTAGATAGTGTCAACCTTTTCTGCTTCTTTTATAACAGAAATGATCAAGAATATCTCATTTCTGGAAGGGGTAGTAGGGAAAAGACTTCAGTGGCAGTATACCTCCAAGGTCAACTGAGACAACACCTCAGCCTTAAGGTTAAGCAACAGTGATTTCAGCTGGAATTGTTTATCTGTTTACCTCCATTTGATAAAATTTCCCACTTAGGATGATACAAAAGCTTATTTATTCATTGTATACACCATTAAAGTTTGTATGTTTGATATGCATATGTTGTTTGTTGTGTAGCAGTAATTAACTGTAATTGAAAAATATCCCATTTTATGGTTGTCTGAATTCTCAGTGATATTTTCTCCTCGCTCATTCTCTTCTCTAACTTGAATACTTCCCCATAACTTAATCCTTCCCTTGCCCCACGAATTGCCTTGATAAAAATATAAGCAATTTAAGTAGGATACTCATAATAAGCTTCAAAATTGGTAACACTCCTACAGAATCTACTAGCCTGGTCTATATTTGAAACAACTGACTTTATGCCTGGAACTGTGGGGAGAAGATCTGGGAAATAACAGCCATCACACAGGGAAAAAGAGGCTCTAGTAAATTCATTTTATCCATCTCATCTTCTCTGATAATGAAGCACAAAGCTCATTACAAAATAAGATATGTGAATAATACTTCCAAAATAGCATATTGTAGAAGGAAGAAGTGTGCATGTCTTCATCAGGACCCATGAGGGCTGAAAGTTCCCTTTTAAGAGCCAGACAATTCTGAATTTTTATGTAATCTCCTTTCTTATTATATGATGCTCCAATATATCTCTTACAAGGTTTTTTTCTTTATTAGCTCATCAATTTACGGTTGTCCTCAATCCTGATTTTCACTTTCTGCCTCTTTTACTATTGTCTCTGTCCTTGCTTTTGTGGACTTATGTCTCCATGCTAAAGCGTAACTTATAATTCTTCCATTTCTTCTTTCTAGGCAGGAATTTCATAACTAGGTGTATTAGTGTTCCATCATGATAATGAAATACCTGTGAAAAGCAGGGTAAAGGAAAACAGGTTTATTTCAAGTCACAGTTTCATAGGCAGCTGGTTCCATTGCTTTTAGTCCTGTGCAGAGTATCATCGGAGAAAAAAACATGGTGGAGCAGTTGGGAAGCAGAGAAAAGAAAAGGGCCAGAGATAAAAAATGCCTTTCCAGGACACTCTCCCAATGATCTACTTCCTCCAACTATGCCCCAACTCCTGTAGCTTCTACCACCTTCCAATATTGCCATGAAATTATGGGACCATCTGATTAGGTCAAAGCCTTCATGATCCAATCACTTCCCAAACTCTCCAACTCAGAGCATCGCTGCATGGGTAATCAAGCCTATAGGAGACATTTCATATGTAAACTGTAACACTAGGTCTTCCTACTTATTTAACCCATCTTCTGCTTTCTGACCTCCTCCATTTTCTTTCTGGTTCCACCCATTATTCTTGGCTGGTTTCCCCCTTGGCCCTACTAGTTCTCATAAACCACCATAAAGAATCCCCATGGAACATCATTTATTTTGAAATGTTTTTGCCTAACCTCACAGTCACAGAAATTTGATTACATAAGCAAGGAAAGTATATTTTCAAGTAGTAACCATATCTGTTTGGGTACAATTTGATATAACTCCTAGGAAAATCTCTGACCTTGTATTCCCAAATATTTTGATATATTTTGATCTGTAGGCCTTCTTCATGCTGTTCACACTTTGTATGAAAAAAGTGTACTTCATAAAGCATCACACTGAATACAAGAAAATCAATAAGCAATCTGTGTTATAATTAATTAAGGTGCCAGAATGAATTACTGTTTCTTCCTTTCCTGATTTGGGTCCAAGTCGTGCTTGATTTGGGAAGTTGTCTATTTTCAATTATAGTTTGTTCTGTGTCCTTTTGATGTGACCAGAATGAATGACTGACAGAAAATCATGTTATGGCAGAAAACTATGGGATAAGTTTAACATGGTGAAAGTGTGGCTTAGAAAGTTATTTCCAAGACAGAGATGATATCAGGGTGAGGTAATATTAGAAAAAGTTCTCTCCCCATATTTGTAGGTAAGATGATGTGGGGCCAATTAACATCTCTGTGCATTGTTCTAACTTTGCATATTCATTCAGCAAAAATTTGATGAGGAAATACCCTATGTCAAACTCTGTACAATGCATTAGAGGTACATACATATATAAAAATATGGTGGTCACTACCTTCAGAGAACTTATAGTCTAACAGAAGACTGATATTAAAAAAGAGTCTGATAAGTAATTACAATTTTTAGTACTATAAAGAAGTGGTATACCTTGTGTAGCTGGAGTTTTCCATAACCCTAACATTAATGTTCAAACTAAAGCCAGGAATCATACTGAAAGATTTCTATGGTCTTCTGTATATTGTGAAAGCTAAGGGCATAAATAAATAATGGATGAAGAAATTCCTTTTCAGGAATTCAGTAAGAGGTCTGGGTGACCCTAGTTTGGGGCCTAGAGTGTCTGGAAACTTGCTGCAACCAAAGAACACCCTCAATACTATAATGTAGCTCATTACTGAGTCAAAGTCTCAGCTTCCTTTATGCTTGTTTCATTTGGTGTGAACTAGTCCTCTTTGAAAATTGCCCAAAGATAGGGTGGTAATAATGATCAAGAATAGCCTCTATTGGTAGCTGGTGAATTCCTGGGGCATTAGGGGTAGTGACAGACCCAATTCTCGGGCAGAGGGATGTCCTCCATATAAAAGACTTCTGGATTGCCTAATGTTGAGAATATCAGAATGATTTAATAAAGGGAGCTGGAGAACTTCAATAAGTGAACAGGTTTGTATTGCTTTGAGCAGTATAGTCATCATCAGTCTGAAGGAAGAGGACCTGGAGCAGATCTCTTCAGGTGTAAGATCCTATGGAGTGTGAGTTACTGAGGCACTAGCACTTCTTGAAGAATGGCTGAATGCCAACTTCACTTTCCTTAAATGTGCATTAAGGAACACTTGCTGATGCCAATTTATTCTTAGCTCTGTGAGCCTTCTCATGTATATGTCACATAGACAGGGACATTACTTATATTTGATGCAAGGGTCCCAGCCAAAAGAGGCTCACAGTTTTCCTAACTCAATTTAGTGTAATTATACTCAACTTTGGGAATGAATAACTGCCTCTTTCTCTCTCCAGTGGGCACGTGATTAATTGGCTTAGTAGTAAAAATGCCTTCCATACAGACCTAAGTTCCAGTGGACTCCCAGAAGGTTAGGTTCTAAATCTAGAAAGGGTTTACTTGACCCTTCCTCATTAAACTAGGATAAGTCAAATTTTAAAACTAAGGCCTTTTCATATCATCAAGGGAAAGAAAATCCTAAACTAAGCACAAGAATTTACCTGGCATCAATTCCAGACAGATGTCAAATGCTAGTTGACTAGCACACCTTTATGGGGGAGGATGTTGCATTTTAATGGTTATTCTCATTTTAGAATAATTAGTATGTAGTATATTTCTGGGATCATTTGGCGGGGGCATTCCAACTCTTTTTGCATGTTAAGCTTTCATCAGTCTCTACTTGGTCTGGATTATCATAAACCTTAATAATCTTAGGCATGTGCAGCAATTTGTATAACTAGCATGTTGCATATGTAAGTATATTTGCATTTTTTCTAATCATGAATGCTTGCATTTCAGTATCTTTGTGAGGAATTTTAAAATGTAAAAAGCAGGGAAAATAAAGGAGATTACAGGAATGGTGCAGCTCCTATTGGAGGAATATGTGGCCAACCTACTCACACACTCCAAGAACCCTACAGTCAGGGATTTAAAGATATTGTTTCTGCTAAATACTTCCTCTAAACATGCTTATTTATAAATTAAGACAAAGAAAGTAAGTTCTAGAAAACATGGTTTCAAAATCAGTTCTTGCTTCTCATCCAAGAGTCATGAACTACTTGAGAACAGGTACCAGAGCATTTTCATGTTTGAATTTTTATAGCATTGTGGCCCCAATACATAATAGGTGCTTGGGAAATAATATTGAGTAGAGAAGTTAAATATATTTAATTGTATGGTGGGCGTGAAGATTTTGATAAGTGGTAGAGTATTTACTTAGTGTTTGTGTGACCATGAGTTGCTTCCCAGGACCACACACACATATACACACAAATAGAGTCAAATATTAGAATGTGTATGTCACTATACTATGGTAATTTCAGTTCTTTTGGATAAATGTGGAGAAGCGGTATAGCTGGATCATATGGTGTTTCCATTCCTGGTCTATTTTTATGTAACTATTAAATTTATTTTTTAATTTTTTTGTTCTTTTTAGATATATATGTCAGTAGAGTATAATTCGATATATTTATGCAAAGAATCTCCTATTTTCACAGTAGTTGTATTAATTTCCAGTCCAATCAGAAAAGTGTAAGTGTTCCTTTCTACCAGCATCCTCACCAGAATTTGTTATTATTTATATTCTTGATGGTTCATTCAAACTGAGGTGAGATGAAATTTCAGCATAGTTTTTATTTGCATTTCCCTGATTTCTAAAGATGGTGAATATTTTTCACATATTTCTTGGCCATTTGCATTTATCTTTTTGAGAAATCTCTATTTAGTTTATTTGCCCATTTATTGATTGGGTGATGTGTGTGGGGTGGTTGGTGCTAATTTTTCTGAGTTTTATATATTCTGAATATTAATACCTTAGCAGAAAAATGGCTGTCAAAGATTTTCTCCCATTCTGTAAGCTCTCTCTTAACATTCTTTTTTTTTTATTTTAATTTTTTATTGTTGGTTGTTCAAAACATTACAAATTTCTTGACATATCATATTCCACACTTTGATTCAAGTGGGTTATGAACTCCCACCTTCACCCCATACACAGATTGCAGAATCACCTAACATTCTTAATTGTTTCCTTTGCTGTACACAGCTTTTTAATTGGATGCCATCACATGTATTGATTCTAGGCTTGATTTTGTGTGTTTTAGGGGTCTTATTAAGAAGTTGTTACCTATGCCCATCCGTTTGATTGTTGACCCTATGTTTTCTTATAAAAGTTGCACAGTTTCTGGCCTAATTCTTTGGTCTTTCATTCACTTTGAATTGATCATTTTCCCTCATATGCAGAAGCTAGAGGAAAAAAAATAAAAGGGGAGATCTTGAAAATAAAGAAGGGAGATCAGTAGAGGAGAGGTCAAGGGGAAAAGAGAAAGGTGGTGAAACAGAAAGAACTAGGGAATAAAATTGACCAAATTATGTTACATTCATGTATGAATATACCACAATGAGTCTCACTGCTATGTATAATTATAATGCATAAATGAAAAAGAATACACATAAACAAATTAAAGGAAGATCAAAAGAATAGAGGAAGAAAAAGATAAGAAAGAAAAGAAAAAATGCATATGGTGGGTGGAGGGTGGAAAATATACAATTTAAGGAATTCTTACAGGGAATTCTTACTTCCATTCTATTTTTCAAGACTTACCATGCAAAAAGTGACTAGTAACACATATAGTTGGTTCCATGCTCAGCTTTTACTTCTATGATTCTATGTCATCCTCCCCTAATCTAAATGACTAGTCTAAACCATCATCCACACCAATTGTGTTCTCTGAAAGATTATAATTTAGTTATCTTCTAGTCCAGGAAGAGAATAAAAGCAGACACATTTGTGGTGTACTGTTGTCTCAGGTCTTGGAGATAATTGATACCCCCCAAATTTGCTATCTTCTCTGTTTATCTGTCCGTTCTTCTTCATTGTGTACAAATACTCTGTTCCTGAAAACCCACATTTTCTCAAGTGACTTTGGTTCTTATGTTAGAGTTCTCCAAAATAACAGAACCAATATTGTGTGTGTGTGTGTGTGAGTGTGTGTGTGTGTGTGTGTGTGTGTGTGTGTGTTTCATGAGCAATTGGCTCAGTTGATTATGGAGGGCAAGAAATTCTATAATGTGCTGTCAGCAAGCTGGAAACTGAGATCTGATAGCTTAAATTCCAGTCCAAGTGAAATAGAAGACCAATGCCCAAACTCTGTTGTCAGAGAAAGAAGAAATACTGTCTTCCTCCGCATTTGTTCTATTCAGTCCCCTAACAGATTGGATGAGGCCTACACATATGGGGAGGGTGATCTGCTTCACTCAGTATACTGGTATACATTTTAATTTCATTCTAAACTACCCTTAGAGACTCACCAAAAAATGTTTAATCAATCTGGGTATGTCCTGAATCAGTCACAGTGACACATAAAATTAATTATGTCATCACAGTTCTCCAGGTTTTCTGCCTGTATCATTATCGCCGCCAAAACTTCTGGCTCCTCCTTAACTGACTTCCCCAGCATTTGCCCAGTCCAACTTGAGTAGCAGCAGTTTACTTTCCCTCCAATTCTAGCAATGACTGTGCCATTCTAGTAGCCTTATTGATCATGGCCTTCTATCTAACCAACCTGAGAAGAATTTTAAGATTTTTTTAAATGCTGAAAAAGTATGAATAGGGAAGGGCAAGTGGAAGATTCAAAGAATTTAATCATGTTATTATTTTTATATAAATTCCTTTGAATTGGAACTTATTTTCATGCCTCATCTAGGGAATATCCTTCATTTCTTTTCTTCTCCCTGGCCACCTCTAATTCATAGTTTTACCTCATACAATTTTTCCCTCTTTACCACTCCTGTAATCCATGTCACTTTCAGCTTTTGCCCAAATCCATTCTCAGCACAGCAGCACGTGTAATCTAAAAACATAAATTTTGTCAAGGTATTCTGTTATTTAAAAATTTCCAGTGATTCCTCTTCATACTTAGAATAAAACCCAAACTTCTTTCCTAAGTATGAAAAGCTTTTTATGAGCTGACCTATTATTCATCTTAGATCTCCTATCCAATCACACTCTATCCCTTTCATGGTGACTATCAGTTATGCTTGTCTGTTTGCAGTTATGGAAATTATACAAATGTGCCCTGCTTTATAGTCTTTGCACAACTTATTCCTTTGTCTGAAATAGGCTTCCTTCTTTCTGATCTGTCTGTGATGTTGTTCCTTGTCATTTTGCCTCCTCAGAGATACTACCTGGGTCACCAAACTCTGCAAGAGCCACCACCTATCCCAAAATCTGTTTAAATTATTTGTATATTACTTATCATTAACTAATAGGTTCTAGTTCATTTGCTTATTTTACCTTGTTTATTACTTGGGTGATGGTTTAAGTATGATATGTTGCTCAAAAGCTATTATCTTAATGCAGGAATGTTCAGAAGTGAAGTGATTGGATTATGAGAGCTGTAACCTAATAAATCTATCCTATTTTGATTGGACTGGTGGCTGACTGGCAACTGTAGGCAGGTGGGGCCTGGCTGAAGGAGGTAGGTTAATGGGGAGATACCCTGGAAGGATTCATCTTCCCTGTAGCCCCTTCCCTTTTCTATCTCTTTGCTTCCTGGGGCCCAGTAGGAGGTAAGCAATTTTCTTCTGCTCCACCCTTTCACATGCCTCACATACCTCACCTATGTCAAATTGATGAAACTGGATGACCATGTACTGAACCATGAGCCAAAATAAACTTTTCTTCTTCTAAGTTGTTCTTCTTAACTATTTTGATCATAGTAATGAAAAGCTGACTAACAGTCTGTATTCCCTTACCAGAATCTAAGGTCCATGAGGTCAGAGTCCTCCTTGTTCACCTCTTCATTCATTGAACGCATATTATTGAAGGCCTTTTCTGTACCAGGCACTATTCAAGGAGCCCCAAAGATATTGAAATGTATAAAACATATCAACTTCCCTGCCCTCTTGTGACTTATTTTCTAATATGAGGAATAGTTACAAAATAAACAGTAAACTACATCATATATCAGATGGTGAAAAGCAAGAAGAAAGTGTCTAATGATGATGGCAGTGATGGGGGTTGTGGTGGTATTATGTATATGTGACAATTTTAAATAAAATCATCAGGGAAGTTCTCTGTGATAAGGGAACATTGATTAAGACATGAGAATGAGCTTGGCAGCTATCCGTACAATTGAAGGAGAGGGCATAAGTACAGATGTGTGGACAAGCATGTTGTATTCAAAGAACAATAGGAGCCCGTGAATGGAGTGATGAGTAAATTGGAAATGGTAAAAGGTAATATCAAAGTGAACAAAATGGGAAGGGGTGGCGAGATCATGTAGGACATATTAGGGCCTGGTAAAGTTTGTTGGTTTTCTTCTGAGTTTCATGGCTCAGTTTGGATAGAGAAGTGATCTGATTATATGTTTTAGAATCATCAAATGCAGACTAGATATAAGAAGCTAAAGGTAGACACAGAGGGACCAATTAATAAGATATGCAGTAATCCAGAGTGGGAGATGGTGATGTCAATCTTGTGGTAGCAGTGGAAGTAGTGAGAAGTGGTCAGATTCTCCATGTATTTTTTAAAGCATAGATAGTAAAATTTAACTGATAGATTGGAATAAGCAGTGTGAGAAAAATAAAGCAGTAAAAAATAGCTTGTTTTGTTGTTATTGTTTTGCCCGAATGGTTGATGTTGCTTCTTACTATGAGGAATATTATGACAGGTTTCTGAGGGTGAAGTCTTACATACATGTTTGGTTTTATATATTTTATATCATTTTGAGATACAAATTAGATATCTTTAGTGCCTAGAACATTGACTAGCACTAGGTATTTGTATTTGCTTTCCATTACTACAACACAATACCTGAAGCTTATAAAGAGAAAAGGGTTATTTTGGCTATACTTTTGGTAGTTCAAGTCCAAGGCTGACTTTGGGACTCTGACTGAGGAAGCACATAATAGTAGAAGTGCATGGTAGAGCAAACCATTCACCTTATGAACCAGAAAACAAAGCCAGAGAGGAAGAGGAAGACCCTGGGGTCCCACAGTCTCCTTTAGGACATGCCCAAATGACTGAAGGGTCTTCCACTAGGTCCCACCTCCTAAAGGTTCCAACACCTCCCTAATAGTGCCACCCTGAGGAACAAGTCTTTAACACATAGAGCTTTGTGGGATACTCATTTAAACCATAGCTGTACTCAATCGTTTTTCAAGTGTTTGTTTTAAATATTTATTTTATTTTAAATTATTATTTTATTTGTATAATATTTTGCAGTACTAATATGTTAATTCAATATGTGTATTCTATGTGTAGTGATCAAATCAGGGTAGGCAACATTTCCATTTCCCTAAACATTCTTTAAAAATTTTGACTATCATTGTAATATTAATGAATACTTTTAAGTGAATTAATTAATGCTGTTTAAGTTCCCTATACCTCATCTCAGTCACAACCACATCATTTTACTATTAGTCTGCACCTACTTTATGATAGATTCTCACATTTGGCATTAAGTAAGCCTTAAAAAACAACTGGTAATTTCGTTCGACCTCTTTCTAAGATGATTCTTCTTACTCTCACATATTTCTGTTTGCTGGGACTATCAAGAAGGCCCTGTTTGCTCTGGTTTTCCATCTGTGGTTAAGAAGAACAGCTAGAAAGCCTGTTATTAATCTTCTTAAATTGTAAACCTATGCCATCTTATTTTATTAGTCACAAAGAAGACTAATTACACTTACTAGACTAACAAACTCAGTATGCAAGTGTTCATGTAATGAGATGATCTGCCCAACTTTCCTGTACAGTTGTTAAATTGCTTCCCCAATCCAGACATATAGCAAACACCCAAATCCTCATGGTTCATAAACGTTAATAAATGTATATATCTAGGCTTGTGGGCATATGGATATGTAAATATGTAAAATTGGGCATTTCCTTTCATCTTTGCAACTTGTTAGTGGACAAAGCAGACCTGGGGTGCTTGGAACAAGAAAGGAACTTAATGCAATTGTCTTCTAAGAGCTGAATATATGGTAGAAATTTCCAAACCAGTACTAGCACAGACAAGTTGTTGCAACCTGAGGGAGGCAGAGCAGAGTGACCCACAAAGATTATTTTGGTTATCCTTATGGTGAGATGGAAGATGAAGAGTATTGCTGATTCCTTAATAAAATACAAATAAAAAATTATTTTTGTAAGGCAGTTTTCAGATGCCTGCATAAAAATCTACTGTGGGGACTTCCTTTCAATAAGGGATAGCTTTAATCACTTCAAGTTACTTAGCAGCTCCATTAACTGTAGTAACTGTAGATAGAAGTTGGCAAATAGTATTCATGTCAGAGAAGAGTCAGCTTCAGGAGCACCCTTCTTTATTGGGTGGTCCTAGTTTAGCTGAAAGTTGCAAACTGAGCAGAATTGTAAGCTCTTCTTTCTGATCCCTATTCTGATGGTGCCAACTATAGGTCCAGATTAGAATCTTTTGCCATTAAAGTTGGACCATTGCTTATAATTATTTTATCTTCATGCAGAGAGGTAATTAATCATCTCTCACTTAATACTGTGCTATTTTGGATAAAAGTTCAGAAAAGCCCCAGTGAAGAAGCTTTATAGAAGAGTGTGAGTGTGTGTGTGTGTGTGTGTGTGTGTGTGTGTGTGTGTGTTGGTAGATATGGTATGATATCTAAAAATTAAAAGAAGATAATAGTTGGGAAATAATCAACATTATTGTAGACTTGGTAAACATCACTGGATGAACAATGGATGTAAAGGTGAGTAGCCTGTCTTGTCCAATTTAGGACCAGAGTCCCGCCCACGTCCTGTGTGGGCAGTGGAAATGGGATTCCCATTGGTGGAATGGTCTGGTTGAGAAATAAAAGCTAGGAAAAAATGGAATGATGAAGAAACCATAGAACACAGAAAATAATTTTAAAAGTGGGCATGGGCTCACCAATTTGCAGTCCCACCAGCAGTGTACAAGTGTACCCTTTTCCCCACATCCTTGCCAGCACTTGTTGTTGTTTGACTTCATAATGGCTGCCAATCTTACTGGAGTGAGATGGTATCTTAGGGTGGTTTTGATTTGCATTTCTCTGACTGCTAGAGATGGTGAGCATTTTTTCATGTACTTGTTGATTGATTGTATGTCCTCCTCTCCTCTGAGAAGTGTCTGTTCAGGTCCTTGGCCCATTTGTTGATTGGGTTATTTGTTATCTTACTGTTTAATTTTTTGAGTTCTTTGTATACTCTGGATATTAGGGCTCTATCTGAAGTGTGAGGGGTAAAAATTTGTTCCCAGGATGTAGGCTCTCTATTTACCTCTCTTATTGTTTCTCTTGCTGAGAAAAAACTTTTTAGTTTAAGTAAGTCCCATTTGTTTATTCTTGTTATTAACTCTTAGGCTATGGGCGTCCTATTAAGGAATTTGGAGCCTGACCCCACAGTATGTAGATCGTAGTCAACTTTTTCTTCTATCAGACGCAGTGTCTCTGATTTGATATCTAGCTCCTTGATCCATTTTGAGTTAATTTTTGTGCATGGCGAGAGAAAGGGATTCAGTTTCATTTTGTTGCATATGGATTTCCAATTTTCCCAGCACCATTTGTTGAAGATGCTATCCTTCCTCCATTGCATGCTTTGAAAGCTGGGAATGGATCCACCATTTGACCCAGCTATCGCCCTTCTCGGACTATTCCCTGAGGATCTTAAAAGAGCGCACTATAGGGATACTGCCACATCAATAATCATAGCGGCACAATTCACAATAGCTAGACTGTGGAACCAACCTAGATGCCCTTCAATACATGAATGGATAAAAAAATGTGGCATCTATACACAACGGAGTATTACACAGCTCTAAAAAAAGACAAAATCATAGAATTTGCAGGGAAATGGATGGCATTAGAACAGATTATGCTAAGCGAAGCTAGCCAATCCTTAAAAAACAAATGCCAAATGTCTTCTTTGATATAAAGAGAGCAACTAAGAACAGAACAGGGAGGAAGAGCATGAGGAAAAGATTAACACTAAACAGAGAGGAGTGGGGGGAGAGAAAGGGAGAGAGAAGGGAAAGCATATGGAAATGGTAGGAGACCCTCAATGTTACACAAAATTACATATAAGAGGTTGTGAGGGGAAAGGGGGGGGGGACAAGGGAGAGAATTGAACAACAGCAGATGAGGTAGAGAGGGAAGATGGGAGGGGAGGGCAGGGGGATAGTAGGGGATAGGAAAGGTAGCAGAATACAACAGTCACTAATATGCCATTATGTAAAAACGTGAGTGTGTAACTGATGGGATTCTGCAATTTGTATTTGGGGTAAAAATGGGAGTTCATAACCCAATTGAGTCAAATGTATGAAAGATGATATATCATGAGCTTTGTAATGTTTTGAACAACCAATAAAAAAAAAGAAAAAAGAGAAAAAAAATAAAATTAAAAAAAGTGGGGATGGGATGGGCAAGCTGATCAGATGGATCAAGCTTCTAGATTAATGGCCAAATGGAGCCCATGCCTACTTTATTTATATCAGGAAATATCAAAGGCTTGCCATAGAATGTTCTTCAGCAAAAAAGGTCAAAGGTGGGCTGTCCAGTTCCTAACGTGTTACACTTATCTCCAGAGCTACTATGAGAGATCTTCCTAGTAGAGTGGAAATAAAGGTCATGTGTATTTGGCAATCTATTGCCACAGGAGAGCCATGAGTAGTTCTCAATGCCAAACCTAAATCTCCCTGGCTATCATACTGAGAGAAGACCCTCATGTAAATCACAGATGGATTCCCATACCAGAGCCTTTAGTTGGTCTGTGGAACTGCCAGGGAACAACAAGACCTTACTTACTTATACCAAGACTCTGGATAATGTTGCTAGGGAACCAGAAAGGAAAGATTCATTTATTCATTCATCCTTAATATATTTATTCATTCAACAAACATTTATAGACTATAGTGTTAGTCAGCTTTCTGTCACTGTGACAAAATATCTGGCAAAATCAACTTAAAGGAGAAAAGACTCACTTTGGTTCACTGAATGCTATTCTTGGCGGTGAGTTTCTTTGCCCACTTGTATGGGGAGGTCAGGGTCTTGGCCTCTCTCGCTCCCCTCAGGGAGGTGGAGGAGGTGCAGGTGGATTTGCCTGCACAGCTTCTGATCTCTGTGCTCCTGTCCTGGCCCCAGAGCTCCCAGTGGCTGTGCTGGTGGGCTTCCTGGTTTGTTCTTATGATTACTTTTTTTTTGTTTCTGTAGTAAGGCAGAGCATCATGGAAGGGAATATGTCATTGAACAAAGCTACTCACCTCATAGAGCCTGGGGGGCGGGGGGAGAAGAGAGAGAGAGAGAGAGAGAGAGAGAGAGAGAGAGAGAGAGAGAGAGAGAGAATGAACTTTTATGATAAAGTCCTTCCCCAAAACCCACTAGGTATGAATCCTAGTGGATTCATAACAGTGGATTGATCTATTGCTAAGGTTAGAGCCTTCATGATCCAAACACCTTCCAAAGTCCCCACCTTTGAACAATCCTTCTTTGAGGATCAAGCCTTGAAAACAAGAACTTTGGAGGACATTTGAAATCTAAACTATACCAACTAGTAACTGTAGGCTGTATTAGAGCCTTCATCTCTATTGATGAATCAAAAGGACATACAATGTTATCTTAGAATTAAAATCCTGGTTTTTGAGGGAAAAATATACAGGGGTACAAATATAATCATAAAAATCTGGGATGAATGTGCTTGAATATTGACTGAGAAACAGATGTTGTAATAGGTGATTTAATCTTATTTCTTCAAGGCAAGAATGGAACCTGTCACTCTTTGGCACATTTTTACTATTTGAAATGTTAATTCCTCAATTTTATATTTATTTTAGGGTTTCTCTAAGTATATTTCAGCTCTAAGAGAGCATAAACTTATCCTGTCTTGTTTACAGATATATGTATTGTTCACTGCATCATCTTGCTCAGTGCTCAATAATTATTTGGTATATTGAGTTGGTAAATCTTATATTATCTTCATGCTAACCCGATGAGAAAATATAGGGATTACCATACACATTGCAAAGATAAGGATATGCAGCTCTGGACTTGATATAGACTTGGGAATCAGCATCAAATGTACATACTAGCCAGATGTGGCAGTACACGCCTGCAATCCCAGGAGGATTGTGAGTTCAATTCTGGCCTCAGGAACTTAGCAAGGCCTTAGAAACTTAGAAATACCCTGTCTCAAAATTTTTTAAAAAATGTAAAAAGGGATGGTGGTGTTTCTCAGTGGTTAAGCACCCCTGGCTTCAATTCCTGGTACCCAAAATTGTAAATACTACCATTGATAATAATGCTTTATTGCATACTTACTTTGTGTCTTGTAGTATGATAGGTTCCTTGTATAGATTATATTATTGGATCTTTAAAAGTTCTGTGAGGTACTTACTATTATTAACCCTTTTCATGTATGAGGAGTCTGAGGATCAGAGAGCTGATCTCATTCAAATTCAAGGAGGTAACAGACAGCAGAACTATTTCCAGTGTCTGGTTTCAAGGCCAAGGCTTTCTATGCTAGATCAAGCTTGCTTTGGCTTTATCTGTGTTGTAAAAGAATGCCAGAAAGACAGTGTATTTCAAACTCACTTCACTACTACTTGGGCTCATTAGCTTAGTTCAAGTACAGAGGAGGAAACTAGAACCAGAAAGGAAAAGTAGTTGCTCCATGTTATACAATCTTCTGTGACAGAGATAAGACCAGATCTAGGGCTTCATACTTCCAGGCCAGTTTTATTTGACACACCCATATTATTCCATTCTTTTGCTCAGTGACTTTTAAATTTAGTTCCTCATACAAATATTTGATTTCTGAATTGGGCTACAAATATTAAAAACCCCTTCTATTTTTACTCCCTTGAAACTAATACATGATATTTGAATATATGTGGGCAGCCTCCAGTTCCATATTTCCTATTAAGTAGGAAGGAAATGGCCTGCAAAAGTAGAATCTAATCTTTCTTCAGCCAGGAAAACTATCCATAGCTTTATAGTCCCCCAAATACATTCATAGCATATTTGTGGGAGAAAAGTGGCCCAAAAGAACAAAGATAAAAAAGCACACGATATAAAGACACTGAAGAAGAATGAACTTCCTAAGGTTTTACCAGTGCAGATAGAATGAAAAGCAACATCCTATTTTGTATGGATTTCAGGATCCTCAGAGTATTAAAGTCCCAGAATTTAATTTACACATTAAAAATTTTTTATTTGTTCTTATTAGTTATACATGACAATAGAATGTATTTTGACATATTATACATATATATGTATATATACATATAATGAGTATATACTTCTCATTCTTCTGATTGTACATGATATAGAATTACATTGGTCATGTAATCATATATGCACATAGGATAATAACATTCAATTCATTCTACTGTCTTTCCTATTCCATTCCCCCTCCCTTACCTTCATTCCACTTTGTCTAATCCAAAGTACTTCTATTCTTCCCTCCTACCCCCCTTATTGTAAATTAGCATCTGTGTATCAGAGAAAATACTTGGCCTAAAACATACACTGGAGAAAAGTTAGCCTGTTCAACAAATGGTTCTGGGAACACTGGAAATCCATATATAGCAAAATTAAATTAAACCCCATCTCTCTCACCATGAACAAAATTCAACTCAAAGTGGATCAAGGACTTAGGCATTAGCCCAGAGACCCTGTGTCTAATAGAAGAAAAAGTAGCCTCAAATCTACATCATGTCGGCTTAGGAACGAACTTCCTTAACCAGGTTCCTAAAGTACAAGAAGTAAAATCAAGAACCAGAATTTACTCTTTAAGAATATTTTTGTATTAACTTATTAAATTTAAAAATTGAAGAATATCTGGAATAGGGAAATATAAAAAAATTAATGGCACCAAGTGTTTTTCATTGATTAGTGCAACTGTCATCTGGAAAAAGTATGAAGAATGTTACACAGAAAAAGCTAAGTTTAAATGAGAGACACTCAAGGTTAAGAGCTTGGCTTCTGGAGTCCTACCTGTGTTAGAAGGCTGGCTCTTCCATCTACTACCTTTGTAGCAATGCAGGAGTCACTCAGTCCTTCTGAGCCTCAATTATTCCATGTATCAAATAAGGATGATAATGGTACCTGTGACCTAGAGTTTTTGCAAATGCTAAATGGGATTAATCCAATAAATGGCTTAGGACAATGTCTGACATAATAGTAAATGACAGTAATTGTTGTTATTATAGGCAAAAAGGATCAGGAAATTAAAATGTATTTTCTTCTGCTATACTATGTGATTTAGTAAAGATTTATTGATCTCTTCCTCTGGGCCAACCACTGTGCTAGGCATTAGAGAGATGGATGAGATGAATTACCTACCATTGAGGAGTGTCCAGTCTAACAGGACACAGATTCATACACAATTGACTATAAAGTTATGTCTATTCTCAATAAGTATTTCTAAATATAGGCATTATTTGCCATCATTTATCTCATCTTTATCACTTAGCTCTTCAGAATATAGAATGTTATAGACCAGATGGTGTTAAGCTGTCTATTTTAGAACTAGTTGTAAAATTCATTCCTTATCTCACATTTAACACAGTACCTTAATGAGAAAACCATTTTCAAATCATTTATGGAGTACTTATTCTTAGTGGGTACCTGGAGAAGGATCTTAAAAAAGGAATGCTGCTATGGTGCTTTGGGAAAAGTACCAAACCTGAAGTCAGAAAATATGAGGTTGAGTCAGAGCTTTGCCAATGAATGACCAGTTGAGTGACCTTGGATGAGTCATTTAACTATGTTGCTGGAATATTAAATAAATTAGAAAATGGAAAAAGAGCTGACTTTCAGGAATTTTCCAATTAATCTGCATTTTATTTATTCCTTATAGGACATAAGGGCTGATGCTTTTAATGAGTTGATTCTCTTTAAGAATATTTAGGGGGCTGGGGTTGTGACTCAGTGGCAGAGCTCTTGCCTAGCATGTGCCAGGCCCTGCATTGGATCCTCAGCACCACATAAAAAATAAATAAATAAAACATAGGCATTGTGTCCAACTACAACTAAAAAAAATTTTAAAAAAAGAATATTTAGAAAGGCATAAAAGGCCGTATCTGACTTCCCATTCCCTACCATGTTATTTAACATGGCTTTTGCTAAGTTCACTATTATTTTCAATAAGTCCAGTGATTACTGCTTTTTGTTTTTTTAATTTATTGCTTCTTTTTAGTTGTACATGGCTTTTGAATTTTCATTTTATTTAACTTTTCATTCATATTCTCCAATATTGACCATTTTCTCCTCCTTGATATGGGATCTTTCTTAAACTTCTGTGATTCACTTTCCTAATTTCCTTTAAAGTTAATTGTTCCTTTCAGTCTCCTTTTGAGTCTTTCTACTATTTTCTTAAAAATTACCTGAGAGTGGTCCTCAAGTTTTAGTTTTATATTTCTCCTTTTTTTTCTTCTAGCAGTCTATTCTTTTCAGACTTCAATTTATCTTTTTTCCTACTCAAAACCCACTTGGTTATTTATTCAAAATGTTTCCTCCCAATTATGCTGTACGTTTCCTCTGGGCACGGACTATATCTGTCTTATATGCCAAACACAATACCTGGCACATAGAAGATACCTGCTAGAAATGAATCTTACAGAGCAATTCAGAGAAGAAATATACAAAATATCCAAAATGTGGGTATTACCCATATCTGCCATCTGATGAATGGATAAGCTAATGTGATGTACCCAAAACAATAGAATATTTTTAGCCGCAAGACAAAATTGTGAGTTTTTTGGTATAAGAATCATATCTCAGTAAAGATGTTAAAAATTAATGAATGAGTATAAACTATATATCTGCAAATGCAGGATAGAACTGGTTGATTTTTAATATACTAGAGGGTAGAGAAATAGGATCTAGTTATGCTTCATATTTTAGTTTGCATTCACAAATCATTTTGTGCCTCTACATTTTTACCTCCTTGAGAATTAGCAACTGGGAGAGAAAATGTAGGGTCCTAAATTTGGAAAGAAACTTGGAGATTATATGATTTATCAATCTCATTCTATATATGAGAAAGGAGAGGTACAATGTGAAAATGACTCTCTAAGTACACAAAACAACTTGGTGACCACATCAATACAAAAGTCTTTGTCTCCTGAGACTCATTTTGGGGTTCTTTCCATTATACCCAGTTAAGTCAGACTTCTTAAGAGATTTCCCAGAAGCCCTCCACAACTTCTGCTTGTAAATTGTTATTCAACCCTATCTGCAAGGGAGGCTGAGAAATGTAGTGCCTATTAGTTAGGAAGAAAGAGTGAATGGATTTATGGCAGGCAACTTGTATGTTCCGCCATGGATTATTTTTCTTGAAAACATTGGAGAGGACAGTATTTAGATCCAGAAGAATCCAGTGTTCTCTGAGCTTCGTCTGAAGTCAGAATTAATATTTCTTCTATAGTGTGTATATAATAACCACACATGGAACCTCTTTCATGATAAATATCTCCAGCTCCAGTTGACAGGCTCAGCAGTCCTTGAGTAAATTGTATTTGGCAGAGACTGGCTGTAAGGCATCACTGGCTCAAATGAATGCAACATTACTTTAGGGAAAAGAAATCAAGGCAACATTCACTATGCTGGAATAAAGAAACATAAGGTGAAAGAACCTTTTAGAATGCAAACTGCAACCTGTGCTCTAAAAATATTGAATGACTTTTCTTGTTGCCTTTTTTAAAAAATGAAAGTTCAAAATGTTTTCCTATGTGTTCTTCTCCAATGTATCTAATTATACTGGTTTATGGAAAATGTTTAATAAAATGGATAATATTTTATTTAAAATTATTTTAGAATGTAACAAAAATTGAAGGGATTAAATCTTGTTGAACCAGACACTTTACTATTTACTATAATTATTAACCTATAGTAATTGTACAAATTGGTGGATTTCACTGGACTATTTCTATATATTCATATATCATGCTTTGATCATGTCTGCCTTCCCTTCTACCCTTTTTTGCCTTCTCTCTTCTTTACTTCTTTCAGTTTCCCTTCCCTAATAGTCCCTCTTTTACTTCTAGATCATTATATATATAATATATACACACACACACACACTCTCTCTCACACACACACACACACACACACACACACACATATATATATATATATATATATATATATATATATATAGTAGATGGACACAACACCTTTATTTGTATTTATTTATTTATTTATTTATGTGGTTCTGGGGATTGAACCCAGTGCCTCGTCTCGTGCATGCTAGGCAAGCGCTCTGTCACTGAGCCACAACCCTGGCCCCTCAAGATCATCTTTTATAAATTATTAATTATTTATTTATAGTTTACATGAGAGAAAACGTGATAATTAAACTCCAGTTTCATCCATTTTCTTGTATATGGAATTATTTAATTCTTTTTTATAGCTGATTAAAACTCTATTGTATATATATTTCATATTTTCTTTATCCATTCATCTGTTGATGGGTACTCAGGTAAATTTTATACCTTGGATATTGAGAAAAGTACTGTGATAAATATGAATATGCTGCTACCTCTTTTGTATACTGACTTCTTGTTCTTTAGATAAATCCTCAGGAGTTGTATAGGTGGATCATATGGTAGTTCTATTTTTAGTTTGTTGAGGAACCTCCATACTGAGAGATAGGGGTCTGGTTTTCATCTTGCAGAGGCAAAGGGGAAAGCCAGTCCAAGAAAGAGGCCATGTGGGCTTCAACTAGAAAGGCCATAGAGACCGGGTGGTAAAGCCATTTGGAGTCCATATTGTGCTACCATGTGCCCCAGATGCTAGACTTGGAGCTTTGGATTTAACATTTGCCTTGCTGAGCTCCAGTCATGGTTTAGTCCTGTACCTCCTTTCTATGTCTTTGTTCCTACATTTGGAATGCTTGTCTCACTGCTGTAATCTTTTTTAAACATGGGCTCTGTTTTTGTCAGCTTTTTCACTGTTGTGACTAAAAGACTCAACCAGAATAAATTGCCTTCAATTACCAATTAATCCTATCAGGTGATTAATTCACTGATTGGGTTAAGTCTCTCATAACCAAATTATTTCTCCTCCAAACCTTCTTGCATTGTTTCACAAATGAGCTTTTGGGGGACACCTCAAATCCAAACCATAACATTTCGCCCCTGGTCCCCAAAAGCTCATGACCATCTTGTAATGCAAAATACATTTAGTCCATTTCCAAAAGTCTCCATAGTCGCAACAGTTCAATGATCACCTAAAAGTTCAAGTCCAAAGTCTCCTCTGAGATTCAGGGCAAACTTACTTCATGAATTCCTGTAAAAATCAAAAGCTATTTATAAGTATCCAATGTATAAAAATTCAGAATAAACATTATCATTCACAAAAATAAGGACATAGAAAGAAGGGATAGGATCAAAGCAAGACCAAAATCCAGTGAGGCAAATAAGTTCTATACCTCCACCTGTGGCATCTGGGGCACATGGCATGGTGACATTCTGTTCAAAGATCTTGTGTAGCTATGCCCCTGTGGCCTTGTTGGTTGCAGCCCAGGTGGCCTTCCTGTTGGCTTGCCTCTGCTCAAGTCTTGCAGCTTTCCTAGGATGATGCCCCACATTACTGGCATTTTGCAATCTCAAGGGTCTCCATTGTAGCTTCAGCTTTCTTCTCACATCTCTACACTTTCCCCTTTCAGGGGCTGCCCACAGGGACTCTGACCCTGTTGCACTTTGCCTGGCCTCTCAGGCCTTCCTTTGAAACCTTGGTGGAAACCTCCATGACCCCATAATTCCAGCATCCTGTATTCTTGCAGAACCAGTACCACCTGGTTGACATCAAGGTCTACCTCCATTTGAGCAGTAGCCAAGCCTCCAGAGACCCTGGCTGCAGTGGCCTCTGAATGCCTAGGTAGCTGTGCATGTTAAAAAAAAAATCCTAGGCCCCCTTATGCAAGAAGGGTATCTTCCCAGTTCCTGATATGCCCTCAAGCCATCTTTCTCAATGTCTCTGGGCAAAGTCATTAGCATTTCTTTAGTGGGAGTAAAGTCTTTAATAACTGCAACTTCTTTAGCCCCAGTTTTACTCCCACCTTTCAAGTCCAAGTTTTTCAAATCTTTCTGCTCTGCTTTATGCTACTGAATATCACAATAAATTTGGTTAAAAGTCTCCAGAAATATCCATACCACTTCCTGAATATTATGCTGTTTAGACATTTCTTCTGCCAGATTAATATGTCCATTGCTTTTAAAAAACAGCATCACATAATGTCTCAGGACAGAACATATCAGGAATGTTCTCTAGTCCAAATTCCAATACAGTCCTCCTTTGAACCCTCTTGAGCCCTTTCTTCAGAGTCCAAGGTCCTATTGGCATTCTGGTCTTCTGAGCTCTCACCAGAATCGGCCATTAACCTCTGATTACAACTATCTTGCACTGCTAAACATCACAAAATTTCTCCTGCAGCCAGTCGCAGTGGTGCATGCCTGTAATCCCAGAAGTTTGAGAGGCTAAGGCAAGAGGATTGCGAGTTCAAAGCCAAAAGCAACTCAGTGAAACCCTGTCTCTAAATATAAAAATGAGGCTGGGAATCTGGCTCAGTGGTTGAGTGCCCTTGAGTTTAATCTCTGGTACCAATCCCCCAAAAAATTTCTCCTGCAAATTACAAAAGTCTTCAAAAGCTTCTGAACCACATGGTCAGGTTAGTCAGGGCAATGACCCCACTTCTGGTACCAATTTCTGTTTTAGTCAGCCTTTTCACTGCTGTGACTAAAAGACCTGACCAGAATGACTGTAGTGGAGGAAAAGTTTATTTGAAGGCTCCTGTTTTCACAGGTCTTAGTCCATAGGCAGCAGGCTGAATTCCTCAAGGCAGGACATTATGATGAAAGAGTGTGGTGGAAGGAAGCAGCTCACATGATGATCAGAAAGCAGAGAGAAAGGGAGATCTCCACTTGCCAGATACAAATATATACCCCAAAGCCATGCACCTGAGGCCCCACTTCCTCCCCATAACCTACCTGCTTTCAATTACCAGTTAATCCCATCAGGTGATTGATTCATTGATTGGGTTAAGGCACTCATAACCCAATATAATTTCTCCTCCAAACCTTGCATTGACTCACAAATGAGCTTTTGGGATAAACCTCACATCCAAACCATGACAAGCTCACAGCTAAGAGTTTGCCTTGAGTTCCAGAGGAGACTATGGACTTGTACTTTAGAGCAATCCAGGGACAGTGGAGACTGAGGACTCTTGGAGATGGTCTAAATATATTTTGCGGGGGTTGGGGGGTGGGGTTGTGGCTCAATGGTAGAGGGTTTGCCTAGCATGTGTGAGGCCCTGGGTTTGATCCTCAGCATCACATAAAAATAAATAAATAAAATAAATGTCTATCAACAACTAAATAAATAAATAAATGCATTTTTTCATTGTGAGATGAACATCATCCTTTGGAGGCCAGGGGTGGAGCAGAATGTTACAGTTTGAACACTGCCTTTGAACCCAAAGGCTCATATGTTGAAGGCTTGGTCCCTATCCTTTGGTGCTATATGGAGGTGGTAAAAATATTAGGAGATGGGGCCTAGATGGAAGAGATGGGTCACTTGTGGCATACTCTATAAGGGTATTTCTTGTCCCTGTCCCTTCTTTCTCTCTCTCTTTTTCTCTCTGCTTCCCAGCCAACATGAGCTAAGCAGCTCTGCTCTACCCTGTTCTCTCCACCATCATGCTCTGCCTCAATACAAGCCCATAACAATGGAGTCAGCCAACTATGGACTGAAAGCTTTGAAACTGTGAGCCAAAATAAATTTCTTATCATTTTTTTCTCAGGTATTTTGTCACAGTGACAAAAAGCTGACTGAAACATTTACATTACAGTATATCAGGGACTCAGATGCTGAGCAAATGCTGAATACTATGAGTACAAGGGATGGTTGTTGAGTCACAACTATCTGTGCTGAAGAAGATGGGGTGGTGGGCCCAATGCAATGCAATGCACTTGCTATAACTCTGGTGTTTCAAGACTAAGCTCCTACATGAAATCATGTATGATTGCTTGTTCCCTTGGACTCCTGTAGTTGACTTCCCATACCACTTGTTTTAATGGGAAAGCTTCCCCCATTATTTTATGCATAGTAGTCCAGTTTCCCATTGCATAGAATCCCTAGCGGGTTTTTGTCAGAGACTCTCCTGTGGAGTCAAACTGATTCTCAAGGCAGCTATCCCCTTAACCAGTACAGCAGTAGTGCTTAGGGGTCATAGAGACTTGAAATTACAGGGACTTTTAAGTCCTAGAGGAGTACACTCAGACAAGACTTCCTGAAGATGATTCCCTGTGACAGCACTGTGAGAATATGCTAGGAAGTGTAGAGCACTTCTCCATAGCCAGTTTGCTCTGCAGACCCTAAGTATATTGTCTGTGTAGAGTATATATCTGTGAGGCACCAAATCCTATGCCACTGGCACTCACTGGAACTCTTCCTCTTTCACCTCTTGCCCCACCCCTATGCTGTGCTACTACTTGATCAGTTCTGGGCGTGCCAGTTTACCCTCTATTCTGCTGTCTGAAGTCTCCAGTTTTCTCCAAGTCTCCTGTGACCACTGTTGAAATTCAGCATTCTCCCAATCACTCACCTTGATATTCATCTGCTATCCAAGTGTTTTGATTCTGTCTTGTAAAAGCAGGTAAATCCTAGGTGCCTCTTCTAATCTACCATCTCAAATCCTCCTCACTATACTCCTAAACATAGTAATTTTAATAAGATGTAAGTGACAATATTTCCACAATTCTCTATTTCATCTACTTGATGGTAACAACCTCTTTTAAATTAAATTTTATTGAGGGGGGGTCTGTGTTATAGAAGGTACAGTGTGTTCTTTTGTTGTAGTCTGCAGCAACCACCCCCAAAACCTATTTAAGTCATTATTAATTTTGCTAATAATACCTGGAAGCTTGAAGTCTAGAAGACAAAAAGGAAAGGATGGCTAAATATTCCTGATACACTGTCCTCTAATAAAAAAGTCAGTCTGAAGAATTCCTTTAAGTTTCTTAACTTTTGTTTCATATCAAGCCCTAAAGTCATGTAATAATGTACATTTTCAGGACGCAGCAAACAGTGACAACATTTCCTTCAGATAAGTTAATTATCTGCCTTGAAAAATGCTTCAAGTTTCTTGATTTACTAATGGTATTAGATAACATTGCTGGTTTAAACCATTTTAATGAGTATTCCTGCAATGACAATCTTCAGGAAAATATTGACTCCTAATTAACTTACAAAGTTTCCTTGGGCATTTTTTTAGTTGTTGTTTTGAAACAGAGAATGAAGGAAGGAAATTATATGGTAGATGCTTAATGCTTTCTTTCTGACTCTCTCTCTAGCTGACATAAATTAATGGCTGGTCTCATTTTTCATGCTCCGATGCATGAAAAGAAAGAAATTAAAGCAGTGATGCTATTTAACTATTATAAGAAGAATTCATCTTTGATCAGAATTATCTAGAGCTTTCCAGCTCTGATATCTATGTACTTTACTGAGATACTTCCTGGGCCAATGAACCAACTCAGGCTCTGCCAAATGGAACTGTTTAAATTTTAGTGATTTTGGCCCCAAACCTCACTGTCTGTATCTACTGTATTGGGAGAATACCCTTTTCTAAAGCATAAGGAATTCTATTACCCAGCAGCCTGGGACAATTTAAATTAGTCTGTAGACAATTTAACTACAGGAGTGCTTGCCTCTAGGAAAACCATTAATTTTGTTTAAAGTGAGTATATTGCAATTGTTGGGGCCTTTCCAATTTTTTTTTGTTGCTATACAGCCATGCTTAAAGAGAAAAATGTTGATCGATTATTTGCTTTTTTTCTTAATCCTCTTCCCACAAAACTATCACCCGCAAAAATATGAAAATATGCACACATACTTAGCTAAAATTTTATTAAAGTGTTAATGGGTTTTCTGGACAACTAAATTTGGGTTTTTATAGGTTAAAAGAGAAATAAGAATCTGGAACTGTACTTATATCATGCTCTGCTTGAATGAAAATGTCTCACATAAAGGTATTAAATTAAAATGAATGGAAAGGTATTTGAAAAAGTTAATTTGGGTAATGTCAAGTACATAATATATTAGTCAAAAGCACAAGATCACTGAATATATATTAGCTTACATGTTTGAATTTCTGTCTACTTGTATTTTTGTTACCATGTAACTATCAAATATAACATAACTTTGTGTGGGTCAAGTCACCTAGCCTCACCACACAACTTTGCAGATGCAGGCATCTTCTGCAGTGAAAGTTGCTATACATGAAATTTCTAAAATAGATTAATTCTGCCTGTAGCTTCCTAGGTTCCCTTAAGGGAAGCACCTTTTCCTTGAGGGGATTATGCATATTCATTCTTCATTCTTTTCTTGTGAAGGGATTATGTATCAGAAAAGTGCCATTTTAGTCCCAGGCCTACATTTAGAAGTAACTTTTAAAAGATTGCTATGCCTTCCTACTAGCTAAATAAAAGAAAAAAAAAGCATTCTGTACAGATCTCACCTCTTGTTACCAAAGGCAAGCGTATCTGCAGCAAACCTTGCATCTATTGCAATTGATACAAGGGCAAATGTCTATAATTACATGGGGATGACACCATATCTCTACTTAGAGCCCAGAACTCTATTAGCACTATATTCTCTAGAGTCTCACTACCAGCAAACAGGAAATAAGCCTATCTACTTTGAATGAGCATAGCTATCCCCCTGGGAAGTTTCATTATGAATAGCAGTGATGCTGATGCATATGACTATTGGGTAATATTCTGTATAGTTCTTGCTATGTGTAAATGGCATTCTTTTTCTAGCCTCTCTCTTTAGTTTCTATACCATACATAACCTCATTATGAAGCCTTGGGTGTCCTTCCATAGAAGTGGGCCTAAGTGTCCCTGTGTATGGAGGGAGTGGTAATAGAGAATCAGAGGTAAGAGAATCTAGCAAAGTAATCTCAATCATCTAATTATTCATAAGTTCATTAAACAGGAACTTGGGTGCAACAAAATGATATTCACTGTGTGCCAGTTTTCCAGAAATAAATTCCTATTAATCTGCCCCAGAGCAGGCCTTCTTGGAGTAGAATATTCCTGTTTTAGTAAACTTTTCTGTGCTGTGAAAAGAACTTACAGTAACAACTTAAAGGAGGAAAAGTTTATTTTGGCTTATGATTTCAGAGATGCAGTCCATGGTCAGCCAATTACATAGGTCTGGGTCCTAAAGTAAGGCAGAATATCACAATGGAAGTTGTAGCAGAGGAAAGCAGCTCAGGACAAGATGGCCAGGAAACAGAGCTCCTCTCACCAAGAACAAAATATAAACCCCTAATATACCCCCCAATGACCTACATTTTCCAGCCATATCCTACCTGCCTACAGTTATTGCTCAGTTAGTCCATCAGTGGATTAATCCAAGATTAGGTTACACCTATCATAATCTAAATCATTTTACCTCTGAAAATTCTTGCTTTGTCTCACACATGAGATTTTGGGGGACACCATATATCTTAACCATAACAATTATACCTCCACTGTGTGGCACATTACTTTGAATTCTGGCTATAATTTTGTATCCCTACCACCTGTCCTTCAATCTCTACCTGATTGAATTTTCCATCTTTTATGAATTCTCTCTGATATTCATCTTATTTTAAAAATGAAAACTAACAAGATTTTGTCATTGTTATTGCTGTTGCTTGTTATTCCTTTTTCCTCTTCCATGTCCTTATGTTAGATTTGAAGAATGGCTACCTTGTTTGATTATCTCTGATAATTTAGGGCACATGAATATAGTTTGTTCACAGTAAAGTGTGGAAAGATTGAGGGATTTAGAATGACAGACCTAGCCTCAATGCCTATTTCTACCACTTACTAGTTATCTGATCTTGGGCACAGTAACTAACTACTCTGGGCCTGTTTCTTCCTCTGGAAATGTATGCAATAGATTAAATATTTATGCCCCCAATTGATGTGTCAAAATCCTAGCCCTTAAGGCAATAGTATTAGGAGATGGGCCTTTTGAAGGTTATTGAATCATAAGATTGGAACCCTCACTATTAGGATTAGTTACCTTAATAAAGACACACGAGAGAATTCCCTTACCTCTTCTACTATGTGAATTTACTGTGAGAAGATGGTCATCGATGGGGAGGTAGGTCATCAGCACATGTGGATTGGCTAGCATCTTGGTCTTGCAATTCCCAAATGTCCAGTGCTATGAGAAATAAACTATTACTCTTTATAAGCCAACCAGTTTTGCTATTTTGTTACAGAAGCTCAAACAGAATAAGATAGAAATTTGTTTCAAGAAGTGGCATGGCTGTTGTGACAAATAGAAATGTGTCAGTGGTTTTAGAATTAGGAGATGGGCTGAGGCTAGAAAATTTTTGAGGTATATGCTTGAAAAATTCTACATTGCCAAAAATGGACCTTTAAAGGCAATTCTGGTGAAGACCAAATTAAAAAAAAAATGCATAAAGGCCTCAATATTCTTAAAGAATGCCTAGGTAATCCCAAGCAGATGTTGAAAGGCCATTCTGATAAGATGTCAAATGGAAATGAGGGACATGTTATTGGACAATGCAGGAAAGGCCATTCCTATTGTAAAATGACAAAGAACTTTGCTGAAATATTTTCATGTCCTAGTATTTCATGGAAAGTATAACTTGGTAACAATTAAGTTGGATATTTAGCTGAAGGAATGAATAAGCAAAGTGTTGAAGAAGCAGTTTCTTCATGAGCAATTAAAGTAAAATGCAAAAGGAGAGAAATGAATTAAATGTGGAATTATTAATAGGGAAACAGAAGGTAAAGATTTAAAAAAGTTATAAGCTTATCTAAACTAAAGGCAAGGAGAAAGCTTGTTAAGTTATGGTCAAATGCCCATTTTGATAAGGAAATTAGCAATCTAAATAGAATTTTCCATCTGTTGCCCAAACCAATGTAAGAATGACCAGAAAAGTATTTAAATGATCATCAGGATTACCCTTTCCATCACAGGCCCAGGATACAAGAGATCCAACCAATATGGGGATACCACAAAGAAGTTCTGTTAGGGCAACATCCAAGGGAATTGTGGGGGCAATGCAACTCCTGTGATGGAAGATTTGTAGAGTCACTGGTGCATGATCCCAGCCCATGGAAGCCCAGAAAATGTAATCCCAGACACAGATCTACTGTGGGGATAGGGCTACCTGTGGGACACAAACTGTATTTGGCAATGCCACAGTGATGAGACCTCCATCCCAATGGTCTGGAAGGTGGGAAACTCACAACAGGGCACTGTAAAAATGGCTAATGCCAGCCCAAATTGAAAAGAAAATTAATTCCAAAAATAGAATTAATTTTGGCATCTGCATGGGACCATTTAATCCTTCATTATTCTCCAGAGTCAGCTAATTACAAGGGTTGCCCAAGGTCTATGGCAAACTGGCTGGATAACCAAAGTTTCTTACAAGTATAAGGAGATAGTCCCTATTCTAATGGGGTGGGGGTTCCCCTCTGACCAAGGTCAGACACCTGTTCCAGTAAGCTAATCAACAAGATTAGTTATGGTCGACTCAGGAAAGGAGCTTTGTTATCAGTGTGGTCACATTAGGAAGAATAGAAAGGTCTAGTGACCTAGGATCTGTTTTCAAGGGGTTGAAAAGAGCTTTCAGCTTTATAGAAAAGAGGAGCAAGGGCACGCATTGGAGGTTTGCAGAGCTGGCAAAACAGGTCATTTTGGTCTGGCTGTGGCTGGTTGATTATTATCCCAGGGAATTTTCTTAGAGATTGGCCATGCAGAGCTTTGTAGGCACCAAGAGGGTTGTTGTTGCTTTAAGGTAGTTTTGGTATTCTGTCAAAATATTTATTCATCAAACCATGTTCCTAGAATACATGGGAGTTTCAGGAGAGAATGACTTGTGGGAATACAGAAGGAAAATGAAATCAAGTCAAATGGCAAGATGGAGTCATAGGGACAAAATGGAGTTTGTTAGGTCAGTGTTTGAGTCCTAGTTGACAACCAGTAACTATGACTCCTTTGTCCTGGAGGGCAGAGGACTTGGTCAAAGATTATTCTCAATGATTTAAAGGTTAATATTTTCCCTGTTGGATTTCAGACTTTCTTGTGACCAGTGACTCCTTTATTCTTTCTCCTTTTTAGAATAGAAATGCCTACCCTATGGTTATGTCACCACTGGATTTTAGAAACACATAAATTGTTTGATAGTACAGGTTAATAGCTAGAAAGAAATTTGCCTCAGAATGACTCAGAGCTCAAGTCTCATTCATACTTGATTTAAATGGTATTTAGATGAGACTTTGAACTTAGTTGAAGCTGAAACCAGTTAGGACTTGGGGGCTATTGAGATGAAATGAAAATATTTTTTATATAAGAAGGGCATGGTTTTTTTTGGGGGAGAGTAGAATGTAATGGACTAAATTCTCCCATCCTCCTAAACTGTGTATATTGAAATCCTAGTATTTTAGGTGATGGCATTAGGAAATGGGACTTTGGGAAGTGATTAGATCATGAAGGTGGAGCCTTCATGAATGGAATCACTTTTCTCATAAAAAAGACCCCAGAGCATTCCCTGGATCCTTCTATCATGTAAGACATCAGTAAAAGAAAATTATTTCTGTAAGAAATAAATGACTATTGTCTATAAGCCACCTAATTTACAGAATGTTTTTATAGAGGCCTGAACAGATTAAGTCAATGAGTCTAATAAGAGTAACACTGTTGGGGTTTTAGGATGGGAAATCGTTCCTCTTTTCATATTTCAAGTTAGAAGCTACTCTTTGAGTCAGAAAAAACAAAGATCAAAATATTAATCTCATTATTAACAATGTTGATTTAAACTGGAGACTAATTACTGCAATTTGCTTTCACCTAGAATTCAAGTTACCCAACCAGTTGGTCACATGAAAAATTGGACAACCATAGTCCTGCCCTTCAAAGGCAAATCTTTTCTAATGGCTGAGCTGGAAATCTGTGGGTTTTCTGGAAGAAACACTGAAAATTCAGAAGTTACCAAATCGTATCTGTCTAGTTCATTCTCTCAATCTTGCCAAATATGTATTGCTCTCCTTCCTTAGGCAGGAGTGGAGAGGGATGGAGAAAATCAGGAATTGTTCCTCCCCTACTTCTCTTGCTTTCTATGGAAGCTTAAGCATCGAAGCAGAAGAGTTCCCATAACAATTATAAGTAATGTGATAACATATGCTAAGTATCTCACACAGTGCCTGCCACATGTTAGGAGTTTTCTTAGACAATTCAAGGAGCAAAATCTAGCTGTATTCACTAGTCATGTGCTCTGCAGAAATTTACCAAACCTTTCTGATATGCCATTGTTTGATTTCCAAACTGAAAATAATACCTTAGCTTTGTGTTGCTGTGAGCAAAATACCAGACAAGAACAAATGAGAGGAGGAAAAGCGTATTTTAGCTCATGCTTTCAGAGGTTCAGTCCATGATCCTCCAGCTCCATTACTTTGGGCCAAAAATGAGACAGAACATTATGGCAGAATGGCATGGCAGAGTAAAGCTGCTCAGCTGATGGCAGCTAGGAAGCAGAGAGAAAAAGTGAGAGACATACAAACAGGAGTCAAGGGCAACATATAATCCCCAAGGGCATGTCCCCATTGAACTACTTCCTCCAGCCATTTCCAACTTACCTAAAATTACTACCCAGGAGTCCATTAAACTTTTAACGCTTCAAATGGATTAATCCACTGATGAGGTTATAGCTCTCAGCATTGCCTAAAACCCCACCTCTGAACCTTTCTACATTGGAGACCATGCTTTTAACACACGAGCTTTTCAGAGGGCTTTAAATACCCAGACCATAAGAAATAATAAGAATTAGCTTGAACATTTGATAAATTGGAGGAAATATATATGAAGAGCCTCACGCAAAGTATGTACTTCATAAATGGTTGCTGTTATTAACATTTTACAGTTATATACACAGTTTGTGGAATGTGTCCTGCATTTTTTTTTTTCATAGCACATTGATATTTCTAGATAGTTTTGGCTATCACTTATGTGGTTTGGCAGCCAGAGTGCTTATACTTACTGATGGGACTAGCCAGGAGGTGAATTGGTATGAGAGTAGCAGAGAAGCAAGTCTAGGACCCAAGCAAAGCATGCTACGAATGCAAAAATTTCTGTGGCTTATCCACAGAACAGCAAAACTACATGCAAATACTTAAAAGCAACTGAAGTCTGAAGTGACCATTTTTATTTCAGTATACTTCTGAAGATTTAAAATTTTTTTGCCAAGAACATTTCTCTAATACAGAACTAATTTTTGGTAGGAAATTAGAGTTGTAGAGCAAAGGCTTTCATGCCTTTCACTCTCTAGTTCACAAAATAACCATTATCTGGAGCCCCAGTTCTTCTTGGCTGACTTGACATTGCTGACAAATGTACCCGCAGGACAATTTCAGTTTCACCTAGGTCCAGAGAGTAATTGCCAAGATATTTCTGAAAGACTCCTTTAAAATATTAAATTTTTCCCTATAGAGTGATCTGATACAATGACATCTTCTTGAAACATCATTTGCAACCATTTTAAACCTTCAAGTTTTGGGAACTTATTACTGTCATACTTCATCACTGTGTGTTTTTGGTATTCTTTTCACATTAAAACTATCATTCAAAATGTTTTGTGATTTGAAAGTAAGAGGTTTTGAAAGGAAGATAAGAAAAGTACTTTTCTTATCATAAATTTAGTACAGAAGTAAAGATTCATTACCTAATAGTTAAGACTGGATTGTCCGGGATTTTTGGTGGGAAACCAGTGGATGTGATCAGTGGATGGTACAATGCAACATTTTATTTTGGGGTCTTTGGGGGGTTGTGGAAGGATATTTAAAAACATTGGTTTTTTAAAAATATTTCTTTTTAGTTGTAGATGGACACAATATCTTTATTTATGTATTCATCTATCTATCTATTTATTTATTTATTTTTATGTGGTGCTGAGTGTTGAACCCAGGACCTCGTGTGTGCAAAGCAAGCACTCCACCACTGAGCCACAACTCCAGTCCAGAAATGTTGTTTTCTTAACATCTTGATTCTAATAAAATAGTAATGACCCTTTAGGTTTATTCCTTAAAACATACAAGTTGCCTTCCCCAAATAGACACAGTTAAGCACTTATGTGATTGAATGGACTCTGGCCCTGAGACTATACTATTTACTGCAATCTGTTTCTACTGTTCATAAGGACTGAATAACAATAATCCACACACTACTAAATAAACAAGCCAAGGCTTAGGATTTTTGTTCAGGTCATTAATATCATTTAGATACATGAAGTACAGTGATCTGCTTTCTGCCATGTAGAACTCTGTTAGTTGCCTGACAGACTTCAAGTCAATGTTGAACTCAAAAAGCTCAGCAAATGTTCAAATGGAAATTCCGAAATAGTTATTTAAGGTGATTGAGTTCTCAACCCATCGGAGGGTCCAAATGATCTCTGTGTATCATGATTGAGTAAAAAAAAAAAATTTGAGGTGGTATTAACAGACAATTTAAATGGGGCTTTTGGTAATCCAGAAACAAAAAGCCACTGAATGAGAAATTAATTTGTTATTCCAAAGATCAGGGTTATCAGCCGATTAGCTAAAAAAAAGTAATAGTACTAAGATATTCTGTTCTAGGACTGGTGAGATGAGAGGAAAGGACATCCCAGGCAGCTGTATTCCCTTTTTCTTTTCATGGAGGTAGCTCGTAATGTGGAGTGGGTAACCCATTTATTCCATTCACAAGTGTGCAAGTAAATTGAGTTTGTTAGGATTAATTGTACTCCTAAGAGGTAGTTACAATCAGACCACTTGAATGGTCTGAGCAGTTCAGCCTTTTGTTGGACATCTCAGCTCTGTATGTTTCAGAATGCCAAGTTATCCAAATAAAGAGAAGAAGAAGAAAAAAAAAAGAAAAACAATCTTACAACAGCTTAAAATCTCCCTGGACTTATGCACAATGTTTGCTGTTCTTCTGAAATATATATCGCTTTTCATTTATTCAGATTTGTTGTTTAAATGATAGCTGACTCTTCTTGTTTGGGGAATCTCATGCAAAGATATCTAGTCCCCTATCATCAGAGATGCGTGAGTATATTATGAAATGTCCATCATATGCAATAGTTTAGAAAACATGCTGCACGACCCTAATAAAAATGAGATGTGGAAACTAAAATGATTGGGGGTTTCTGATTTTTCTTTGTTATCTAAAAGTATGTAAATTTAAGATATGTGGTTCTGTAGGTGACTTAATGACACCTGCATGATCAAGCCAGTGTCTTGGGGAAAGTTCATTTAGATGCCAGCTTTGCAGAGAAACCAGGCTCAGTGAAGTTGTTACAATTCATAAGACACACTTTGACCTGTGCTATGGCCAAGTTTTAGCTACAAGCTCTGTTGTAACAGGATTCTGTTGTATTTTATATAGTTCAATAAATCAATTTGAACATATATGACTCCTTTTGGAAAGAACTTAGACCAGGTTTAAAAGAAATGAGAAAGCAAACAGGAAGGATTTGAATACAATTAAAGCATAACATTAGGTAACTTATGGGTTGCCTGCAAGGAATAGAAATTGTCACAAGTTCAGCCCAGTAAAGAAAAGTGCATTTTGAGGATCAGGGAGTCATATGGAACCCTATTTTATGGGGAATTGGAAATGGTCAGATAGCTCATCTACTCATCTCTTGCTCTCCATAACCACATAATTGGTCATTTCTGCTGCTTTCTGCATAGCTGCTCCATCCTGCATTCTGTAGAATGGTTTCCTCTGTCTGGCTCTTAATATCTACTTCCTCATACCTCCAGCTCATCAGAGCATCAGGGGCTTCAGGTGGTTGTTGTACTTATTGTGGTCTTAAGTGGTTTTGAAGGAAATTGAATTGGCTTTTGCCAGTCAATGGATTGACTCATTCCCAGCATGTGTGTCTACACAGTAGGTGTTGGGTGTTGAGAAAGAACACACAGCTGTAAGCAAGTAGTTTAAGCTAGATGAGTTAGTTGTGTTCTGCTGACAAATTGACCAATGTATCAGATACAGCAATTATTGTAATGATAATGATCATGACAGTTGACTATAGTAATTTAATTACTCTAATAATTAAAAAGGCTGTATTTATGGAGCTCTTTCAAGTATATTACATAAACTGTTATATAATCTTTCATCACAACACTATGAAACAGATGTTATTATTGTCCAAGGTTTTCCTGAGAGGAAAATTTTGACACAAATAAGTGACTTATCCAAGGTCATATGGCTATTAAGTGGTTGATTAAGACTCAAACCCAGACAGTATTAACACCAAAGCCTGTGTTACCGACTACTATTCTGCTGATTCTGACACGGTCACAGTGGATTTTTGAACTGTAGACTGCAAGATAACTTCTTTAGGAGAAAAAATGAAAGTTTGTTTAAACTAGAAAAGCCCTTAATATGTATTGGATACATATATTCAAATCCTCCAATGTCCTTATATAGGAGTAAAGGAATTATAACCTCAGGAAATATGTGTGCCCCTAGATAGATAAATGAAATAACCTTTAAATCTTTGTGATTAGAACATCACAGGTTTGTTTCTTTGCTTAATATTTATTTGAATTCAAATTAAATCTCCCTTTTAGCAAAGATCAAGTGTAAGATCTGGAAATTTGGAGTGGAAGCCAAAGCTGGTGTGCGTGATGTTACTGCCCTCTTCCCGAGCCACCATTTTATTGCTCTTCTGGGAATCCAGTTAAATTACAGCTGCTGATATATTGTGGACTGTGGATCTAAATTCTGGCTTTGACCAAGTCAAGGGCTGGTTTCTTTGGGCAGTATTTCACCTCCTGTTTTATCTGTGCTGTCACCTAAATTTAGCACTTAGACTATACTCCCCGATGTCTGCAGAAGTTTTAAATTATTTTCCAGTGATGCATACCGTGTCCATGCAGAGTTGCGTGTGACAGATTTGCAGTAAAATCCTGAAGCTCTCCAACTCCTTTTTAAATGAATTAGATCAGTAGCTCCCTTGGATTTGACTTTGGGAAGGGTTGTAAGGTGATGTGTTTCCCACAAAACTGATTAAGTTCTCTCTGGGGATTTTGGCTCTGCTGTGCATTTTACCATGGGTAGACCAATCAGTTTCTTGAAAGCAAAAGATGAGTACTCTTAGAAAGCATCAAATCCCTGGCACATTAAGACCCTTCTCCCCAATTTCAGGAATGACAGCTGTAGGCAGAGCTGTAATAGTGTTCTAAATTGAGGAATGTTGAATAAGACATAAATTCAAATTCCACACCTTTTTTATTTAAAAAGGGCTTCAACAAGAGTCAACTGTAATTGGTAGAACAGCCTAACCTATTAATACATAGATAAAAATGATTCAATTAAAGTGAAATATAAATATTGAAGGTAATATAAAACCAAATGAAGCACATCACAGAATTTATGTGCAAATAAATTCACTGAATAAAATTCTCCAGTACATACAAAGTCCATATGCTGTCTTGGTAATGCTATAATTAAGTCAGAGAGTCATGTCATACTGGCCTTTTCCATCTGCTCTGTGATCTGTTAAGGGACCCATTCAAACAGAATGACAGCTGACCTCAAAATGATACATTCTGCTACTGCCCATTTTAACAGTGCTGTTGGTTATGCACATTTTGTCTTCATTTATACAGGGCTATGAGTGGATTTCCATTAAATCAAGTAAATTGGAACATGTGGTTTTTCTATCAAGTGAGCTTATTTAAACCTCTTTTATTTTCTGGTTTTTTTTCATTTTTTTTTTTACCAACAATAGATTATATTGAAGCATTTTTGTTTCTCTATAAACTTAAGTGACATTAAAAAGAGTCTGATAAAGAACAGCAAATTAGAGCCCCCCCTCTTTTTCTATTTTTTTTTTTAATATCTGATCAAAGCAAGGTGGTTAATACGTTGAGCATTAGAGTGTTATGTTTATGTAATTGACGTGAAAGACATGTGAAACAGGAACCAATATTTATAATGCTAATTGATTTCATTTATTTTCTTTCCCTTGTGCATGCCTTACTGTCATTCCTGCCATTATCTTAATGTCGTTGTTTCCAATAACACTCAAAAAAGTCATTTTGAAGGCAGGGGATCTGGAGCACAGATGTGTCAGGTGTAAAGGCTCTCATCCTCTGAGACATTCAAATTGGCTAAAGGAAACCCCACTGAATGGTGCAGCTGAAGATCCAGCGCTTGTCCATCTGTTTGTATCCAGGTTACCTTGTGACAGTCTATTTAATATCTGATCCCTGGAGTGTATGTAGTTCAACAGTACATCCATATTTCTTTTATTAGAACTGCACAAGGGGAAAATTGGTAACCCTTAGAACAAGAATGACCTTTAGAAGATTACTTTTTTTTGTTTTGTTTTGAACAAACAATACAAGTTCTAACAAGAAGATTTGCTCTAATCAAACCCCCAAGTTCTTGGAGGGGTTTTCTAAATGCTTCCTCTTGAGCTTTAGAGGAAAAAAAAAAAAACGGAAGAGAGAAAGAAGCTATACTTATAAACAAAGAGTGCTTGGAAAACGGGTTTAAATTTTAAAACTTGTAAAATAAAGCCTGTGGCACAACCAGACACAGGGAGTATCCATAGAGTGACCCAGAGTGACCCACTTAAATACCTGGAGAATTACAATAGATGATACTAAGGCAAACGCCAATTGCCCTCTAGGAACTTGGCATAGGGGTTCCTGAATTAAATCAAAGAACCTAAATGGCCAATGTGAAAAAAGTTACATAAAATGTGACATATTACTTATAAATAAAAATCCAAAAGAAATTTCTTAGCAAAACGTATTTGGATAAGTCTACAACAGGCATAAATCATATCATTCATTTATGCACTCTGGAAACATTTGCTGAGCATCTAATAGAGTCCCAGAATTGTTTTAGGTTCACGAATATGTTAGTGAACAAACCAAAATCTGAGTTCTCATGAAGCTAACATTTGAAGTGTGGGAAGGGCAGACAGTAAACAAACCTGTTTTCTGTTCTGCACAAGGCCCAGGACCCAATAAATAGCCTTGCATTTGGATGTTGCCCCAACGATAAATATTTATGAGGCTTTCCTAAAATTGAAAGCTTTAAACCTAAGAGCATCCTGATGAGCCAAAATGAAATGGAGCATGTATACTCATTCCAACAAAATAATGTTCATGGTGCCTATTATTTCCCTTTTCTTAAATTCATATAGTGCTTCATTGTAGTGTGGTAGGAAAGATAAAGGGTTAGTTTCTGCCAGAATACCTTTACTTGAGGTACTTTTGTCCCAGTGGAGAGAAACAGTGATTCCTTAAAAAAAAATTAAAAAATGAGAAAGCCAGAAATCAGAGGCTGAAGCAGAGAAAGAAAGATTAGAGGTGGGGGGAGGCATGTCAGGGAAGCTTTATTCCTATGATCATATTTCAGGATTCATTTTCATAATGAAGTCATAAAGTAACTTAGTTTAGATGGTAAGATTCCTATGTTAGAAAGTCATTGTAATTAAAGATCTAGTTCTTGTTTGAACCGGTTAGCTCAAGTCTGACCCATCCTCTTATCCAAACCAGTCATTGTACAAATAGAATTTACAAATCACAAGCAGGTGCTCATTTCCCTCACTCTAGAAAAAAGAATGGATCAAACATACCTTCTTTTTATATGACTGGTGATGCATGAGAATAATTGGTAGACTGATGATCTGTGATTTAGTTGATGAATTTAAACCATGAATTCTGCCAGGCTTTAGGAACAAAGAGCATATTAAAAGGGATTTCTTTGTAGATGCTGATGTCAGTGGTAAAGTGAAAGAGGATTATTCAAATACATATTTACATACCCAAAGCTATATATACATACTGGTATGTAAGTGAACTAGTATTTCTCTTCCCTTGAGTGACCTTGAGATAAGATTATGTTTATGAAAGTTCACATTTTATCCTCCTATATAGTTTTGCTTCAAAACTACAGGATTTTTAAAAAGACCCTCCATTACTCTAATCAACATAAAAGACTAATCCTGGTCTTTTTCCACGTTCATATAAATATAAGTAGCCTCAACATGGCTTGTTTAAGTGTGATAATTATTTATGGTTCCTTTTGGAGGTAGCAAATTCTCATCAACTTCATATTAATCATGTATTTAAATGTGGCATCATCAGGACAATTTCAGTTTTTTTTTTTTTTTTTTTAAGGCACAACCTTGACTTCCCATCACTTGTAAATTGGCTCATAACAGTGCTGGCACTCTGCTAAAGTGCTTAACTAGTCATTATTCCTCCCTGTACTACAAAGCCTTGATTCTGCCAATAGCCCTTTTTGCCTTTCTGGTGTCTTTCACCATGTTGCCTTTAAAATCAGTGTTTTTTTTTTTTTAACACTTTGTGATGATATTGGGTAGAATGGGCTGTAGGTCATTCTTGGGAATTTGGAAAAAAACTGTGAAGTCTCTCCACATATTATGCATGCCTATGTGGTTTTACACACATTTGTAGAAACCCATTCAGAGACCTCAGATTACGAGGTCTTGGTGAAAGATTATATGATTCATGAACATACTTAAGTAAACTTTACGTGTGCCTACTTAGAGCGTCATGAGTATTATGATATTTTTTTAAAAAAATATTAAGAGATGTCTCCATTTCCCCTGTTTAAAATATATCTTTAATTGTTGTCACCTGCTTCCAAAGACTTGATTGTTCATTGAGTATGACTCCTAAATCATAAAGAATACTAATTACATTTTCTGCCTGCATGCCTTCCTTCCTTTTCTTATTTTATGAAAAGGAATTATTGTAATTTTTTCCACACCTTACACAATCAAACATTTATCTAAGATAAGTCTGAACAGTCTTTGTTCCAATATCATTTTGTTTGTGTATGGTAGTTTTTCTTCCAGTTTCTTGTTGTTGACTTTCTGCCATTTAGAAGAGGAGATACTGTTTGTTAAGTTCAAATGTATTTTCCACTAAAATTATAGTAGTTAATATTATAAATTACATGATAAAAGGGGTTATGCCTGTTTTATTTTCCATTGTATTTACTCCCAGAGCTTAGTACAGTGCTGGATAGACCAGAGATGCTCAAGAAATGTGTGTTAAATGTGTAATGAGGCATTAACACTTGTGCTTTGGGAAAAGCTTAATGTTTCAAAAAGCCAGTTAATCATTCTGTTCCTGAAATCTTCTGAAATGTTCATCTATTTTTCTCAAAGTTGTGTGCTAACTCTTTACTAATTCTGAGTGTATGGGAATTTTTGTGACAGGTATTCCAGGAGAGAAAGGCCAGTCAAAAATAACAAAATAATTTTGAAGAATGCAATTTTATCTTATTCAAGCTCAGAAATTTCAACTAAACTAACACAGTTTCAGGATAGACATTCCTTGTGTTTAAGAAATAATAATAATTTGTAATTACTCTTTTGTTCTCAGTTGGTATTTACAAAGTACTTAAAATTAATTTTCTCAAGTAACTTAAATATAGTCTTAGAAAATAGAATTTCAGAATTTGAAGGGAACTTAGAAACACTTTAATTCAAATTCTTACCAAACCCTTCTGCAATGATAGAACATGCTTTTTTTGTAGAAGCCTATTTCATTGTTGAAAATTTCGTCATAAATGATGACTCAAATCCTATCTCCCTGTAATTTTCTTGTACTTAGTCCTAGTTTAGACTTTGTACCCATACAGAATTAATTTCCTAGTCCTTTCATGTGAAGGAGCTTCATGTAGTTGATGACATCAAATAAGTATCATAGATCTGCCTCTTGATCCAGTACATACTGCTATAATAGTCTACATTGTGTATTGTCTGGTAAATTTTAAGCCAAGAATCAGTTGGAAGGAGCCATTTGGATGATAAGGATTATTACATCCACATTTTTCTCACTGATCTGCACCCCCTCTAGAGGATCATTCCCAGGACTCGTTGATCATACTGATATGGACATAGACATGTCAGTAAACATTCCTGCATAGTTGACACTGGATGTTACCTGTATATAGTTAGGGCCACCAGCCATCTAGGTTTAGTATATTCCATCCCCCATACACATATATTAAAAAAGTAAACTTTATCCAGATGTGATGGTACATGCCTATAATCCCAGCCACTTGGGAAGCTATGGCAGGAGGTTTGCAAGTTTGAGGCTAGACTCAGCAACTTATCTTAGGCCCCAAGCAACTTAGTGAAACCCTGTCTCTAAATAAATACATAAGTAAATAAATAAGACTGGGGATGTAGCTCACTAGTAAAGTGCCCCTGGATTCAATCCCCAGAGCTCCAAATGTAAATTTTAACAATGTTCCTTTCTGAATTACTGTAAGTTCCAAGCTAGTTTTTTTTCCTGCTAAAGATTTAAATAAGATCCATATTTAGCCACTTGCTAAATAGGTGAAAATCATTTTCTTAGTGATTGAAGTTATGTGTAGTAAGTAAATCAAGATGCATTAATATACCACTAGAAAAGGGCCAGAAATTTTAGTGGTGGAAGCTATTTCTCTTCATCTTAGTTCTAATTACAGATATCTAGGTAGGCAATGTTTGTTTCATAGTGTATGTGTCAACTGCATTAATTTTCTATGAATGACAGAATAACATTCCCTACTAACAGATGCAACCAGGCAACATACCATTCTTCCCAAGATGATCAATATTGCTTCAAGGTTCTGCCAGAAGAGAATCACCACATACAATAATGAGCATAGTCCTCCATTTATAACCCTTGGGATCTTGTCCAGAAATGCTCTAGAATGTTGAAAACCATTTCAATATAGCAAAAATCTGTGAGCATCAGCTAATTCTTCATTTTTGCCTCTTTTTTCTCCTCTAAAAAATTGATTCTGATTTTTTTCTTCCAGTTTTTATGCATGTGCAATAGAGACTCCCAAAAGAAGAAGCAAGGAAAGCAATTTAATTGCTAGATGCATTTGAGTAGATCTCAGATAAGGACAAGGTAATCAGTAAAGTTATAAAGCAGTAAGAAACCAATCACTTTTTTTATAACAAGTAGCTTCAATATTTGAAAGATTGACAGCCCTGCAGACAGACATTTCATTCCAGCAAAAGAAGCTCTGTATTGCTAACTACTTCCCCAAAGACTATCAACCAAATATTTGCTCAAATTTATCATGATTCATTATTTTACTCTGTGTATAGATATCTGCATTATGTTCTGAATGAACCATGTGACTGAAGACCATCAGTGGCTAGTTTGAGACTAAGTATAAATTGTATGTGGTGAATTTTAAGGATAATATATATTATTTAGGATTGGAAGAAACTGAGATCTTTTGAGCTACCAGACATATTCAAGTAGGAAAATTATATACTTAGAGGAGTAAAGTGGCTTGTCCAAAGTCACACAACTGGTTCATAGGAAATAGTGGCAAAACTCTTTATGTAAGCATATTTAGAAGTCCTATTTAAATTTTTAAAAATGGATAAAATAAAATATATAAATTTAGATAAAAAATTTAGATAAAATAAAAGTTAGATAAAATTTAAAAAAAGTCACCATAATAATTTCTTCAGGGTTTTATACCAAATTTGAACCTTGCCAAATAAGTTGTATTAAACTAAAGATTCTTGTAGGTAGGCCATTTTGGGGTCTTTAATAGTTTTATTGAACTTTTAGGTCATAAGGATACAAAAGGGGAACTGGAGGAAATAAACCCAAATGCTTCACTCTGGAAGACACAAAGAAATGAAAATAAATTTTTATTAAGAAGTTTAAAATAAGTAAGCAAACTACAAATAAAAAACAGCCAGAATCCTGAGTGTATATACATCCTCAGTTTTCTAATATATTATTGTTTCTGACAGACATTTAACTTTATTCTGAACCCAACTCAGAATACTTATCTTCTATGAAGTTGCTTAGTTCTGTGCATTTTTTTTGTCTCCAGTCAGTTATGGTGCCTTAGTCTGTTCCTCTTGCTATAAAAAAATACCTTCAACTGAGTAATTTATAAGCAATATCAATTTATTCCTGACAATTCAGAAAGCTGGGATCTCTGAGATCTAACAGCAGATTCTGTGCCTAATGAGGGTTTTCTCTGAGCTTCACAGCAATCAAATTCTTACTGAATTCTCACATAACAGGAGGGGTGAATGCAGTATCCTTACAAGGCAGATGAGCAAAAAGGTATAATGTCATGTCCCCAAGTACTTTTATATTGTCATTAATCCCATACATAAAGGCAGAGACTTCCTGGTCTAATTTGATCCTAAAACCCCACTTATTAATGCCATCAACCTGGGGGTTAAATTTCAACCTGTGAATTTGGAGGGATGCATACTTTCAAACCATAGCAATTAGCTTTCTCCCAGATATTTGAATTTGTCTCATCCTTCTGTTTACTCTTAACCAATATGGTTGATTTATTGACAAAATAGAAAGACCTATGGGTCTTATACAGGAGGGTCATTCCTAATCTCAGAGAACTCTGGAATTGTTGCTAAAATCTGGGGCCAGGAGGCATTTGAGCCTCAGATCAACTATTATCTAAGTTATACGTTGAAGACGGCTGGGGCTAAATGTTTCTTTTTTTTCTTTCTTTTTTATTTTATTTTATTTTTATTTTTTTATTAGTTGTTCAAAACATTACAAAGCTCTTGACATATCATATTTCATACATTTGATTCAAGTGGGTTATAAACTCCCATTTTTACCCCGTATACAGATTGCAGAATCACATCGGTTACACATCCACATTTTTACATAATGCCATATTAGTAACTGTTGTATTCTGCTACCTTTCCTATCCTCTACTATCCCCCCTCCCCTCCCATCTTCTCTCTCTACCCAATCTACTATAATTCATTTCTCTCCTTGTTTATTTTCCCATTCCCCTCACAACCTCTTATATGTAATTTTGTGTAACAATGAGGGTCTCCTTCCATTTCCATGCAATTTCCCTTTTCTCTCCCTTTCCCTCCCACCTCATGTCTCTGTTTAATGTTAATCTTTTCCTCATGCTCTTCCTCCCTGCTCTGTTCTTAGTTGCTCTCATTATATCAAAGAAGACATTTGGCATTTGTTTTTTAGGGATTGGCTAGCTTCACTTAGCATAATCTGCTCTAATGCCATCCATTTCCCTTCAAATTCCATGATTTTGTCATTTTTTAGTGCTGCGTAATACTCCATTGTTGTGGAATGCAATATCACAAGCCTATTGAGAGAACTAGGTGATACCTCTTGACCTTTTGGTCTGGAGAGCCTCACTAACCACGAAGACCAATTTCATCAAACTTGGGTAACTTCTCTGCTTAGAAACCTTCTCCAATATATTCAGATTAAAGCACAAGTTGATTAGTCTGGAAAACAAAGCCCCATATGATATCTTCTCATCTCAATTATATGTTCAGTTTTATGTTTCATCACTCCTGCTACTTCTCCTGCTGGATGTAGAAATTCCTGATGTTTTCAGTTAACATTTACTGTTTCCTTAATGTATGCAAGACACACACATTCTGCATTTGAATCTTCTACTAAACTCTGTAAGGTGGATATTTTTGTAATGCTTATTTTACAAATGCTGAAACTGAGCTAAAATTCAAGAAAGATGATAGCACAGAGTTAGTAAGTAGGAGAACATGGAATGTTCTGCCAAAATAATCTTGTTCTTAACCACTATTCCAGTGTTCCCAAATAATATTAGGCACATAATATTATAGTAATCACCTGGAATACTTCCTAAAACTTGATTTTTCAACCTCCTTCAAGAAATTCTGATTCAGGCCAACCAATATGCATGTTTACTTAGCACCCCCAGGTGATTCTGATGTCTTACTTTCCAACATTTGGAAAGTACTATTCTACACCAGGGATTCTCAAATTTTAGTATACCCATAAATCAGTATATTGGGCTGGGCCTGATTTTCTGCATTTCTAACAAGCTCCCAGAGGATGCAAATGTTGGTCCATAGACAACTTTTGAGGTAGAAATGTTCTAACTTACATGCCTAGTTTAGTGGATCAAGACAAAAGGTGAATTTAGCATAAATGTGGGGGTTAATTTGAATTGAGTAACGTGTTTTCACAAATAAATGTATATTAGAAAGCTCACATGCAAATCTTTCTGCACTTGGATCCCATGTCCCATTGACTTTCAGGATCATTTCAGAATTACTACCATTTTTTCTTTTTTTTTTTAAATATCTTTTTAGTTGTAGTTGGACAGAATATCTTCATTTTATTTATTTATTTTTGTGTGATGCTGAGGACCGAACCCAGAGCCTTGCACATGCTAGGTGAGCGCTCTACTGCTGAGCCATAACCTCAGCGCCCCCCCCCCCCCCGCCCCCTACTACCATTTATTTTTAAGAGATCTCTAGAAGCCTAACACTTCAATTATTTCAGTCAAGTACTTAGTAAGGAATGGCCGCTTACACAAATATTCAAATACTCTAGAATATTAGATACTAGATACTAAAGATAAGTAGATACTAAAATCCTGTGATGAGTCTTTTAGTAAAGTAAGTGATATTTTTGCTCTGTAAATAAGAATTTTTTAAAAAAGGTGAAAATCTTAGATTCCTATATCTGAAAAAGACCAGAAAAAGGATGTCATTCAACTCCAATTTTATAGAGAAAGGGAAGGTAGTGTAACCAAATTCACACAGAATAAATATAGACTTTATTTTTGGTAGAGTTTTTATTTATTTGTGCTTGTTGATTAATTGTTTTTTAAAGAATATCAATTTTATCTCTGCTTAAGCATTAAGCTTTGGAAAGCTGGGCTTTGCAGCTATATTTAAGGGGAGAGGACTGAATAAGTCTAAAACTAATTAAATATGACTCTAGATCAGGGTTAGTGAACATTTTTTCCTGGTAGTAAATTTTAGACTTTGTGACCTAGATGGTTTCTATCACACCTCTTCAACTGCTGTTGTAGCATGGAAACAGGCATAAATATTTTTGTGTGAGTGTGTATAAATGAATGTTCTGAACACTGAGTTTTGAATTTCAAATAATTTTCACATATCATTAAATAATATTGATTTGTAAAAAGTATTTCAAGTTGTAGAAAACATTTTTTTTGCTCATAGGCCAATACCAAACTAGACAGCAGTGTGGATTTAGTCCAAGGACCATAGTTTTCTAATCCAGGCTGTGAATTAGTTTTGTTCTTTCAAAGGTCAATATAATCTTTCCTCAAGTTGAGCAGATATTTTGTGAATATTACAGAGAAAACATGTTAGCCACTTGAAGTTCACAGCATATTAGTGGTGTTGAAAGAATGTTGTTTATAGCAAAAGTTAACAGAAAGAGAGAGACACATTAGTTTATGAGTGGATAACTCTGCTTTGCTAAATTATTTCTAATCTCCAGGAGGGAAAACAGAGTGTCCAAGTATATGCAATAAAAAAAAAAAAATGTTTCACAATAGCTATAGCAGTTCTTTTGACTAAAAGGGCATTGCAAATCTTTTAAAATAGTCTATGAACTGGCTATAGTGCTCTGTGTTACTTTTGGTGAGGATGAAAAATTCACTCAAGTTTTATTAAGGACTATTCCTTTAATTCATGGCAGGGAAGCAGGAAAATGACAATGATCTGAAAGCAACTGATATACAGGTGGCACTTGGTCAAATACCAAAGGTTTCAAGGAAAGTCCTCCTGGTTCATTGTCAGATCATACCAAAGTACCAAGAAGAAAGGAAAATGTCATATTAGCATACTTGTTTTGCAAATGTCAGCTTTAACAATGCTCAGGTGACAGAGTTGGTGCTCCACCATTTATTTATTTATTTTAATCAAAGGAAAAATCACAGTTGGAAATTCAACCAGAGTGTTGTCAAATGCCATTAGCCATTTAAAGCTTTATTCAAAATGGTGGGTAGGTTGTCTCCTCTAAAAAGGTTCAATTAAGATAATTTTCAGCATTTAAAAGTAGGTAAGAGTCCTTATAATAATAACAATGATCAACTTAAAATTCAGGGTTTCTTAAAAAAATAGGTTTCCAGGGAGAAAACAGAAGCACAAATTTAGCCATTGCAGCATGATATTTTTACATACTGCCCAGCCTTCAGATAACCAGCTGCAATAGGAAGGTGGCCAAGAAAAGGGGACAATGTGCCTGGCTGGCTTCCCACCCTATTTCCTTTTCCAAATCAATGACCTCCTTTTAAAAAAGTTATCCTATAAGATAACCTAGAGAAGGATTATTACTAGGGACATATATGAAAGAAAGAATTAAAATCTCAGGGAATTTATTAAGAAGAGATCATGTTGTTTCTTGTATTCTCTGTCTTTTGATATAAGCAGAGAGAAGACATTTGGGGGCAAATTCACTAAGGAAAGAAGAACACAATATGAAGTTTCTTAGGTTCTTAGAGATGAAACTTAATTGAAATCAATATGGGAAAAAGCAGAGTAGAAGTGCAATTCTGAAAATGGGAAACTTGGATCAGCTAAAAGCATGATCTATGTAGAGTTACTTGCAGAGTTGAAGTTTGTTGATAAAAATATTTCTATGAAGTAACATTGCTCTTCCTATTTCACTGGCAACATTGGAAGTTCAGGAACACAGATCATTGTTTCTTTTATTGTCTTCTTCATAAATTTGACGATATAAATAATTATCTAAAAAAATCCACCAAAATATTGACATGGAGGTAGATTTCATTTTGCTCAGTAAATACTGTATATAAATAAAACTTCCAAGTCAAATTTTATTTTCTCCACTGCTTTTCAGAATCTTGGAGAGGTATGTAACATTATTGTTATTGCTCTTTAATAGACTATAATTGGTAACACTTTAGAATTCCTTCAGTTCCCTCCTATTGCTAACTTTTGTCAAATACCTAGTTGTGAACAAAGATATGAACTTAACATTTAACTATGGGAAATTCAACATTCATATTTTCTGTGTGATGAATGCATTTTTATACAAATAGCTGCTTCCATTTGTCTGTTCATGATTTTAAGATTTCTTAAAAACAATTCTTAGTTGTAGTTGGACACGATGCCTTTATTTTATTTATTTTTATATGGTGCTGAGGATTGAACCCAGGGCCTCACACTGCTAGATGAGCGCTCTACCGCTGAGCCATAACCCCAGCCCCATGATTTTAAGATTTTAAGTAATTGATTTTCCATGTGTATGCATGCACATGTGTGTGGATATGTGGATATGTGCACACTCCAAGTGTCTTTTGTATAAATTTGCTCTCAGGACCAACAGTAAGATAATGACATTTTTTTCATGTTGTTCAGGCTGCAATAACAAAATACCTTAAACTGAATAATTTATGAACAATAGAAATTTATTGCTTGCAGTTGTGACTGAGGATTCCAGGATGAAGGTACCAACTAATTCAGTGTTTATTGATGACCTTTTCTTCATAGATGGCACTTCTATGTGTCCTTACATTGCAGAAGGGGTAAGCAAATTCACTCAGGCCTCTTTTATACCATCATTAATTCCATTCATGAGGGTTCTGCTCTTACAAATTTATCACCTTCCAAAAGCCTCCACTTGTTAATACAGTTATATTGGGGATTAGGTTTCAGCATATGATTATTTGGGGAGGACATCAACATTCAAACCCTAATATTATTATAAAAGCAGCACATCATTTCAGAACAACTTGTAGATATGTTCTTATAAGAAATGAGACATTCTACAACTTTTCTATTTCTGTGTGATACAACTGTATGTTTGTAAATTTATCTTGCTAACATCAGGCTGCATTTTATTTCTATTTTCTGATTGACTTAGTTTGAGTGATTTCTGATACCACAGTCTACAATTCATTAATATAAATATAAATATTTATATAAATATTAATATAAATATTTACCTATGATGCCAGAACAATTGGAACCTGATTTTATATCATGTTTTTATTACTTTATATAATAGATTTATTATTTATATTTATTATTTTTTATAATAAATGATATGATCAATTTAATAAGCAAATTTAATTTAATTAGCAGAAAAAATTATACCTCTTATTGATGGAATTAGGCAATGTAGTTTCTATTCAATTCAAACAAAATTTTAAAACCAATAGTTTCATATAGATACAGCCATACCATGGGGCTCTACTGCTACCCAGTATTATTAAACTAGTACAATGTGTTTCACATATTCATTCATTCAACATACATTTATTAATGATCTAATAAATGTTAGGCATTGTACTAAGTTCTAGAGATAAAGTGAGGAATAAGACAACATCCGTTTCTTAAGTATACTTACACAGAATTATTGAAGAATAGTTGCTTAGTTTTCTTCCCCACATTAGGGTCAAAATTGTAGTTTTAATATACAAGCAGAGCTCACCTAGTTCAGGTAATTAATGCTGTCTTCAGGAGCAGATATCTAAACGATAGGGGAGACTTTATGAACAGTAAATGAAAGGGTTGAAAATTATGGAGCTTTACACTCAATAATGAGGACTATATACATTTGCAATGCTATGTGATGAATTCTAATGTCACCCTCCATTTATTCTTCAGAAAAAAATTAGTGCTGGTCATGACCAAGTATAGGTCTTCTTGTGTATGCCCTTATTTGTACCTAATCCCTCTGGGTCTGCTCTCTGTTTTATTTTTTCCCTTGTCTCCTAAAACCCTTGATTTTAAGACTTAATCTTTGGTGCACAACTTCAGAAATTAATGTGAAATTGGCTATATTCCTACATCTCCAAATAGAGTTTCCTTATATTTTTTATCTGTCTACATGGACCAAAATTGTTTAGCTAGTGGTGACTAAGATGTGTGTGTTAGTTAGCTTCCCATCACTTTAGAAAATACACTGAGAAAAACAATATAAAGAAGGAAAGATTTATTTTGGCTTACAGGTTTGGGGATTTCAGTCCCTAGTTGCTTGGCCCCATCACTGTGGGCCTGTGGTTGGACAGAACATAATGGTGTGGAGGGTTTGACAGAAAAAAGCTACTTACCTCATGGCACCCAAGAAGGAGAGGGGGGAAGGGAAGGGAAAGAAGGAGGAGGAAGAACAGCAGCAGCCGCAGCAACTGGGGACAAGTTCTTCCCTTCCAGGGCACATCCCTAGTTACCTAGTTCCTTCAACCAAGATCTACCTACTTGCCTACAATTTCCACCGCCTCCCACTAATGTAATAAAATCATGACTCCATCAAGGATTAATCCACTGATGGACTCAGACCCCTCATGATTCACTTTTAAAAATCCCCACCTATGAACATTGCTGCATTGGGTACCAAGTCTTCAACACATGAATCTTTGAGGAATATTCCACATCCCAACTATAACAATGGGTCAGAAAAAAAAGAAGAGTACTACTTCAGAAAAGGTGTATCTTACTTGGATTCAGAGCTACAGAAAGGACCCCTTCTCTTTGCTACATTGTTATTTGTCTATGCCATCTTCTGGGTAACACAAGTAAACATACCCAGGTTATAGTTGTTAACATTTAATGTATTTAATAAAAATGCCTTGCCACAACCTAAGGGATATATTAACATGTGGACTATCTTCATGGTCCTTTTATTTCAGTTGTTCTGAGGAGTTTGCTGTACATTTTGACTAGTTAATCAGTAGTTAGAGCAGCCATTAAATGATTTGGTATGTTTTTAAGATTCTCTTATAAAAACACATGGTACTGTTATTTAGTTTCTTTTTTTCCCCTAAAGGCTGAAGAAACACGAAAATTAGTTGTTGGTTATCTGTATTAGAAAAGGAGAATTTCACATAAAAAAGTTCAAAAGCAAATCTTTATGCCATCTAAGCTTTCCATTATAGATTTGCAGTATGCAAATAGGGAAAGCCTCATTTTGCAGTAGTACAGATAACTGCTAACTGAATATTTTTGACACTACTAATATAAGATTGTAGATCTAGAGTGGAGAATTAAATTATGAGGTTCTTGGGGGCATGGACTGTATTTTAAATTGTGATTTTAATTCCTAGAAAATACACAGTGATGGGCATGCAAATGCTCAGAAATTATTTGATATTTTTCAAATATCAAAACAATCAACTTAGCAATTGGTTCCTGTTTTAGTTTAAAGATTTCATATAAAGTTATGGAAATAGCCATCATTTATAGTTTTTCACAAGGAGATGTTTTATGCATATGACCACATTCCCCTAATGACAACTGCTTTTGCACAGTGTGTCAGGAGGGGTTAGGATTTTTAATTACTAACTGTCATTCTGCTCTACTGAAACTTTAAGCAGAGGTTCTGAAAAGACAAGCTATGGATTTGGAACTAACTTCACATTTTAGTACTTTCTTGGGATTGCCACCACAGTGAGACTGGGACTAGAAAGAGTTCCACTGAAGGCCTGGAAAGTGGTGTCATCAGCTTTAATGGAATCAGCTCCATGCATGTCAAATAAAGCGTGGAATTAAGACTAACAGTGAACATCAAGGAGGATAGGGTTTTGTGACTTTGCACATTATTGATTATACTCAAGTGTTAACAAGATGATTATTCATTGCAGCTGAATATGCATCCAGGATAATGCTTTCCTATTGAAAGGAGCTTTCAATAGGGTAAGGTTTATTTACATTGATCTAGCTGAATTCAGAAGGTACAATATGTTTTCCTGTATCCAGCCACTATCATAAGGCCTAGGCTTATTTTAGAATTTTTCCCTGGTATTAATCTGCTTTCCTTGACCTTTATTGCCTGTTCTTCCTAAACCCTCCTTTCTGGATGGGTGCAAATGGATGCTGTAAATACACTCCATATAGGCATTCACAAATGTAATCTCTATTCCCTATCACTCTGTCCTGTGTGCAGTACACAAATGCTATGTAATAAATGAGCACTTGAATGAATATGGTGAGTCACATTGTTCAAGAGGGTGTTTGATTGCATGTACTACTTGACTCTAAAGAGTTTTATCATAATTTGCTCGTGATGTACATATTCAGGTTCTTTGAAAGAACTAAAGCTGTCATCAGAAAATTATACTGTTATCTCAATATTTTAGTTGACAATAGATTCTAACAACAACAATCTTTCTTGTTTTCTTCCATCTTCTTATTCCATCACTGACTTTGTGATTGTATAGTAAAACAGGAACAAAAATTTAGTGGAACAGGAATAGAGAATGGGTAGGGCTAATGTGGGAAAAATTTCACAGAAAAAAGTCTCAAATACTAGCTAATAAAATGAGAGGGGTTGGTGAGAAGAAAGTACAGCCAAATTGGAATGTCCTGCTATATTCTTTTATGCCTTGCCATGGAGAGAACCTGAATGGAGATAGAGTTATATAAACTCATGTGGATAGAGTTGTTCCCCTACCTGCAGCTATCCCCTGTACTACACATGGTGGAAACCTATGAGACAATACTTCATGATCCATGCTGGTTCTTTTTAGACTTTCACAGGGATAAGGTTACGTACTTTTAGATTCTTGATAGTACAACATATAAAGAAAAATAAATCTCTCTCTGTGAATGCTGATGATTTCTCAGCTTTGTCTTAGGGTGGTTACAGCATCCTGACCACATATAAGGGGTAAGTTAGGAAAGCAAACATAGGGAACTAACGCTTCATTCTGCTCTCTCTCCCAACTCATGTACTCATATTATCTCATTGAATCTCAGAAAAGATTATATAGAAAACAACTAAGAATTTGGATACTGAATGTGGTAAGAGAATACTGTGCAAAAGGACAAATTCAAGAGTCAGAACTTGTTGTTGTTGTCATTGCTTATTTTTGTGTTGCTCAATCAAGTACACTATACAAAATAAGATAGTGAATTTTAATAGTAAGTAGTTCAGTTTGTGAAAGGGGAGGGTGTATTAGGCTTGAGAGGATGACAGGACAGACTAGGTTGAAGCGAGTTTTAAGTATCAAGTAAATGATTTTCTTATTTTGAGTTGCTGTAACAAAGCACCAGAGATTAAGTGGCTTTTAAACCATAGAAATTGTACCTGCAGAGTGAGGACTCTCTTCCAGGTTGCTGACTGCTGCCTTTTCCATGTGTCTTCTCATGGCAGAAAGAAAGCATGTTAGCTCTTATGTCTATTCATATAAGGGGGCTCATCCCACTCTTGAAGGTTCCACTTATGACCTAATCATTTTCCAGAATCTCCACCTCCAAATAAAATAAAATTGGGATTAGGATTTTAATAGATGAGTCTGTGGGGGCACACAAACTTTCAGTCTATTATAGATTGGAAATTATTTGGTAGAAAACAGGACCCATGTTGTATTTTAATGTAACTTCTGTGGTTTTAAAATTAAATGCATTGCTTGCTCTCTTTTTCTGGAATAAACTCACATTTATACAAACAAATGCCATTAAAGGCAGTGATAGAAGATAATATGTGGTATACCTTCCTACTTGGATCATTTAATTAGCATTAGGCATGGAAAGGTTTAAGTGTGCTAAGGAGAGGAGGGAGATATAAAAGAAATAAAATTAATGACCCCTGACCTCAGGAAGGTTATACTTTAATTAGAGAATAGATTGTGGTCAAATTTGATATAAGTGCATAACACTATAACAGAAAATGCTACTAAAATCTCAATAGTCATTCTCTTAACATTCTATAAAAACCCCAATTTTGTTGATGGCAACAACCTGCCTACTCATATTTGCTTGCAGCTAATGTAGCTATGTGACAGGCATCTGAGCAGTAGCACATATGTTGAGATTAGGCACTACTTCTTCCTGCTTTCCTTCCCCTTTTGACTAGAATTCAGACACTAGACTGGATGTGCAGTAACCAACCTAGAACCATGAAGTGACATGCACAAGGATGATAATCAAGTGCCAAGGGTAGAGTAAAAGATTATAACAAACCTGGTATGTGGATGGTATTGTGAAGCAGTTGTAGCCCTGGGCTTCTTACCTCTCAGGCCTTTACCTATGAGAGAGGAAATAAACACTCATTGCTTTAGTCACTGAAGATGGGCTTTCTGGTACTACTCAAAGCCAAATCCAAACTCAATTTATACTTATGAGGTAGCCTACTCCAAGTGCAAATGTATATGTAAATCCTAAGACTCTAAGGAAGCTTTATGGAAGGGTTTTTGAACTGGGTGTTTGAAGGATTAAAGGAGTAATTTCAGATGTTTAGTAGCAAATGCTAATGCAGGGTTGTAATGTGAAATTATGTTCATGAGAGAAGAGCATTTAAGTAAAGCCAATCATAGAATGAATTTGAATTAGGGGAGTGATAAGTTGGTATGAATATGTAAAAGAAAATAGGGAAGAGTGGTAGAAAAGAGCATCAGAAATTATGGAACCCAAAGAGTAATCAGAAAATACTTTAATCTCATTATCTCAAAGAAGTTGCAAGGGAGCGACAAAACCAGGATGGAAATCTTTCCCCTAAAATTCACCAATTCTGTAGGCTCTCTCTTCACATTCTTGATTGTTTCCTTTGCTATGAAGAATTTTTTTAGTTGATGCCATCCCATGTGTTAATTCTTGATTTTACTTCTTGTGCTTTATGAGTCTTGTTGAGGAAGACATTTCCTAAGCTGACATGATAGAGTTAGGCCTATATTTTCTTCCAGTAGGCACAGGGTCTCTGGTCCAATGCCTAGGTCCTTGATCCACTTTGAGTTGAGTTTTGTGCAGGGTGAGAGATAGGGGTTAAATTTCATTCTTGGCACATGGATTTCCGTTCTCCCAGCACTATTTGTTGATGAAGCTCTTCTCTCAAATGTATGTTTATGGCACTTTTGAATAATATTTTACTTTATAGGCCACTTCAGGAATGTTTTGCAGAAATAACCAAAGGTACCTTAATTAATTCAAGATAAATTAGGTTATATTTTCATATATATATATATATATATATATATATATATATATATCACTGAAGACAGGCTGCTATATCCTAAAGAAAGGAAACCTTAAATCTTATATTTAAGCGTACTTTTTGCGGGGTGATTACTCAGGGGCATTCAACCGCTGAGGCACATGCCCAGCCCTTTTTTGTATTTTATTTAGAGACAGGGTCTCACTGAGTTGCTTAGCATTTCACTTCTGCTGAGGCTGGCTTTGAACTCATGATTCTTCTGCCTTAGCCTCCCGAGCTGCTGGGATTACAGGTGTGCACCATCATGCAGGTCTAAGACTAGTTTCAAATAGGGCCCCCAAAGGATATTATAAAGTGTATGTAGCTTAAGGTGATTCATCACAGGGACTAAAAATTTAGTACAGTTTTCCCATAAAGTAGTTGGTTGGAAGTATAATATTGGTACCCTACAATTTCCTTGCATAAAATTAACACATCACAACCAATGGTTATTTCAATTATGTGGTATCAAATGAGTAAAAGAGATTGAGACAAGATCTGTGATAGCTTTGGAGAATTCCTGCAATTGACAGTTTGACCCAGCATGGCTTCAGATTATGTCAGATCTGACAAAAGCTTATGTAGGCTATTTGGGAAGAGGGATTCTTTTCAATTATCTCTTGTTGGAAATATTTGCTATGAAGTAATAATAATACCTTTAATATTCAAATGATTATAATTGCATTTATTACACTGTCACATGCAAGCTCAAATACTGATTCTGTTTTACAACCTGGCACATCACACAAAAATAAGAGAAATGACGGCTTTCATCATACTGTCCTTAAGAAGAAAAACAAATTCTCTTTTCTCTGAAGTTACTTTCATTTTCTTTATGCTATTTCTCACAAATCCTGGAAAAAAATGAGTTTAGCTGATCTCTGAGGGATTTTGACATTCAGACTTTCTCCTTATTCTTCATCTCTATCCTGATAGTCCTAAATGTATAACAGTTTTGCTAAGACAAATTACACCTTTTAAGGGGACTTTGCAGTAAAGTATTCTGTATGACTAACTTTATTCTTATCCTTTGTTTGATCTTTTTGCACATTTTTTTTACTTCCCAGGAGTTTCAGTTTTTCCTTATCCTTTAAACAGGAGTAATGTTTTGTCCAGTTCATTTTCCCAAGAACGTCCACTCATTCACTTGGTCTTATAAGCCCAAGTCCCCTGGAGCATCCTCATCTGCCATTCCTTGTGGAACAGACCCTGCCTGGATGCTGTGTTTTTTCTACCATTAAGCACACAGAGGTGGGGCAAAGAGAGGAAGGAGAAGGGGAGAGAGAATCCCTCTGCAGCTTCAGTGAAGGTTGTTTATATCTGTGATTTCAAAACACATTTCTTTTATGTGAAATTTATTTTCTCATGGAGATCCTTTTATTCAGAATATTAAATACTTAGTTATATTGGTATACTTCTGGGACCTAAAAGGTTATAATCAGAGTCTCTTTGGATGGACTTTTTAAAAATAACTTTTTATTTATTTATTTTTATGTGGTGCTGAGGATCAAACTCAGGGCCTTGCACCTGTGAGGTGATCGCTCTACTGCTGAGCCATAACCCCAGTCCCTGGATGGATGTTTGTGGGGTGTGTATAAGTCTATTATCTTCCTTTTGTCTTTGCCTCCCCTCATTTGCTCCTGCCAACATTTTTCTGTGTCTTTAGATGCTTTTCCTTCTCCCCTTTGGGTAAGCAGCCACATACTCACACCATTACTTCTTCATTCCCAATACTTTATTCTTTGGGTTATTCTTAAATTCACCATGCTCTTTCTCCCTTTAATGTGTACTTACATTCAAGATTGGAAGAGTTGGGGAAAAGACATTTTGCTTTTTCTTTTCACTCCCTTTAATCACAGATAGTTCCATCTTAGTTAAGATGTAGATCTTAGGAGGGCTGCACATTAAGCCAGTGTTAGCTGTTTACTCATATTGGGTTTTAGAGGTTAGCCTTACCATCAGTGAGGCTCAAAGAGCTGGGGCCTAAAATAAATAAGTTTGGGTGCCAAATGTAACAAAAGTGCTGTATGTATGGGGTCTTTCTAGGAAGGGTATAATCTAACTCTTCATGCCACTGTTTTCATATATGTGCTTTTTCAAATAGCCTCCCCAGTACCTCTCCTTCAAATTCAGGTCCATAATAATATTTACCATAGAATAAGAATGGGAGTGTCCCAAAAGTCAAGGATTATATTTTATTCTGCTCCGCATCTCCCAAACGTGGAAAAAACCTGAGAATGGGTGATGAGTAAATCTTTTGTAAACCTAATTTTTTTTAAAAAAATATTTATTTATTTTTATTCTAATTTGTTATATATGACAGCAGAATGCATTACAATTCTTATTATACAGCACAATTTTTCATATCTCTGGTTGTATATAAAATATATTCACAACATTCATGTCTTCATACAGGCACTTTGGGTAATGATATTCATCTCATTCTACTATCTTTTTACCCCCACGTCCCCTCCTTTCTCCTTCCATGCCTTTGGCCTATATAGACTTCATCTATTCCTCCCATGCTCCCCCTCCCAACCCCACTATGAGTCACCCTCCTTACATCAGTGAAAACATTCAGCATTTGGATTTTTCGGATTGGATAACTTTGCTTAGCATTATATTCTCCAATTCCATCCATTCACCTGAAAATGCCATTATTTTATTTGTTTTATTGCTGAATAATATTACATTGTGTATATATGCCATATTTTTTTATCCATTCATCCACTGAAGGACATCTAGGTTGGTTTCACAGTTTAGCTCTTCTGCATTGTGCTGTTATAAACTTTGATTTGGTTGTGTCCCTGTAGTATGCTGTTTTTAAGTCCTTTGGATGTATATAGACTGAGGAATGGGATAACTGGGTCAAATGGTGGTTCCATTCCCAGTTTTCCAAGGAATCTCCATACTGCTTTCCATATTGGCTGTACCAATTTGCAGTCCCACCAGCAATGTATGAGTGTACTTTTCACCCCACATCCTCGCCAACAGTTATTGTTGTTTGTGTTCTTAATAGCTGCCATTCTGACTGGAATGAGATAAAATCTTAGAGTAATTTTGATTTACATTTTTCTAATTGCTAGAAATGTCGAACATTTTTTCATATATTTATTGATTGATTGTATATCATCTTCTGAGAGGTGTCTGTTCAGTCCCTTGGCCCATTTATTGCTTGGGCTATTTGATTTTTTGGTGTTTATTTTTTTTTTATTTCTTTATGTACCCTAAAGATAGTGCTCTATCTGATGTGTGAGTGGTAAAAATTTGCTCTGAAGATGTAGGCTCTCTATTCTATTGATTGTTTCTTTTGCCGAGAAGAAGCTTTTTACTTTGAATCATCCCATTTATTGATTCTTGATTTTAATTCTTGTGCTGTAGGAGTCTTATTAAAGAAGTCAGGGCCTAATACAACATGATGGAGATTTGGGCCTAGTTTTTCTTCTAATAGGTGCAGGATCTCTGGTTTAATTCCTAGGTCCTTGATGCACTTTGAGTTGAGTTTTGTGCATGGTGAGAGATAGGGGTTTAATTTCATTTTGTTGCATATGGATTTCCAGTTTTCCCAGCACCATTTGTTGAAGAGGCTATCTTTTCTCCAATATATGTTTTTGGTGCCTTTGTCTAATATAACTAATTATATGGGTTAGTCTCTGTATTCTCTATTCTGTACCAAATAGACTGGTCTATCAGTTTATTTTGGTGCCAATATCATGCTGTTTTTGTTACTATTGCTCTGTAGTACAGTTTAAGTGGTATAGTGATGCCACCTGCTTCATTCTTCTTGCTAAGGATTGCTTTAGCTATTCTGGGTCTCTTATTTTTCTAGATGAATTACATGATTGATTTTCCTATTACTATGAGGAATTTCATTTTGATTGGAATTGGATTAAATCTGTATAGTGCTTTTGGTAGTATAGTAACTTTGACAATATTAATTCTGCCTATCCAAGAGCAAAGGAGATCTTTCCATCTTCTAAGGTCTTCTTTAAATTCTTTCTTTAGTGTTCTGTAGTTTCCATTGTACAGGTCTTTCACCTCTTTCGTTAGGTTGATTCCTAAGTATTTTTTTTTTTTTTGAGACAATTGTAAATGGGGCAGTTTTCTTCCTTTCCCTTTCAGTGGATTTTTCACTTGTATACAGAAATGCCTTTGATTTATGGGTGTTGATTTTGTATCCTGCAACTCTGCTGAATTCATTTACTAGTTCTAGAAGTTTTCTGGTGAAATTTTTTGGGTCTTCTGGGTACAGAATCATATCATCAGCAAATGGTGCTAATTTGAGTTCCTCTTTTCCTATCGTATCCTTTTAATTTCTTTCATCTGTCTAATTGCTCTGGCCAGTATTTCAAAAACTATGTTAAATAGAAGTGGTGAAAGAGGGTATCCCTGTCTTGTTCCAGTTTTTAAAGGGAATGCTCTCAGTTTTCCTCCATTTAGAATGATGTTGGCCTGGGGCTTAGCATAGATAGCTTTTACGATGTTGAGATATGTTCCTGTTATCCCTAGTTTTTCTAATGGATTTGAACATGAAGGGGTTCTGTATTTTGTCAAATGCTTTTCATGCATCTATTGAGATGATCATATGATTCTTATCTTTAAGTCTATAGATGCGATGAATTACATTTATTGATTTTCATATGTGGAACCAACCTTGAATCTCTTGGATGAATCCCACTTGATCGTGGTGCAAATCCTTTTGATATGTTTTTGTATTTGATTTGCCAGAATTTTATTGAGAATTTTTTGCATCTATGTTCATTAGAGATATTGGTCTAAAGTTTTCTTTATTTGATGTGTCTTTGTCTAATTTTGGAATCAGGGTAATATTGGCCTCATAGAATGAGTTTGGAAATGCTCCTTCTTTTTATATTTCCTGAAATAATTTGTAGAGTATAGGTATTAGTTATTCTTTATAGGTCATGTAGAACTCAGCTTTGTAAACATCTGTTCCATCTTGGTTGGTAGGTTCTGATGGTGTCTTCTATTTCATTGCTTCAAATTGATCTATTTAAATTATGTGTATCATCCTGATTCAATTTGGGCAAATCATATGACTCAAGAAATTTGTCATTGCCTTTGATAGTCTCTATTTTATTAGAATACATGTTTTCAAAATAATTTCTTTTATCTTCTGTATTTCTGTAGTGTCTGTTATGATATTTCCTTTTTAATCATGTATGTTAGTGATTTGAGTTTTCTTTCTTTTTTGTTAGCATGACTAAGGGTTTGTCAATTTTATTTATTTTTTTGAAGAACCAACTTTTTTCTAATTTTTTCAACTGTTTCTTTTGTTTCAGTTTCATTGATTTCAACTTTGATTTTAATTATTTCCTGTCTTCTACTGCTTTTGGTGTTGGTTTCTTCTTTTTCTAGGGTTTTGTGTTGTAACATTAGGTCATTTATTTGTTGACCTTTTCTTCTTTTAAGGAATGAACTTCATGCAATGAACTTTCCTCTTAGTACTGTTTTCATAGTGTCCCAGAGATTTTGATATATTGTATCAGTGTTCTAATTTACCTCTAAGAATCTTTTAACCTCCTCCTTAATGTCTTTTGCAACCCATTGTTCATTTGGTAGCATTTTATTTAGTCTCCAGGTGTTGGAGTAGTTTTTATTTTTTATTTTATCATTGATTTTTAATTTCATTCCATTGTGATCTGATAGAATACAGGGTAGTATCTCTCCTTTTTTGTATTTGTTATGTTGCTTTGTGGCATAGTATATGATCTGTTTTAGAGAAGGATCCATGTGCTGCTGAGAAGAAAGTATATTCGCTTGTTGAAGGATGAAATATTCTATATATGTCAATTAAGTCTAAGTTATTGATTGTGTTATTGAGTTCTATATTTTCTTTGTTCAGCTTTTTTTTTGGAAGATCTATCCAGTGGTGAAAGAGGTGTGTTAAAGTGACCTAAAATTATTGTGTTGTGGTCTATTTGACTTTTGAACTTGAGAAGACTTTGTTTGGTGAACATAAATACTCCATTGTTTGGGGCGTATATATTTATAATTGTTATGTGTTGTTGGTGTATGTTTCCATTGAGCAGTATGAAATGTCCTTCTTTGTTCCTTTTGATTAATTTTAGCTTTAAGTCTATTTTATTTGCTTGCTTCTACACTTGTTTCCACAGTCCAAATGAGTGGTATGATTTCTCCCAACCTTTTACCTTTCCTATGAGATGAGTCTCTTGGAAGCAGCATATTGTTGAGTCCTTTTTTTTGATCCATTAGCTAGCCTGTGTCTTTTGATTGGTGAGTTTAGGCTACTAATATTTAGAGTTATTATTGAGACATGATTTGTATTCTCAAATATTTTTGTTCATTTTTGTTATTTAACTTGACTTGGTTTCTCCTTTGATTAGCTTTTCCTTTAATGTAATACATCCCTCTGCTGATTTTCATTTTCTTTTCATAGAATATTTTGCCAAGGATGTTCTGTATTACAGATTTTCTAGCTGTAAGTTCTTTTAATTTTTATTTATTATGGAAAGTTTTTATTTCATCATCAAATCTAAAGCTTAATTTTTCTGATACAAAATTCTTGGTTGGCATCCATTTTTTTTCAGAGCTTTATATATGTTTTTCCAGGATCTTCTAGCTTTCAGGGTCTGGGTTGGAAAATCTGCACATAACCTAATTGGTTTCCCCTTATATGTAATCTTATTCCTTTCTCTCGTGGCTTTTAATATTCTCTCCTTATTCTGTATGTTAGGCATTTTCATTATAATGTGACTTGGTGTGTATCTGTTGTGATTTTGTACATTTGGTGTTTTGTAAGTCTCTTGAATTTGGTTTTCCAATTCATTTTTCACGTTTGGAATTTTTTTTTCGAGAGAATTTTTTAATATTTATTTTTCAGTTTTCGGTGGACACAACATCTTTATTTTATTTTTATGTGATGCTGAGGATCGAACCCATCGCCCTGCACATGCCAGGCAAGCACGCTACCACTTGAGCCACATCCCTAGCCCCTGGAAATTTTTTTGATATTATTTTGTTGAACAGATTGTTCATGCCTTTGGTTTGGAATGCTATGACTTCCTCTATCCAAATAACTCTTAAATTTGATCTTTTTATGCTATCCCATATTTCTTGAATGTTCTGCTCATGATTTCTTACCATTTTTATTGTGTGGTCTACATTCTTTTAAAGATTATATATTTTGTCTTCATTGTCTAAGGTCCTGTCTTCCAAGTGTTCTAATCTGTTGGTGATGCTTTCAATTGAACTTTTAATTTGGTTTATTGTTTCTCTCATTTCAAGAATTTCTGTTTGGTTTTTCTTTAGAATATCTATCTCCCCATTAAAGTAATCTTTTGCTTCCTGTATTTGTTTATGTAGCTCTTTGTCAAAATGATCTTTTGCTGCCTGTATTTGCTCTCTTATATCATCCTTTTATTCACAGAACATTTTAATTATGTACATACTGAACTCCTTCTCTGTAATTTTATCTGCTGTGCTGGCCATGGATTCTAATAATGTGTTAGTTGGTTTGTTTGGGGGCACTTTCTTCCCTTGTCTTTTCATGTTGCTAGTGTGTCTTCCTTTCTAGCTCTATGAATCCTAGGCATTACCATTTTCATCCTATAGGTTTATAGTCCCCCTGTAAGGTTCCAATACCTCTCCTTTGAGAGTAAGAACAATGTTAACAGATCCCAATGTAAACAAAATACCACCAAAAAACAAATAGTTGTTATTAAGACCTTTACAGTTTGGTCACAATGTACAGAAACGGGGAATTCAGTTATTATCTACAATATAATCAGTAGGTTTGTAAAAAGATTTACAGTTTCTGATGGTGGAAAAAGAACCAGTTGTGAGGTGTAGGAAGATATGCTGAGGAGGTAGGAGATGAGGATATAGAGTTATTATATCTTAGAAAGTGTGAAACAGAAATCTAAAGAAGAAGGTTAGTAGCAGGAGAATAGAGAGGTAGTAATTTTGGGTAGACAAGTAAGAGGGAAGACAATGGAGTACATAAAACAAACACACATATATATTAAGAAAAGTAAAAAATGTTAAAATAGTAAAAATTGTAGACAAAAAAACAAAAAAAAGGGGAAAAAGAATATACAACACAAATGTAATATACTATTCAGTCGTCTCCATCTTCAATATCCTAATTCATGGAACGTACTTGGTTTCACATATGTTGGGGATGTGAGGGCAGAATAAAGAGGGAAAATAAAGTAAAAAATCTTGAAGGAAGGAACAAGGATTGTTTTGGAGATCAGTATCTTTCCTGCTTCCCTTCTCATGCAATAGGTGAGGTTTTCTGTTTTTAGTTGGTATCTCTGCCCTCAGGATGGTGTGGGTTACCAGGTTGTGAGGGTTGGTCTTGGGTGCAGGGCACCTGGAAGTGGGGTATGGCACCCGCCAGTCCCATCGGGAGACTGCACCTGAAGGATTTCCTTTGAGGTCTGATCCTGTGACTGGGCACCTGGTCTTATCTCCTCATCTCGCCTGTAGACCTCACAGTTCCTGCCCTCTTGATTAATCTCTAAAGCCTGTTTCCTTCACCCTCTCCCTTTCTACTTCCTAGTTCGGAACATTTCTCTCCAGGGGTCTTGTGTGTTGCACTCTGGTGGCTGCACACCCTTCATAGAGGGTTGTTTTGTATTGGGCAATCACTCTGCCAAGTTAGCAGCTGCTGGGGATTGGGGGAAATTAGAAAATTATGGGTACCTGGCTATGTGGTGTTCCAAACTGGTAGTTGTCCCAACTAAAGGTGGTGATGGAGGTGACCCAAGATGGAAGCAGCTGCTTTCAGTGATAGGGTGTCATGTTGGGTGGGGGGAGCCAGGCAGTGGCGTTGTGCAATGCATTCAGAGATGAGCTCTGTGGCGTGCAGTGTTGTGGCTCCCAGCTTTCTTCAGAGCTTGTGATGTCCCCAGGTGCAGGCAGGCTACAGTGAATAGGGGACTATGGCAGTAGCTGCTGAGGCCCAAAATGGAAGCGACCAGGGGAGCCCCATGTTGATAAATGGGGTTCACATGGGAGTGGTGGCTGGAGTTCCTGTGCATCCGTAGTGGCTGGGTGTCCTTCTTGGGAGTGGTTCTGGGAATTCTGTGCTGGTGCTGATGCCAGTGGTTCTGCTGAGGCACCCATGAGACGTGAGTGGGCGAGTAGTTGGGAATTGGGAGTTCTTTTCTAACCATGAGGCCTGGGGCCCTGTGCAGCATGATGGCCATGATTCCTGTGTGGGATCAGCTATGGAGGGGTCCTCTATTACTCTCAGCAAAGCAGTATTCCCACTAGTTGAGACCCGGGTTACAGAGCCACACAGAATGCTGCCTCCCTCTGGCCCACCATCTTGTGTCCCCAGATGTAAACCTAATTTTATTTTGGAGAAGAAAGGTCAGCAAATTCCTGGCCAAGTGAAACCTAATTTCTACTCTTCTAAAAAGCTAAACTCTTAAAGCCTAAAGATCTAAGTCCTTTGAATAGTGGATGTTATTATAGATACTAAAATAAAATAGTACATGTAAGGTTGCTTTATGAACCCTACAGTTTGATACTGATGAGCTATATTATCTATTTGCTGCATGTAAAATAAGAGAAACTCCTCAGTTGACTTTCAGTCAGGGCCAGGTCCCTGAACTGTCCTATATTATCCTTCCCTTGTTCTTTCTAGTCCCTAAAACTCCTACAATTTCCTGTACTGTGTCAGTACATACAGGAAGGAAGGCTGGGGAGAAACTGTCAGAGTAGGAACTATTTACAAGGGAAAACATTAGTTAGTGTCTACCTTTCTTAATTCAAACTCACCCAGCTACTAATGTGGCCCTACAGACTCAAAGTAATACTAAACAGATTTACTAGGTACTCCCAGCATAATCACTTCCTTTTAATCTGTTTCCCAGTCTTTGAGAGAGCCCCCTCCATGTTCCTGTGAGTGTCTGATCAATTCTTTTTTGGGTCTACCCAAGTGTACCACAGTTATCCAGCCTACACTAATATCATAGTCCTCCCTTGGCTACTAAGACTATATAGTATCTCTGAACTATGAGGCACAATAACCCCATTTTTTCCTGCAATGGTCTAAACATTCGTGTTCTCCTGAAACTCATGTTGATATTAGTAAAAGCTGGGGCCTCTGGGAGATGCTAAGATCATAAGTATGGAGCTCTCATAAATAGGGTTAGCACCCTTACAAAAAAGTCCTCAGAGGCCTAATTTTTTTTCTTTCTGCTATGTAAGGACACAATAAGAAAGTAGACACCAAATCTGCCAGTGCCTTGCTTATGGACATTTAACCTCTAGATCTATGAGAAATAAATGTGTTGTTTATAAGCCAATTATGTATTTTGTTATAGCAGCCTGAATAGACTAAGACATGCCTCTTCCTACAAATAAGATATATCCCACTCTGCCTTCTGATTTGGTCCAGCAGGTTCTATTCCCTCTCCTTTAGGACTTTAGGACTTCCCAGTGCTTCTCTTTCCTATTTATGCTCTCCTTACAAAGTCTGAGAAATCATCTTAACAACCCTAATATATGTGAAGATAAAAAAAGATTCTCAGCCAACAGATTTTCAAATTTTCTTATTAGGATAACATGAATTTTACATTTGTACTTTGTATTTAAAAGCTACACTTCATGGCTTCTAATTTGCTTATTTCTTTTCTAAATACCAATTTTATTGAGATTATAATTAACATCATATAATTTAGTCACCTAACGTGCACAATTCAATGGTTTTTAGCATACTTGGAGTTTTGCAATCATTATTATAATCAATTTATAACATTTTTGTCACCCCCCAAAAAAAGAAACTCCAAACCTATTTGTAGCCATTTTTTATTTCTTCCCGATCCCTCTATCTCTTGCCAATCACTAATCTACTTTCTGTCTCTATGCCTTTTCTAGACATTTCATATAAATGCAATCATATATTTAGACTTTTGTGTCTCCTTTCACTTAACATAATATTTTCAATGTTATCCATATCACAGCCTTTATAAGAACTCATTTATTTTCATGTCTGATGATATTTCATTATATGGATATACCACATTTTATTTATTCATACATTAATGCATGGACATTTGGGTTGTTTTTACTTTTTAAAAAAATACTTTCAGTTGTAGATGGAAAAAAAATACCTCTATCTATTTTCATGTGGTGCTGAGGATCAAACCCAGTGCCCCACATGTGTGAGGCAAGTGTCCTACCACTGAGACACAACCCCAGCCCTGTTTATACTTTTTGATCATCATGAATAGAGCTCCTGGAAACATTCATATACAAGCTTTTGTGTGAACATATTTTTTAAATTCCTTTTGTTTGTATACCTAAGAGTAGAATTGCTAGTGCATTTTTAAAATTAAGACTCTCAGGGTTCTTTAGAAACAATCAACATCTATTATGTTGCTTTATATGGGGAGGAGAAAAGATGTTGCCACTCTCACCTTCTAAATCAGTAGGGTAAAAAAATAGCTATTAAAGGAACTTTCCAGGGCTGGGGATGTGGCTCAAGCGGTAGCGCGCTCTCCTGGCATGTGTGCCGCCCGGGTTCAATCCTCAGCACCACATACAAAGAAAGATGTTGTGTCTGCTGATAAATAAAAAATAAATATTAAAAAAAAATTCTCTCTCTCTCTCAAAAAAAAAAAAAAGGAACTTTCCATTTTCCTGCCTTCAAAGTAATGAAAGCTGGTGAATTATAGGTGTAGATGAGAATGATATTTTTTATTGATTCTTTTTAGTTATTTATGACAGTAAAGTCCATTTTGATAAAATTTTACATGCCTGAAATATATCATATTTTGATTAGGACCCCAGTCTTCTGGATGTAGATGATGTGGAAATTCACTGTGGTGTATTCATATATGTACATAGGAAAGTTATGCCAGACTCTTTCCATTGCCCTTCCATCTCTATTCAATCCACCATTCTTTTCATTATACTTTGTCTAATGTCTGAACTTCTATTCTCCTCTTTTCCTGTCCTTGTTGTGTTTTAGTATCCACAAATCAGAGAAAACATTCAAATTTTTTTTGGGGGGGAGTCTAGCTTATTTCACATAGCATGATCCTTCAGATACATCCATTTACAGAAAATGTCATAAAGTCACTTTTTTATGGCTCAGTAATATTCCATTGCATTTATATACCTTAATTTCTTTATCTGTTCTTCTTTGATGGGCATCATCATTGTGAATTAAGAGTTATTTATATATCCTGGAGATTAATCACCTGAAGTTCAAGTGGCACAGATTTTTTTTTCAATCTGTAGGATCTCTCTTCTTATTCTTGATTGTTTCCTTTGCTGTGAACAGGTTTTTAGTTTGATACCACTCCATTTATTGATTTTTTAAAATGTTTTATTTCATTTATTTTTAAATTTCTGTGATTCAATGATGTAAATATATATGAATTCCTAGAGAACAGGATGGCATATATCGCTTTTAAAAATATAAAATGCACCTTTAGTAATACCCTAAAATCCTTTTAACAGGATATAGTGTCCTTCTTTATCCCTTTTGATTAACTTAGGTTTGAAGTTGATTTTATTCAATATGAGTATGGCCACTCCTGCTTGCTTCCGAGGGCCATGTGAGTGGTATGATTTTTCCCAACCTTTCACCTTCAGCCTGTGTATGTCTTTTCCTATCATATGAGTCTCCTGAAGGCAGCATATTGTTGGATTTGTTTTTCTGATCCAGGTTACTAGCTTGTGTCTCTTGATTGGTGAGTTTAGTCCATTAACATTTAAGGTTACAATTGAAATATGATTTGTATTTCCAGTCATGTTTATTTATTTATTTATTTTAGTTTGGCTAGTTTTTACTTTTTGGTTATTTTCCTCCCCCTTTACTGAGATACCTCCCGCTGTTAGTTTTGGGCACTATTTTTCCATTCCTCTTCTTGTAGAATTTTGCCCAAAATGCTTTGCAGTGCTGGTTTTCTGGCTGCGAATTCTTTTAGCTTTGGTTTATCGTGAAAGATTTTAATTTCATTGTCAAATATGAAGCTTAATTTTGCTGGATATAGTATTCTTGGTTGGAATCCATTATTTTTCAGCATTTGAACTACATTGTTCCAGGATCTTCTCGCTTTCACAGTCTGTGATGAAAAATCCGTCGTTAACCTAATTCGTTTACCCCTGAATGTAATCTGCCTCCTTTCTCTCGTAGCTTTTAATATTCTCTCCTTGTTCTGTATGTTGGATATCTTCATAATTATATGTCTTGGAGTTGGTCTATTATGGTTTTGGATGTTTGGGGTCCTGTAGGCTTCCAGGATTTGGCAATCCATTCCATCTTTCATCTCTGGGAAGTTTTCTAGGATTATTTCATTTAATAAATTGTGCATTCCTTTGGTTTTAACCTCTGTGCCTTCTTCTATCCCAATGACTCTCAAATTTGGTTTTTTGATGAGATCCCATATCTCTTGGATAGATTGCTCGTGAGATTTAAGCATCTTTTCTGTGTTGACTATATTCTTTTCAAGTTGATAAACTTTGTCTTCATTATCTGATGTTCTGACTTCTACTTGATCTAGTCTATTTGTAATATTCTCGTTAGAGTTTTTAATCTGGTTTATGGTTTCTTGCATTTCTAGGATTACTGTTTGGTTTTTTTTAAGATCTCTATCTCCTGGTAAAGCTCGTTCTCTGCAGTTTGAATTTGTTTGTTTAGTTCGTTTTCAAAATATACTTTCAATGTTTGGACTTGCTGTCTCATGTCTTCTCTAATATTCCGTTCCATCTGAGTTAGGTATGCCTTGATTTCTTTCCCTGTCCATGTTTCTGATGCTTTTAGGTCCTCCTGTAGATTTAAGTTGTCCTGCATTATCTGTAATCCTTTTTTCCCTTGTTTTTTCATGTTGTTCACGTTACTTTCCAGCTCTGTTTGACTGCTGTGTAACTGCTTTCTCCTATACATTTGTTTTGGCTTTGTATATCTCTGTTGTCTCTCCTTTGTGGTGGGAGATTATGCCTAGAGATGTTGGGCTTTATTGCACTTTAGAGCTGATTCATTCAATTTATAGAGGGCTTCCAGATTCTGTATGCATATAGTGATCTGTTGTTTGTTCTTAGGACTTTAGGTTATCAATTTGTATGCACCAAACAATGGTGCGGCAACGTTCATAAAACAAACTCTCCTCAAGTTCAAGAGTCAAATAGACCACAACACAATAATTATGGGTGACTTCAACACACCGCTCTCACCATTAGACAGATCCTCCAGACAAAAGCTGAATAAAGAAACTATAGAACTCAATGATATAATCAATAACCTAGACTTAACTGACATATATAGAATATATCAACCATCATCAAGTGGATACACATTCTTCTCAGCAGCACATGGATCTTACTCAAAAATAGATCATATATTACGCCATAGGGCAACTCTTAGTAAATATAAAGGTGTGGAAATAATACCATGTACCATATCTGATCATAATGGAATGAAACTGGAAATCAATGATAAAAGAAGGAAGGAAAAATCCTGCATCACATGGAAAATAAACAATATGTTACTGAATGATAAATGGGTTACAGAAGACATAAAGGAGGAAATCAAAAAATTCTTAGAGATAAACGACAATACAGACACAACATACCGGAATCTATGGGACACAATGAAAGCAGTTTTAAGAGGGAAATTCATTTCCTGGAGTTCATTCCTCAAAAAAAGAAAAAAACCAACAAATAAATGAACTCACACTACATCTCAAAACCCTAGAAAAGGAAGAGCAAAACAACAGCAAATATAGCAGAAGACAAGAAATAATTAAAATCAGAGCGGAAATCAACAAAATTGAAACAAAAAAAACATTGAAAAAATTGATAAAACTAAAAGTTGGTTCTTCAAAAAAATAAATAAGATCGGTAGACCCTTAGCCATGCTAACGAAGAGAAGAAGAGAGAGAACTCAAATTACTAACATACGGGATGAAAAAGGCAATATCACAATGGACACTACAGAAATACAGAAGATAATTAGAAATTATTTTGAAACCCTCTATTCCAATAAAATAGAAGATAGTGAAGATATCGATAAATTTCTTAAGTCATATGATCTGCCCAGATTGAGTCAGGAGGATATACACAACCTAAACAGAACAATATCAATTGAGGAGATAGAAGAAGCCATCAAAAGACTACCAGCCAAGAAAGGCCCAGGACCAGATGGGTATACAGCAGAGTTTTACAAAACCTTTAAAGAAGAACTAATACCAATACTTTTCAAGCTATTTCAGGAAATAGAAAAAGAGGGAGAACTTCCAAATTCATTCTACGAGGCCAAAATCACCCTGATTCTAAACCAGACAAAGACACTTCAAAGAAAGAAAACTACAGACCAATGCCTCTAATGAACATAGATGCAAAAATCCTCAATAAAATTCTGGCAAATCGGATACAAAAACATATCAAAAAGATCGTGCATCATGATCAAGTAGGATTCATCCCTGGGATGCAAGGCTGGTTCAATATACGGAAATCAATAAATGTTATTCACCACATCAATAGACTTAAAGATAAGAACCATATGATCATCTCGATAGATAGATGCAAAAAAAAAAGCATTCAACAAAGTATAGCATCCCTTTATGTTCAAAACACTAGAAAAACTAGGGATAACAGGAGCATACCTCAACATTGTAAAAGCTATCTATGATAAGCCTCAGGCTAACATCATTCTGAACGGAGAAAAATTGAAGGCATTCCCTCTAAAATCTGGAACAAGACAGGGATGCCCTCTATCACCACTTCTGTTCAACATAGTTCTCGAAACAGTGGCCAGAGCAATTAGACAGACAAAAGAAATTAAAGGCATAAAGATAGGAAAATAAGAACTTAAATTATCACTGTTTGCAAATGACATGATCCTATACCTAGCAGACCCAAAAGGTTCTACCAAGAAACTTCTAGAGCTAGTAAATGAATTCAGCAAAGTGGCAGGATATAAAATCAACACGCATAAATCAAAGGCATTCCTGTATATCAGTGACAAATCCTCTGAAATGGTAATGAGAACAATGACTCCATTCACAATATCCTCAAAAAAATAAAATACTTGGGAATCAAACTAACAAAAGACATGAAAGAACTATACAACGAAAACTACAGAACCCTAAAGAGAGAAATAGAAGAAGACCTTAGAAGGTGGAAAGATATACCTTGTTCATGGATAGGCAGAACTAATATCATTAAAATGGCCATATTACCAAAAGTTCTCTATAAGTTTAATGCAATGCCAATCAAATCCCAATGGCATTCCTCACAGAAATAGAAAAAGCAATCATGAAATTCATCTGGAAAAATAAAAGACCCAGAATAGCAAAAGCAATTCTAAACAGGAAGAGTGAAACTGGCAGTATAGCAATACCAGATTTTAAACTATACTACAGAGCAATAGAAACAAAAACAGCATGGTACTGGTACCAAAACAGGCAGGTAGAGCAATGGTACAGAATAGAGGACACAGAGACCAATCCACAAAATTACAAGTACCTTATATTAGACAAAGGTGCCAAAAGCATGCAATGGAGAAAGGAAAGCATCTTCAACAAATGGTGCTGGGAGAACTGGAAATCCATTTGCAACAAAATGAAATTGAAACCCTTTCTCTCACCTTGCACAAATGTTAACTCAAAATGGGTCAAGGAATCAAACCAGAAACATTGCGTGTAATACAAGAAAAAGTTGGCCCTAATCTCCACCTCGTGGGGTCGGGCTCCAAATTCCTTAATAGGACACCTATAGCACAAGAGTTAAAATCAAGAATCAACAAATGGGTCGTATTCAAACTAAAAAGTTTTTTTCTCAGCAAGAGAAACAATAAGAGAGGTAAACAGGGAGCCTACATCCTGGGAACAAATATTTACCCTTCACACTTCAGATAGAGCCCTAATATCCAGAGTATACAAAGAACTCAAAAAATTAGACAATAAGATAACAAATAACCCTATCAACAAATGGGCCAAGGACCTGAACAGACACTTCTCAGAGGAGGACATACAGTCAATTAACAAGTACATGAAAAAATGCTCACCATCTCTAGCAGTCAGAGAAATGCAAATCAAAACCACCCTAAGATACCATCTCACTCCAGTAAGATTGGCAGCCATTATGAAGTCAAACAACAAGTGCTGGCGAGGATATGGGGAAAAGGGTACTCTTCTACATTGCTGGTGGGACTGCAAATTGGTGAGCTCTAACCAATAGATGGGTAATTTATGGAAGAATGTCTAGATTCAAACTCCTATCTGTATTTATAAGATTACCTTACTTATAATTAGTAAAATTTAGGGGGTTGCAAGTGGGATAGAGGGAGTAAGAAGGAGAAGAACAAAGAACAAGGAAAGAAGGAGAAGAAAGAGAGTGGGAAAAAGAAAATATGAGAAAAAAGAAAAGAAATAAAAGGGGGGAGGGAGGTGGGGGATATGCAATTCCTCGATATTATATTATTCTGGTGATTCAGTTGTTAAAGACCTTTTTCATGCACAATTCTTGGTTTCACATATGTTGAGGTTGTGAGGACCAGAGGGGGAAGGGTAGAGGAGACTGGATGAATGGATGAAAAGAGTGAGAGAAGAGAAAGAAAGAATAAAAAAGGAAAAAAAATGTCTCTCAGAACTCTGTTTCCTTTTCTTCCAGTGGGTCGCGTTGTCTATTCCTATCTTGAGTCTCTGCATTCAGGCTTGTGGTGGTAGTCAATGTGAGAGGACTTGAGCTTCCATCTGTGGCCTCTCTACTCTTATTCTCTGAGATGTAAACCAGGCGCCTGATCCGCTGCAGAACGGAGCTGGTAGCCACTCCCACCGGTTGATGGGTTTTAAGGGTTGATGGGATTTTCCAAGATGACTTCCATCAGTTTTTCTCATAAGGTGTTTGATGAGGTGGGGGGTGTTATGGAGACCTTATGTTTGTCCAGAGCTCCGTCTGGTGACCGTGTGGGCGGGCAGCTAGGCCCCTCCTCCAGTTGAGGTGGTCTGCCTACCTTACAGGCTGGTGACTGGGCCCCTCCACCAGTTGAAGTGGTTTGTCTACCGTGCAGGTGGGTGGCTGGGCCCCTCCTCCAGTTGGGGTGGTCTGCCTACTGCACAGGCGGGCGCCTGGGCACCTTCTCTGGGTCGCATGGTCCCCATTTATTGATTTTTTATTTTACTTCTTATGCTATAGGAGTTAAGGAAGTCAGTTCTTGAGCCCACATGTTGGAGTGTCAGTCCTACATTTTCTTTTATTATCTATAGTTTGTGGTCAAATACCTGGGTCTTTGATCCACTTTGAGTTTTGTACAGGGTGAGATATAGGGTTTAAATTTTATTCTAATTCATATGGAGTTTCAGTTTTCTCAGCACTATTGTTGAAGAGCCTATTTCTCTAATGCACTTTTTGTGTGCCTTTGTATAGTAAGATATAACTGTATTTATGTGAGTTTGTCTCCATGTCTTCTATTCTATACATCTTCATGCTTGTTTCAGTGCTAATACCATGCTGTTTTTGTTACTATAGCTCTGTAGTATAATTTAAGGCATGGTATTATGATGACTCCTGCTTTGCTTTTCTTACTAACTATTGCTTTGGCTATTCTGGGCCTCTTATTTTTCCAAATAAATTTCATGACTACTTTTTCTATTTCTATGAATAATGTCATTGGAATTTTAATAGTAATGCCTTTAAACCTATATAATGCTTTTGGTAGCATGACCATTTTTACAATATTAATTCCGAGTATATAAGTACTTGAGATATCTTTTCCTCTTCTAAAGTCTTCTTCAATTTTTTAGTGTTTTTAGTTTTAATTATGGAGGTCTTTTACCTCTTTTCTTAGATTGATTTCCCAATATTTTATTTTTTATTTTTTGAGGCTTTTGTGAATGGGATAGTTTTCCTAATTACTCTTTCAGCTCCTTCATCATTGGTGTATAGGGATGCAATTGATTTATGTGTGTTAATTATGTATCTGCTTCTTTGCTGAATTAATTTATGAGTTCTAGAAGCTTCCTCATAGTTTTTCTGGTCTTCTAACTTTAGGATCATTTCATTGTCAAATAGAGATAGTTTGAACTCTTCTTTTCCTATTCATATCCCTTTAATTTCTTTCTTTTGCCTAATTGCTCTGGCAAGAGTTTCAAGAACTATGTTGAAAAGAATTGATGAAACAGGGCATCCCTGTCTTACTCCAGTTTTTAGAGTGAATGCTTTCATTTAGAAAATGCTTTCATTTTCTCCATTTAGAATAATATAGGCCTCGGGTTTGTCCTATATAACTTTTACAATGTTGGGGTATGTTCCTTACATCCCTATTTTTACTAGTATTTTAAATATAAACAGAGGCTGTGTTTTTTCAAATGCTTTTTCTATTTCTATTGGGATAATTATGTGATTCTTCTATTTATGTCTATTTATGTGGTGAATTACATTTATTGATTTCTGTATGTTGAATCAAAATTGTATTCCTGGGATGAAACTCACTTAATCATGGTGTACTATCTTTTAAATATGTTTTTGTATGAGATTAGCCAGTATTTTAGTTAGAATTTTTGTATCTATCTTCATCAAGGATATTGGTCTGATGTTTTCTTGATGTGTCTTTTTTCTGGTTTTGGTATCAGGGTTATACTAGCTTCATGAAATTAGTTTGGAAGGGTTCCCTCCTTTTCTATTTCATGGGATAACTTTAGGAGAATTGGTATTATTTTTTTAAAATGTTTGGTACAACTCAGCTGAGAATCCATCTGGCCCTGGGCTTTTCTTTGCTGCTAGGCTTTTGATGGTATCTTCAATTTTATTACTTGAAATTTATCTGTTTGAATTTTCTATATTCTCCTGGTTCAATTTGGGTAGTCATATATCTAGGAATTTGTCAATGTCTTCAAAATTTTATAGTTTATTGAAGTATAAATTTTCAAAATAGTTTCTGATTGTCTTCTGTATTTCTGTAGTGTCTGTGGTGATATTTCCTTTTTCTTCATGAATTTTAATAATTTCAGTTTTTTCTCTTTCTTTTGGTTAGATTAGCTAAGGGTTTTTTCAACTTTTGGTTTCATGATATTTTTTGAAGTTTTTAAAAATCTCAATTTCATTGATTTCTGTTCTGATTTTAATTATTTCCTGCTTCCTACTGACTTTGTTGTTGAATTCTTCTTCTTTTTCTAGGGCCTTGAGATGTAATGTTATATTATTTATTTGGTGTCTTTGTATTCTTTTAATATATGAGCTCAATGAATTGAACTTTCCTTTTACAACCCCCTTCATAGTGTCCCAGAGATTTGATATGTTGTATCACTATTTTCATTTACCTGTGTTTTTTATTTCACTCTTTATTTCTTCTATTGTCCATTGGTCATTCAATAACATATTATTGAATCTGCAGAATTTAGAGTAGTTTCTATTTCTAATTTCATTCCATTATGTTCTGATAGAATGCAAAGTATTATCTCTACTTTTTTGTAATTACTATTTGCTGGTTTCTTGATGAAGATATGGTCTATTTTAGAAAATGATCCATATGCTGCTGAGAAGAAAGTATGTTCAGTCATTGATGGATAAAATATTCTATATATGTCTGTTAATTCTAAATTATTAATTGTGTTTTTATTTCTATAGCTTTTATTTATTTATTTTTTTGTTAGGAAGATCTATCCAGTGATGACAGAGGCATGTTAAAGTCACCCAGTATTACTGTGCTGTGATCTATTTGATTCTTCATAATTGAGAATGGTTTGTTTGATGTATATAGATGCTCCATTGTTTGGAGCATAACTATTTATAATTATTGTTTCTTGCTATTTTCTGATACCCCTAAGCAGTATGAAATGACCTTTGTCTCTTCTGATTAACTTTGGCTTGAAGTCCACTTTATCTTATATGAGAATACTTACCCACACAGGGCATTTTTGATCTAAAAACCTCACATAATGAGGTAATTTTTTTTTTTTTTTTTTTTGCTTTTCAGAAGTCAGTGATACATTGGCATTTGCATCACTAACTACCCTATTTCCAAGTGGCAAATCACTGTTCTCCTAGGACACTATTCTTTCTCCATATATGGACAAAGCTGATTACCAGATCGACCTATAGCCACCTTCAGATTATAATACATTTTCTGTATTCTCAGGAGCCTGAACATATTACAATTATGGTGGCAAATATAATGTTGTCTTTCATTTTATACCTGAACAGCAGCAGAGAGTTGACAGCATACAATGAAACTTATGTGAAAATGTACTTTATTATTTGTTTTTAATAAATAGTGTGTTATGAACATGCCATCTGATGGATTTTGAAAGACCTATATTTTCTTTTTAAAAGTTTCTAGCACTTTATTGGAATCCAGGAAATGTATTTTGCTACAAAGGAAGTAGAGGTTCAATCTCTTGGAGGCAGTTCTAAAGATGGAGAAGATAGTGATGTTTAGTTTCCCCTAAAAAAAGATTTCTGACTTGCCATATCACATTTGTTAGTAGGTTCACATATTTATCTGAATTTAAAATAATCTTTCAAGAAATTTCCCTTGATTAACAGGAAAATTCTCAGAGGCCGTGATATAGTCTGAATGTTTGTATCCCCCCCCTACCACAAAATTCGTGTGTTAAAGCCTACTCCTCTTAGTGCCCTCATAAAAGGGGTTTCAGGAAGCTTGTTCATCCCTTCTACTTATGTGAGGACACAGCAGGAAGGTGCCATCATTAAAGAGTTCAAGGTCTCACCAGACCCTGAATCTGCAGGTAAATTGATCTTTGATTTCTCAGCCTCCAGAACTGCAAACAACAAATTTATATTATTTATAAATTACACAATTGAAGGTATTCTGTTACAGCAGCAAAAATTGAATAAGATAGGTCACCAGATGCACATGCTCTTTGGCTGTCTGCAATGTAGGGGAAGAAATCAAAGTGCTTTCATGAATGATGTGAAGGTGACAGCAATAAAGGACAGTTTATCAGTATTTGAGATGTTTAGAAAGAACAAATCATGTCTTCCTTGTAGTATAAAACCTGTACTTTTGATTCTTTTGTGGGGTGGGAAGAATCTATGCAATCCCATTTTTAAATGCTATATATGTATTTAAGGCATATCTATATGCATGATCTCCTAAGACTGAGATTTCACTTGAGTGTCTAAGACTTTAGAAAGATGAACACAGTGAAAGACCTTGAATGAAATATTTGGAAAATCTGGTACAAATAGGGAGAATAGAGAGAAGGAGCAGTGAACTTAACATCTGCTTCAAGTTGTAGACTGCTAGTTAACTAGCATGAGTATGTTGCTTAACTATTCTGCTCCTTAGTTTCTTCATCTGTAAAGTATGAGCAGTAATAATAGTACTTAGTTCATATTGTATGGATCAAAGAAGAATATGTATATTAAATACTGTGAATAGTAAATCACAATATAAATATGTTTTACATAATTATATTAAAATAAAATTCAATTTTAATTAATAATGCTAATATATTATTTTTCATAGAAGAGAGTTCTAATAGTATCTGGATGACGTGCAGCTTGAATTAGAATGAATTTAAGTTTTATCAGTTAATACATGTTCCATTCAAAAATCTGTTTTTCTTTTTCTTTTCTTCTTCTTTTTTTTTTTATCATTTTGGTACCAGGGATTGAACTCAGGAGCAATTAAACACTGAGCTACATCCCCAGCCCTTTTTATTTTTTGAGACAATTTGCTTAAGGCCTCACTAAGTTGCTGAGGCTGGCTTTGAACTTGTAATGCTCTTGTCTTAGCCTCCTGAGTTTCTGGGATTATAGGCATGTGCCACAATACCCTGCCAAAATCTAAGATTTTAAACCATTTCCATTTACTTCTTCACAGCAAAACATGTGAAATGAAGACACTAGGGCATCAGATTAGTTCAGCATCAATATAAAATCACCATTGAAGCAGGAAAATCACATTAAAACACAATTAAACCAAACACTAGTTAATTATCAGAGCAGTAAAACATCCAAATACTATTATCAAAAGGCATGATGTGCCACTTAGATATTCTGTTTGTTAATTGGATCAGAGTTCAACCTTTAACTTTTTCTTCCAATGTGGTGGAGTGATAGAAAGTGGAGGAACTTCCACCTTCAGATTTCTGAGGTACAAACCAGTTTCCAACTGGATAGCTTTCAATTAGACCCATATAGGGTTAAAAATCCATCTGTTCAAATATTTCCCTGAAGCTAGAATGGCTCTTTAAAGAGCTCCCAGGTGCCTTTATTTCTCTACACAGTGCATTCTTTTTGGCATTTCTTTGCTTCCTGGTATTGTTAAACATCTTCATTCCTTAGAGTAAATGAACAGCTGCCTCAGTAGAAAGGAAATCTGCTGTCTGACTCAAGCTGGACCACGCTGACAATTCTTCAGCTGCCTTAACCTTAAGGGAAAGAATAAAATGGTCTGTCTTTCATGGAGGTTAATAAGTGATTCTCTTGTTTTGGTTGGTTTGTCCATAACTGTTCAGGCTTTGGCATGCAATCTGTTAGGGATCTTAACAAATTACTTTTCTGGTTGTATACTTAGAAACACTTGTATAGCAACCAAATATAAAGTAAATCACCACAGGTGACAAATAGTTAAAAATCTTTGGTGCTATATTTCCTCAACCGGTCTTAGAATGTGAGGAAATAGCAAAAGAATCAAGTATTAAGAATGTTCTACATTTGTGGAGAAACAGACAAAATCAATGTATTTTAGGGGAAAATGTACATGGCAACTGTATTTCTAAAAGGACTGTTTTAACTATGCATCACAGTTTTAAAGGTTCCTTTATATTTTCAAATTATCGAGAAATCTTTCTGATTTCTCTACTTTCCTATCTTGATGAAAAGTTGATCAAACTGAAATAAGTTTTTCTATTTTGCTGGAAACTTTTACAGTGTCCTTAATTTATTGTTTAGCTATGGTGCCCCATATCTCTGGATCACTGATTTGACCATCAGTGAGCAATATCTATAGTCATAGTTGGAAATGAAGGTTTATGTAACTGATTTGAATTGCACTCAGTCCTTTATTACTTGAAAATATTTTTGGTGAGAGTACTACTATGATTTTTTTGTCCCCATATGACTTGCCACTTCCTTTTCTAAGTGGAACGCTCAAATCATGAGATGAGATTTTTCTTAATTGTGGTCTGACTGATTAACATTTAATTCTAGTAGAGAGGAGGGGGTGGACAAAGAAATAAAGAGATCATATCACAATATCACATCACACCCCAATAACCAAATAACCCATTATAACCCATTAGTATCCACTCTTGGGCACATTTACAACATGGCAGGTATATTTGAAGATCTGCACATTTATCATAGTCAACTGGTATTAATTGGAATGGGAAATGAGAGAATTCAACTATAAGGAAAACTCCACTTCCTCTATTTTACTGCTTACTGGAAGTAGGATCAAGATGATAAATGTAAATAATAATTTTTGATTGTACCCAGAGTCTATGTTATTTCAACATATTAGAAAATGAGTACTTGATTACATGAAAAGATTTTAACTCTAGAAAAATTATTTCAGGTATATAGTGCTGTAAATGAGTAGCTACAATTCATCTTGTCATAGAATTTTTAGTTGGTTCAATCTCACCCTATTCTAGTTCACTGAATGTGCTCTATGGCTCATAAAAATAAGAAGTGACATTTTTATTATTAGATACTGTGTTATTCTAAGGAACTATTGCATAGCAACAAATACTTCCTTTTTTGTTAACTAGATTCTCTGGGCAAATGAAAAAAATATGTATCTTGAAATTCATTTAAATCATCATACTTGTTGGGGATTATATGCAAAATCTTGACTACTCATAGGTTGTCAAGTCTAGACAAAAAAATTCCAAATTCCCGAGTGTCACAAATATAATTAGTGGTATGGGTTGAGTGTTTGTCCCTTCTGAAACTCATGTTGAAGTTGTAGCAGTATTGAGAGGTGGGACCTTCAAGAGGTGATTAGGACATGAGGGCTCTGTTCTCATGAATAGATTAATCTTAGGAGTGGTTCCTTATAAAAGGACAAATTTGGCCCTCTTTTGTCTCTTTGCCCTTGTGCCACGGGATGACACAGCAAGAAAGGCTTTGCCTGACTTGTCACTCACTCCAGACTTCCTAGCCTCCAGAGCTATGAGTCAATAAAATTCTGTTCAGAATAAATTACCCAGTCTGTTGTATTCTCTTATAGCAGAAAAAAAAGCTGATGAAGACAATCAGTTATTTTTTTGTTTGTTTAGTTCAGTTAAACTCTGAGACAACTTGACATCTCTGTGTTAGTCCTTTTCCCATTCCAATTAATACCAGGGCTGATTTTGAGTGGTCCTTCTAGCCTGGAGTTCTTTTGGGAAAATGGGTAAGTATCTGTATAGAGCACCATGTGAACGGGATCATGTGCTAAGAATAAATGCCATCATAATATGGTTAACATTTATTAAATATATTTTGTATTCTAGCCACTGACCTATATTAACATACTTAAATCTGTAAACAACCCAGGCAGGTAGATATTATTTTCAGTATCTGCAAATAATAGATAAGGAAAGTGAGTCACAGGGTGGTTAAATAAATGTCACAAGTTTATACAAGTTGAAAGCAGCAGATGTAGGATATGAAATCAGGCAGACCAACATTAGTATCTGTACTCTCAATCACTAAACCATACAACTCAACAATGTCACCATATGATACAGTAGAGGCCAATTATATCAAAATTATATTTTTGCTCCTCTGTGACCTTTAGCTTCTGTGCCATTTTTTCTCTGTCCTCTCATCTGTGCCAGACACTATTACCTTCATTTCCCTACTACTCAGAATTAGTAGTATCCTATGTCTTATAAGGAAGGGTATACTTCCTAAAACACATCTCAGAAGTTACTATTGATGTCCTACTGATCAGAATCAGAGTTGTTGAATTTGTTTTCTCTTATTGCACTGAAGCTCTCTGTTTACTGTATTTCCCTACTCATTTCTATTGCCCAGGTGTCTCCTGCATCGGATCCTCTTCTCTTGCTCCCCTTCTTTCCTTGTTCTTCATTCTTTCTCTTTATGAATGCATTTATTTTTAAAAGATATTCTTGTTGTCTTTCCTTTAAAAATACCTTTATTTTAAAATTTATTTTTGTGTGGTGCTGAGGATTGAACCCAGTACCTCACATGTTCTAGGGAAGCTCCCTACCACTGAGCTACAACCCCAGCCCCTATAAATGCATTTATAATCATGACTTCAATGAATACATCTAAGCAGCTTTTTTCCAAGTCAAATCATTTTTATAAGCTCTTGTCTCTCTAATCACCCACTGTAACCTGCCATGGGCTCACTTAGTCTAAGAAAAAATTTGTCACCCTCTTTACCAAACCAGTTTGATACCACCTTTTTAATTTTAATGGCATGATTCAGCCTCAAAACTTCGAACTAATTTGTTATTCATCCTTTTGATTCCCTTATCTCATCAATCAAGTCCTGTTGATTCTTTTTTCATAATGTATCTCATCCATTAATTCTTTTGTATTCCCAGGGCCTGAATCTTTTCCAGACCTCATTATCTCTTGCTTGCAAGAGTATAATAACCTTCTAACTGGTCCCCTGGCTTCCTTGGTGCTTACCCCCTAGTGTCTTTTCCTATTTCTCATCCTTATCACCTATTCTGCTAAGTTAGGGAAGAAAAATATGCCCAGATAAACTAGAGTTAAAATAAGTAGAAAGAGAACAATTTGAAGTCAGAAGAGCAAGCACTGATTAGTTGGGGTAATCAGAAAAGCTTTATGTAGGAGATAAAATTTATATCAATAAAGATGGCCAAGGAGGCCAATTATGATTGGGTAAAACTGTGAGCAGAAGCTTGAGATTGAAATTAAGAAAAGCTTGGAGACAGTTAAGTAGGCCTGGATGAACTAGAATATTCTTGAAAGAAAAATGAGATTGGAAATATAGTCTAGGCTCTGATTGTAAGGAGGCTTGAATACCAGGGAAAGGAATTTAAAATGTATCATATAGGAAATGGGTAGAGACAGGATAAAAGTGGCACTTCAGAAAGATGAATCTGGCAGCTGTGTATAGGGTAGATTAGTGGGAGGAGAGAGTGGAGAGAGGGGCCTGGTGAGGAGGTTGTAATAGGGTTCAGATGTGAGTTAATGATGGCTTTGAATAGGATGACAGTGAGAACAGAACTGATGAGATGGATGCAGATGTGAAAAGCATTATGGAAAGAGATTTGACAAGGTTTCCTGAGAGGCTGAATTCGCAGGTGGTAGGGGAAAGAAGTGGGAGGGTTAGAGCTCAGATGACCAGGAGAATATCTATCAAAATATTCTCATCCTCCAAGCTTCAGTACTCCTTTCTCTAGGAGAACTTGTCCCAAAGGAGCACTGGGAACAACACAACTTGTCCATAATCATCAGACAGGATTAACTGAAAGTTCACTCCAGCTGGCAGAGACTTCACATGCTATGACTAGGCAGAAACCTAATGCTCTACCTTTAGTAACCACAATAGCATTAGCTATGTGCTTTCTATTAACCTGGATTTTAATTTAAGGATGTTTTACCTCTGCAGTAAGAGACATCAGGAGCCTCTTGAGGGCAGAAACCATGTCATATTCCTTAGATCTCCATTCTACATTGTCCAGTTCTAAGGCTCATTGTGGTTCGTAAAAATAATTTCCTTGAGTGTTTCCTTTCATTCTCTCAGAGGGCTTGGATCAGTCATCTTACAGGTATATTTCCCAGTTCATTGTTATTATGATGAAGCCTCAAAACTTACAGGGACTTTTAATAGCTCTGTTTTTCACATCCTCCTTTCTTCTTCCAGTGGTGTTTACTGAATTAGATCACATTTTATGTTTCAGTAGGGACTTTGTAAATGTTGGTTGACTTTATTCTAAGATTTCTGGCTATAGTATGGGCTCTGCTTCATAGCTAATGCATCTTTTAGCTCCATTTGCATACTTTAGCACCACTTCAGAAAGTGAATATATTTGCACAAATGACAGATTTTGTTGGTTTAATTTTATAAACTGTTTAAAATTTGCTTCATTTCTTTTCATTTTCAAAATATTCTTTACTCAATTGAACTATATACGTATTCATCTCTGAAGATAGTTGCTATTATCTGAAAAATACAGTTTGTTTTATGATCCTAATATTATAAAGTAATCAGAGAAAAGAATGCCTATAAACAAAATATTTATTTGACCTTAAGACTCTTCCCTAATACATTTCTCTCATATACTGATGCTAATTTCTTTAACTATACATTTAAATGTTACCTTAAATTGATTAGACAATGTATTTAACAGGAATTTCCATTATAGAAAATTATTGCAGGGATTTCTCTCTTCTGGTAAAAAAAATTAGAATTCCTGCATTCTATTGCCAGGTCTGTCCTATAAGTGCTGTAAGAACTTAGGTAAAACCCTTGACTCTCTTGAGTTGCTTTTTCTTGTCTATAAAATAAGTATGGTAACAGAATAACTATCAGCATTATTTTTGGCTTCACGATAGTTCAAGAAAAAAAAAAAGATCTTTCTAAAATCATACAACGTGAACATTTCTCAGACTTATATGAATCAAAGGGCATATTGTGGCCCAGCATACCCAGACCTCATAGAAACTGGAATAAAGGACAGAAAAGCCATCAGAATTGAAGGTTACTTTCTCTCAGCATCTGACTAATTGCAAGGCACATACACTACACATGCCATCATTTGTTATACTTTTCTCCCCCTGTCTATAGTGTGTTCTCTTTCTACTGTTGGCTTCTTTGTGTGACCCCTGGCTTACATGTTTTCCAAAAAGTTTCTACTCTCAAGTGTTCCATTTCCTTCTAACTCACCCACAACACAATTATCAGGCTCATCCTATCAATTTCCAGTTAAAAAATTCAAAATGGAAAATGACTGCTCAGCTTAACTTTTCAAGCCAGACCTTGTAATAATTTGCCAACCAGCCTATGGAATGAATGCATTTGCATTGAGGATTCACAATAGTCCAAAGAGTTGTGTCTAGTACAGGTGATTCATTTGAAATGGAAATGGCAGTTAAGGATTAAAGAACCTATATTACAGAAAAGTACATAGAAAGAAATCATAAATTGGACTTAATAAATCTTCCATCACTGAAATTCTTTTAACCAAAAAGTATCATTTCCTATTGGACATCAAAAGAAATAACATTTTAGGAATTACACAGTGGGTAGGAAATATTTGGGTTGTTATTTTAAAATATAAATTTCCCTGCAAAGTAAGACATAATTCACCCTATCATTATTTATCTTTAGAGTGAACACGTTTTGCCTTTCTACCTGAAAAACATGTTTTGATTGAGAAGTAAGAATATAGATTTTTTACAGACTAGTACCAAGTTGTTTTAAATAGAGAAATATAGAACACTAAAGAATAGTTTTATCTATAGCTAGACCCTTTATACACCTTATCTTTAATGTCTAGCCAAGGTCATCCACAATGGATCTTAGTCTAAACATTGCCAAACCTAAATCCTTGATTCTTATCTTTCCCTCATCTGTTCCTTGTTACTTCTTTTTCCCCCCAAATGGCAAGTCCATTCATTTTGGCTCAAGCACAAAAGGTAAAAGTTATTCTTGACTCATCTAATTTTAGCTTATCACACATCAAAACATCACCCAATTATTGAAAATATATTCCAAATTCTATCATCTTCTTCATTGCCACTTCACTATAGTCATCATCATCTCTTACCTTACTGGGACAGTTACAATAGCCATTTGACTCCCTGATTTTGGATACATAATGCAATTGGTAAAACAGGTTTGCAGGAGATGGCTTGCATCCAACTGAAGACCTCTAGAATGAAAGTTAGGTGACATGAGCCCTGATTCCTTGTCTTCTATTAACTAGCTATGCAAACTGGGGGAAGTCATTTCACATCACTATAACATGAAGGAGTTTCTAAAGGATCTCTTTCAGCATTGTGTTTCACTAACATATTTGTCTTCATCATCGGGCTTCTGAACCCCAGAGATGCTATTCACTGGCCAATAAGAGGGAGCTCTCCAAACCAATATTCCAGAATGATGGTTGTAAAAGAAGGAGTTCTATTCATGATGTTTGCTATGCATTAGGAATAATACTGAGTGATTTATGTTTATTATCCGATTTCTACAAGTCTATGAAGTAGATATTATTTTATTATCACTTTGGAGATGAAGAAAATAAACTTTAGAGACATTTAACATTCATCCAAATTGTAAAGCTAATAAGAGATAGACTGTCTGTAAGAAGTAATAATTTTTTTTCTCTATAGCCTGGAGGTTGGTAAGAAGTTCTGACTAAAAAGGTCCAGACAGAGTAGAAGTGAAGAAAATGTCAACTGCTGATATTGGTCTCATACAGATTGAAAAACCAAGCAACCTAGAAATTCTAATCTCCTTCTAAATAATCTTACTAGAAGGTTTTCTCTGACTTCTCTGCTACCAAAACTGGAAATAAGGGCAGGAAAGAATAGAATGGAGCTAGATTGGGGTAATATTAAACTTTTCCTGTGTATTAGTCCATTTTCTACTGCTATAATAGGATACCAGATACTGAGTACTTCATAAAGATAAGAGATTTATTTAGCTTATAGTTTTAGAGATTGAAAATCCAAATAGCATGCAAGGGCCTCCCTGGCTCTGTCATATCATATGTATAGCAACATGGCAAAGCACATATGAGGAAGAATTGTATGGTGAGACAGGAAGCCAAAGACTACAGATGGGCCAGTCTTGCTCTTTTATAAAACCACTCTCACAAGAACCAATCAGGGTCCCATAAGAAGTACATTAATCCCTTCTGAGGGCAGCACCCACAATGACCTAACCATCTACTACTAAGCCCTACCTCTTAAAGGTCCCACAATCTTACACATTGTAACACTGGAGACCAATTCCCCAACACATGATCCCTTAGGTTAAAAAAGTATATATATCCAAACCATAGTACCCTGTACCAGGTCCACTGTGGAAAATTCTTTTTGTTTAGGAATAAACTAATTGGTGCCATATTGGTAGCAATGGGTTCTGTATCTGACACATTTCCAAATAATCCTTCTGGAAACATATTGATTTCCACACAAAGAAATTACTGTAAGAGAAAGGGTATAGAAATTCTAAGGCTAAGTGTGGAAGAGTCATTTAGGGGAAATCATGAAAAGTACTTTGAGAAAAATGCTTCTTTTTGCTCCACAAAGTATTCACTCTGCTTTCTACAGTTCTTTCCATGTTCTCTATTATGTGTAAGTCAATACCACATAATAGGTGATTGTTTTGTCTCTTTATAATATCACAAACTTTGAATTGGAAAGAAACTTAAAGTTCATGTAGTCCAAACCCCTATTTTTTCCTGAGACAAACCAGATAACATGGGATACGTGACTTGCCTAAAGTTACTCAGTTATTGGTGACATACAACTCGTTTAAATAAGCAACATATTTGTTTTCTATGATAAAAATGATTACTGTCACAGAACATAATCTGTTGGGTTCTAACCTAGTGATCCAATCTGAAGCCCATATTGATTTGAACATTTGCTATAAAACTAGATAAAATTCAAAGAAAGCCTATATCAACTAATGTTAATCAAGTTCCTTTCCCTCACAAGTTGATTCTTAGTATCCATAGAACTGTTGAACTTTTCTTCTATCTCTTTTCCAAGTATGTGATCCAATCTCAGTTTTCTTATCAATGATTCTGAGTTTGTTGTTTTAATAACTCACTGATTCCTACATACATTCCATTGCCTAATTAAAACAGATATGGACATTTTCCTGGCATCCTGAACATATTCTCTCACATTATTTCTGTTATATAATATAATGTGATACATTTTTACAAATGCATTTATACCACATCAAGGGATACTTACATAATATAAGGGCACTCAAGAGAAAAATGTGATAGAATTACATATAACATAAAACTGGGGTATAACTTATTGGTACAGCTCTTGCCTAGCATGCAAGGTCTGAGTTCAATCTCCAATATTGCAAAAAAAGAAATATATGTATATATAGAGATAGCTAGCTAGATAGATATAGATAGATATTTTGATATAGGAAAATATTGCTATTCATGCCTTTAGGGGCTTTCCCTATTTCAAATGTATAAGTGCTCTGAAATGTATTCTTGGAAAATATATATTCAAATATAAATATTCAAATAATTACATATACATATATTCAGCCTAGTTTATCCATCTCCTCTTTGTTTAATTTCTCCAAAAAATAGTCATCTAGAATTTAAAATAAATTAAGGTATAAATCTAAGTGATGGTAGGGAAGGATAGATAAAGGAGGACTTGTTGATTGAGGGATTGATTGATTCTTATTTTGATTTATCTGAGACACCAAAATTGCATCTAGATTTGATATCTTCCAAAGGTATCAAACTTATATAAAGTATCTTGGCATTTGTTCTACATTCAAACTAAAGAGATCCACTCACTTAACTCATTTAAATATAAAAAAGCAACCAAAGAGAATATCTGATTGAAAATATAGGCCCCTGCTTCAACACATGAAAATATCTCAATAGATCCATCTGGATTGAAACTTCAAGATGTTACTAGTAGCTACACAGTAATCTCTTTGAATTGCACATGGTTAAAAATCAGTCAGTACTTAAGTCACACTAGCCTCCTTTAGACAGAACATCAACAAATTATTGTGGCTTTTCTAATTTACTTGAATTTAAAATTGAATTTTGGGTAACGAGATATGAGACAAATGGGTGTAACAACTGTACAGTATAAATTGCTCCAGGTGATGGTGCCATAGAAAAATTATTACAGGCAGATTCAAGATGCAAAAATTATTTATTTGACAGCAAGCAGAAAGACAAATTACTCAGAGGCTGTGTACATATGCTTCTATAATTGCTCATAAATTATTATGGTTCATGCTAAAATTCACCCAGTTTGCATAGACCACATGGTTTTATTTTAAATAAGAAAATTGCAAATTGTTATGAATTGAAAAATGGAATCTATATTATAAAATGATTACTAGCTTTGGAACATGGCAATTTGTGTGCCACTTTTTCATTTACTATCACCTGTCAAAATCTTCATTTCAAAACAGCCTTAAGACCATATAGTTCGCAAAGCCACAACAGAAAAAAATCTGTCACGAGAATCTCACTAAAATATTATTTTCCATAAATTAGAGTTCATTATAAGGTGGGTATGACTTGGAGTCTCTCCAAGGGGATTTAGTCACTGTATAGCATTAGGTACGTTCCCTTAAAATGTGGCTTTCCTGGCTCTGATCCTAAAAACTGTGTTATGGGAGACTTTGCAAGCTTATCTCTGCATAGCTTCTTGAACTGGGTTTAATGATTGGAATAAATTTCCTCCGCCCACGAATAAATATCCAACTGTTCAACCCAGTCTGTGTCTACTCATCATTATTAGAATATGCTATAATTCAAATTATATAATAATATAAAATACTTAGTTGTCTTATGGTACAATGGCAAGAACACTTGCTATGGAGTTAAGGATGGAGTTGTAACTTAATATATGACATGAGTAAATTGCATAACTTCCCAAGGCCTCATTTTACTATGTAACTTGGAATGACCATGAATTCTCTGTCTACCACTCATGATTGCTGTGAGGAAGAAGGAAAAATTCTTGGAAAGTGCTTCATAAATCAGGCCCCATAAAAAGGGAAGAGATTGGGTTAGGTTTGTAGCTCAGTGGTAAAGTGTTTGCCTAGCACGTGTGAGGCACTGGGTCTAATCCTCAGCACCACATTAAAAAAAATAAGCAAGATAAAGGTAGGGCTGGGATGTAGCTCAGTGGCAAAGGGTCTGCCTTGCATTCACAAAGCCCTGGGTTTGACTTCTAGTTCCAAGAAAGACAAAACAACAACAACAACAAAAAAAAAACGATAAAGGTATTGTGTCCATCTACAACTAAAATTATCTTTTAAAATGAATGAAATTTCTTTTCTTGAAATGAAGATCAATTGCTTTATGATATTGTTGTTTAGAGAGTGTGTGGCCTATCACCTTCCAAAAGGGCCCACTTTCCAATATCATCACCTTGAGGGTCAGGATTTCAAAATAGGAATTATGATGTTTTAGTCAGTGTTTTTGCTACTGTGACTAAAAGAACTGACCAGAACAATTGTATAGGAGGAAAAGTTTATTTGGGGGCTCATAGTTTCAGAGGTTTCTGTCCATAGGTAAGTGGCTTCATTTCTCAGGGCTTGAGGTGAGGCAGAAAAACATGGCAGAAGAGTGTGGCAAAGGAAAGTGGCTGACATGGTAATCAAGAAGGGGAGGGAGGGAAGAGAGAGAGAGAGAGAGAGAGAGAGAGAGAGAGAGAGAGAGAGAGATAGAGATAGATCACCACTTGCCAAATACAAAAATATACCCTAGGGCTGGGGTAGTGGCTCAGAGGTAGAGCACTTGCCTAGCATGCATGAGGCACTGGGTTCACTCCTCAGCACCACATTAAAACACATTAAAAAATAAAGGTATTGTGTTAACCTGCAACTAAAAAATAAATGTTTAAAAAATATATAACCTACAGCTACACCTCCAATGCCCTACCTGCTCTAGCCACACCCTACCTGCCTTACAACCCAATAATTTCACCTCTGAACCTTCTTGCATTTTCTCACACATGAGCTTTTAGGGGATACCTCACATCCAAACCATAACATATGAGATAATTCAACACATAGCAGAGGGATATCTAAGCAATTATTTTGGAGTTCCTCTAATCTGTAGATGAGGTATTGGCAAACTATGGCTCAGGGGCCAAATGTGGCCCGCTGCCTGTGGTTACAAAGTTGTACTAGAACACAGTCATGCTTATTTCTTTAAAACTTGTCCATTTCTGGTTTCTCATTATAATGGAGAGTTGAGTATCAATGACATGTGGTAGGTATTGCTTACAAAGCTGAAAATATTTATTTTTGAGCTTCTTAAAAAAGGAGTTTGCTGACTCCTACTCTATACCTTGCAGAAAAAAAGCTGCCTAAAATTACCCCTTTCCCGTTGCAAATGAAAAGCTTTTTCCCCCTGATATACACAAGTTTTGAGCTACTTCTTTTGCCCCAGGAAAGAACATACAAAGGCAATTGACAAGGTTTCTGCTTCTGTTTTTAGTTTCTTTCAATTGTCTTCTTAATTTTCCCCATATAGACAATAAGAATGTAACTAATCTTCACTAAAGTGGAGCTTCCTTGCAGGTTTTGAGTGATTTTATTTTGCAAACAAGTGTTGTAGGATGATAAACTATGTTTTCCAGAATATTTGATGATCTGATAGTATATCATGTATATTTCACATTGAATTAATAGTATCTGAAAGTATAACAACACACAAAAATACTTTCTGTGCTTTCTACCCTAGTTTCTGAGAACTAGCATTGTGGGATCTGTAGGTCTTATGTCTGTTTTGCCAAACTATCCCCTATTCCTAAAAATGATGGTCACTTAATGATGCAGAAAAGGCAGGAAATGCTTACAGTGATGTTTGGATCAAAGTAGGAAGAAGAGAGTGGTCCAAGGTGCTTGTCCACCTTGTTACTGATCTCTATTTAAAGCTTGGTTATTTGATTAAGACCTCTCATGCTACCTCAGTTATAAAGAAAAAATGTTAGAAGAGGTCTCCCATGGGTATAAAATTTATACAAAGTATCTAGGCAGGTGATGAATTAGACATTTGTTGTAATGAGTGGAGGACATTCAGGTATTCCTGTCAACAGTTGAAGGAAAGACTGACCTAAAAGGATTTCAATTGCCTTTTAAAACAAAACAAAAATCTTGTATTATCCTGGAATTCACAAATCTTGAGCTGAAGCAGATTTCTCAGTAATCAGGTTGTGTCTCAGAAGCGGTGATTGATGGAGTTCTCATATTCATTTTTGGATGAGAGGTTTGAGTAAAATGCAAATTGGCTTGAGCTGATCCCAAAGCTTCCCATTTGTATTATGATTCAATGTGCTGAGAATGACTGGTTTGCAGTTTTCCTAGGTTGGCCTTGATTTTATAACTGAAAGTTCCACATTTTGGGAAACCCTTCAGTCTTGAGCAAACTGGGACAAGTTAGTGACCCCAGGTGAACTATTAGATAAAATAATAGTTCAACCTAGATACTGTACAAAGAAATGTGGAAAATATAGGTGATCAAATGCTAGTTAGTAGCATATGTGAGATCTACTAACAAGCAAAATGAACAGGGCAAGAATAAGAGCCCTGTTAAGTTATTGCAATGGCTAACATACAATGGGCTCCCTGGCTTAATCATATCCTCCCTCAAGTGCATTCAATTCATGTTCTATCCCTGCTAAGGATTGACACCTACAGCATAGTGCTAAAATCTCAGTCTTGGGACTCAAATGAGGTGGGCTTAAATGCTGGTTCTACCACTGATAGTCTGAGGGACTTTGAAGAGATTATATAAACTCTCTGGGCCTTATTTTCATCATCCGTAAATAAGGATACTGAGAGCAGTAGCTACCTTGTGTGGTTTAGAGAAAGATTAAGCAAATCATTACACAACACTTAGATGAGTTTCTACAACATAGTATGCACCTAGGGTTAGCTACTACTATATCATTTTCAGGAACTTTATTCTTTGCATATATTACTACAATGTCAGTGTCTCATAGGCATTTCCAACTCAACTTATATAAACTGTACCTTACATTATGCAATATATACATGTATTGAATATTACATAGTAACACATTAATATTTACAGCATTTATGTTTTGTATATCAGTTAAAACAATTGGATAAGAAAATTAAATCTACATATAAGTTGGAAAAAAACACTTAAACTCCTCACTCTTGTCCCCAGACTTCCCTTTCTTCTATGTTGCCTATCTCAGTATAGGAAGGAAATTATCTGAGCCAGAAACTATGGATCATTCTTTACTCCTCTGTCTCTCCTTAACCCTCGCAATGATCTTTTTTATTCAATAAACATCTAACACTGTCCATTCATTCATTCTTTGATGTACATGTTCTTCATTTGTTATAAAACATTTATTGGGTACCACCAACTTTGCTACAATACTTGGGAGCTTGGTAGTATTGCCACCAAAGCAAAAACCTGGGAGCCATTAACTTCTCTTGTTTTCTCAATCTTCATATTCAATCTCTTACAAATCAATCTTCCTACCTACACATCACTTACATCTATTCCATTATTACCTTTGCTACTGCCTTGGTTCATCTTCACATTTTTTACCTGAAGTATGGTGATAATTTCATAAATTATCACCATACTTTTAGTTTTTTTTTGTTCCATACTAATGGTAGAATGACCTTTGTCAAAAGCTAATCATTAAAGATATTCAGGAGTTCCACATAGCTTTCACAATAACTGCCAAACTTCTTGGTTTACTATATGAGGCCTATTATTATCTGTCTCTTATTTACCTCTTTGGTATTTTCTTCTAACACTTACTAGTATATTTCTAGACATATGGAACAACTATAGTTTCCTGAACCTGTCATTGTTTTAGGCCTCCATGGCCTCATATGTATAGTTTCCTCTAATTGTCCACTGTATTCATAGACCTATTGACTTCTCATTATTCAAAATTTATGCCAAGATTCTCCTTTGCAAAGCTCTTTTTGACCTTCCAATCTAGTTTGGTAGCTCTCATGACATAATGCTTTCTTCTTGGTATCATATTAAAGAGGCAGTATACTTAATTGTTAAAAGCATGGCCTTGGGAGCAGTCTACTTAGACTTGAATATTATTCTCACACTATCAAAGTAGATTTGGGTAGGATACTTAAGCTCAGTGTCCTTGACAATGAAATGAGGAAATAATAATGATAAAACCAACTTGCAGGGGTTGGTGTAAATACTAAATGAGTATATACATGTAAAGTACTTGAATAGTACATGGCACATGATAAACCCATTATTTTTACCAATTAATACCATCATTATAATTGTTTATTTAGTAAGTACACTAGACTGTAAGTTTCCTGAGAGTAAGGACCTTGTATTTTTGAACAGTGTAGCACTTGGAACTGCACTAAAGTCTAATAAATAGGAGCTTAATAAATGGGTGTTGAAAAAGGAATGAGTAAATGGAGAAATAAATAAGTGAAATGCAAAAATGAAAAACTGAAATGCCTCTCCCACCAAAATTAATTAATATTCTAGCACAACAAACCCCAGATTCGGAAGAGGCAGATACTAATGATTCTAGCCAGCCCTTTCTTTTTGCATATGCAGTATCCACTGTACTATTTGGGGAAAGTATGCAGGATTGACTCCATTTTCAAATGCCAGGAGTTTTATCTTTGCTATCACTTTAAGCCTTGGGAAAATAATCAAAGGATGATGCCATCCTGTGTTCCAAAATTGAAATCCTATCAAATCACAAAAGAAAAATGGTGAAAGGATATCTTAATCATAGTGCTAGCTGAGATCCATCCTGCTCATTCTAGAAACTTGCAGAGATGATTTTCAGAATTTCCAGATTCCAGATTAATCAGGAACCACATGAACTAGGGTGATTGTCAGCATAGTAAGAAGAACATATCTGCTTCACATATATGGAGACAAACTGACCTAGATTTGAGGCTATACAGTTACACAAGATAAGGCTTCTTGGTTATGCCTTTAATGGGGAGTAGGGAAGAAGCATCTGTTTGATTGGCAACACTTCTATAATTAAGATGTAGTCCAAACTCATTGCAAGACCATTTTTCAAAAATGTCATCAAATGGCCAGGCATGGTCACCAACACCTGTAATCTCAGTGGCTATGGAGGCTGAGGCAGGAGGATCATGAGTTTAAAGCCAGCTTCAGCAACTTAGTGAGGCCCTAAGTAATTCACTGAGACCCTGTCTCTAAATCAAATACAAAAAAGGGTTGGGGATATGGCTCAGTGATTGAGCACCCCTGGTTTCAATCCCTAGTACCAAACCAAAAAAAAAAAAAGCCATCGGATGTTAAAAGCCTTATTAGAAATGATTACCTTCCATTTGTTTCTCTTTGAAGTTGTTTCTCTATGAAGTTCTGTCTTGCCTTTCTTCAGCCAGATAACTAGGCAAGCTGGGCTTAGTGCTCCAACTTCTCTTACCTCTTGTCTGAAGCCATAGTCAAGGAGTCCCAGATCACTTACTATATTAGTTGAATAGCAGTGTGAACACTGATACTTAGATATAATGAAGTGGGGGAAGGGTTGGCCTAGTGCTCTATCATGAAGAGGTATGTTTATCATCATATGACCTATAATTTTGCTGGTCCCTCCCAAGTAGATGTTTTTTAAGGAATTATTTCTTAACTCTGAGACAGCTATTTGAGCTGAGATTTTCAATGATATTTTTGAACATTTATTTGGTCAGTTTTGTTTTTTATTCTCCTTCAGACCCATTTCTTATGGACTTCCTCTGGCTGCAAAACCACACACTTTCACCATAGCTGGTTATGGCAAATACTTGGTCTCTTTGATTCAGTCATTTCACTGGTCAGTCACTTTAACAGGAGATGACAAAATAAAAACAGTAAGAAGAGGAATGGATTCTGTGGAAACAGCTTTGAAGGGCTGCAGAGCACAGAGCTTGGTAGGGCCCACCCTGCCCTCTCTGTACCTGCATATGTACATCCACACAGCAATATAGCCTTGCTTCTAAAGTAAATGGTATAGATTCATTGCAAACTTGTAAAGCTATGGAAGTGTATCTTCAGGAGAGGCAAGGAAGGAACATGGACTTTGGAGTCATAGACTCCTTGTTTTGCTACTTTAATATTATTGTAATTGTTATTAGCAACATCAGTATTTATAGAGTGTTTACTATGCACCAATATCTATGTTGGATGCTTTATATAATTTAAATTTCATCCTTTAATGACTCATGAGAAAGGCATAATTTTGAAGATGGGGAACTAAGGCACAGAGAGGTTACCCTAACTGTCCAACATCATACAGCCTAGTAAATTGCAGATTCTGAATTCAAACATACGTATAACTGATTATTAATATTCTTTAAAAAAATTCTGCTTATATAACAAACATGTGATCTTGGCTAGGTAACTTAACAGAGTTTCTCAACCAGTGTGCTAAAGATAGGCTACAAGATGCCAATACATTGATCCTTAGCCTTTGGAGAGCCAGTAAATCTGGGATGAGAAGTTACTTCAGGCTGTTAGAAGTCTTGTCATTTTATCCCAATAATGCAATACATTTTATTATTTTCCCTGTGTCAAGGACATGGGAAAGTTTGGACAGCACAATGTAAGTTCTGTGAGCTTGTGTCCTCTTAAAAATGTGGGTCTTATCATATGCTAAGGTTTTGGTAAGGATTAAATGCACATAAGTCATTGTATTAGTCAAGATTCTCCAGAGAAACACAACCAATAGGAAATGTTTTCTTATTGATAGATATCAAGAGAGAGAAAGGGAGATTTCTTTAAAAAGTGTTGGCTTATGCAATTATAGAGACTGACATAAGAGTGTCAGTTCCATTCTGAATGTCAGCAGGCTGAAGACACAGGAAGAACCAATGTTTCATTTTAAGTTTATAGGCAGGAAAAAAAACTAATGCCCAAACTCTAAGGCAGCCAGGAAGAAGGAATTCTGTTTTACTCAGCTTTTGTGTTCATTCAGGTCTTCAATTGATTGGATGAGACCCACCCTCCTAAGGGATGGCAATCCACTTTACTCAGTTTGCTGATTCAAATGTGAATCTCATCCAGAAACACCCTCACAGAAACATTCAAAATAATATTTGATCAGATGACTGGACATCCTGTGTTGCAGTCAAGTTAACAGATAAAATTAACCATCCTAGTCACCTAACCTGATGTCTGACATGTAGTAAGGACTAGATAAAAGATCTCTCACTTCAGATTCCCTTCCTTGATCTTTACAAAACTCTCTTGTTGTAAGTTGAGCTAGTAAGAAAATTTGATCAAAAACCAGATTTTTCAAATCATCTGTTCTTTTGGCTGTACCATATAACCTGCATGCCATTCTTCATTGAATGATATAATTTACTAAGGGCTAGAAACCACCTAATAGCCAAGTACCCTTTTCATTTTTCCTTCTGACATTTCTATCTAATGAAAACTATCTCTCTGGTCCTATTATTTAGGAAGTATTGGGTTAATCAGATAGCAGAATCTATGCTAATTTCTAACAATAATATCTCAGTTATATGGATGTTTGTTACTCCTCCTAGAGTATTAGATGCTCTAATTCAATAAAGTCCAAGATTCCCAAAAATCCTAAATGGCACAAAGGAGGTAAAACCAGGTCAATCCCTTTGATTGGGAAGCCTTTCAGTTTCTATAATAGAAACTCTGTGAATGCACTGAAGGGAGAGTGCAGGTTCTACTTGTTCCTCTTGTCAACTGAATTGGTCCCAGGCACAGTCAGGAAGAGCAACAGGCTTTTTGTTTTGTAGCTTTGAAAGCCTTCAATCACCAGCTAGATACTCATCCAAGGTTCACCTGATGATATTGGAATCAATGTCATAAAGGACAAAAAGTGTGTAGTTACAGCTGCTTCTTTGTTATGAAAAGCTTTCCTGCAGTTTGATAATAATGACTCCATTCAAAGAAATATAAAACAAAGGGAGACAGTCTTTTGAATCATTCGTAATTTGTCAGCTAAAACGAATGTGCAAACATGGTGATGATAGGAAACAAATTACAAACAAGTATGTGAAAATATTTATAACATCTTAAGGACAGATTATTAGGATAATTGGTTAAATTATACTTGCCAAATGTGAACTGAATTATCACTACTGATATTAGATGCTATTTCTAATAATAGAGTATCATTCCTAATATCCAAAATTCCCAATATCATAAATTATATTACTGATAAGAATAGTCACTGCAAAAGTTAGAAATCAAATTGTATTTGATATTACTACTATTAGCAATAACAAATATGAGTACTTACTACATATTAGATACAGTTTGTTATGAGTACCTGGCATGCATTCATCATGAAAGCATTATTTGTTGGAGGGCAAGGGACTTAGTATTTCACTAGAAACACCAAGCTCCAAAGACTGTACCTCTACTTTTACCCAAAGCATGATCCAGGAGCCTATGTTTTAGTTGGAGATATAATTGTGGGGAGAATCCAGCCATCTATTAACTCTTGTAGTACCTTAACTATGTGTGGTCTAGGTTAAATTGACGGGCCCCAGAAATTCAGTGAGAATGACTAGGGATGAGGGTAGAAAGGGGAAGATATGGATCAGAAGGGTCCTTAGTGTTCTGAAATTTGAGATTCTTCCATCCTAAAGTCTCCCAAAAACAGAATGTGCAGAGCCACCCTCCTTTCTTAGCCACCTAAATGAAGACATCACTCATGTCTCTGGAAGTTCATGGTGAGACCTATTTGGTATGGACAATTCTGGTATCTTTCCAGGATCACCCATATATAAGCCACATTAAACACAGTGGGTAACAGTGTAGGTTTTCTCAGGAGTGGTTTGGGACAGTGCCAAAAGTAAAGCAGAAGCTAGCAGATTCCAGAGCCCTAGCATCTAACTCTATTTTTCAGAGGGAGGAATCATTTTCCTTAGAGCAGGGGAAGAGGGTGGCCATGCTTTCTGGTTGGTGGACAGAGCATTGAGTCTGGGGATCTTTGTCCTAATAGTCCTAACTGTGGCAGTCTAGGCTGGATTACTCTCCAATGTTTCTTCAGGATTCCCAAGCTCAGTGGTAGATAAATGAACATCAATAGCCAGGTGTGGCCTGTCCTGGGTAGGTATACCCAGGTAAACCATACCATCTCTATTTTACCATTTACGGCTTTCTCATCCAGCCATTTATTATCATGTGAAACTATGCTGGGTGGTATATCTGAGGTTCTAAAAGTTTCTTAAGACAAACTTCCATTTGATCATTTTGTTAAGTTTCACTTTCACCCTCCCACTCCTAGAGGGAACTCCTGCCTCCAATTTCTTCCTACGAAGGAAGGGCTGGCAAACCTCAACCCCATTAACAAATCTTCCTTGTTTCCCCTCTCAATTCCTCATCCACCAAGGCATCATCATCATTCATGCTGTCATCCCCCAGGGATGGAGACTCACTTCATTCCCTCGGCAGTCTTCCAGGCAATATTGCTTGATCTGGACCTTATCCAAGCATATACTCCATTGGACACATGCAGTTTTGAAGCCTTATACCACTGTGTAATGTTGAATACTAGCCACATAAATAGCATGAACAACAGGTTATCAACACGAAGTACCTTCCTTTGAGCACAGAGGGGAGGGTGGGCTGATAAAGATGGAGAGGACGATGCCATAGCTAGACAAATAAAAGAGTTTTTGTCAGTCACTTACTGAGCACTGGGGAAAGTATCTTTGTCTTTTTACCTTCCTAAATATTGTTTACTTTTTTTACCTGGGATACCAGGAAGCTAAGTGCCATGTTGAATATTTAATGAATCTTTGAGAAGTATGTAATATGTACCAACAATATACCAAAAATGTACTTTTGTCTTGAGCTACTTCATATGTGTCTGCTGACAGTACCAAGAGCAAGAGATCAGTCCCTACCAATACCTTGAACACTGGTCAGTGCACCACTGGCTGGATCCCCAAGGTCAGAACCTGCAACATCAGCTACTACCTGTGCCTATGATCATTTTAGAGAAGAGAAAGAGGAAACACTCATTCTCTAGTATATCATAACAAAAAGATTGCTATTGCTTAGATAAAAACATTAGCAACATATCATAATTATTCTCATTGATATTCATAAGAGTGAAAATGGTTAAGTGAACAGAATTTGGAATCAAAATAGTTGTTGGACCTTAGGCAAGATATTTAACCTCTGTCTCAATTTGTTCAAATGTAAACTGGGAATATCTATAATACCTATCATAAGTTTATTGTGAAGATTAAATTAGTCAATATATGTAAAATATTTAAAGAAATGCTTGATTCACAATAAGGAACAAGAAACTCTTCTATTATTATATCATCATCAGTACTAATATTACTACTGGATACTAGGTCCTATGTCATTGAAATTTGACAACCTGTAAGTTACAAATTTCTTCCTAATCTGTAAGAAACCCACATTTTTAATACTAGCATTAATTGCAATTATAGTATTAACATAAATGAAATAATAATAGGAATATATGTGAGGCTTCATAATTATGTTCATCTTACAGATGTATGCCAAGCTTTTTAGGAATGGTATTAATTATTATAATATTAATATTACCTATATTCTACAACCATCTTTATTTCACAGGCAGAAATAAATAATGCCATTATTCTTATATTGGTATCAAACATAAGGATGTATACTAAAATAATAACAACAACAACAACAATAACAATGGTAAAAATAACATTAGCCATGAGACATGGTTTTGCCATTTCCCAGAATGGAAAAGATCACACTAGAATTTGCCAGGGGTGGTAGTTACTGCAATTTAAAAAAATAATAGTTTAGTATGAGTAACTGTATTAATGATTTACCGTAGTTTTGCTAATTCTGAAAGATGAAAAGAGAATGCCAGGGTTTCTTAACAGTATAGGATTAATTATATTTATTAATAAATTATTAAAACTGCATTATACTTACTGTAAAACTTATAATTAACAATGATTGTGATATACATAATGAAAGGTAACTTAATTATGGCATTGATTATAATAATGATTAATGATATAATCATTTAATGACCTTAATTATAGCAATTGATATTCTAAAGGTAAAATAATTAAAGAATGTAATTAATGATAATATAAATACAAATAATAGGTGCACAGTAATTATCCTCAAATAATAGAAGTTAAAACACAAACAAATCTTCCTGGTGGTACTCCTGGCTAACTAATATCATATTATATTAATATAACCATAAAAATAATATTATTGACATGCTGGAATATGCCCTTTTCCCTACAGTGATGATTAATACACATGTACAATGACAAGTATTTAACCTTCTAATATTAACTTACACATAGTCACATTAGGGAATGTTCTGTAACTACACTTATTTCCCAGAGAGGAAAAGGTAAGGTCAGCATTCTGGATTTTGAAGATTTTTATTATTAAGGGGATAACACAACACAGATATAGGTTATAGTCAGAATCTGTTTTTTGAATGTGGCCCATTTTCCTGACCTGAGCCAACTTGGCTGTAGGTGATGCCCTCTTAAGCATCATCTCTGTTAGTCATATCAGTACTACCTCTGTGTAGTACCCACCTCTGTGTAGCTACACCTTCCAGGCATCCCCAGCCTCAGCCCAGTACCCCAGTTTCACCAGCTTAAAGAGCCCCTATAGCTCAGGCTGTACCATTGCTCTAAAGGCTCTTCCTGAAACACATTACCTTCTGAGGTTCACTGAGGACCAGCATTTACCCCTGGTGTGAGTATTTCCTCTTTGAGAGCACACAGGCTGACCCACACTCACCCATTCTCCATGGCCCCTGCTGTACAGAACCACAAGGGTCAAGGTAATGTATTTATCAGAGAGGACAGCCACTTCGGGTGGCCAAAAGTGAAAAATTACTGCCCCCTTCCACTAGTGCCTCTCCTCAAATTATCAACCTTGATGAGCCTGGATACATCATTGTATACATTGATGTATACAATGCTGATAGGTAGGGATGTTCTTGGAGGTGGGTGAAAGAAGCCAGAAGTGCTCAGGGTCTAGAAGCTGCTTTCTAGAGATGATGAGGTTAGGGTATTAAGCCACAGATCCCATTGCCTGATCAATTCTGGAATCAATCCAAAGAACAAGTAAATTCCTCTCACCCCCAACTTATTTAAACAGATGGTGAAAGATATGGGCCATGAGGGATCCATATGGATATCTGAGGGAACAGTGTACTAGGTATATTGCATGGCCATTACAAAGACCTGCAGGCTTGAAACTGCTTTGCAGGTTTATGAACTATTTAAATGGCCCTTGCACAGACAAATTTGTGTTGACAAATAATAAAAATATTTACCAACAAAGTGGTTCTCAACCCTATCTGACTTTACTTCCATTTTTAAGGATAGTTTCAATATTATGTAATATGTTTTTATTCATGTTTATGATTTTTATATAGTATATACTGCTGCAGTCTGGCTGGGCACAATTCACGAGCCACTTGTCAAGCAGAAAGGAACTTTATTTTTAGAACACACATGCCACACCACACGAGCTCTTCAGGAATTCCCTCAAAGCCCAACTGCCACCACCAGCTTCCCCCAAGCCTCTCAACCTCCCCCACTCCTCCTGCTCTTGAGGCAGATTGGCTGGGTCGTGTGGGCGGAGCAAAAAAAAGTCCCCCAATAGCAGCTCCGTGGTCTGAAAGGGCGGGGAAACAGCCCAATGAGCATCACTGCAGAGGAGCCAATCAGTTGGCAGCTAGAAGTTTGCTGGGGCCGCTGTGAGCCAATCATCAGCTGGCAGCTGGTGCTGGCAGCTGGAAGTTTGCTGGGGCCCCTTCGGCTGTGGCTCTCAACATCTCCCCCTCTCTATTTAAACAACAAGCATGTGGCTTAGGGACCATGCCTGCCTTAGGTTGTCCAATACTACATATGGTTGTTACCCATCATCGGATGAGCTGACCTCAAGGCGTCAGCCTCCTGTCTTAGGTTGGTACCATTGCAATTGGATCTTACCCATCATTGACTACCAGTCCAGCATACAGCCACACCTGTGGGTAGGCCTTTGTACCAGCGGAGGGGTGGGTGAGGTTCTTTGCCTCACCTCTGTTGGCCCCCAAATTTTAGCTGAACGACCATCACAAGCAGAAGGGAGGAAGATACACCAAGCCAATTGATGGCTCCTTTTGGAAAAATTGTACCACCGATGACAAAATCAGCAAAAATACCCCAACACTATCACAAGTCTCTGCATCAACAGATAGTTCACAATGCATACAAGTGAATTCACAATGCATACAAGTGATACATAGTCCAGGCAAGTTCTGCAAGCAGTTCAGTGATGGCTCCTTTTGGAAAAATTCTACCACCAATGACACCATCAGCAAAAATACCCCATCACTATCACAAGTCGCTGCACCAACAGATAGTTCACAATGCATACAAGTGAGTTCAGAATGCATACACGTGATACATAGTCAAGGCAAGTTCTGCAAGCAGTTCAGTGATAGCTATTGCAGAAGCTGTAGATTGGTTTTATGTTTGTCTTCACCGGAAATGGGATGAAGATAGGAATTCTGGCAATAATGGCTAAAGAAAAAATTATGTAATATTCCAGAAGGTACTAAAAGAAAACAATTTTCTTAACAATTTACATTATCTTGAACAGAATTATTAAATATAATGAAAAGGAAAGGTGAAAGTAAACAAACAGATCTTTTAACCTCCTTTTTTGTTCACATTTTTTTTTTATTGGTTGTTCAAAACATTACAGAACTCTTGACATATCATATTTCATACATTAGATTCAAGTGGGTTTTAAATCACGTGAATAAAAAAAAATATTTGGATCTATTTTTTCATGAGCACTCATCATATATGATATATGGACATACGTACATAGAAATATACAACATAAAACACAAGTGTGCACACATAATATAATACATACAACACATAACATAATAGTAAAGGCCTTATAACTTTTTGCAGGTGAAATCTCCATTGCAATGTTTAAAAACTCTATAGTCAAAAAATAGAACTGATCAGCAAAACATTAACCTAGGTCTGTATGAGCTCAAAAAACAAAATAGAATTTCATGATGTGGGATAGGGTAATAATAAAATAGATATTGAAAAAAGCATCCTGGTTCTGTTGCAGATGTAAGGATAGCCAAACTGGAGTTTTGGATATCAGCTGTTATGGATTTGAGCCAAATCATCTTCTTTTTGGCCTGTAGAAATGGCTTTAGTTAATCTCTCTGGAATCCAAATCAGCTGCTGTTCTCAGTGGAAACACACAAACAGACCCCTGACTCCAGACAATTACTGGGTCAGGAACTTTCCATTGTCCTGTTAGAATATCCTTCCAAAGTACCTTGGGCTTATGTACATTTTTTGGACACATATGCCTTTCCGCAGCACTAAGTCCTGATGAATCCAAATTTTAAAACTTTAGAGTAAAACGGGTTATTTTAAGTTTTTCTTTGGGGAATATATACCCCTTCCCAATTCCCTCTTTTTGCTTTAATAAGTACATTTTAATAGTTTGATGAGCTCTTTCAACTATGCCTTGTCCCTGTGGATTGTATGGGATTCCTGTTATATGAGTAATGCCAAATGATGAGCAAAATTGTTTAAAAGAGGTAGAAGTATAACCAGGGGCATTATATATTTTTAACTGTTTTGGAACGCCCACAGTGGCAAAATTTTGTAAGCAATGAGCTATAATATCTTTAGTTTTTTTCTCCTGCATGAAGGGAGCCCATCAAAAATACAGAAGAAGTATCAACTGTAACATGCAAATATTTTAATTTTCCAAATTCTGCAAGTGTGTGACGTCCATCTGCCAAATATGGTTAGGTATCAGTCCTGTAGGATTGACTCCAAGATTAACTTGTGGTAAAAAGGTCACACAATTTTGACATTGTTTTATTATTTGTATAGCTTGTTCCTTAGTTATTTTAAAATGCTTTTGTAAAGTATTAGCATTGACATGGAACTTTTTATGAAAATTTGTAGCTTCTTCTAGTGTAGAGAAAATACGTATTTCATGTGTAGTTTTATCTGCTAAATCATTGCCCAAACTAAGGGCTCCTGGCAATCCTGTATGTGCCCTGATATGTCCTATAAAGAATGGATCTTTTCTGTCCCAGATTAGACTTTGTATAGTGGAAAGCAAAGAGAAAACAGTAGAGGAAGGGGAAATCCTACCAGCATCTTCAAGGGATACTATAGCATTAACTATATACTATCAGAAAATAAATTAAATACAGAATCTTTAAACATCACAAAAGCTTGTAATACTGCATTAAGCTCTACCTTTTGAGCTGATTGTTTGGGTACTAAAAATGTCAAAGTTTGATCAGGGGTAACTATTGCTGCTGTACCATTATTTGACCCATTAGTGAATATATTTGGAGCATTCATGATAGGTGTTTTTCTTGTCATTTTTGGAAAAATTACAGGATGCAATGACCAAAAAGACAATAAAGGATTAGATGGTAAGTGGTTATCAAATGAAACATTAGATTTGCACATGATTATTGCCCAAGTATTTAACTCATTAGCTAACTTATCAATTTGATCCATAGTATATGGAGTAATAATTTTATTGGGAGAAATTCCAAACACTCCTTTTGCTACTTTTATTCCTTTGAGTATTAATTGTCCTACAGCTTCAGGATACCTAGTAAGAATAGTGTTAGGAGAATAAGATAAATGTATCCATAATAATGGAACTTCTTGCCAAAATACTCCTGTAGGAATATTTTTTGTTGGTAGTACAATAAATAATAAAGGCAAACTTATATCAATTCTATCCAAATGCATATTTTACATATATGTTTCAATGATTTTTAATGCCTTTCTTGCTTCAGGCGTTAACATGCAGGGTGAATTTGGATCTGATGAACCTTTTAGGATATCAAATAAAGGTCCCAACTCTCCTGTTGGTATACCTAGATAAGACCTTATCCAATTTATGTCTCCTAATAACTTTTGAAAGTCGTTAAGTGATTTGAGTTGATCTACTCATATTTGAATTTTTGGTGGATGGACCATGGTTGAGGATAACAGAACTCCTAAATAATTAATTGGAAAATTTAATTGTACTTTATATATTGCTATCTCTAGATTATAATTTTTTAATAAGTTTGTAAGTGTGGCATAACATTCTAGCAATGTGTTTTTGTCTTTGTGTGCTAATAATACATCATCCATATAGTGAAATATTTGTAGTTCAGGATTTTGATTTGTAAGTGGCTGTATTACTTTGCTAACATAAATTTGACACATAATTGGGCTATTAGCCATCCCTTGAGGGAGTACTTTCCATTCATATCTCTGATCAGAACCTTCATGATTCAGTGTAGGGATAGTAAATGCAAAATGTAGACTATCCTCAGGATGAATTGGAATTGAAAAAAACAATCTTTAATATCTATAACTAAAACATACCAGGTTTTTGGCAAAGCAGACAATTGAGGAATCCCTGATTGAGCAGGTCCCATAATAACCATCTCATTATTAATGGCTCTTAAATCTTGCAATAATCTCCATTTACCAGATTTCTTTTTGATGACAAAAATGGGAATATTATGGGGAGATACAGAAGGTTGTATATGTCCTTCCGCTAACTGTTGTTTGACCAGGTCATGGGCTGCTTGTATCTTTCCTTTAGTCAGGGGCCACTGAGGAACCCATATTGGTCTTTCTGATTTCCAAGTAATTTTTATTGTCTCAGTGACCCCTCCTGAAAATCCAACCCATGTCTGTCCATTCCTTAATCTATTTGTATTGGTGCTGCTATACCTTGTTCTTGTTCTCCTAATCTTTTTCCTTTCCTAAAACCTTGTCTAGCCATAATAGTGGGCACATTTGGATTGATGTTATTTGTTAATGTTAGTCCTAATTGATCTAGGACATCTCGTCCCCATAAATTTACAGGAAGATGATCCAATACATATGGCTGTATAGTTCCTTCACATCCTTCAGGATCCTTCCAATCTAATACCATTGCACTTCTATGGGGATTAGTAGCCACTCCTAGGCCTCGAAGCGTTTGAATGGCTTGTTGTAATGGCCAATGTTTTGGCCATTCTTGACAAGAGATGATGCTAAGGTCTGCACCTGTATACAGTAGCCCATTAAATTCATGTCCTTGAATATTTAGTTTTAGCATGGGGCGAGAATCTAAATTTAAAGAAATCATAGCCCAATCTACACCTGTGGAGCCTAATCCCCTGGAACCTCTTTCTACAGTACGACTGGAAAATTTATCATGTAGGCTGGGTATTATTAATAACTGTTCTATTCTATCTCCTGGTGAAATTACTGATATACCCTTTGGAGAACTGGCTATAATTTTTATTTCACCTTCATAATTGGGATCAATTACCCCAGGACTTATCATAAATCCTTTTAATGTAGAAGAACTGTGTCCCAATAATAAGCCTACTGTTCCTTGGGGAAGAGGTCCTTTTACTCCTGTGGGAATGATTTGAACTCCCATCTCTGGAGTTAGTACTGTTCTGGCGGAGGCGCAGATGTCCAATCCTGTGCTTCCTCTGGTTTGTCTATTGAGGGATTTAATGGACAATGTGTCCTTGGCACTACCCTGATGGGGTTGCTGGGTTCCTCCAGTGCTCTGTATATTTGTGGTCTTGGGCCCCAGAGCATTGGGCCCCCCTGTCCATTTTTTGGCAATGGAGCCCGATGCCTTTCTTCATGATATCGTGGATAAACACCTGGTCGTTGTTCATTTTTTGATAATGGAGTACCCTCTATGGTGGTTTGAGAATGGCATTCATTAGCCCAATATCTCCCTCTATGGCATCGTGGGCAAATACCCAGTATTCTACTCCTCTGATACCTAGTTTTGTTAAACCCTCCTCCTATGGGTCAATTCCTTTTAAAATGTCCTGTTTGTTCACAATTGTAGCATGTTTTTGGCCTGGCATCTAAAACCTGTTGTACTGTAGCTGCCACGATTTGCCCTTGTTCATTAATGTCTCTACATAATTTAATATATGTGTTTAAATTTTCATGTTTCCATGGTCTAATGACTTTCTGCACCAACGATTCACTTGCTTATAAGCCAGTTGTTTTATTAATGGCATTGCTTGTTCTGTATTCCCAAAAACTCTGGTAGCTATTTGAATAAGCCTATCTACAAATTCAGCGTAAGATTCATTAGCTCCTTGTATTACCTTAGATAATTGACCTTGTAAACCTCCATGTCCTTGTAAAGTCTTCCATGCCCTAACCGCATCAACAACAATTTGTTAGTATATGCCAGGATCATATGCAATTTGTTGCTGCTGATCCTCATAAGGTCCATTTCCTAACAACATAGGTCCCATTCCTAACAACATACCTAGATTTCTCTGAGGATAACCAGCTGCTGCATTTCGCCTAGCCGTCTCCTTGCAAAATTCCTCATTGGCAACCTTCCATAACAGGTATTGTCCTCCATTTAGCACAGCTTTACACATACTAGCCCAATCTGCTGGCGCCATGTTCAAGTTGGTAATGGCTTCAACCATGCTTACAGTGAAGGGAGCTTGAGGACCATAGGTTGTTACAGCCTCTTTTAGCTGCTTCACTGTTTTGAAATTTAAAGCATGGTGAATTCACTGCCCTCCTGCCTGCTCAAATACAGGGCATGTTAATATTTGAGGTCTTGTCTCAGGATCCCATCTATCAACTGCGGGGGTTGGGGGCCTCCCAGCACATGGAGGTGGTGCTGTTGGTTGAACACTTACGTCCTCTGGTGATAGAAAGGTGTTAGTAGCAGTTTCCTGTTGTAACTTTTCCCCTGATGGCTTTTTATGCTCTAAACTTTCTTCCTCTGACTGACTAGTTCAAGAGACCTTCTTTTTTACTTGAATTTTTTCTCTGTCTGACTAGCTCGAGAGACCTTCTCTTTTACTTGAATATTTCTACTACAACTATAATACAACCCAACAAGATAACGCCAAACAAAACTGAAACAGAGTGAAACAAAATTGGAACAACAAAAAATTATTATAATAGCCTCCTGAAATGTCCATCCGTCCTTTCTCCCTATCTGTTCCTCAGATGTGAGCGGTTTTTATTCCATCTTACACATCTCCAGGGACAGGCAACTTACAACCAAAGTGAAGCAAAACAAAAGAAGAATCTTAAAATGGCTACCCATCCTCTCACCCTGCCCTCAGGGGCGAGCAGTTTACCTCATCACTTACCCTCAGTCGTTCCCCTTGCGGGCCACCAAATGCCGCAGTCTGGCTGGGCAAAATTCACGAGCCACTTGTGAAGCAGAAACGAACTTTATTTTTAGAACACACATGCCACACCACACAAGCTCTTCAGGAATTCCCTCAGAGCCCAATTGCCACCACCAGCTTCCCCCAAGCCTCTCAACCTCCCCCACTCCTCCTGCTCTTGAGGCCGAATGGCTGGGTCGCATGGGCGGAGCAAAAAAAAGTCCCCCAATGAGCAGCTCCGTGGTCTGAAAGGGTGGGGAAACAGCCCAATGAGCATCACCGCAGAGAAGCCAATCAGTTGGCAGCTAAAAGTTTGCTGGGGCTGCTGTGAGCCAATCATCAGCTGGCAGCTGGAAGTTTGCTGGCAGCTGGAAGTTTGTTGGGGCCCCTTTGGCTGTGGCTCTCAACAATATACATCAGAATGAATCATGAAATTGTTAACTCTTATAAAAACAGCAGTTTCATATAATGCAATCTATAATATTTAAAATGTAAATGGAATTATATATATATATTTAGTTATAACAATATATTTTAATACATCTTGTAACTTCATAAATATAAAAACACATTATGTAAATATATGCAAGTTTATAGACTACAAATATCTGTAATATAAATTTACATATGTAAATTCATAATAGATAAATATATGTAATTTATAATAATATTGTGACATAATTTAGTATAATATAGCATATACCAAATATGATTATTATATGGAATAATGTATATTATGTTATAAAACATACAAAAATTATGTTAGAATATTACATAATGCCTATTAAAGTGTCTTCAAGTGGAATGTATAAATATTATGACTTACCTATGCCCGAAATTTAGAAAAAAATCTAATAATCTAACTTTAATATAAAGATAAAATAAAAGTAATTCATATTGAAATAACATGTATTATCATCTGCAAAGACTTGAGAAGAACAACAGAAAATCAGTAAAACATCTATATAATTAATATAAGTAGTAATTTCAATAGCAGTAATATGAAAGACTGAGCATCATCTGTGTGACAGATATGTACACACAGACAAGTACACTTTTTTAGACCTCAGTTGACTGGAACACATAAGACCCATCAGTGAACTGGTTTTTATTCCCACCTATGACCCCTCCCCTTGTAGGGCAAGCTATTAGTCACTAAAAGTTTTTTCAGGTTCTTGCCTGTGTATGTAAAAGTCTCAACATTGGAAAGAGTAGTGGGCACCTCCAGTCAGGGGTTTGAGAGGAAGAGGGGACTGCATGTGCTGGTTAAAAGGTACATTTACTATATCTGCAATGTTTTATTTCTTTAATAAAACAGAACTACTAAAGGCGAATTGGAAAAAAAGGTTAATATTATTAATTTTGGATGGCGAAATTATGGGAGATCATAAAATTATTTGTTTTAGTTTTCTATAACTTTGTAATTAAGAAAAAAATAAAAAAGAAGATCACCAGGGGTAGATAGTCCAAAGACATACATAAGTATCTTCTTGAACATGGACTTCAGTATCTGTTAGATAATACATATTATTGGTGGTGGGTTAGAACTTGTCTAGTTTAATACTGTCAGTTCTTTAGGAGTAGAAAATGACTTGAACAGGATTGGGTAGAAGTGGAATGGGAACCCAAGTTTCTGAACCTCAGCTAGCTCTATGCTGTTTTTACCACCTTGAAACTGGGATCCAGGGTGATGACCTCAAAGTCCTAACACATCTTCATAATCCTGAAGGATTTCATTGTCTTCCTAGGTCTCTATTTATTATGACAGGAATGTGGATCCAGATGTTTTAGAAAAGATATTCAACAATTAAAAAGTTGAATTTCAGCTAATGTGAAGAATTAGTCAACCAAAGCAGTTTAGTAGCACATTATTGTATGAGGTCTGATGGAATGAGAATATGTAAATTTTTATTCAGAAAGGCCTTTTAAGTGTCTGGTTCAAATAGTACTGAGGGGAGATGGAGAGAGAAAAAGATGGGGTGGGGGGTGTGGTGGGGAACATGAGAGAGAATGAGAACACAGGAGTCTCTAACCATGACATATGTAAATCAGTGTGGTAGGAAAACCAGGATAACATTTCTAGCTTGATACCTGGGTAAATTCATCTCAGAGCATGAATTTAGATAGGGGATTCATGCAAGACAAAATAAATGGTATAAGATTGGAAAACAAGAAAGAACTGTAAGTAGATGAGAGTAGATGAGAGCCCAAAGCACAACTGCTCTCTGATAAGATAAGACACAGATAGAGGGGGTCTCTCTAGTGCATGGAGTGGGAAACAGCCACTTTTATAGGGTTAGCCTGATTTGAAAGGGCCTAGACAGTAGACTTAGTGATAGGTTTTACTTAATCAGCAGGGAATCATGAATTTTGGAGCAGGGGTTTTGCAGAAAGATTCTTTTATTTTCCTGTTTTTCATTATATCAGATAATGGAAAGATTGCAACTGTTTTTATTATGAACATATTTTGTACATTGAAGCCTATTCACTGACACTCCTATCAGATTTTAGATGTAGCAATGCTTTGGTTGGGAACAGCAGAAGGAATCTTATGGTGTCTTTGACAAGTACAAACAACTTTTCATTATCAGTGAATATGGGAAACAATTGCTTATATGATTTAATCTAGTAAAGATTGAATGAGTACCTACTGTGTGCAATGCATTTAACCTTATCCTAGAGACACAACGAAAATGAGACACGCTTTACTTAATTGTGAAGGAGCCAAGTAAACAGATACATGGTGAGGGTATCACAGGGGGAAGAATTCACATGTGGCAGTGAAGTACAGTTCCATGGAAGTGGCATTTGTAGAATCTCAACAGTTTGGCACACAGCAAAGTGTATTCTAGTAGAAGGAAAGGAGGGGCAAAAACAAAATACTGAATGATCTGTTTAGGCAGTGGTAAATATTTGCCTGAAACTTAGGATGTGTCCAGAAGGAACAAGGAGGGCTTGGCTTAGAGATTTGTAAACAGGAATTCACTGAAGGTTATTATCATTGAAAGGCTATGGTCATATACTTTAGGAGGGTTAATTTGAATAGCAATTTAATAAAACAGATTGGAGTTTGGGGATATAGGGCACTTACCTAGCTTACACAAGGTCTTGGGTTCCATCCCCAACACATCAAAAACAAAACAAAGAAAATAAAATAAATTAGAATGGAAAAGTTGAAAGATCATTTAGAAAGATATTACAATAACATGGTAAAAAATCAACATACATAAACCAGTAGTATTTCTATACACCAAAAAAATCCCCCTAAAAAGAAAAGGAAATCAATAAAACTCATTCATGATAACATGTAAACATACTTAGTAATAAAGTTAACTGAGGATGTAAAAGATTTATATATTATAAACTATAAAACATTGATGAAAGAAATTGAAGAAGGTACAAACATATTAGAAGATAAGCTGTGTTTGTGGATTAGGAGAATAGTATTGTCTTAATGTCTATACTACTCAAAACAATGTATAGATATAATGCAATTACTATTAAAAAATCCTAATGCCATTTTTCACAGGATTAGAAAATATTCCAAAATTTGTATTGAACCATAAAAGTCTCTGAATAGCAAAACCAATCTTGATAAGTAACAAGAACAAAGTTAAGGCCCCATACTACCTGATCTCAAAATACACTACAAAGCTATAGTTATTCAAATAGCATAATAGTAGCATTAAAAACCCAGGCATATAGACCAATGGTACAGATAAGAGAGCCCTGAAATATTCATACATTTATGGTAAGCTTATTTTTGACAAAGTTATTAATAAGACACAATGGGGAAAGCATAGGCTCTTCAATAAATGCTCTGGGAAAACTGGATACTACATGGAAAAGAGTGAAGAAATTAGACTCTCATTTTACACCACAGGTAAAAATAAAAAAAACAAATGGATTAAAGAGTTAAAAGTAAGATCTGGAATAGTAAAACTCCTAGAAGGAAAGATAGATGTAAAAGTTCCATGAAATTGGTTAAGGTGATGATTATTTTTTGGCAATGACACCAAAAGCATAGGCAACAAAAGCAAAAATAGACAAATGGCATGACATCAATAAACAGTTTCTGCAAAATTTAGAAAACAACAGAATGAAGAAACAACCTATGGAATGGAAGAAAAACCTTTAGCCTATATCACAAAAGGGCTTAATATCTCAAATATATAAAACCAAAAGAAATTAAGAAAACAAAACAAAACAAAAAAAAAAAACAATTGAAAAATGGGCAAAGGACTTGAGGAGAAATTTCTCAAAAGAATACATACAAATGACCAACCAGTATATGAAAAAAAAATCACTAATCACTAATAATAAGTGAAATGCAAAAAAAATGAACTATTACTTCAAGCATGTTGAAGTGGCTATTATCAAAAGGAAAAGTACAATAAGTATTGGAAAAGACTAGAGAAATGGGAAGCCTTATACACTTTTGATTAGAATGTAAATTATTATAGCCATTATGGAAAACAGTTTGGAAGTTCCTCACAAATTAAAAACAGAAATACTTCTGATCATGTAGCCAAAGGGAATGAAATCAGGATATCAAAAGATATCTATGTGTGAAAAAATATTTTATGTGTTAAATATCATATACCTGTACTCCCCCTCACTCTTTGTAGCATTATTTATAATAACCAAGAAATGGAGTTAGCCTTTGTGACCCAAAGATGGATAAGGAAAATGTGTGTGTGTGTGTGCGCGCGCGCACGTGTGTGTGTGTTTGTGTGTGTGTATGAATTCTATTAAACTGTATAAAAGAAGAAAATACTTTCATTTGCAACAGCATGGACAAAAATGAAGGATATTATGTCAAGTGAAATAAAATAAACACAGAAAGATAAATGCTGCATGATCTCACTTTTATGTGGAATGTAAAAAAGTTGAACTCATAAAAACAGTGTAGAATGATGGTTATCAGGGACATGGAGTGCAGAATAAGAAAATGTTGGTTAAAGAATATAAAGTTTCAGTTAAACAGAAGGAACAAGTTCAAGAAATCTATTATATAACATAGTGACTATAGTTAATAATTATGTAATATACTTGAAAATTTCTTAAATAATATATCTTAAATGTGCTCACCAAAAAATGAAAAATACGTGAGGTAATGGATATATTAATTAGCTTAGTTTAATTATTTCACAATGTATACAAATACCAGTACAAATATATTTGTAACATTTTGTTGTATACTGTAAGTATATAAAATTGTTATTTGTCCATTTAAATTTAATAAAGGTGACCAAAGAAGGATATTGCCAAATATGAGAAGGGCCTATACTTCAGGATCTATGAAGATGGAGAGGAAGTGATAGATTGAGTAATTTAAGAAATTGTAAGTCTTAATGTTTTATGGGAAGAGTAGGGGGAGGTCATTGGGAAGGGAAAGACAAGATTCAAAGATGGCTCCCAAAGTTGTTGGCTAGGGCTACAAACATGGGAGGCGTAGTAGATTTGACACAGGAAAAAAAAAAAAAAAAAAAACCTCACTGCCAAGCATCCTGGATTTGAGGGTGCAGGAGAGAGCCTGCTAGAGCATTTGGCTGGCAGTGCTGATATCCTGTTTCCCATAGGCACATTTGCTGCCCCTGCCTTCACTTAACATAAATGCATCTGAGAAGAGATTCTGGCTAGTGGCCAATTCCCAAAGCAACTCATCAGGCCTCAGGAAATCAGGAGTTGAGAAGTTGGTTGTAATGTCTCCCCATGCTTCACCTCCAGAACATTATTGAGGCTCATTCATCGGATAAAGATCAAAAGAATGATCTTGACAAAGTATTGCACAGATCCTGTAATGAGAGGGAAATGAAGATGGTTGCCAGCCCATTATTAAGCTTAATAACTAGGTTGAAATAAGATGAAGGACTTCATTTAGGCAGAACTTTCCCATTGATGAATAGTAGGGGGTAAAAGTGTGAAAGGGAAGCATATAATCCAATTCATAAAAAATGTAAAAATTCTTTTTAAAACTTGAAGCAATAATCATTCATTATATTTATAGAGCTGGAGCTCTACAATTCTTTCTATTGATGTGTACCAGTGTACAGATGAAATTTTAAAAACAATATTTTCCCCATAGTCAAATCCTTATTTTTTAAAAAAAGATGAACAGCTCTGTCCATAATTCTGGGCTGGGAGCATGAAGGCCCAGGTCTAGTAATAAAGGTCCAGCTCACTAAATTCTTGGAGTTTGGCTTTTTTTTTTTTTTTTTTTGCCTGCAGTATGTGCATTTGAGGTAGGCAGTGTCACTGTGATGGCTACAAATAAAATGAAACTTGTCTTTAGGTGGGGAATGATTTGAGAGAAAGAGAAGCCATTCAACTTCCACATTAAAATATTAAGAACAGGGATCAGGATATTGTATTCAATGAGTATAATACATAATTAGTAGAAATACCAAAATAAGCACACAAATGACTTTCTTGATTATAATGGCAAGAACTGATAATCTCTAGATATTTAATTTAAAATAAATTGATATTGGTCAAATAAAATTTATCCAAGGATAGGTATGATCTTTAGATGTTACATAAAATACATGGATTATTAATAATTTGTCACTTTACAATTGCTGTTATTAATTCATGGATAAATAATTGGCATATATTATTTGATGGCTTTTATTCCCACAGTGATTATTATTTGGGGATACAATATCATTCAGCTGGAAAGGTCTACTGTACTGGGCAAGCATAATCCCCATGGAATGAATGAATATATATATATATATATATATATATATATATATATATATATATATATATATATAACAATTTGGATAGCACCAAGTAAATTTTAATCTTTCACTGACTCATGAGCTGAGATGAGGAAAAGCATAGGAGGCAGAATATGGAACACACAGTGATTAAGAGTATACATTCTGAAATCTAATGTATCTCAGTTATGGTCTGAATTCTGCCACTACAATTTGAGTGATCTTGAGCAAGTCACTTGAATTCTCCGAGCTTTTGTTTTCTCACTAGTAATGTGGGAATGGCAAGAGTCCCTGTCTTTCAGAGTTGACATGAGAATGAAATGCAAAAATATGCATGCAAAACATTTGGCACAACGCCTTGTTCTTCAGAAGCTAACGATTCTGGTAGCCTCTGCTGCTGCTTATGGGAGCTTTAGGTGCTGAGTCATTCACCTGACCTATGTAGCCAGGTTCCTGGATTTGACTAAGATTTCAGCTGTGTTCTCAGTTTTGGGCTCCTTCTATCAAGCACAGTGGTGCATCCCCATAAGTGTATGGATATTCCTCCCCAAAAACCCTTAGTTGGTCAATAACAAATCCTTCATTTTAGAGATTTGGCCAGGAAACCCTAAGTGCTTCACAAAACCTTGGGTAGCTCGCCCTCTAGTGGTAATTTAATGAATTGCCCCCAACAATTGCCCTACAGATTTAGAAAGGAGAGCTATTGGTAAAAATGAATGGGATAAAGTTCAAAACAACTCGCATTGTTTTAAAAATGAGTTTGTCAACCCAAAACGCCTATGAAACTAGGATGGGATACATATCAGGAAAAGTACTTAAGTTGCAGCAAATATCAACCCAGTGTTTGTAGTTTGCATATTTTCTCATGAGCTAATTAGCTATTTTACCTAACATAGGGGATTTACAATTTGCAGCCAAAATCCAGAATTACTAATTCTGTGTACAACTATATATTCTATCCCCCAGCAAAATAATTGTAATGTAAATAGCCATTAGAGTCTAATTTTACTGCATTCAATATTCTTTTTTCTCCTAACATAGTATTATAATCATTGTTGATAATAACATCATCTCCTCTTAAAGTAATTTATAGACTTTTCACAGAGCTTTGTTTTTACAGCAGGTAGGTGTGGCAATATTTGCTCTTCTGGTTATAATGAGGAGATAACAGCATGCTTATCTGATATAAAGGGGCTAAATGGGTTTGCTAGCTTGAGGGTATTTTGTAGGGGACTGTTCTAGTTTTCACTCAGAGAAATCTCCTTGTGGCAATATAAATTTCATGGATGTTACCATATACCTTTATATACTTTATATACTCCTTCTTTTGAATCTTTATGTCAAGCTCCCTAAGGACATACTTGTTTTGCAGACTGGAATGAAAATGATTAAAATAGAGACCTGGGTTTTTTTAAAATGACTTTCTTTGCTCCATTATAATTATTTTAGAGAACATAGATATTGGAGCATTTTATGCCAATAAGACTAAACCAAGAGTAACAACTTTATGAGCTTTATATAAATCTAAATCAAGGGAATGGAGAAGATAATCTAAAGAAACATAACTCGGGGCTGGGGTTGTAGCTCAGCGGTAGAGCACTTGCCTCCCACGTGCGAGACCCTGGGTTAGATCCTTAGCACTACATAAAAAAATAAATAAGTGAAATAAAGGTGTTGTGTCCAACTACAACTAAAAAAAATAAATATTTTTTAAAAAGAAAAAAAGAAACACAACTCTTCTTTTAAATACTTGAATTGTTATGCATAGATTAAAGAGTGAACAGATAATGAAAAATGTAGAAATAGAAGATTTTTTTTCCAAGCACACCAGCACAATTTATTTTGAACCTGGGACTCTGGGTTGCACAGCAGAATCTCTGACAGACTTGAACAAAAGTCTTAGAACTAAGACAAATATTTAGAGTTTTAAGAGCTCAGCGTACAAATTAGGAAGAATAGGGAAACTGAATGTCAGATGTGTAACTTTTGTTTGTGTGTGAGTGAATTTTATTTTTATTTTTTATCTGGTTGTATATAAACTATATTCACACCAATTCATGTCTTCAAACATGTTCTTTGGATAGTAATGAATCATCACATTCCACCATCCTTGCTGCAGGTAGGTCCCTTCCCCTCCCACCCCTCTGCCCTATCTAGAATTTGTCTATTCCTCCTGTGCTCCCCCTCCCTATGAATCAGCCTCCTTATATCAGAGAAAACATTCGGCATTTGTTTTTGGGGGATTAGCTAACTTCACTTAGCATTATCTAGGAGATATTATTTTTATATGGGTTAGTTAGACTTCAGTAGCCACACTGAAATTGTATGCAATTTTATTTGCAGTGCGTGTCACCAGCCCAGGACCTTGCATATGTTAGCCAAGTAAGTGCTCTACCACTGAGTTATACCCTCAGCCCTGGAGGTATTTTTTTAATGGTAGAACAGTAATATTTGTAACTGTACTGAGTGATTATTAAGCAGAGGGGAAGTATTCAAGCACTTGTATTTTCAATGTGTTTGTTCTGTAGGATGCTTCTACAGAATTTCACCATTTGTGTGTGTGTGTGGGGGGGCAAAGCCTCAGACTTTCACCTTTTGTGTGGAAAACTCCCCTATCCTATAGTGATTCTGTTTACACATGTAGCAGATCAGTGAGAATCACTTATTAAATCACCTGGGGGAGAAGAAAATCTATCTCGAAAACACTTTTCTCAGGAGCCCTGTTGGGGGCCTGCTGCCACTGAAGCTGTGAACAGAATAGGGTTGAATGGCTCTGTTGGTTGGAGGCCGGTGCTGCTGAGGTCAAGCTCACCATTGGGCTTCTTCTGTGCACTGCTCAGTTCCATTATGTCACCGTCCTTGCCATAGCCTTCACCTTCATAAGCAGTATCACAAATCTTTTCATTCAGCTATTTGCCACACAGATATGGAGAGTCCACAGGCAAAAGGCTCTGAAAGTGTGACAAGCTCCTCATTATCGAGAATACAAGTAACAATAAATGTTGATGAGGATGTGGGGAAAAAGATGTACTATACATTGCTGATGGGACTGCAAATTGGTGCAACCACTCTGGAAAGCAGTATGGATATCCCTAAAAAAACTAGGAATGAAACCACCACTTGACTCTATTATTCCACTCCTTGATTTATACCCAAATGACTTAAAATCAGCATACTACAGTGACGCAGACACATCAATGTTTATAGCACAATTATTCAATGTTTATAGCACAATTATTCACAGTAGCTAAGCCATGGAGCCATCGTAGGTGCCCTTCAACACATGAATGGGTAAAGAAAATGTGGTATATAACACAATGGAGTATTACTCAGCCATAAACAAGAATAACTTTATAACATTTTCCCGTAAACAGATGGATCTGGAAACTATCATGCTAAATGCAATATGCCAATACCAAAAAACCAAAGGCTGGATGTTTTCTCTGATATATGGAAGCTAACCCACAATAAAGGTGAGGGGAGAAGAATAGAAGTTCAGAGATTAGACAAAGGGGAATGAAGGGAAAGGTGAAGGATAGGAAAAGGAAAGACAATGGAAGGACAAAATTTTCATATGTACATATATGACTATACCACAGTGGATCTGACCTTACACATCCATAAGAAATTAATTTTTAAAAATATATGGGTAAATAGTAGAAATATCAGTAAAGGGAAGGAAGTTGGTGGTGGGGCAGAGGAGGGGAAGGAGAGATACTGAGGTATTATATTCCATGCTTTTTATAATTATGTCAAAATGGATTTTACTGTCATTAGAAATTAAACATAACCAACCAATAAAAAAAGAAAGAAATGTGACATGGTTTTGTGACTTGTGATGGCACTTGGTAAATTCAGTTGTATGTGACCTTTTACCTCTTCTTTACTTTTTTTGTGACCCTCTGATCTCTTTCAGATCATCCTGGTTAAACCCAAATGTTCAAGCTCTTTATGCTGGCTTTTTACCTGACTTTTCAGGCCTCTCAACTCAGTTTATATTTCTTAGTTGCTTCAGTAGTCCCAAATCTGAAAATAAGTGTACTCTATCTTATTACATCCATTCTTGCTACTTAGTTAGATTGCTAAGAATAGCAATACAAAATAAATAGATCATATCACTTCTTTAGAATCTACTAGGGATCTAATATTCTTTAGCTAGAAAGTTAGCTCACAGAAATGGAATTCTACTAGTGGAAATTTAGTATGGCAAAATATTTGCTTATATATGGGCCTTCATAGATCCTTGATATCATATCCTTTAACTATTTAATGGGAAAAACCCTCTCAGTCTCTCTAAATACCTATGGCATAACCTTGTACTGTAAATACTAAGAAAGAAAAAATAATAAAGGGGATAACATTTAGAAGTCATGTTCCCCATTACTGGTTTGTGTTCTCCAAGTACACCCTCTCTGATACCTAAGACAAGGTAACAGAAGAAAAAAAGAAGGTATAAATCTATTAAATCAAATGCATGTTGCTTAGATGCTACTTAAAAGAAAATGAATTCTCAGTGTATTCTCAAGGTCTATATGAAAAAGCTAATTGTAAGAGCAGTTAAATGCTTCAAACTCTTGTTGAGCATAATTGTTGTAACTCAGTAGCAGAAGTTTTATATACCCTTTTGATTATTTTCAATACCAATAATGTCTCATCACTTATGGGCCAAACTGGTTTGTTAACATTGTAAAAGTGTAGATAGTTCAGATGTAACAGTTCAGAAGAAGGAATTAAAGGAATTTAGGGAGCAAATGAAAAAAATTCAAGAAGATTTTTTTTCTATCAAATAAATAACTATAGAGGTATAAGCTATTTTTCCAAGTCTAATTTATTGATTCAAAAACAATTACTGTGCATCTTAGGGTTTATAGAGAATGAGAAATAGAACATGGCTCTCTTTTTTATTGTCTCCATGTTTTCTTTGTTTCCACTAATCAACTTTTAAAATCCATCTATGAAAAAGTTACATTTCCTAAAAAAAAATTCCACCATTGTCCTCTGAGTTATTTAAATGCATGTGAACAGTTTCATGGTAATCCATAAGAAGGAATAAGACAAAATTCATTTCAAAATGATAAAATAAATATTAAAATTGCATCTAGAGATATGTTTTCAGTAATTTACTTTAACCCCCCAAAGTTTAATTAATTCAAATTTCCCTCTCTGTTCATGAGTGATAAGATTGACAAATCATAGGTAAACAAGCCAAAACCAAGGGGAGAATAAAAAGGACCCCAAGAGATAGCCAATTATCAGTATATATTTAGTCAAATCTATATCTTCTTGGCTTTAACAGTAAACAGTGGACATAAAATCCATAGTGATGAATTTGGTACTTCTGAATACTCAAAGAAGTTTTATATACCCTTCAGTATAAGTTTAATATGAGTGTTTTGAATCTAGTATTTACTTCTAATGAATACTTCACATATTATATTAACAATTCCGGCAACTTATAATAAAAAGCACATTTGCAGCAGCGAAGAGAAAAATCAAGTCAGAAAAAAAGATCAGAAACTATGGAATTCAAAAAAATTCTTAGGCTATAGAAAAGTTCCTCAAAATGGTATACCTTTGCAAATAGACAATTATTTTGCCAACAACCTGAAGTCTATTCATGTATCTTTCTCCTGGAAGTTCTTGAACCCTGGTTCAATAACCCTTCACATACAGAAAGTGAAATCCTGAGGTATGATGGTTATTACACTTGGGCATTACATTTAGCTCTCAACTTCCTGTCAACTGAGGTGACAAAGTTAAACACATTGGGTTACTAAGTTCTCAACATCTAAAAAGGGAAGCCGATCAGTTCACAAAATTATAAGCAAAACTTGTAATTTTAAAATGGCAGTGTTTATACATTTTATGAAATGATTAATTTATAAACAGTAATCAAGTAATATAAAAGGATGTAGCATAATTTGATGAAATTCTTCAAAAATAAGCAATCAGAGGAAGAATATCTATGCTAATTATATTGACTACCATATTAAATTAACTGCAGTGTCTCATTTCTAGCCTTTCTGGTAAAGAGCAAATTTTCTATATATGACTTTCTTTAAAGGTAGATTTACCCACCTAATATTATTTGATTAAAGCTGGCATTAATCTAATATATTCCCATGAGTACACACCAGCTAAGCAGCAAGGGAAACCTAAGGGTATAAAGAGAAATTGACCTGTGGTTAAATATCTACTATTAATACTTCATACCATAGAAAAATGACATGCATTTGATAGCAAATAATCACTTTAGGTGCCCACTCCTTCTAACCCCAACATTACTATCTCAAAGTCAGCTAAATAACAAATTGGTTCTCATTACGGTTATAGGCATAGGCAGTATACACTAGTTAAGAATATAGTCCCTGCAATCAGAGATGGGTTTTCCACCATTTAGTAGCTGTGTGACCTTGGGTAAGGTCATTTAATTTATTTGAGTCTCAGTGTCCTCATCAGTAAAATAAGAATGCCACTGTTATCTCAGTCCTGTTCCTAGACTGTGCTGGAACCTCTTGGAAATATTTGCTTTGTGTGACTCTTGCATAATAAATTATTTGAGTCACCTAAAAGCAATACATCACTGCTATTCTAGCAGCCCAATTTCACATGGCTCTGCAAAGGAAATACTCAATAGCTAGTAGGAGCAATTCAGTTGCCCAGACACTCTGCTGGAATTGGGATCTGGCTGGGAGATCTCAGAACAACCTTGTTTGTATGAGTCCTAGAACTCCTAGGAGGATCTTGATTACCAAGTTGAAGGTTGCTACAGTTGATTGGGAAAAAAAAAACAAAAAACACCTAGAGGTACAGAGCTAGAGCAGGGTCCTATTTGATATAGTCTAAGAAAGATACTGGTCTATCTCATAGGGTCACTGAGAAGGTTTAATAAAGTAATCTATGTAAAGAACTTGACTCAGTACCTGGTTCATAGAAAGTTCTCAGTACATGATGGCAATGATGGTTGCTCTTATCATTATTACCAAACATGCACACTGAATCTCATGACTCATCTGGTTTTCATTTCAGTGGATGGCTGCATTGACTGGTCAGTGGATCTCAAGACATACATGGCTTTGGCAGGTGAACCAGTTCGAGTGAAATGTGCCCTTTTCTACAGTTACATTCGTATCAACTACAGCATGGCCCAAAGCACTGGGCTCAGGCTTATGTGGTACAAAAACAAAGGTGATTTGGAAGAGCCCATCATCTTTTCAGAGGTCAGGATGAGCAAAGAAGAAGATTCAATATGGTTTCACTCAGCTGAGGCACAAGACAGTGGATTTTACACTTGTGTTTTAAGGTAAGTATCATGTGAAAATATTACTCAATCATGTGGCTGATAGTCTTTTGATTAGGACTGGAGTATACGCAGATGTACCTCACAGTATATGGTGGATATGTTCTTAAAAGCTTACAGGATGGGGCTGGGGTTGTAGCTCAGTGGTAGAGTGCTCGCCTAGCATGTGTGAGATGCTGGGTTGGATCCTCAGTACCACATAAAAATAAATAAAATAAAGGTATTGTGTCCAACTAAAAAAAATTTAAAAATAGCTTACAGGACATGGAGTACTTCAGTAAATTCAATTCTAATTACCTATTGAAAATATGCAGCAAATTTATATCAAATTATCATAAAGTACTGTGTGTGCTTATTTAATATAGAAAATTGTGTGACTCTTTTCTTTTCCAACTCCACCCCTGCCCCAGGGTCTTATATGAGTAATTACTTTTCCATAGAGCCAATTGGCTCAATGATCTTGATAGCTGGCCATGAAAATGATGTTAAGTATTTTTAGGCCAAGGTCTCTCTTTCCTTGTTGATGGAAAATAACTCCAATGCTGCTAGGAGGCCTCTTAGCAAAAGAGCTACTGTTAATATCCTTTGTAGAATTTTCAATGTGAGTTTGTTTCTACTGTGTCTAAATATTCAGCACAGATCTCTGTAAACACACAGCCAACCTGAGTTTCTAGGTGCTATACTGGGAAGATTTCACAGACAAAATTCTTGCTTGCAAGAAGTTTACAGTGAAAAGCAATCTGTTTTATCTTTAGGGATTGTACAATATGTCTTCCCTTCCCCCTCTCTATCCCAGTACTAGAATCTAGGATCTAGCATCTCATATAGAGACTGGATTAGGTATTGAAGTAGATAGCTGAGATGACCTTTAAATCACCTTTCAATTTTGCCGTTTTGAGAGTCTCTGATCTTGCTCAACAGGGATCTGAACTCTACTATTTGATTTTAACTTTTGAAAATACAGACCCTATTTTTGTCTCCTGTGGACTTTGATGCCAAAGCTATGTCACTTCTTCATCAAAAACACTTGGAACTGCCTGGTGAGGTCTCATTGTTCTAAAGGGCAGGAGAACAAGGTGGTGTATAAAATTGAGAACCTTCTTGATGCCTTAAGAATCACTTTAATGTAGGGAGGGGAATGTTGGAAGAACAAATGGTAAGTTCAGTGTCTGTTTGAGGTAGAAAAAATCCCCAGGATTTTGGCAGAAGCATCAATTATTTTCATCACACCCTTAGTGTGCAGCTCCTGGCAAAATTGAGAAGTAGGTGTAATTCAGCTATAGTGACTGAAACTGTATTTTCTAGGGTGGTGTTACTCTTTTTCTAGGGTGTAACACCACCCTAGAAAATACAGTTTCAGTCACTATAGCTGAATTTCAGTCACACCCTCTATATCCTCCATCTTCTATATTTCAGTCACACCCTCTATATTTCAGTCACACCCTTTATATCCTCCATCCTCACTGCACAATCTGCCAATCAAAAAGATCCCTTTCTCTCCACCTACCTCTATTGCTTTTGTTTGTTGTTTTCACAAATTTAATGTTTATTTGCAAAGCATTAACTCAGTATGCACAGGTTTATAATGAGTCAATTAACTAATTATTGCTTACTTCCTCTGCCCTACTTATGTCCTCAGTCTAGATACCTCTCCTCTTTTTCCCTCCCCCCTCTAAACCACTCTCCTACTCCTAGCAATGATAACAACTTAGTGTGGACATTACATGCATTTTCCTTACTTTTTAAAAAACTACACAAATATTTTACATGGAGATTCTCCTCATTGTTTTACAAAATAAAAGCAGGATTATATATTTCTCGGCATTTTATTTTCTTAGTAAAATAAACTTAGTAGTAATCTCTCCAAGTCATTTGAGAGCTCACTCACTCTTTTTTTTAGTGTATAATATTCTGTGTTGCTTAATATTTTATAATACCACAACTGAAATATTAATTTTCCAATTGAAGAATATACACTTTGTTTACAGATTTTTATGTGTATAAAAGTGCTATAACAAAAATTCCCTATTTATTTTTAAATGTACTTTTAAGCTTTAGAGTAATTTGATTTACAGAATTATTTCAATGAAAGTACAGTTTCTGTATATTTTTCACTCTTATTAGTATCTCACATTGCCTATGATATATTTATTACAACTAATGAACCAATGAACAAATGTAATAGTGGTATACTGTTCAACAGTAAATACTTTCTTTGTATTTCCTGAGTCTTTCCTTAATATCCCTTTCTGTTTCAGGATCTCATCTGTAATACCTCATTCCATGTAGTTGTCATGTCTCCTTTAAGCTCTTTTTGTCTGTGGCAATTCATCAGACTTCCCTTGTTTTTGATAACCTTGAATGTTTGAGGTGTATCAGTCAGATGTGTTTTAGTTGAAATATGTCTGGTGTTTTCCTCATGGTTAGACTGGGATAATGTGTTTTGCAGAGGAAGTCTGTAAACATAAAATACCATTCTCAACACATTGTATCAAAGGTGGAATGGATCAATATGACTTATTACTGTTGATGTTAACCTTGATCACCCGGCTTGAGATAGCATTTGCCTTTTTTCACTGTAAAGTTGCTGATTTTGCCTTTCTTTCCATACTGTAGTCTTTGGAAGAAAGTCATTATTTCACAGTTTACAGTTGAGGGTGGGGAGTTGTGTTCTACCTCTTTCAGGGTGGAATATCTACAAGAATTATCTATAACTCTTTTGCATGGGGAGATTTGTCTTTTCTTCTGTATTTATTTATTTATTCAATCATTTAGTTTTATTAGTATGGACTCATGGATATTTATATAATGCATTGGATTATAATGCAATTCTATTTTATTTTCTTGCTCCAAATCTCTCAAATTTGCCCATTGGGAATTCTTTCATTGGCTTTTTTGTTCCTTTGTTATAACCCCATCAATTTGGGATTGTTTTGCTTACTTTTATTTTTTGTAGTACTTATGAATGAACCCAGGGGTGCTGAATTACTGACCTATATTCCCAGCTCTTTTAATTTTTATTAGTTTTTAAAATTTTGAGAGAGGGTCTCACTAAGTTTCCCAGGCTTGTCTCAAACTTGTGATCCTCCTGCTTTAGCATCTCAAGTAGCAGGGATAACAGGCGTGTGCCACTGCAACCAGCTATTTTGCTTTTTTTTTTTTTTTTTTTGCAGCATTTTCTTACATTACCAAAAAGTGTTTCCAGCTTATTTTGTGTATTTCCTGCCTCAGGCTGAGAATTAGAGAATTATCCATTTTCCCAAGAGCCCTGCCTGATTCACTTTAATAAAGAATAGCACTAGAAATCAAGATTCAGGTGTTAGGTGTACTCATTTCTTCTAGGGTTTTGGTGCTTCTAAGTCCTATCAGCTGAAAATTTGTTTGCTTTTAAATGAAATATTGCACAATTTCATGCACAAGTTCACAGATGGTGATGGAATACTCTGAGAGTAATGAAACTTCCCAATATCCTGGAAGTGCTTTCCTATACATGGCCCTCTTTCAAGTACACATCAGATTCAAATTGTTTATATCTATTGTAGATCAAATCGGAGTTAGTGGTTCTCAATTCACATATAAGTCAGTAAAAGAGAAAGGGATGTCATTCTATTGAGCACAGGCTTTGATTCAAGTATAACTGGTACCTTCTTTTTTTATGCAGAAGGCCTTAGGGAACAATTGGAATTGATTGTGTTGCGTGGAACTTTTGAATATTATCTATCATATGTATTTTTGTTAAAGAGAAGCAAAATTTGAAAACCACTGTTCTAAAAGAAGCAACCAAAACAACAAGAAAGATGACCTGAAAAGGGGATGATTAGGAATCAGGAAGGAGATCTGGGGCAAAGGGGTAGGAGATGGGAGGGTGGACATGATCAAAGCTCAATATAGCCATGTATGGAAATGCCACAGTTACAGTGAAACCTATTAATTTGTACAATTACTAAAACTTAATAATTATAATTAAAAAGAATCTTACACATTTGACAGATTAAAGTCTTAAATTAATTGTAGTCAATTAATTATACTTAAAGAACTTGGAATTTGGGTAAATGATTTAAATATCATGCAGAAAGATAAGCTTGTGAATATAGAAAAATTAATCCAAAGAATGTATCAGAATAATCTAGTCTGTTAGCACAATAAAAGAATGTACACAAATGTGCAATGTGTCAGGCTTAGTGTTACGCATCTGTAGTTCCAGATATTTGAGGGGCTGAGGCAGGAGGATCACTTGAGCCCAGGAGTTTGAGGCCAGTCTGAGCAATATAGTAAGACCCCATTTCCAAAACAAAAGTACAGTAGTGTTTTCCATCTATCAATCATCCAACATGAAATGATAATCAAGAATTTTAACAACTAGAACAGTAATGTTCAATAAAATAATAATGAAACACAAAGAAAATATAAAGGAAGCAACCATTCTTGTCAACTCAAAGACATAGAAATTTAATTTTAATATACATAGATGAAGTAACTATCATTTTTTTCTGTGAATAACAAACATTTCTGATCTAGTAGTAGCCACTGACTTCAAGTATGTGCCAAGTGATAAATTACCTCCATATAGGTGATTTTATATAATTGTTGAGTGACATTTATAGTTGAAAAAGGTTCTTAAATTGACAGTGTTGATATTCACCTAAAATTCCTAATTTGATACTTCAATTTAACCACAAATGAGTTTTCTTAACCTTATTAGAAATTATTCTATTTATTTCATTGTGTTTGAAATACAGATATGAAATATTATTAATATTCTTCACCTATTTAAGTCATAGTAAGGTTACTGTTTGTGATAGTTCAGTAACTAATTACTTTAAAATTTTTATTTAACCTGTCTCAAGAGCAATTATTTGAATTTATCATCATGCTAATAGATTAGGAATAAATGATTATTGGAAGATAAAGTCATATTTTGAGATGCAGTGCCAATCCAAAAATTCCTATTTTCCTACCTCCATACCCAAATCTTTTCAAAGAAGGCATATAATAGAATAATGATATACTAATCTTATCTGACAAAACCCACACAATCATTTTCTCAATAAGGGTGTCTAAACTGTGGATGAAGACAAATATAGTAATATTATAATCCTGAGTTAAATTCATGGATATTGAAAAAAATAATAGAGAAACCTGCATATTTGAGGATAAATATGACCAAGTACAAAGAACTAGTTAGAGGTTCAAATTCTTTTTGAGCATTTATTTCTACAAGGATGTAAACAAAACAAGAAATCTCTTTATTAAATGAGAACATAATTCAATTGTTTTTGTTCTTTAATAATCATTGAAATAAGCTAGTTTCCCCAAATCTGAAAGCTTCACAAACTTTTTCCAAAGAGTTCCTTACCATATTTGTCCTGCCCAGAGTCATGACATTTGCTTTAATTATTCAAATATGAATTATCATGTCATTCTTAAATGATTATTCCTCCAGGAAACCATCACCAAGAAAGTTGAAGGGATAGGAATAGTTTAAACAATAAATGTAGTGTACTGCTAAGTTTTGAATCTGTATAATGGACAACTGAGGGTTCGTTATAAATTTTTTTCTTTTTTGTTAAATATTTTCTAGTTGTCAATGGGCCTTTATTTTATTAATTTATATGCAGTGCTGAGAATCGAACCCGGTACCTCACACATGCTAGGCAAGTGCTCTACCACTGAGCACAACCCCAGCCCCTATATTGTCCTTTTAATTTTGGTATATTTTTGAAATATCCCATAATAAAAGAGAAGAAATAAATTAAAAGTGTTATTTTCCCTGATTTTTGCTCTTAAATCATCCTGATCTATAAATGCCTATGTAACATATATCAGCAATTTTTATATTTCAGTCAAAAAAGATTCTGTTGAATTTATACTGCAGGATTCCCTTTATGCCATATTGTAGGGAAACTGATATCTTTTAAAAAGAAAAGCCATTATCCTAGTCTACCCCAAACACTAGGAAATAGTTCTTATCACTTTCTACCCTCCTGATCTTACTCTCCACAATGGATACCAAGAGATTTCAAAGGACATTAAACATTTCTTATAATTCAAATCCATCTTAACTATCGATCCTTGAAAAGTTAACTGTCAAGAAGTCAGTTGCCTGGGTAGCAATTTCCAGGAAAGCCGATAGTCTCTTGGAAAAAATGAAAGCCTGGATCTTATAGAATTAATTGACCCCAGAAAAGATCAACATTGTGTAGCAGGGTCTTAAGATAGTAACGAATGCCTTCTTTGGTCTATTTATAGGCTAAAATGAAATGCAATTCATTGTTTTTCTCTCTATTTTCTGTTATAAGCATAAGTCCCTGATTTCATTATTTTTGGTAGCAATTATGCATAAAAGAGCACAGATCTAAACTGACAAAATTGTTTTTCAATCTCCAAATTTTGATAAAAATTTATTTATAAAATTTGTTTATAAAATTATATGTAACAACATATCAAAGAAGTTGTGATTTTGCTTTCATTTCATTAACAGTGAATTTTGTATATATGTGTATATATATATATATATATATATATGTGTGTGTGTGTGTGTGTGTGTGTGTGTGTGTTTGTGTGCATATGTAGAGGGGGATATAACTATTCTGTTATATATTGCTAATACAATTTCAACTCTTTTCAATTTGTTTATTGGAAAGAAGTAGATGTTTACGGTTTAATCAATTAGTAGGATTAAAGAATTAATGGATTATATTTTATGACCATAAAATAAAAATTGATTTCAAATAGTTATTGGTGAACTAGCTAACACAGGTATTCTATACACTTTTTATTCCTTGATCATTATATAAAATACAGTGAATTTCAGAGTTATAGTTATTATTAATAGAATTAAGGTTGTAACCTATATGTGTTGCAAAGTCAAAATCTTTTTAAGGGCCAAGAAGGTAGTGCAATGAATATGGCAGACCACTTGAAACAGTTTGCAGTGTTGGAGGTTATAGCTGTCCCATTCACAATCTCATTTCACACCTTTTATTCCCTTGCCACCACTGTCTACTTTTTCTAGCCCATTCTTTCTAGATTCAATCTCTGATCATCTATTTATCCCACTAATTATCGAGCCTATATCTATAGGGCTTAAAATTAAGAGGTCCACCTAGTATATAGTGATCCACCATTATAATCACTCCTTTGGTGCTCTTGAACCATTCTCCCTTCATCTTACTTGCTTGTGAAAATCATAATATTGTTAAACCCACTGTCCCTCTATGCTGTGCCTTCATTCTTGCAGCTGAACCTTACTGAAGGAAATATGTAATAACAATGACTGATTTCACTTTAAATACATGAACTTCAAATGAATCCTTAATGCTACCAGGCAGCCTTATTGTATATTCTTAGTCCATTCAGCCTCCCATCTGCCCAGATAAGTAGTTTACATTGCCTTCTCTCTTCAAATCTTCATCATCTCCAACCCATTGCTTCCCATTTCACTGAAAAAATGAAGCAACCAGGAGAGAACTTCCACTATTTCCACCCACCTACTGGCATCTGCATCTAAATAATCTGCCTTACAGCCCTTAGTATGGATAGATTCCAGGCACTACACAGATAGGCCAATCACTTCATGCGTGCTCTAGATATTCTCCCTATTAGGCTACATGAGGAAATCACCTGAGCCATTTTTCCCTCTCTATATTTGTGTATCACAACAAATAATGTATTATTACATATGTTAATTCCTGCCTGTATAAAGTTATGTGGTTCTATCTCCAGTTTCCTTAGGGTATGGTATCATCTTGTGATAAAGACAGAATTCTAGCAGGGCACAGTGGCACATGCCTGTAATTCTAGCAGCTCAGGAGGCTGAGGCAAGATGATGGAAAATTCAAAGCCACCCTCAGCAACAAAATTTTTAAAAATGAAACAAAAACAGAAGGGCCTAAAAATTGTTTTCTACCAAAGAAGAGAGATGGAGGAACTCTGTGGGAGTATATCCTTATCTGTCTCTTAGTTTTGGTCTATTAACTCCAAAACATTCAACATATAAGACCCACATAAATTAAAGAAGCATAATTAGCACATGACAGAGTGCTAAAACGAATATTAATCAGATGTCTTAAATGTATTGTCATGTTTTTCAAGAACTCATTAAATGAAACTTTGTTCTTTCCATTCATATTAAAGTTGAAATGTTTCATAGTGGAAAAGGAATGAGAACTTATTTGTTACTAATTGCAGTTATTTATTTATTTGTTTTTAAATTAAAGGGATGTTTTTTAGCCCATATCATTTCAGCTGTCAGGTATCCATTATATATTAAACAAATATTTATTGAATACATTCTTGTAAACAGTACTAAAAAACTAAAAATGAATGGCAGGGCTCCTAATTTCTAATAGATTAAAAGGAGAATTAGGATGTGTCTATAAATCATAACCAAACAAGCATAACTCAAAAGACAGGATATCAAGGGATTCAGCATAGAATTGTACCCTAGGAAACATCATCCTGCAACTAAACATACTTTTCAATGTTTGAATATTTAAGTAATTATTGTATTCCCTTTAAAAATGCCAAAGAAGAGCCAATTTGTAACCCTCAGAAAAACTTCAAATGATCTACTCATGATATTTTCACTCCATATAGCTCTTACATCCTATAGCTGCCCAGAAACTTCTCCTATCACTCCTCACTCTCACTCCCAACTAAAATCGCTTCTTGAAATGAATCTCCTGCAAGTTTTTCCTATTTTTGCCCTTTCTCATCTTGTATCACTTGTTTTTACTTGTGAGCTCTTGTTCTCCTTTCGAGAATAATTTAGTTAAACTGGCATTGCAATATGTCAGCTCTTTCTGGCCATCACTCCTATTCTACACACTAAGTGCCCATAACTGTTCTGTTATACCAAGAACCATGTTTTGGAGGGAACCATGTAGCGAAAAAGAGGATTATGTATAGAAGGCAAGGAGGCTGGGGTTGGGAGCTGCAGACATTAAACTTAATATATTTTATCCCTTCACACATGAGAGAAGATAATGAATGCTATAAGAAAGATAAAGTAGTAGTAGAGAGTATGTAAATACAGCTTTTGACTTACAGAATCAGAGGTATTTGATATTAATTGTTATTGAGGATCTAAACAGATAGTGATAGTAGACATATTCACAGGCAAGGCTATATGATTGTGAACAGGGAAAAAAGGCAGTTAAGTTTGGCTGGAACCTGTTTATCAAGGCCCTTTTTCTAAATGTGAACCTAACAATAACTAACTCTTACTTTATGGAGGTCTTGCATATATTTTGGAGCATAATATTTTAAGACATTGACCAATTCTGAGAAGAGATAAAAGATACAACTAATGTACACTTTAAGTTGTGTCAGGTATTAAGGCACCTTTATAGCAGTTCTTTCCTTGGAGACAATGTATGTATAAAGTGGGGAAACTCCATTCTAAGACTCCACCCTGATTAAAGAAGAGCAATGCTGCTGACCATATTAGTGTTAATCAGAGCACGCAATGCAACTAGTTTTCTCAAGGATAGGGATGAATACCCATGGAGCCATGATCACACTCTTACCACACTGAAGAATGATCCACTTTGACAAGATAGTTGGTTGGTATTTTATGGGTATAGTCTGGATCTATGGCTATGAAACAGAGAAAAGCAAAGTAGGATGTGATATGAATTTCTACCCTGCAACCTTGATCTAATTAAAGTAAACATAGAGTAGCACTGACCAACACATAATCATTTCCAGACAAGATCATATTCTTCAGAAGTAAGGCAATATGTACATATTTGGGTATAGAAATATTATATACATTTTTTTGTGTGTTTTTAACCTTGTTACCCATATGCCGGCTTACTACCTTTCCCTTAATTCCCCACAAGGAAAGGGTTTTGGCCACCTTTTCTGTTTCCATTCCTTTCCCTTACTCTCAAGGAAGAGATTTCTCTCTCCTCCTCCTTAACTGATTCCAAAGCCTACCCAAGCTTCCTCCTCACACAGTGAATATACATATACACAGAACAGCTTTTTAAATATGTTGCATGTTGACTTACTGGTCAAAACCTGTAGATCACTACAGTACAGAGATTTTTAATTTTCTTGCATGCATCTTTCTTTTTTAATATGTTGTTTTACAAAAAGAAATAGCAGAAAGGTGATTTTGTGAGTTGGCATGCAAATAATGATGCTGGGAACCCTAGTATTTTGTAGCAGGACAAAAAGTCACAGAAAATCCTGATTATTTTAATTTTTAATACTTTTCCTTGAAGCACATTTTAATTATAATAGCACATATTAATTTTAGATATTAGTGCATTTCACTGTGACATTGCCACACATATTGTGCTTTATTCATTCTACCCTCTTTCCCCCTTCTCCACCCAATTCTCTAATAGCTTGTCTTATGCTTTCAGGTCTATTTACCCCCCTTAATTTCCACATATGGGAGAAAACATGAAATACTTATCTTTCTGTGTCTGGCTTATTTTGCTTAACATCATGTCCTCCAGTTTTATACATTTTGCTGCATATGACATAATTTAATTCTTTCTGGCCAAATAATACTGTATTAAATATATGCTCTTAATCCATTTACCTTTTGGTAGTGAATGATCTTTTAATGTGCTATTTCTCAGTATTTTTTATTTTTTATTTTTTTAGGTGTAGATGGACACAACACAATGCCTTTATTTGTTCATGTGGTACTGAGGATCGAACTTGGGTCCTGCCCATGGTAGGCGAGTGCTCTACCGCTGAGCCACAATCCCAGCCCCTATTTCTCAGAATTTTAATAAGGATTTTTGCATCAATGTTCATCATGGCTATTGGTCTTGTTCTCTTTTTGCTTTTGTTCTTGTCTCCTTATCCAGATTTGTTATCAGGATGATACTGGCTTCATAAAATTGAGTTTGAAAAGGTACCTTTCCTTTCTATTTTATGTAACAGGGGAGCATTGGTTTTAACTCTTCTTTTCAAAGTCTAGTAAAATTCAGCAGTGAATCCATACAGTCCTTGGCTTCTTTGGGAGACTTTTATTACTATTCCAATCTCATTGTTACTTATCTACTTATAGATCATCTTGGTTCAGTTTTGGCAAGTCTTTTGTGCCCAGAAATTTATTCTAGATTTTCCATCTTACTGACATAGTTTTTCAAAATATCCCTTAATGATCCTATGGATTTCAGAGGTTATCTGTTGTAATATACCCTTCTTCACCTCTAATTTTACATTGTTTCTTTTCTCTTTCTCTTAGTTTGACTAACGATTTGTCAATTTTGTTTTCTTTTCAAAGAAACAACTCTGTTTCATTGAACCTTTGTATTCTTTTTGTCTCTATTTCATTTATTTCTATCCTGGTCTTTGTTATTTCTTTCCTTCTACTGATTTTAGGTTCGGTTTGTACTTATTTTTTGAAGACCTTGAGATGCATCATTAGGCCATTTAGAAAATCCTGAATTTTAAGGTATTCAGGGAATCTTACTATACTAGGTAACATTTCTGTACAAATACCCTGGCCAACTCTTGACTTCAATCTCACATGATATGATACAAAGTCCAAAAATCATTGTTTTTTTCTAAATAAAATATGGTTTGAGTTATTTTTACTTTTTAGAGACAGGGAAAGTCAAGTTTGACTTTCCAGTGTGGATGTGTCACCAGAAAGAGAAAGGTCAACAGAGAATCCTTCAATATTCCCTTTTAACACTTTGTTGTTATCTCAAAAGGGAAGCATCAGGAGCATCACAGCTTTTCTAGAGGTAGAGGTCACGGTTTTGGAACATGGCTTTGTCCCCATGAAATTTTTATCCAATTTTCTTGCCCACTAGAGCTATATTGTTTTTAAAGATATCTTCCTTTTTAGCTATCTCTATCACTAAGCATCCTTGCCCAAGGTCTCAAAGACCATGTCAGATCCCCTCTGCTGAGTTTTTAGAGGGTAATAAGTGATGGAAGCAGAAATAATTACAATTTGTTGACATCTTTCCTTCAGACTCACAGAAAAAATTAAATGGGCAAACACATGAAGTTATGTAAAATTTTTTGTCTTTCCATGGTCCTACCAAATATAAAATCCAAATTCAAACACACTGAATCCATTACTGAAAAAAAATATGAAGGCTGGGGTTATAGCTCAGTGGTAGAGTGCTTGCCTCACACATGTGAGGCACTGGGTTTGATCATCAGCACCACATAAAAATAAAGATGTTATGTCCATCTACAACTAAAAGATTTTTTTTTAAATATGAAAATAAGTTGTAGCACCAGAGATTTGTGTCTGGTGCCCTCCTGGAATGCCACAACTTCCTTTCCAATGCCCGCTCCTGGAATCCTACCACCATCCCACTTGGGTATTATACCAATGGTGTTCTCTGTGCAGCTTAATGATCCTTTCTTTCTTCCCCATTCCTCACCTCCATTTCCATGATTATTCTTATATGTACCATTATTCAGAAGCCACCCCTTTTGACCTTCTATCCTTGTCCCCTCAGGTGTCTTTTTTAACAGACACATAGGCAGAAGCCCCCTTGGTTTCCAATCTTCTAGCCATGCAGTGTCTTCTCTCTTCTATCACAGAGGAACTGGAACTTCCAAATCTATCCAAGTCAATAAATTCAATCCATTTTAATTTTTTTTCAACATTTAATTATTTGACTTTCACAAAATGGAAGTTTATAAAGTAAAAAGTTCTGAATTTCATAGCCCCAACTGAACCCCATAGCACTCATTGGCAGAGATGAGTGCACTCTGCCTAGTTAATGCAAAAATTTGCTGAATGTCTTTCCAGACCTCTTCTATACTTACTCAAACATAAATCTACAAACATACATACCAACTATGTATATACACTAATAGGATTTTTAAAGGAATTTTGTATACAAAAGTAAAAAGTGACCCTGTCATAGACTTCAAAAAATAATAACAGTAGCTGTAGCTCTAATATAGTTTGCAGTATTTTATTCTGTCATATATTTCATGCTTCTGTGATCTCTTTCCCTATGACTCAAGTTTCTCCCATGTTCAAAAGAACTCTCTCTCAACCACATATCCAGTCACAATCAATCTTTGTCCTTAAAAAGAGCTTCCCCTCACTGACTCCACTTCCTCACTTCCCATTCACTCAGTCCTTGCAGTTTGGCTTCTACCCTACCACGCCCCTGAATTTGATTGAAGATCCAAAGTAAATGCCATGCCCAATGGACATTTTCAGCCTTTAACTCTCAGGGCCCCTCAGCCTATATGACCTTCTTTTTTTGATTCATACCCTATTCAAACTGTTCCTAATTACTTTATTGCCTCCAGTCATCTCCAACTGGGGATGATTTTAACCTTTAGCGGATATGTGGCAACATCTGGAGTCAATTTTGTCTGTCATGATTGAATAAGTGGGGTGGGTACCACTGACATCTAGTGGATAGAGGCTAGGGAGTCTGCTGAATATCCTACAATGCATGGCCAGTCCCCCACAACAAAGAATTATCCAATTCTAAATGTCAGGAGTACTGAGGTTAAGAAAATCTGCATAGAAGGAAATAAACAAACATGAAGGCATTTCTCAAATGTACAGGCTAAGTATCTAGCCCCCAATTTGGATGGTGATTGTCCACACCCTTCCCAACAGGAGGCAGCCGAAAGTCACATCTCTGCTGGATGTCCCAGAGCCATGGCAGCTTTCTGGTATGTAGGTCCACAGTCCCTAGGTGATGTCCAGGACTCCTCCAGTCATGTCTCATTGTGCTCCAGTTGCACACCTCCTCCCCATCCTTCCACCTGAGGACTAAAGCACACTTTTAGCCCCCTTCAACACAGCTTATGGTCACCAGGGGGAAAAGCAGACCAACCTCCCACCCACTCCCTTCCCTGACTCACTCTCCTCTTCCTCCCACCTCTCCCCCTCCCACTGGCGGTTGGGATGAATATGAGTAAGAGAATGAGGCAGGGAGCTGAACAGACATTGGATATGCTTCTGTTATGTTTCACATTTCTGAATTCACTGAGAACTTTATAGCCAGATTCCTTTACCACATTTTTCCTGGTGGTGGGTTGGAGGAGAGAATGGTCTAGATGAGCATACCCTGAGTACTATGAGTTTCTGACTCACCTTGGCAGTGGTATGAATTCAAATCTGTCTCTGGTTTCATCTACTGATGAGTAGGGAGGATTCTCCTGTCATGAGACTGTGCAGTTATAGGAGTCCTTGCCGGCAGCTGGTGCTGCTGGCATCTTTTGTATGCAGCCCTGTGGGGATTCTCTTAGGGGTGGCGAATTTCTGCTGTGTTAATTTGAGCCCAGTATAAACCTAGGGTTACCCACCCTCCAAGCTTTCTTTGATTTTTCTTGTGATTTAACTCCCCGAGAACATGAGCCATCCCTATTCAATTCATTCTTGGGGACTCTTGGGATGCAGGAATTCCCACTACTCGCCAAACCTTGATAGAACTCCCCATCCAGTTTCAACAGGTTCTTTAATGGTCTGTTGCTTGAAATTTCTCTGCTGTTACCAGTTTCTGACTGGGAAATAATCAGGTTCTCCAGAATAGGAGCCTACTCAAGTTAGCTTAAAGAAAAAGGTATCTGGGGCTAGGGTTGTGGCTCAGTGGTAGCACCCTTGTCTGGCATGTGTGAAGCACTGGGTTCCATCCTCAGAACCACATAAAAATAAATAAGTAAATAAAATAAGGTTATAAAAAATAAAAGACTGTCTGGGTAAAGTGTATCCTCACGTAGCATAATTGCAATATGTGAAAGGAGTTGCACCACAACCACTCTCTCCAGCTCTCTGGAGTCACTGGATCAACTCTTCTATGCCTGTCTGCATCCTGGGACCTCACACTCATGTCCTCCAAAAGATACCTCTGTAAAGCACCCAGTTTTTCTCCCCCATAGTCAGGGCCAGGCCTCAGCTGTGGCCTCAGTGTTTGTGGCTATGACCCAGGCCTCAACAAAATTACCCACTGCTTCACTGACCAACTCCATCATGACTATGGCATCTACCTCTCAGTGCAGATGATCTAGCCTGGGAATCTTTGTGGCTCGGGATGTGTCAAATGACCACACTTAACTATATAAGGACTAGGCGGGGAAAGAGGGTGGACTTTTATATACATGACTGTGCACATCCACTAGTGGGGAGACAGGTGTTCACGTGTGTGCGTACACACACACACACATACACACACCCCAAAAGCTGCAGTAGATCTAGGGTACTAAATGACCCTCTGGAATAAAAAGGGGTAATCAAGTTGGGTGTTGTGGTACACACCTATAATACCAGCTACTCAGGAGGCTAAGGCAGGAAGATCACCAGTTTGAGGTCAGCCTGGACCATTTAGCAAGACTCTGTCTCAAAATTAAAAAATAAAAATTGAAAGGGCTCAGAATAGAGCTCAGGGGTAGAGCACTCCTGAGTTCAAGCTCCAATACAAAACTAAACAAAAAACAAAAACAAGGGTAATCAAACCATGTCTTTCCTTCCACCATCTACACCCTCCCCACCTCTCATCCCTCACCTCCATCCCACCCCTTCCCTCCACCTCCCACCCACCTCTGAAAATTGATTTCCCACTGGGATATGTTTCGGTTCTATTTCATATTTCTGAATTCACTAAGGGCTTTGCAGCCAGATTCCCCTCCCACAGCGGAAGCAACTTTCCCTTCGTGAAAAATTCACAGCTTTACACCAAGGGCAGTCCCAATCCCCAGGCCTGCGAAAAACCCGAGGTTTTCTTGGCTGGTGGAGTTCAAAGTCTTTCCTATTAAGGGTTTCTGGAGGGTCTAATCCCTGGGCCCCCATATCAGACCCCAGGCTAACATCAAAGGCTGAGCTGTAGGGAAGCATCTGAGGTGGAGCAGATTCTGTGACCATGGCTGTTGGTGGAGATGGTGAGGGTGAGGGTGAGGCTGGGAATGGGGACAAAGGGGATGAATATGAGTAAGAGAATGAGGCAGGGAGCTGAACAGGGAGGGGTTCTGATGAGGCTATGAACAGGGGATTCAGGGTCCCAGAGAGAGAAAACATGGAATTTTCCATGGATCCAGGATCTCCCTCCCTCTGCCCACCAGAGGTGTAATTTTTTGGCTCAGTAGTTCCAAGAAGCTGCAGGAAGTTCCCACCCAGCTCCTGTTCAGCCTCCATGGGGGCAGCTCCCACTGCATTACTCTCCTCTCTTCTTCTTCCTCCTCTTCCTCCTCCTGTGGCATCATCTGTAGCTGCTGTTGTCTCTTCCATCTCTCCTGTTCCTTCAGTCCCTGCCCCTCTAGCAGCAGCCAGGCTTGGCCCCTCTGCAACCTGCTCTGGGGGAGCCCTGAGTTCCTGGAGAGAAGTGGGCAGGGCTGAGATGTGATCTGTGGTCAAGGGGGTGGAGGACTGGCCTAGAGTAGGGGTGAAAGGTAGGACTGGCATGGCAGGGTGATCTTACCACCTGGAGCAGCTTCCACTTTAGTAGGTCACACTCTTTCTGCACTTCCACCAGTTTGGCCTGGGTCAGCCATAGTTGGAAAGCAGCTTCCTTGCGCTCCATCTCTTGTTGCATCGTGAGCTGCTTCAGTTCTGAGGCCAAGGCTTGGGCGGCTGACTTGTGCAATTTGGAGAAGTCCTGCAGCCACTGCACCCTGTGCCCCTGTAAGTGCTCCTGTCTGCAAGCAAAGCGCAAGCCCAGAGCCAGGCTGCCCCAGGCGCAGGCTTCCTGGGCCTCGCTGGACATCTCACTGTCCTCCAGGATGGTTCTGATCTTATCTTCCACTTCCTCCCAGGACAAGGTTAGATTCTCAAGGTAGAACTCAGGGCCTTTCACGTGCCTGGCCATCTTCTCGTTGATGAAGGCCACCACCTTGCTATGCCGAAATCCACTACAGGGGTCCTCAGGTTTCAAGGCCATGATGTCTAAGGGGCTTGTGGCTTTGTGGGCCCTGGGAGATGGATCAACCAGTTGTCCTGTCCTTCTCCTTTAAGACCCCCTAGTTCTCAGCCTCCCCACCCACACCCCAGTCGCCTATAGCCCCCCACCCCATCACTCTTAGTATCCCTCCCCTGCCTTTAGGGCCCACCCCAAACCCCATAGCCCTTAGCCCCTCCCCTCACCCTCAGCTCTACCCCTCACCCTCACTCCTCTCCCCCACCATTAGCCCCTCCCTTCGCCTTTACTCTCCTCCCCTTTCCTTCGCTCCCCACCCCTCTCTTCTCTGTCCCACCCCTCGCTTCTCTGTCCCACCCACTCATAAAGAGCCGCCTCTGCCTCAGTCCCCTCATAGAACGCTTCCCACCGGGCTCACCAGAGTAGATACAGGGCTACCACAGCCCTCTCCCAGGCAGAAAGGGGTCCCTCTCGCTTCGAGGGCTCTGGGAAAAGGGAGCCACGCGGCCAAATCTCTAGGCTTTTACTCTAGGACTGTTCCAACTCCTAGAGACTGCGGGGGTGCGGAGGAGGGAGAGCTGAAGGTCCCGCCCCCTCTTGGGCTCCTAAGGGAACCCACCACATGGCTGAAAGCCATCGAAGGTGGGAAGAAACGGGACTGGTTAGAAAAGACCCAGAATGAAGAAAATGAAGCTCTCAGAAGTAAGTCCAAAAGGTCCCACCCCACCATGATGGTTTGTTCCACGCCTGGTGAGCCCCCTCCAATACTTGGAATATTCTAGAACAGCAAGTAACTCCAACACCTCTGTGGCATCAAGTAGCCCCGAAGGAAGAGGGGTGGAGGAGAGGAGCTAAACTTAAGAATGCAAAGGATGAAAACATTCCTTTCATTTCCCTGATGCTATGTACTTTTTGGCCTGCAAATTAATTTGCCAAGAGTGGTTAGAAAAGACCCAGAATGAAGAAAACGAAACTTTTGTACAAGTTACAAAATGCCGAAACCCCTCCTTCCTGACGTATATTTATCTAACCCCAGAGTATGTTAAGACCCCTAGAGGTAGAGTGTTCCAGTCAGGGAACATCTCCAACCTCTCAGTGGCCTCTGGCGCCACCCCCTGGAGAAAATTTCTGTAGCTCATGTTCAGACTATTGAATTCCCTCCAATAGGAAGTTTAGTTAACATTTTCTGTAAAGGAACAGAGAGTAATTATTTGAGGCTCTGGGGAAAAAGAATATATATCCCAACTACTTGCCATAAAAAAGTAGCCATAAATAATACCTGAAGTAATGAGCATGTTCTGTGTTCTGGTAAAATTTTATTTAGAGTAGGCAGTTGGCATGATTTGGCCTAACTCCTGCTCTATATTCCCATATCATGTGTGTCCTAAAGACCTCTCAAATCAGAATGTTCTTAATGTAACTCAACACTCTTTGTTTAAAAGTTTAGACAAGTTCAATGAAGTTTATTTGAGCAGAGAATGATTCATGAGTCAAAATTCTCCTGAATTTTGGAGAGATTCAGGAATGATTCAGCCTGAGCAGTGAGATTTATAGGACAAACATAAAAATAGAGAAACCACCTGATTACAGCTAGGCAATCTGCCTTATTTGGGAATGATCTGATTGCATGACTTCATGTGATTGGCTGAAATACAGCTGATTTTGATTGGTGCAAACCTGGCTGTTTGTTATTCTTTAAAATTTGAGTTTTTTAATATACCAAATTTGTTCATAGCTTAGGTAAGGACTCAAAATGTAGGAACAGTCTCAGGTCAGTGACCTCCTACTTATTCCTATGTTGTGCAATATAGAAGTCTTGGAAAAAAAACAACACCTAACTAACTCCCCAAAATGTAGGCAACAATTGGTCACCATACCCTTTGCTAGTACCTTAGAAACTCCTTGGATATCTGTTCACATTTAGAGATTGCCCATATTGTTTTTAAAATATTGTTCCTGTCTTTAATTTCCTCCTAATTCCTAATTGCTTCTAGATTTTTTCTATGTTCAGGTTACTCCTAAGCTTAAAAATATATGATGGCTCCTTATGTTACACTCTTTGTCCTGATATTAGAATCTTTCTACAGCCTGCCTTTTGGATTTAATAATCTCCATTATCTTCTCTCCTATTATTAATACATCCCAAAGGAATAAGTCATGAACAGATACACTTATCTTGTGTTTTGCATTATCTATCCCTGGAAAAATCAGGTTATTCATCCTTTATTATTCAGCATTATGTTTTATTCTGTGAACTACATTGAAAATGGTAGTATTTATCCTATATGGTAGTATAAGAGAAAAAAAAAGCAATCAGGCTTTAAAATATTACCTAAGAGGGTAGTTGAATACCAAAGATAGAGAGTTTCCCTGATTTAACATTCTTTTAAAATACTGTCTTGTACTTTCTTTACATTTAAACTTTTGTATTTATCAGCCATCAGTAGTCATGGTTCATAATTTGGTTTTAGAGTGATTTCTGCAGAAAGGGCACTCAGAAAATGAACTTTTGAGGAGAAGTGGGAGAGACAAGTGATAGGGAGGATCATGAGGGAGCTGTCACAGTAATTCAAGAGGTAAATTGAGGTGCTAGATGTAGAGATGGAGAGAAGAATGCAGAGAGTCATTTGTCCAGTTTAAACATGGACTTTAGGTGGAATTCATTAGAGATGTTAGGGATGAGAGTTAGGAAATGCCTAAGATAATTTCCAGGTTTCTGGTATAGGGGACTAAGAAGATAGACTTTGATGGATAATGAAGCAGTTGGTTAGAGTTAGTTTACCTTCCTATAGATAGATAGATAGATAGATAGAGATGGATGGATGGATGGATGGATAGATAGATAGATAGATAGATAGATAGATAGATATTGAGGTAACCTGTTGGGTGACCTGGTAGAGATACCCAGTCAGCAGTTTGAGTCTAAAGCTTAGGAGAGATATCAGGGTTAGAATTATTATAGTGGGAGGAAGAAGTTGAATTCTTGGTAGTGTTTGAAATAACATAGGGAGAGGATATAGAGTGGGAAGAGGCCTGCCTTATGAATCTCTTCCTTTCTATCAGGGTCCTGTCTTTGGTGGTTTAATAGTTATCTACCTTATTCTTTGTCTTCTATTCTTCTAATGTAAGAACATCTTTTACCCTACTTTTCTTTGATAAGAATTTAAACATGGACTTCAGCTTGAAATCAGTTTTCTCCATATGCTGCCATCATTTCACTTCTGATGAATAAACATCTTTGGAAAAATAATTTTTTTTCACATGGCTAAAGAATTGAAGAAGGGAAAAAAACAAAAGAGAGGGAGATCTGTTAGAAAATTATTTCAGTGCATAAGCAGAACTTTATTAGGGTTTGAACTATGGAAGAATCTAGATGTCAGAAGAGTACACAATTTTTAAAATTTAAATTAAATTTATTTTTATTTTTTAAAATATTTATTCTTTTAGTTTTTTTTAAGTGGACAGTATATTTATTTTACATTTATGTGGTGCTGAGAATTGAATCCAGTGCCTCACGCATGCTAGGTGAATGCACTATCACTTGAGCCACATCCCCAGCCCCTGAATTAAATTTATTTTTAACTACTGAAACACATGTTAGTGGGGTAGCATGATGTTTTGATACAAGTATCCATTTTATAATGTTTAAATCGAGTTAAACTTATATACCTCCTCAAAAATTTACCATTTTTATGGTGAAAACATTCAAAATCCTTTCTAGTAATGTTTTGAAATGCATAGTACATTTTTGTTATCTGTTGTCACCTTACTGTGCAATAGCACACCAAAAATACTAGCTCTTTTCTAATGATATCTTAGTACTCACTGATCAATCTTATTCCGTCTGTCCCCTTAGGACAGATTTTGAAACAGAATTAGCATGACTTATTATCCAGTTTTATAATAACAATAAATATGGGAAGATGGCATGGAGGGTGATTTTGAGGTATCTGGTGAAATTTGGTGTTATGATTAGTGATGCCTCTAACCATAGTATAGAAGGAAAATCAGACTATAGGAGACAGATGAGTTCAGTTTGGATTGATAAGTGCCTCATGACAGTTATATTGACTCTTAGATGACTCAACTGGGATGGAATTTAAGAGAGAGAACATAACTGGAGATATATATTATAGCTTTGGATGGTTGCAGTGCTCAGTTGTGGCTAGGATCCAGTGCTTAAGATGAAGGTTAGGTGGGGAGAAAAAAAAATGAAACAGAAAAAAAACCCACTGAGGCCTAGGGAAGAGTGGTCAATAATTTGGGAGTAAACCAAGGAAAAATAATAAGCAATAGAAGTGGTAGAAAGAAGTAGAAAAAAGGAGGGGATAGTTTTAAACTAAGAGATTTTGAAGGTGAAATAAGTGTTACTCTTTTCAAATAATACATGGAGGTTGGATTGGATTAGGTTTAGATTATTAGCTAAACCTAATGAACAAAAGGTTATCCAGTTCATATAATAAGGTATTCTTAATGATTCTACTGATTAGAAAATCAATAGAATGATATGCAGAAGTAAAATGATATTGGGCCATAGAATGAAGTTAGAGGAGCAAGTATAAATAGTGAATATTGACAAGTCTTTCAAGGTCTCTAAAACTGACAGCTATGGTGGCATAGACAGAAGTCAGAGAATAGATCATGGAGGCATAGGGCATGATAGATTAGTTGCTAAGACAATTTAGTTATAAAATTTTCAACAGAAAGTCAGGCAAGGTAGGTAATCATATAAAGAAAACTGTTTTTGAAGAGTTTGAGGTGTAACTTGGGTAATTGACAAAATCTTTGTCAATATTATGAGGAAAATTATAAAACAATGTTATTAACAAATACAAAATATCTGTAATGTAAGTATGAGCCAATGAGGAGGTAGGAATAGAGTCAGTGGAATTGGTTGGGGAAGGCTTTCTGGATGAGAGATATATTGTTGTTAATAGAAATATCAGGATTCTCCACAGATTTATGGAAAGCTTTTTGATTATAGGATGATGTATTTCAGATTATTATTCTTAAAGTTCTTTTCATTCAAACAAGAAAGCAAGAATCACTTATAGTGTGCATAATGGTGGTGGCAAGAAATTTTAAATTTACCTTGATTATCCTGTTACCTTTACCCTCATCTTCATTCAATCTTTGGGTCAGATTTTGAGCAAATTACCTGTATTCTTAGGTGAAAAACTGTAATTGCTTTCCTTGGGAATGGTGACATAACAGATCAATAGAAAGATCCACAATTCTCAGTTATACATGAATGGGTCAAATATATATGTAATATATCATAATTTTATAAGTAGTTATCTGAATTTAATGCTCAGTCTCAGAATAAATTAGTTTGTTTTGAATTTATTGTAAAGGGCATTTTTATAATAAAATTTATCCTGAGCAAACAGTTTTTAGAATAAGTGTAATGTTTCCTGTATCCTGGTCCATTGACTGTTTTCTTAAAAACAGTGACAAGAAAACAAATCTTTTCATTGACTTTATGATTTGTATTGGGAGGTAATGTGGTATTTGTATTTTGTAGGTATTTGTATTTTGTAGCTATTTTGTGGTACTTATTTGTAGGCAATGTGGTAATAGTGGTGATGATGTTAAAGGAGTTTATTTTTATAGAGTGCTTAGTATATACCGGGCACTTGCTAAATGCTTTAAGTGAACTATTTCATTGTTAGGAGAGATTTTGTTCTAGGTCTCTCACATTTCTGCATATCTTCTGAGCATACTATACTTTGTCCTGGATTAGCTTTTCAAAGTTGTATGTATAGAGAAGACTCTTGGAAGATAGAAATAATGTCTCCCTCTAGAGCCAAAGTAAGGTTTGCATACAGCCTTGGAAAAAAGAGCATATTTACTTCTGGAACAAAGGGCTGATATGCTTATGACCCATAATAAAAGATGTGTGTTTCCTAAGCTTGAAGCTCTTCCACTGTACTATATGACACATTGCCTATGACCCATTGCTTTTGCAGGTGTTCCCTGATCCTCTTTGTATTGTCCTGTGAGACTGAATTTGAGTAAGCAACACAAATGCTGATGCTCTATTGTGAGAAATTATTTATTATTTGTGACATAGGAGTTTCCTTGAAACTGGCAGGATAACTTGTTAGTTTTGAAATTGGGTAAAATTTCAGACCCTTTACAATTTTTAACACTTATGTGATATAACAACCCTGTAAAATAGTTGCTTTTTATTAATCTAACTTATATAAGCCTCAAACAGATTTAGTCACCTATCCAAAGATCCATAGATAGAACATTATAGAGCTGGAAGTTGAACTTACATATCTGCCTCTAAAGGCCATTATCTCAAGCAGTAATCTATTCAAGTACAGTTCAAGTCCCAGGGTTGACCTATTGACTAACTGTAACATGAACTATAAGCAAATTATGTTTCTATGATTCTGAGATGGAGATTATCAGTATCATGGCCAAAGCTGAATATTCATGTTGGCAGAAGTTAAAAAGAGTTAATAAAGTATTCTCTCTTCATACCTCCATCAAATCCTGTTTGTTTACTAACCAATCTCTTCCTGATGGAAAAAAAATGTACACACTTAAAATCTGTTGACATTTTACAGGCCAGAGATCCATAAAAACATAACTTATAAAAGCAAAAAAAAAAAAAAAAAAGAAGACCACAACCCTCTGAAGTTTTCATAACTCTACAAAACTGAAAGTAAGGCTTATAGACTAAAAATAACAAAAAATGAGTTTTTTCAAAAGATCCAGTGTTTCCCCTAAATGCTTATTATAATGTAAATTTTAAAATTTATTTTAATTAGGTAAATATGACAGCAGAATGCATTTTGATTCATTGTACACAATTGCAGCACAACTTTTCATTTCTATGGTTGTACGTGATGTAGTGTCATACCATATGTGCAGTCATACTTGTACCTAGGGTAATGATGGCCATCTCATTCCACCATCTTTCCTGCCCCCATGCACCCTCCCTTCCTTCCCTCCCCTTTGCCCAATCAAAGCTTTTTACATTTTTCCCATGCTTCCCTCCTCCTGGTTATGGATCAGCATCCACTTATCAGAGAGAATATTCAGCTCAGCTTTGGTTTTTGGGATAGGCTTACTTTGCTCAGCATGATATCCTCCAACTCCATCTATTTACCTGTGAATGCCATAATTTTATTCTTTTTAATGCTGAGTAATATTTCATTGTGTATATATATAACACAGTTTCTTTATCCACTCATCTACAGAAGGGCATCTAGGTTGCTTCCACAGTTTGGCTATTGTGAATTGAGCTGCTATGAATATTCATGTAGCTGCATTATTATAGCATGCTGATTTTAAGTCCTTTGGGTATAGACCGAGTAGGGGATAGCTGGGTCAAATAGTGGTTCCATTTCAATTTCCCCAATAGTGGTTCCATTCCAGTTTCTCCATGCTGCTTTCCAGATTGGTTGCACCAATTTGTAGTCCCACAAGCAATATATGAGTGTGCCTGTTCCCCCACATTTATTGTTCAGAAAGGCCAATCAAAAGAGAAACCAAGTTAAGTTAAAAACCAAAAATAACCCAAAATGTCTGGGAATACAAATTATATTTCAATAATAACTCTGGATATGGATGGCCTAAATTCATCAACTAAATGACATAGACTGACAGATTGGAATTAAAATGAAGACCCAGATATATATTGCCTTCAAGAGACTCATCTCACGGGAAAAGACATACACAGACCAAAGGTGAAAGGGAGGAAAAAAAGTAGCATAAATATTTTTATTCTTGTATTAGGTTTACATCTACTTTTCAATGTGTATAATCAGTACAGCACACAGCAAATACCTGGTAAAATGTCATTTGAATGATTCTACAGGTTTGTCATTCTTCTTAGATAATGATGTTAATAAATCAGCCAGTTTTGGCCTTTCTGGCTTTTTAGTGCATTAAAATTATTTGTTTGTAATTTTATATTGTTATTTTTGCAGTAGTCTGAAATTTTCCCTTTACACAAGTTTAGAGATATTTTTCATTAAAAAGTTTTATTTTTCTAATGAATTTTTGAGAAATAAAGATCATCAAAGTATCTGAGATTTTTTTTTGTTATTCATTTGTTTCTCTTCCCTGAATTTGCTACAATATTAGTAAATAGCTTTTGTTTGAGGAGTGTAGTCTCATGTAACAAGGGCAAAATGATTGATAGTTATGTATAACAGTCAATTCACAGTTTTAAAATGTCAAAAAGTAAAGTTTATTTTAGTTTGCTGTTCATTAAATGCTTCTGGAATTTGCAAGGGAAGTATTTTGAAGTGAATATAAGACTATGGCAGGAACCAGTTAGAAAAGTTTCAACTGTATCCTCAGGCATTTTATCTAGGGCTTCTGCTTTTAGGTATGAAAAAATTCTCTAATTTATATAGATTTTTACTAGATTATCTGTGATGTTACAATAAATTCACATAAACTCTGAAATAAAAATTTACATTTTATAGTATAAACATGTTTATAGATGGGAGTTAGGGACATTCTGATTTTTCATGTATGTTTTATTTTTAATTTTTTAATTTTTATTAGTTGCTCAAAACATTACAATGATCTTGACATATCATACATTTGATTCAAATGGGGTACGTAATCTTATTTTTCCACGTGTACAGATTGCAGGATCACATTGGTTATACAGCCACGTTTATACATAGGGCCATACTAGTGTCTATTGTATTGTGCTGCCCTTCCTATCCCCCCTCCCCTCCCCTACCCTCCCATCACCTCTTTCTACCCAATCTACTGTGACACGTTTCTCTCTCTTTTTTCTTCCCCCTCACACCATCTTATATGTAATTTTGCATGACCATGAGGGTCTCCTACCATCTTCCGTGCAATTCCCTTTCTCTCTCCCATTCCCACGCACCTCTCATCCCTATATAATGGTAATCTTCTTCTCATGCTCTTCCTCCCTGCTCTGTTTTGAGTCGCCCTCCTTATATCAAAGAAGACATTCTGCATTTGTTTTTTAGGGATTGGCTAGCTTCACTTAGCATAATCTGCTCTAATGCCATCCATTTCCCTGCAAATGCCATAATTTTGTTATTTTTTAGTGCTGAGTAATATTCCATTGTGTATAAATGCCACATTTTTTTTTATCCATTCATCTATTGAAGGGCATCTGGGTTGGTTCCACAGTCTAGGTATTGTGAATTGTGCTGCTATGAACATTGATGTAGCTGATTGTGTCCCTTTTGTATACTCTTTTTAGGTCTTTTGGGTATAGTCCGAGAAGGGGAATAGCTGGGTCAAATGGTGTTCCATTCCCAGCTTTCCAAGGAATCTCCATACTGCTTTCCAAATTGGCTGAACCAATTTGCAGTCCCACCAGCAATGTACAAGTGTACCCTTTTCCCCACATCCTCGCCAGCACTTGTTATTGTTTGACTTCATAATGGCTGCCATTCTTACTGCAGTGAGATGGTATCTTAGAGTGGTTTAAATTTGCATTTCTCTGACTGCTAGAGATGGTGAGCATTTTTTCATGTATTTGTTGATTGATTGTATATCCTCCTCTGAGAAGTGTCTGTTCAGATCCTTGGCCTATTTGTTGATTGGGTTATTTGTTTTCTTGTTGTTTAACTTTTTGAGTTCATTGTATACTCTGGATATTAGGGCTCTATCTGAAGTGTGAGGGGTAAATATTTGTTCCCAGGATGTAGGCTCCCTATTTACCTCTCTTATTGTTTCTCTTGCTGAGAAAAAAACTTTTTAGTTTGAATACGTCCCATTTGTTGATTCTTGATTTTAACTCTTGTGCTATAGGTGTCCTATTAAGGAATTTGGAGATATAAACCAGGCACCTGATCCGCTGCAGAACGGAGCTGGTAGCCATGCCCACTGGTTGATGAGTTTTAAGAGTTGTTGGGATTTTTCAAGATGAGTTCCATCTGTTTTTCTCGTAAGGTGTTTGATGGAGGGGGGGGTGTTTGGGAGACCTTATGTTTGTCCAGAGCTGGGTCAGGTGACCGTGTGGGCAGGCGGCTGGGCCCCTCCTCCAGTTGGGGTGGTCTGCCTACCACACAGGCGGGTGGCTGGGCCCTCATGTATGTTTTAAATCCTGAGGCTTGCCTCTGACTCCCTTGACCCAAGAACACAAAATTGATGAAAAATTTCCCTTAGAAATTTCTGTGGAAGAAAAGGTATAAATTACACTCTAAAATAGCTAACATTAAACCTTTGGAATCATAACTGATTTTTTTTTCAAAAATTTACAAATTATTTTCCTGTGCACATTAATAACTATTCTTCAGATGTTATCTTTAGTCATCTGCGTTTCTTTTTTCATATTGCCCACATTGGTATGGATAACCTCAAGTTAGCTTGTCTCTTTTTTTTGGGGGGGGGGATTCTGGGAACTGAACTCAGGGCAGTCGGCCACTGAGCCACGTCCCTAGCCCTATTTTGTATTTTATTTAGAGACAGAGTCTCACTCAGTTGCTTAGCGCCTTTACACTCCTGCCTCAGCCTCTAGAGCTGTTGGGATTACAGGCATGTGCCACCACTCTTAACTAACATTAGTATCAAGTTCTGAGGACCCCTGTGACTACTAGTTGGAAACATTGACTCTAAACCACTGACCAGGTTATTAGCTTGATTAAGTTATTTGTTCGGTTTATGTTTTACAATTGTTAGGTGATTTACCCTGTTTGTTTTCATGGATGTTGGCAGAATTAAATAGGATAATAGATATGAAGATAGTTGACTTTTTTAAAAGTATTTTTTTTAGTTGTCAATGGACTTTATGTTGTTCATTTATATGTGGTGCTGAGAATTGAATCTTGTGCCTCACTCATGCTAGGCAAGCACTCTACCATTGAGCCACAATCCAAGCCCACATTTGACTTTTTATATTTGTGGATTTAACATCTATGAATTCAACCAACCATGGATCAAAAATAATAGGAAATAAAATAATTATATTTGTATCTAACACGTACAGATTTTTCTTGTCATTATTCACTACACAATGAAACATAACAATTTACATAGTATTTATATTTTATTGGGTAGTATGATGAATATATTGATGATTTAAAGTATATGGGAGGATATACATAGTTTATTCACAAATTCAATGCCATTTTCTATAAAAGACTTGAGCATCTGGAGATTTATGTGTCCACAGGAATGGGTGGTCCTAAAGCCAATCTTTCCTGGATATTGAGGGAGAACTCTACTTGAAAATATTATAAATGAAAGTAATTGCAAGTTGTTTCCACAATATCACTGGGATGACCCTTTGCTTACTTTAAGTCTTAATGTGTTCCTTGTCCTCTCAGGTTATGTAGGGGAGAGAGAAAAAAAATACAATCCCCATTCTTGCACACTTGTCAGTCTACCTCCTCAAACTTATATAGCTCTAATTGTACCTAATGAAAGAAAATTAACATTTTGGGGGGTCTTAGTTGCAGGAAACATTTTAAATAGAACTGGCCAGGGGCATTTTTCAAAATAAAATCTAAATAATGCAAGATTGTTAATGGGAACTGTGCCAGAGCTAGATTACATGACTAATAAAAATCAACCTGAGTCTCAGACTGTCAGGCAGTCTTGATCATACTTTTACTAGGTCAGCAATAGTGACAGCAGGACTCAAACTAGGCTTTGTCTTTGAATTCTAGGATCTTGGTCATCATCAACAACTTCATATTAGAGCTTGTTCAAGGATTAACAAGCAATTTGTTGTCTACTGTTCATATGCCAGTAGAGTGGGAGTAAATATATGGAGAGCCCAAGCCTAAGGTTGCTCATGGAAGGTTAAGGGTTAGAGAACATAGAAACATTTCCCCCTTTAACCCCTTATCACCATCTCAAGTTAATGCATGTGAGGCTGGCATGACCTGCATCATTTGTACTTTGAAAGGGTTGGACAATGACACATAAGAGAGTCTCCTGTCTTGTGCCTGAAAACATGTCTGGGGATCTGGGCTTTATAGTAGAAGACACTGGTCTAAGATGTTTCCAGAAGATAAGTGGAACTTTATTAACCTTTTGACTTCCAACATCCTGGCCTTGTAGTACTTGTTGTACCTGGGGGTTTCTTCCTGCTTTAGCTGCTCTTTCTTGATTCACTTATTTTGTGCCTAAGTCAGTGTAATATTTTTATCCTTTCAGACCAGAAGAATCCTCTGGTATTAGCTGCCTTGCCAACTGACCTCTTTTGTACATTCCTAACCCAGTGGCCTTTCTTAACATAGTACTGCCAGTGTTGTTATTTTTTTAAAATATATTGGTGATTGTTCATGGTTATTATAACATATAAATCAAAATTATTATTTATTAGCAATATACATAGCAATGCTAGCAATACCAACAATTCCAATTATGGCTTCAGTTTATTGAATACCTACTATATGCCAATACTCTATTATTTATTTTCCACATATTATTTTAATATGTGGTTATACATTATAATCATTCCAGTTAAGAATATGCATCTATTTTTGCTCATAGTCAGATAATAAAAGGACCCCCTTTCTTCCATTTCTAATGGAGTCATCGTAAAGAACTTCTCAGTTTCCAGGTGAGGAAACAGAGTTAAATAACTTGTCTGGGGTCACAGAGCTAGTTAAACCCAGTGTGTCTTAGTTGAAAGCTTAATTCTGAGTTAAGAAACCACTATATGGGCTGGGGTTATAGTTCAGTGGTAGAGCTCTTACCTAGCATGTGTGAAGTACTGGGTTCAATCCTTAGCACCACATAAAAAGTAAATAAATGAATAAAATAAAGGTATTGTGTCCATCTACAACTAAAAAACATTTTTAAAAGAAAGCACTGTATTAGAATTATCCTTTACTTTAGTCAACCTTATTTTCTTCCAAAGGGATAAATGCATTTTATAGTGAACTTCTTTCTGAACTTTGGACATTCTACCTATTCTTTCTATTATTGAGACCTCTGGTGAACAGTTCTCTTTCCATGGGGGTATAGTATAAGAAGGGGAATATATTTAACAAATAAATCTCTTCATCTGCATGGATAAATGCCATGGAGCAGATATGTTTAAAGTTTGTAACATCAAAAAGTCTTCAGAATACTTTGGATATCCAGCAGAAGCATTTCTTTTTCTTCTGTGTTAATACCTTTTAAACCATGTGAATATTTACCTTCCCTCTACCCACTGCCACTTCTCTAGTCCTCTTTGTCTCCCAGATATAGCCAATATACTCCATTCTTTGCCAATATGCAGATGTACAAAATTGACTACTTTTTCCATTAATGATAATTCAAGAACACCCGAAAACTATCTAGGTCATAGATCTAGGAATTTGATATTCAGATAGTCATATAACTGAATCTGAATTAGGATGTTTGAACCATATGGCGTTGATGCCAAAGTAGAGCAGAGATAACATATCTGTTAAACAAATACCACTTAGTGCTTACTCATTTAAGTAACAAACATCTACTGAGCATCTATTAGTTAATCATTTATATTCCAGAGATAGAGTCATAAACAAGAGCAACAAATTATTTGTCCTAATTAAGTTACATTTATGAAATAAACAAATGTTAGAAGAGCAGAGAGAAGAGCAAGTATAAAGGCCTATGGTTTGTATAATGTGTTCAAGAAACAGAGAAAAATGCCATTGTGACTGTACCTTAATGAATGAAGAAAAGAGTGCAGTGTTGAACCAGATCATGTATTGCTTTGTTGGAAACAAGAGAGTTTGGAATTATTTACGACAAAACTATTGAAATCATAGTCAAAAAGAATTAAATTGATTAAACTCTGCTTTATTCTCTCCTGACATTTTATCATAATAGTGCCTTTAACTTCATAGCATTTAAAGAGGTTATCCAAAACTTGACAAGAGTATGTGAATTTCTTTCATTTGATCCTAGTGGGCATAACTCATGTTGTTTGGGTTCTATATTAGGAAGAGAGAAAAGCAATATCCTACAATCTACATAGTGTATTGGGTTGCATCTGAACATCTGAATTAGAGTGCTTTCACAGCATTCTTCTCACATGACATAGTCAGGGGTGCTTGCTAATTAACTTCACTAGAAACAAGTAGGAGTCATTTTGATTATGTTAGTTTATAAGCCCAATGCACACAGCTGTCTGTCCTCCTGTGTTTTGAGATATATGAATTTAAATGAGTGAGTAATAAATAGTATGCATAGCACCAGTCATTTGGGGCCATCTTCAAGTTAGCAGTTGGCATGCTAATTCCATCTGTTACAGGATTATTATTACTTGTTGGTAGAAACACTTGGTTTTTGTATAGCTGCCCTTGGCACTTTGTATTTTTGGCAGCAAGTATCCTTTATGTTTAGAACAGATACACTCCTGAAAAGTCCTCCATAAAGTAAATTCAACACTCCTACCAAGATTTACAGTTGGCCTTCTCAGTCTTATCAGGTTGCTTCTGATCCCTTCCCCCCACATTTCAATTTTCTTCTGTGTGGTTGACATCCTCTGGGTAGGAAAAATTCATGGAGTATACATACAGAAATGAAGGCATACAATTTTGTTTATTTATTTGTAGTTAAATAAATTGGTCAAACATGTTTACTGAGCTCATATTACTGAGAAGATACTAACCAAGTTACAAGAAAGTGGAATTTTAATTTCATAAATACTCCCACATAATGAGTTAGTCAATTTCTAAAGTGGCCTAATGTTAAAATTCAATGTTGATATTCTTTTATAATGGTAAGTATTGGTGGATTAATTCAAATTGACTCTACTAAGACTTGTTCTTTATGGGAGCCCCAAATTTGATTCTTGGTACGTCTCAGTAAGCACCTTAAAAAGGTATATAAGTTAACATGTGACCTCTGTGTGTTGATCTGGTTTTCTATATATATCTTATAAAAGGAAATGTTGGCTAAGAAACCAATGGTAAAATTCAACAAGCTCTTGAATGACTTCTAAAGGACTAGCCATGGAGGAAGAGCAGAGATGACTCTAGCTGTATTTATAGAAATTTTCTCACAAGTTTTCACTTAGATTTTCAGTGTAGCACCATTTACTATTGGAAAAAAAGTCTGACTTTGTTTCAGTTCTGTAACTCCCCTGTATAGCTCTATAGCTACTTCATGGCTGGCAACGCCCACATTAGCATCTTATTTCATATCACTGTGTCGGTTGAAGTAGAAAATTGCTGTGTGTTGTTTTAATGTCATTTCTGATTTTGGGGCAAGCCTTAAATGGAAAAGTCAATACTCTTGAAATATAGAGTACAAATAAATATGTAAACACCCAATAAAACTATTTTGTTATTTTTCTGTTCCTACAGAAACTCAACATATTGTATGAAGGTGTCAATGTCCTTGACTGTAGCAGAGAATGAATCAGGCCTGTGCTACAATAGCAGAATCCGCTATTTAGAAAAATCTGAAGTCACTAAAAGAAAAGAGATCTCCTGTCCAGACATGGATGACTTTAAGAAGTCTGATCAGGAGCCCGATGTTGTCTGGTACAAGGTAATTCAGCATGGTGTCAAATTCATTTTTTACCTCAGTCTGTAGCAGGCTTTGGGGATATGAAAAGTTTGGGGTATTAAATATTTTACTGAGCATAATCAATGGATTGACAACCAAGTAACTGAGACATTTGACTCCTATATACCACTGATTTTCATGCATTTCCATCAGCAGGTGTCAAAAGCAGTCCCACTTCCCCCCAAAACTAAAAATAAACAAAATCTCCCTTTAACACAACTCATAAGACCAAATGGGAAGAAAAGTGAAGCTTTAAATAATACATGAAAGAATTATTTGGGAACATATAAATATTATTTACTGTTTGTAATTGAAAGGCCCATCATTACAAGTAGTACTTGAAAAGATTAGGTGTTATGATCATCTACAATGTAAAAGCCACTGTAGTGAATACAGAGGAGAGAAATGGGTCCAATGCAGCATTCATGGACACTTATAAGGTCTAGTAACTGGAAATAAGCTACACTCAGTGAAAGTTGAATTGAAGAGAGTTGAATGAAATATTTATTTACAAAGATATGGGCAGAGTTGAGGGAACCAACTCTGGGAGGCTGTTAAATTCACTCCACTAGCCTATACTGGTAAGGGGAACTATCAATGTCACTGGAACCTAGGAAGAATAGAGAGGGCCTATCAAGATTTGTAGCCTTAGAGGAACATGTGAAGGTGGAAGAGGGAGGGAAGGAGCAGGATAAAGACCTTAATCTTTCTTAACTCCTACTCTCTGGTTTTCTGCTAATTGCCTCCCCAGTTTGAACTCAAAGAGAAATCAGAAGCAAAGATGGTAGATGCAATCAATAATCTTCAGCTTTTCTAGGCATAAAGTAGGAAAGACAAGGACAGAGAGTGGATCCAGTAGACAAGGCGAGAGCAACCATATGAGTCCAGATATTATATTCTGCCCTGTGGTCCTGTAGCAGGACTGAGCAGTCCATGCTGGTTCTGAGCCACAGAGGTTGACAGTTTTTATGTATGACAGCTGGAGGTGACCAAGAAGAATTTGTGTGCAGATGCTACGTGCATTGTTGGACCCTAACAACACTTAAAGAGCTATAGTAGGTTGTTTCTCTAGGATTTCACTGACTCTCAGTTTGCAGGGAAACCTAAACCCTAACTCCCACAGCTGTTGGGTGATTTTACATTTGGAAGCCTCTACATGTTCATACATGATGAAATTTACCAATAAGCCACAAGAGCATGTTCTTCACTTTGACATATTCCTTTTATTTTTTCTTAATGAAGACAATCTTGTGGCATATTAAAAAGGGTCATTATATTTATTATACATAGACTTATAATTTAGGGTGATCCTTTTTGGGGAGGGGGGCACTGGGATTGAACCCAGGGTGCTAAACCACTGAGCCACATCCCCAGCCCTTTTTATTTTTTATTTTGAGACAGCGTCTCACTAAGTTGTTGAGTGCCTTGCTAATTTGCTGACACTGATCTTGAATTCTCAATCCTCTTGCCTCAGCTTCCTGTGCCCCTGGGATTATAAGTGTGTGCCATCATGCCTGGCTAGTGTGATCCTTCATGTGATCATTTCCCTCCTTCATATTTATTAAGCACTATTATGTGGCATTCACTGAGCTAAGATTGGTTTATGCATCATCTTATTTCAATCTCAATGCAATTCTGTATGGAGAATACTATTGTATGCATTTAATAGAGAAAATAATCGGGGCTTAGATGTAAAGTTACATGGCAAACAAAACTTGATTTATATTCAAGGCAGTGTGGCTCCAGAGTCCATTTTATTAATTACTACTCTTTTCTGTAATGAACCAGCCTTGATCATTGGCACTTCTGTAAAATTTAGTGCTGGTGCTAAGGATCAGGCAAAAAGAGAGTAAGATGGTTTTATTTCAATTTTGTAGGTGAGGAAGGGAATTTGACCTGCCCAAGATATACCAGTTTGAGGTAAATTCCAGGTCATCAGCCTCCTTACATATGAATTCATTCTTCTATCTCATCTCTGTATCTTTCTGCTAAATTATTTCTTCCCTTTTCCTCACATCTCTAGACATCACTGTTATCATTACATACCAAAGCAATTTATTCCTTGGGAAATGCTACCACTCAATTTTTACAAATAGAGCAACAATGGAGAAGGAAAATGCATTTCCAGAATAATAATGTTTAAAAATTGCTTTTATTATTAAATTTATTTTAAACTGATATATGAAAACATAAAAAAATGTACAAATTAATGGGGCAAGATGTGATGTTTTGATACTCATATACATCATGTATATGTAATGTGTAAATCAGGTTAAATGTATCTATGTCCTTAAACATTTATCATTTAATTGTGATGAGAAAATTTAAAAATCCTCTCTTCTACTTATTTTGTTTTGCTATTTTGTTTTTGGTTTTATCAGTGCTGGGGACTGAACCCAGGGCCTTCTGCTTGTTAGATAAGAACTCCCCCACTGAGCTATACTCTCAGTCCCTTCTCCTGGTTATTTTGAAATGTATAAGTCCTTATTGTTTACTATAATCATACTACTATGCAATAATACTACATCAGACTTCTTGTTCCTATCTAATTATAACTTGGTACACATTGATTAACATTACCTCTTTCATCATTCCTGTTTACCTTCCCCAGGTTCTGGTAGCCACATTTCTATCTTTAACTATTAGGAGATCAAGCTCAAGGCCACTCTCAGTGATTTAGCTACACCCTGTCTCAAAATTATGAATGAATGAATGAATAATTGAATAAATAAATAAATGGACTGGGGTTGCAGCTCGGTGGTAAAACACCCCTGGGTACAATTCCTAGTTCCCTGCCCCCCCAAAAAAAAGAAGATTAACATTTTAGATTCCACATATGAGTGAGATCATTTATACTTTTCTCTCAGTGCCTGGCTTATTTCAATTCACATAGTGATTTCTAGTTCCATCCTTGTTATCACAACTGACAGGATTCTATTCCTTTTATGGCTGGATAATTTTTCCATTGTGTATATGTGCTACATTTCTTTATCTGTTCATCAGTTGATAGATCCTTCTTTTTTTCTCCTAGTTCGTGGCTACTGTGATTAGTGCTGCAATGAACATAGGGATAGAGATGTCCCTTCAACATACTGTTTCATTTCCTTTGAATATTCCAGAAGTGGGATTGCTGGATCATATGGTAGTTTTATTTTTAACTTTTGAGGAAACTTCAAACTGTTTTTCATAATGGCTGTACTAATTGACATTCACACCTGTAGTGTATAAAGATTCTTTTCTTCATATCATGACCAAGACTTGGTGTTTTTACTTTTCTGATATTGACTATTCTTATTAGAGTGAGATGATATATCGTTGTGTTTTTGATATGGATTTTCCTGGTTATTAATGATACTGAGCAGTTTTCCAAATACGTGATTGTCATTTTTAAGTCTTCCTGTTTCCTTTTTTTTAAAGAAAATGTAGGTCTACTGCCCATTTTCAATCAAACTTTTTTTTTGCTCTTGAATTCTTGGAGTTCCTTATATATTCTGGATATCAACCCCTTGTCAGACATTCAGTTTACAAATATTTTCTCATTCTGTAGCTTGTCTCTTCACTCTAATGTCCTAAAACACTTTCTCTTGTTATTACATAGTTTCAGGTCTTACATTTCTGTATTTAATCCATTTTAAGTAGATTTATATAACTGGTGAGACATAGAAGTCTAGTTTCATTCTTTTGCATTTGGATATCCAATTTTCCTAATACAATTTATTGAAAAGGCTATGTTTTTCTCCATGCATGTTCTTAGCACCTTTGTCAAAAATAGTTGTCTATAAATGTGTGGGTTTACTAGTAATCTCTTAATTCTGTCCTATTGCCTTGTGTGTGTGTTAGTAACCTGCTATTTTGAGTACTATAGTTTGATGTATTTTGAAGTCAGGTAGTGCAATGCCTCCTGCTTTGTTCTGTTTTATTCAAGATGGCTTTGGGTATTTGGGGTGTTTGTGTATGTGTGTGTGTGTGCGTGTGTGTGTGTGTGTGTGTGCATGCATTTTGAAAGGGATTCCATTGAACCTGTAGATGACTTTGTAGATATTTTAACATCAATAATTCTTCCAATCCATTTTGTTTATGTGAAATTTGGTGACATTTGACCTTCCTATACTTGTCTAGGTTTGGGACATTTTTTCTTATTATTTATTTGAATAAGATTTCTATCACTTTGGCATAATCAATTCCCTCTTGGACCCCAGTTGCCCAAATATTTGCTCTTTTAATAGTGTCCCAAAGTTCCCATAAGCTTTCTAGACTTATCTTTGTTCTTTTTTCTCCTCTGACCATATTTTCAAACAGCCTGCCTTTGAGCTCACTGATTCTTTCTTCTGTTTAATCTATTGTGCTATTAATTCCTTCTGTTGTGTTTTTAATTTCCCTGAGTGTATTTTTCAGCTCAAGAAATTCTATTTGATATTTATTTATTCCCATTTTTAAATTTTTCTATTAGAATATTAAAATGTTTCTGTGTTTTCTTCCAGTTCACTGAGTTTTCTCAAAACAGTTGCTTCAGGTTCTCTGGGGGTTCTCCCATACTGATCATTGCTTGGTCAGTTTCTTATGCTTTATTTTGAGTAGTAGATTAGATCAAGATTTCCTGAAAGCTCTTCATGCTTATTGGCATAATATTGTCTGTGCATTGAAGAATTAGGTATTCATTCCAGTCTTCCTAATCTAGCTTTCCGCCTGTTCTTCCAGAAATTCTAAGCAGGCTGCTTTTTTTTCTGTGAGACTGTAGTCATTACCACTATTTCATCACTGGATGGCACCCAGGTCCAGGTTTGCCTTGAGTATACTACTAGTGTTTTAGCACTATTTCAGCACTAGAGGGCAATCTAAGCCCAGGTTTGTCCCAAATCTATATTTAATCAAAATGAACCTAGAAAGAGTAGTGTGTCGCTGGTCAGCTGTTGTGTACACAATAAAAGCTTGCTTTATTTGATTTAAAAAAAAAAAAAAAGAGTAGTGTGTTCCAGGGTAAGCCCAGATACTTAGTCAACAGTCACCAGCCATGGCTATAGACTGTGGGATTCTGTGTAGCCTGGGTAGAATCACTATGGATTAACTACTCCCAGGCTCCTATGCCACACTTGTGGCCACCAGTGATGCCAGGCTGTGTCATATCCTAATCCCATGGCCTGCTAAAACCAGCATAGCACTAGGGAAGGAGTAAAACCAAGTTACTATGGGTTGCCAATTGCTGAGTTGGACTCATGGCCCAATACCATTACAATGAGATACCAGGTGATTCTGGTTGGAATAGAAATCTAACAAACTGGGTTCATGTTTCTTCCCCAGCACTGGAGCTGTTCTAGAGGCTCCTCCTGCAGGCAGGCTGTGGGCAGGGGATTGTTAGCATTTGCCCAGTGTTAGGTTTTACTAGCCTGGCAATAAGTTTCAGGGAAAAGTTCAGTGCTTATTATGCTGTCCTACTTCCAGCAAATAGGGTATTGCTCTTCATTGTGCTGTTCAAAATTGGGGTAGTATTGGTTAAGGCAGTCCTTTGACCATCTAAGCTGACACTAAGCTGGATTGTGCTGGGTTTCCCAACCACAGTGATCTGCACAGTATCATGGAGGAGGAGGGTATGTCACAGGCCCACTACACTATGATCATGGTGCAGGCCAAAACTGGAGTCTGTCCTGCTAGTACATAGGTCTCTGCCTAATGCCAGGCCAGATCTGCAGGATCTGTTTGTGAGCTCTTACCTGGGTATATGGCTGTTGGTTTCTATATGCTGCTAGGTCTCACTGAGACAAGCCTTGCACAGAGCTCCAAGATAAGTCTTGTACTAGATTGCAATTCTTGCTCCTCAGTCAGCCGCCCAAGATGAGGAAGGGTAGTGGCGGCAGTCTATTTGCTACCTGTCATAGTTTCATTGGCTCAGTCTGTTAGTATTATACTATCAGGAGGGGTTATGGATCTCTGCCTGTACCAGGGATCATTGTGGTGGGCCTGGGACTGGGATTTCAGTTCTAGGACCTGAGCATAAATCTTTTTACCTCCCCTATGTGAAAGGTGTCTCTATGCTATGCTGCTTCAAGTTGAAGGAAGGTGATGTGGACAATTTCTTTCTGCTGTCTTCAATGTAATTTGTCTTTTGTTTTGTAATATTTAAAGCAGGCTCTAAGGTATCTTACCTCTTTTTTGGTGGGTATGTAGCAGTTAAATGTGTGTGTCTGTGGGAGATAATCACTGGAAGATTTTACACAACAACTATTTTAATATTTCTGTTTTTTAATATTTAATATTTGATATTTAATATTTATGTAATATTTCATCATTGATAAGTAATAATCAAAATGATATATAACATTTATTGAATACTTCTCACATGCTATTCTATATTTTAAATGTTTAGATGGATGAACTCAATCTTTAGAACTACCATATAAGTGGGGCTGGAGTTGTGGCTCAGAGGTACTGGGATTGCCTAGCATGCATGGGGCACTGGGTTTGATCCTCAGCACCACATTAAAAAACATAAAATATAGATATTGTGTCCATCTATAGCTAAAAATAAATATTTAAAGAAATAAATACCATATAAGTTATATATTATTATCCCCATTTTATGGAAGAGGTAACTGGAGAGAGACTCAGACAAGTTAAGTGACTTAGCAAAAGTCACAGAGCAGTTTGTGACTTACAGTTTGGCCTGTGGCCCTACCTTCTTACCCACTGTAAGATACAAAGAGGTCAGGATATAAAGTTAAAACATAGTCCCTGAAACTTAAGAATATATTTTATCACTTGGTTCATATACAGTGTTTCAAATAAATCTGAGAAGATATTCTGATGTATTAGAAAAATATTTCCACATATAGTCAATATTTGGATAATCTTCTCTATGTGCTTTGCAGTCTGTGTATTCCCCACCTGGTTGTCCAAGAAGCAATTTTCTTGGGCTACAGCAATATAAAGGGGAGGATCCATTTGTCCAGAGTTCATTCTGGTACACATCCAAAGTTAGATATGTCTGGTATTTTATCTCAAGTATTTTAACACTGAAAAGTATGTTTTGCATAATTTTTCCCCAGCCATCTTTTCAAACATGTATAATCTTTAAACTAGTTTCTTTTTCAACTATCTCTACTGTTTATTTACTCTTTAATTAGATTATATCATTCATCTTCTCTTTTGGATTTGCAAGACTGTCTGAAATATGCAATGGTCAACCTCTGAAAAACCACCATTCCGAAAGGTAGAAGTGAATCACTGGGGATGTGTTTATAAAGATGGATAAGCCAATTCTGCATGTCTATGGAATGCAAGGGACATGTATAAGATGACTATATTTATCCTCTATCTGAGCTTCATCCATTAGCAAAAGGAGGTAAGGAGAAGGGCTATTCTTTTAGAAGTTCTTCCTGACACTACATGAATGGAAGTTAGATGTTAGAGCATAATATTCAATAATGTGTTTTTAAAAACATTTTAGAAATAGGAGTTAAAGATTATTTTCTTTATTGAACTAAGAGCATTTGAAACTACCTCATTATTAACTCAGCATGATGTTGTCACAATAGTGTATAGAGTGAGCCCCTTTATCCTATTTCTAAACCAAAGAATCTTCTAACCTTAATAGAACACCAGGCATGAAAATAGAAATATACACTTTGAAGTTCGTCTGTTTGACCTTAGATGGTATCCTGGTGTTAATGAGGTCCATGATGCCAATTTGAATCCTTTTACTTGCCACAATGATCTAATTTCAAATATTTGCCATTAGTTAAAATTGGTATTGTTTGAGAATATATGGTTTAGTACAAACTAATTAATTAATTTGTACAATGAATATGAAACTGACCAAAATAAACATATTTCCCTGTTCTTGTGGAGGATGATACATAAACAAGTTTTCAACTCTCCAGGAAGGAACTATATCAATGAAAACATGTAAAGAACAGATATACTTGTGACTAGTAACATCTTGTATTGAGGAAAAGTGCAACAGACACACCTTTTTTTTTACCATAAATATGAGTCTTTGCAAAGAAAAGTTTAAATATAGAGGATTGATTAATATTTTTGTGGTATATAATAGTCAACAAGTCTTTCACAAATCTTTTTTATATAATAGCATGCTTAGAAAGTGATAATATGGCACAACGAAGTGATTGGGTAATGTGTCATGAGTGCTAGAGCTGTTCCAGGTCCTTTCTGACTGATTTAGAACTGCAAAACAGGGAATCAATGTGTTTATACAACACTAACCCCTGTGTAGCACCCGAGTGCTGTGGCCCACTGATTTGGAAACTCTGATTTAATTCCCCATAAATTGTGACACAGATAAACACACACACACAGAGACACACAATTTTTTTATTAGTGAATTATAGTTATACATAATATTTGGGTTAAACATAATAACCCAACTAGTTGGGGTAAACAAAATCATATAGACATGGAATTTCATTTACTACATTCCAGTCCATGGTGCTCCCCACTCTGGCCCCTTCTCCCTCCCTCTATTCTCCTTCCTCTACTCTACTGGTCTTCCTTTCACTTGTTTATTTATTTATTTTGATTGATGTTTTATAGATATACATGAAAATGGAATTCACTGTGCTATATTTATACATGAATACAGTATAATTTTGTTAAATTAATTGCACATTACCTCCTCTTTCCCATCTTTCCTCCCTCCCTCTCAATTCTCTTCTTCTAGGCCACTGATCTTTCCTATATCTTTATGATATACAGTCCCCCTTTATTTTTCTCTAGTTTCCGTATATGAGAGAAAACATTTGACCCTTGATTTTCTGAGTCTGGCTTATTTCACTTAGTATGATTTTCTCCAGTTCCATCCATTTATTGTCAATTGCCATAGTTTCATTCTTCTTTGTGGCTGAGTAAAACTCCATTGTGTATACATGCCACGTTTTATTAATCCATTCATCTATGACAGGTATCTGGGCTGGTTCCATAACTTGGCTACTGTGAATTGTTCTGCTATAAACATTCATGTGACTTTATCACTGTAGTATGATGATTTTAGGTTTTTTTTTTTTTTTTTAAATACAGAGGAGTAGGATATCTGGGTCATATGCTGGTTCTATTCTTTTGAGGAATTTCCATACTACTTTACAGATTGGTCTTGGTGGTTTGAAGTTCCACCAACAATTTATGAGTGTACCTTTCCCACCATATCCTTTCCAGCATTTATTACTATTTGTATTCTTGATAATTGCCATTCTGACTAGATTAAGATGAAATAATAGTGTAGTTTTGATTTTCATTTCTCTGATTGCTAGAGGTGTTGAACATTTTTTCACATTTTTCTTGGCCAGTTGTGTTTCCTGTTTGCAGAAATGTCTGCTTAGTTATTTTGCCCATTTATTAATTGGGCTTTTTTCAGACGAATATAATTTTAAAACCTAAAGACAGTTGAGTAATTTAATCTTAGTCAAATACAAGAGGTGTGTGGTCAGGGGCTATATCTCCTTTATCTGAACTCTTTCAGTTAGCATCACTGTTAACTGACCACCTGTTAGTTAAGTGACCCTCTGTAAGCTATTTCACTTTTCTCATTTATCAGCTATTTACACATGAGAAATACATATCTGCTATTTACATATGCATCATAGGATTCTCTATCAAAATTGTTCTCCAGAAACAAATCCTGAAATACTTCTTAAGGACTGACTCTGTAGTGACTCTAAGCATCCACAAAAACTCAAATGAACAAGAAAGATTTTTTTTTTATGATCAAAGTAGAATTAAATAGCAGAAATTTTAATAGCATAGAGATGGACTTTAGAGCCCATTTAGTAAAATTCATTCCTCAAATATGAAGACATTGAACCCAAATATGAAAAAATTGAAGCCCAAAGAGGTTATGTGACTTGCTTAAACCTAATGAAATATATTTCTCCATTTTTCTTTTGACATTTACTAAATTTTTCAGAAAACTCAGAGAATAGGTAAAAGAAGTGAATGTTTGTTATCTGCGTTTGTATATGTATGTGTATGTATATATAAAGGTTGAGAATTTCTAATGCAAAATCCAAAATTTGATTATATTCCAAAATTCAAAATTTGTTGAATGTTGACCTGACACAAGCGAAAAACTCCACATAATTAAACTTTGCTTCATACATAGTTACCCGAAATATTATATAAAATTAACATCAGGCTATGTGTTTAAGATGTTTATGAAACATAAGTGAATTTCATGTTCATATTTGGGTTCCATCCCTTAAGATATCCATTATGTGTATGCAGTATTCCAAAATCTGACATCCAAAATACTTCTGATCCCATGTATTTCAGATAAGGAATATTCAATCTGTATATGTACTTAAAAACTTATCATTTTGAAAAACAATCTATAAGTGCATGAAGAAAACCACTTCTTTATATTCCACTCCATTTTAAACATAACATATACTTTCATACTGCTTTATGCTTGTACATGTGCTCTTGCTATGTTTCTCTCTCTTCTTTTGATGAAAAAAGGAATATAATATACATATTACTCTTTAGCTCTCCTCATCACATATAAACATATTAAAAATGCCTTCCATGTTGATTCCATAGATTTATTTTTTTCTGGTACTGTGGATCAAATCCAGGTCCTCATGATGTTAAGCATATGCTCTACCACTAGTTACATCTAGCCCCATACCTAATTCACTTTTAATAGAAGCATAATAATTCATAAGATGGAGCTACTTTACTTTATTCAACTATTCTTTCACTTACATATATTCATTTTTCCAATCTTATTTTTAATAAGCACAGTGTTACAGTGAGCATCCTTATTAACATACATATATTCTTATACCTACAACTTACAAGATAGAAATGTTCTTTCTCATCACTGTTATTCAACATTGTTTTGGGGGTTCTGGCTGATGCAATATGAAAACTAAATGAAATATGCTGTATAAATATTGAAAAATTGAAACAAAATAATCTTAATTTTTATTTTATTTTTAAGAGTTCATGTTAGTTACAGATAATATTAGGTTTCATTTTGACATAATTATACAAGCACGAAATTTAATTTCCTATAATTCAGTCCCCAGTACTTTCCCTTTTCCTCTCCTCCCCCTCCCTCATTCCCTTTACTATAATTTATTCATCTTTCTTCTATTTATTTATGTGCATTTTAATTAGTGCCTTATGGATATATATGATGTTAAATTCATAGTAGTCTATTTGTTTATATACAAAAGAAAGTTTGGTCACATTAATTCCAATGTTAATTTTAGACTATATGTGTTTATACCTAGAAAATCTGAGAGACTAGACAACAGCAGCAACGGCAACCACAATAACAACAAAAATAGAATAAGAAAATTCAATAAGGTAGTTACTAAAAACATAAAAATTAAATAGCTTTTGTTTTACTAGCAATGATCAGTTAGTCATGTATAAGGAAAAGGTGAAATTATCTCATTTTCAACAGTGATAAACCATAAAACACTTTGGAATACACTTAACAATTATGGGAAGGGACCTATCTCAAAACATTTTACTAAAGGAATGAGACCTGATCTAAATTAATGGAGAGTGACAACATGTTTCTGCAAATGAAATTATGATAGGTTGAAGGATTAAATCTTTTTATATACATATAAATATTGCAAATTGGTAGAATTTATTTTTTTTGAAAATTGACAACATGATTACACAGTTCATATGTATGAATGAGTGAATGAGAATTGCCAAAAATATTTGGAAAAAACCACTCATATGAGGGAGCTTTTTCTACCAAACACTAACAATTACTGAAAAATAGCATCGATTAATAAAGTAAATTTAGAACAAGGGGCCGGGATTGTGGCTCTGTTGTAGAGCACTTGCCTCACACGTGTGAGGCACTGGGTTTGATCCTCAGCACCACATAAAAATAAATAAAGGTATTGTGTTGGCCTACAACTAAAAATATTTTTTAGAAATTATTACAGGATAAAAGAGTAATGGAATAAAATAGAGAATCAAGAAATGGTTGTAGAGGGGGATAATGAATTATTAAAAAGTGGAATTGACATAGTTGACTGTTTACTTGGAAAAAATAATTCAATATCTGACTCATATACTCTAAGAAATTTCCAAATGAGCTGTAAAGTAACCTACAAAAAAGTGAGTTTAGGAATGAACAGTATTAAATACCATCACTCACTTTAACAAGTTAAATTGCTAAAGATAAGAGTTTTATATTGACTTACCTTCTCACATATTATGACTGTTGTTTTTATTAAAGGGATAAGAAATGTTCATCTGTGACCTCATAAGACCACAGTCCAAATGACTAACACTTTTTGATCAAAAAAGAAGAAAAAAAGATTTCACCAAAATGCTTAAGGCTTTTGAATCAGGTTTGGAAATATAATAAAAATAATCTATGCCTTCTTTTGTACATAAAATTATATTCTAGCCTTGAATTCACAATCTTGTAATGAGAATTTTCAGACACTTTTATCCAAATGAATTAGCTGAAATGCCCATGAAGGTTTTAGTTTGGTGCGTCTTGAAACTGCTACCAGTGATATATACATTTTAATATCCATTTGTCCTTGTTTTTATTCCTACTTACATCATTTAGGTGGGAAAGGGCTTATTTACTTCTTATAAATTATAAAATGTGTTGGTTAATATGAGAAGAAATGGTATTTGATATATGTGTTAATCACTGTGCTTTAAGTCTCAGGACTTCCATTCTGGTCAGCATAGTATCATTAAAATGGATAAATAATGTTCCTAGGCTTAAATTTCTCAACATGTAAATTAGATGCAATAATATCTCTTTATATCCTAGACATGTGATAAAAATTCATGACTAAAGTCCTTATTTGATATTTGTTGCAATGACAGAAATAGAAAAATTGCACAAAAGTCAGTAATAGTTAATAAGATATCTGAGACTCTAATTGGGAATTTAAGGTTGAGTTATTTTATGCCATATTATTCTGTATAATTTACAAATGAAAAATTCATCCCTTTTACATGTACAGTTTGATTCTCTATGTTTTGAAAAATATATACCACAGTCAAGATTTAGAACATTTCTATCACTCCAAGTTCCTCCATGTCTTTTTATGCTTAATCCTCTCCTCTCGCAACTGTCCTTGTTTAAAATTTCATCTGCTTTCTATTCTTATAATTTGGCATTTACAGAATATTATATAATTACATGATATATAGCTTTTGTGTCTGGCATGTTTTCTTTAGCATAATGCATTTGAGATTCATCTATATTATGACATGTAGCAATAGTTCCTTCCTTTCTATTGCTAAGTGGTATTACTAGTATTCCACTGTATATTTGTACCACTGTTTAACCATTTGCCACTGGTTCATGGCCATTTGGGTTGTTTCCAGTTATGTTGATTGGGGACAAAGGTGTTTTAAGATTGGGTTTTGATTTCATATTTTCTGGTTTTATCAACATGATTAGTTTTTGTCTACCTTTACTGTCTTTCAATAGATATGCTTTAAATTTTTCAAATTTTAAGAGTTTGCTATTAATATTTCCCAAATTATTATAAGAACATATGCTTAGAAGACTTTTATTATAACCTTAATGGCATATAATAGATAAAAACTCATCAAAGCAAATCAAAACTTCTTAAGCAGTGTACTTCTTCTAGTATATCTTCTATATAACCACAAGAATGATCTTTTAGAATGTACATCTGATCAAGGGATACTGCTATTTAATGAACTCCAGTAGAGTCTATAAAACCATTTAGCTGACAGCTGTTTTCTATCAAGTGTTTACAGGGCCTGACATTGTACCAAATTTCTTCTTGTATTACCAGAATTAATCAATAGCCCTTTGAGATAAGCTACACAGTGGCAGAGGCGCTAGGATTCTAGGATTTGAACCCTGAATCTTAGGATGGGACTTAGGGCTTTTTTATATCTGGACATAGTCACTCCCAACAGAGAAAAAGCATTTACAATTTTGTTTGTTTTCATGCTTTTTCGCTTCTGAGTACTTCTTTTTATACATGTTATTTTTTTTCTGTCTGATATGTACTACTTGCCTATATTTTATATATTATTAAAACTCAGCTCAAATGTTCATCATGACTACATAAACAACATTCTTTGCCCATACCAAGGCTGCTGTAATAAATGAATCAACCAACATTAGAATTCAAATATTTTTTTGTTATTTCTCTTCTTATTCTACTATTTTTATTCCCTTTATCATTGTTACACTTTTGTATTTGTCCTACAATTTTTGGATATTTTATCCCATTTTTTTCATTCTTTTTTCCTTCTTTTCTGTTTAGAAAGTTTCTATTGACATTATCTTCAAACTCAGTGACTCTTTCCACAGTTGCTCTACTAATACGTCCATCAGAAGCATTCTTTATTTCTTTTCCAATGTTTCGGTATGTACCATTCAATTTTGATTCTTTCTGAAATTTCCATTTCTCTGTTTATATTATCCATCTCTTCTTGCATGTTGTCCATGTTTTCCTTCAGAGTCATGAACATTTTAATCATACTTATTAAATTTCCTGTTTGGTAAATATAAAATCTCTGCCAGATCAATCTAGTGTGGATACTTTCTTTCTTTTCAAATGTGTGTGTGTGTGTGTGTGTGTGTGTGTGTGTTGGTATTCCTTGTAATGTTTGGTTGAAAGCCATACATGATGTACTGACTGGTAAGAGAATCTGAGGCAAATAATCCTAATCCTTTATATTTTTTTTCTGGCTAAGAGTTAGAATGTGTCTACTATTTGTTATAATTGGAGGTATTAGGGGTGAAAATTTTCTCTGATTTCCTTATTTTTTACTGTCCTGTTGTCTTTATTTTTTTCTAGAGACTTATTCCTTGATAAGGCCTGAGTTGTACAATTCTTTCAATGTTAAACCCATATTATTAGACAAAAGCCTTCTGAATGTGTTGGTAAGGTATAGGGCAAGGGAAAGTGTACTATAGTTATGTGATTAGGTCTTTGTCTTTTACCCTGACTTGTGTCTGGGCTATTACCTCCACAACTACTTCTCATCTTTATTCTCATCCTTCACTAATTGGACAGGAAGTTTAGGGGAGCTGGAGCTGGCTATTTTTCTTTCTCCAATTTAAAAGCTAGACAGGGCTGGTGTTCATGCCAGATGCTGGCTGCAGCAAGGCAGTTCTGCAGTTCTGTTCCTAGTGAGCTGTGAATCTATGTATTGTCTTGTCTCTCTAATTTTAAGAAGGGTAGGTGGGAGTTTTCTCTGTAACATCTGTTACTTGATGGTTCTGAGAAGAGTTGTCAATTTTCAGGGGTTTTTTTTTCAGCATTTTTTCTTACTGTGAGAATGGTGGTGATGCCTTCTAGGCTACTTACATGTCAGACTGGAAACTGAAGTTGATCCCAGCATAGTATTATAACTTTGGGTTACAGTATTGCCTCTAGACTCCTCCAGAAATGTAAGTCACATTAACTCTTTATGATAATTCAAATGTCATAATGGATGCTTATATAATCTTAAAACAGACTACCAGGGAATGAACAATAATAGAATAATATTTAATATTTCTTGAGTGATTTTAGCATATGATACCTTATATTACAGAGCATTTATATATATTACCTCATTTAATACTTATAATCATCTCAGTTGGTAAAGAATATCACCATCTGTTTTCTATAGATGAAGCAACTGAGGTTTACATTGACTTAATAGCATGTTCAATAATATAGAACTTGGGATTCTGGTCCAAGTGTTTGAGTCTAGACTTTATTAGTTCAATGACTGTGGGCTACAATTATAGTTTGGATCTGGATTGTACTCTAAAAGCTCATGTATTGAAGGTTCAGAGGTGGGGTTTTTAGGTAGTAGTTTGATCATGTGAGCTCTGACCTCCTCAGTGGATTGGCTAGCTGGATAGCTGGATGGACTATTGGGAGGTAGGACCACGCTGGAGGAAGTAGATCACTGGGAATGTGCCTTGGAGGGATATACCTTCTCCCCAGCCCCTTCCTCTCTTTCTCTCTGCTTCACAGCTGCCATGCACTGAGCAGTTTTTCTCTGCCTTGCCCTGCCACTATGATGTTTCTGCCAGCCAGATAATGATGGACAAATCTTCTGAAACACTGAGCCCAAATAAATTTTCTTCCTTTAAGTTGTGACAGGTATTTTGGTCACAGCCATGAAAAACTGACTAATACAGCTCCCAATCTTAACATTAAGGCTACAAAGATAGAGTTGGAGAAGTACAGATTGGGCAGGGAAGGACTCCTTGGAGTCGTTTATCCCAGGTAAATAGATTAGAGAGAGGGCTAAAAGGGGCAAGTATGCTAGTCAGCTTTGCATTTATATAACCAAAATACCTGACAAGAACAACTTAAGAGGAGGGAAGTTCATTCTGGTTCATAGCTTCAGAGTGTTAGTCTATGGTTAGCCAAATCCATCACTCTGGACCCAAGGTGAGGCAGAACATTATGAAAAAGAGCATAGTGGAGGATTATTGCTCACCACATGGTGTCTGGGAAGCAGAAAGAACAAGGGGAAGAGTCTATAGGGAAGATGAAACCTTTAGGGCACACCCCCTGAAATGACCTACCTCCTTCAATCACACTTTACCTGCCTACAGTTTACTACCAAGTTGATCTATTCAAATTAGAATGGACTGATTAGACTGCAGTTCTTCTCATCTAATCATTTCACTTCTGAATATTCCTGAATTAACACAGGAACTTTTGGGGAACACCATATATTCAAGCCTTAACAGCAAGGTTAATACCTAATTTACAATTGGGTTTCTAACTATCTCTTCCATATTCAACTTGCATTAAGTTTGGTTCCCTAAAGTGTGTTAGACATATATGAGTGCCTCAAGGGATAGGATAGACTCTAGAGGAAAAGGGAGAAATTGTTCTGAAATCCTGGGTGTTGGTATTCAAACAGAAGTGCTTTGGGGATCTGAAGTTGATTGGCTTGTGGTTGTGCAGCTGTTTTGTGATACTCAGAACCAGAAAAAATATTTAAATCAATCTTTTTAATATACTTATCATGAGGAATGAGTTGTGTGTAGTGAATGGCACAAATGCAACCACAACCACAAGTCAAATGGATTAAAAAGCACCTGTGAGTATGAAGGTGGTATCTCATAATTAGACTGAGTTCAGTCGTTAATATTCAAGGTGGAAACTCCAATATCCAAATATGTCTGGCAATATTTCACTTCAATGGTCTTGGTCAATAAATGTTTTTGTTGTGTATTCAGGGTTCAGCAACTTCTGTCATGGGATGTCTGCCACCCAAAGAAAAAGGGAAGGAAAGAACCTGGGCTTTACATATTGCCATTAAGTTAGCCAAGCAAGGATATGTATAACAAACTGCTCTGTGAATGGTCAGAGCACTAAATGAAGTTGCTTGTTAAATATAGGCAACTTCATAAAAATGGTCCTCAATCTTCAAGTTGATAAAATTTATTTTAATAATCTCGGGGCAATGAATAGTAGGGAATTTGCACATTGAGGCCAATGTTATCTGCTTGCACATAGTTGAGTCTTTGAGAGATGTCCTAGTCTCAGAGAAACAACCATTTTGAGACTTGGCCTATGTACTTCAAACTTCTTTGCCTAACAGGCTGTCAGAATTAATCTCTCAACAGGTCTGGGGCAGTAAGGTATGGTGACATTGATTTTCCACTAGGAAGATAAGAGTCAGGAGAAAAGCAGAGACAACTTTTAAGCTTAATAGCCAGTCACATAGGAAGAAACATTGCAAATAATGGGTTTAAGGGCCTGAAAAACATCTGAACTTCTATATAGACACATCCAGACCTTAGTAGAATGGCCAAAAAAGTAACTTTGTGAATGGTAGATGAAAGTAAGTATCAGGATGATCATCTACATGGAATAAAGGGAGAGGTAATTTAAAGGTTCTTCTGACCAAAATATAGTTCCTGATACTACCTGCTAAGGTTAGTGTTGGAGTGGCCTCTTAGGATCTGTATGTTTTAATGAAAACACATAGATATAAAGAACTTTTAATGCACTGCATTAAAGTATCATCTTGCTGGTGGATAGTTAACCAATTAGTGAAGATTTATTTTTATATGATTAGTCCATTAGCACCAATTTTTACCATCTACAGTCAGAGGTTCTGGAGAGATATGATCCAGGACTGGAAAGGTTTAGAAATAAAAGCAATTTCTGTGCTGGATGACTGCTATATATAGTGCTGCCCAACAAGATATAATGAATAAATCCTGCAAGCCTCTAGGTTCTGGCTGCTCATATGGTAATTAGTATTATCACCAAATTGCAGAGTAGGAAATTGAGACCTAAGGAAGTTAAGCAAATTTTCTCATGATCACAGAACTTGGGTGAACTCTGGTTTTTAACCTAGAGGTATCTTCAACCTAAAGGTGGTTTTCTTCTTCATCTGTACAACATTGTATCCAGAGGGTTAGAGGTAACCTGAAGGTGGCATATTCTTATGCCACAGTTTTCAGAAAAAAAAAGAACAAAACAAAAAACAAACCTATTGGATACAAATAATCCTTTATAAACCTGGATGTGGGGACTTGGAAAGTTGCCACATTGGATTATCTAGATCTGTCTCAAAGAACATATAAATATTCCTGGCAGTTCTTTGTCAGGAGTTATTGCTAGTGCTTATACATTCTTTAGATTTTACTTCCTGGGAGAAATTCAAAACAGTGAGCAGGGAAAATGAAAATGGTCAGAACTAATTGCATATGGACTTTGCCACCAAATGACATGAGAAAACAATAACATTTATCTTTGAATAAAATGAGTATGTGGGCTCATTTGCCTACCCTCAGCTCAGTTTTCATTTTCCTTTCCTCTCAAAATGCCCAGAGGGACCATATTTTTGTTTAATGACCTTCAGAATGATTCTTTAGAAATCTGAGGCTATCAGAGTTGGAAGCAATGCGAAAATAATTGTGGATTATTATTGTATGACGACAGTGGCAGCTGGGCTGTTTTTTCCTCTCTGTTCAGACTTTTTTCTTCATTTTCCCAGAAACCTTATATCCCAAGGTTTAACTCAGAAGCAAATCTCATATAGGTGATAAACCTTGCCAGACATGGTATGTAATATAATTTCAGACAAACCCTTAACTGTTCTTCTGAAAGACCCTAGGGAGTAAAGCAATCTTATATCTAGATGTTCTCCATAATATTACTTTTATTTACTCTCTGAAAATGTGTGTGGGTAGTTGTACTGGACATAAAGCAAGTGTATCTCTTAAATATTATACCTGTGAACTTAAGTGCTGGTTTTTGTGTTTTCTTGTCAAAACTCCTGCAAACAGAAGAAAAATTGTTATGGTCAAACACTAATATGAGCATTTACTCTCTCAAATCATTTACACACAGACACTCACATCTGAGGCTAGAGAGTCAGCATAGATTCTAACTTTCTGTGAACACATAGGATGTATTGAGGAGGGTGTGGTTGAACACGATGCAGATACTGTAAATGCTGTAATGGAGAAAGTGGAAAGTGCTTTTTACTATTGTCCAATTACTCTGCCTCACAATTTCTTACCTCAATTAAGAGAATCATAATTTAGATGATAACATATTTTTGCCTTGTTTAGCACTCCCTCACAGCTATCCCCTATGCCGTCACTGATGTTTGTATAGTGTTTGGTTATCCCTTTGGTTGAAAATTTGTGGTAAGTAGTAGACAGACTGGGACAGTATGTCAAAGTTGACTGAAGTTGTTGCTAAAGACAATGCTACGTGGTCAAAAATTCTTGAATATTCTTACATAATTTGTTATTGCTTGTCACTCTCTGGAAAAGTGTCAATGTCTGCAAAAGTGTTATGCATTCCTTTCTAAGGTAGTCCAATCCCAGTAGTAAGACTTGCTCACATTCCCATCAGAGGAGTAAAACAAATTGGCTTCAAAACTCAAACCGTATTCTCTGGTCACTGAGCATACAAAATAAGTGGATGATTTTTTTCAATGCACATCCTTATTTCCCCTAGCTGCATTTCTAGAGAATTCTTTCAACCAAATTTTCTAGACGCTTTCTTGTAGCCTCATAATGGATATCTTGACCACAAGGAGGGAGGCTCTGGAGTATTTGTATTAGTTTTACAATAAGGCGGGATTAATGAAAGAATTATAAACTTCCTTGCCAAAGAAAAAGCATTTTATGAATGTTTAATAATGCTTAAGACCCCCCTGGAGTAAGCTAAATATCTAAGTGAACCATATCCTCTTAGGAATCTTAGGAAATACCCATGTCAAGTACAAAAAAAAACAGGATATTATATATTTAGCAACTTTTAAGGTTCTACTCTACATCTCTTACATTTAGGGGACTTGTATGCTTTTCTAATTTTGCAGAATGCTTCATAAATCTTCTGGCTATTGGTGCCAGGTATTTCAAGTGGCTCTTAATGTGATGGGTGATTATATTTGAATGAGATAAAATAATATACATTTGTGATGTTGCTTGGTCATTTATTTAACTCCTTAGCTACCTATTTTGAAACAAAAGAGAAGAATGCAAAAAAAGTGAAAGCAGTAACTTGCCAGCATGAAAATATAATGATGTGAATATTTATTTTTGATTTACTTACAAATATTTTCTCTTTAGGAATGCAAGCCAAAAATGTGGAGAAGTATAATAATACAGAAAGGAAATGCTCTTCTAATCCAGGAAGTTCAAGAAGAAGATGGAGGAAATTACACATGTGAACTTAAGTATGAAGGGAAACTTGTAAGACGAACAACTGAATTGAAAGTTACAGGTAGGAATTGGTTCTATTAAATACAGCAAATTAAATGCTAAATGTAACTTGATTTGGGAAGAAAGAGTTTTGTTCAAGGAGGCAACTTTCTGTGAACTTAGAATTGGTTGCAAATCAAACAGTTGGAAAGCATACTATTAATAAATTTCACTGAAAAGTGCTATATGTAGAATATGAATGATTAATTTAAGGATCAAGAGCCTAATGTATATATACATATAACCATATGGTAAGTTTATACGATATTTTAGTGCAACTGTATTTTTCACTCTGACCCATCACATGATAACAAGTATGGAGTATTCTTTTTGTGGCTTCATATCAGCAATCAAAAAGTTCTGGAGTTTGGAGCATTTAGGATTTCAGGTTAGGGATGTTCAACCTGTATTATGTAAATACTTTAAATATATAATAATCTCACTTATATGTAGAATCCGAAAAAAGTCGAATATACATCAAGAGAGTAGGTGGGGCAGAGAAATAGAAATAGGGAGATGTAGGTCAAAAGGTATATACAAATTTATGATTATGTAGGAGGAATAAGTCTAGTGATTTAACATATAGCATGATGACTAGTTGATACTATTATAGTGTTTGCTTGAAATTTGCTGAAAGAATAGATTTCAGGTACATTTAACACAAAAAAGTGAAAAAATAGCTTTATGAGATAGATAAGTTAATTTTCTAGACTACAGTAATCAAGTCACCATATATGTGTGTATATTAAAATGTCATGCTGTATACTTCAAATACATATGAACTTCAAATACATATGATTTTAAAACACACATGTGTATGTTTGTATATATACATATACACATTTGTATTTTGGATAAAATCTGAGCTATGATGAACTTTGAAATTATTAAGACAATTGCAATATTGATTACATTGATTTATTTATGATTAATGTATTTGGGCATTACCTGTTTAATCACCTAATGTTGACATCAACCAGGTAGTTAATTATCATGGCATTGCTAAGGGTAGGAATACATTTTCTTCTATATTTCTTTTTTTATGTCTGGAAGATCTCTTGGGGTAGTTTAAAAATCAGTCAACTTGTATTAATACTTGCTGAATTCAGTGCTAAAACCCATATGTGTATTTAAATTTGGGTTTTTTTGTCCTTTCCAAAATTTTAAGTAAGAGTGTACACACATTTTGTCCACTCTCTATCATAATAAACGACAGTTTTACTTTAGTTTGAATTTGGAGAGCACCTTCTGTGAAAGTTTAAATAGTTCTTTGGATTAGAATGGCTGTTCTCCCCCCCATGGACTTTTTTTTATTTATTTTTGTTGGTTCTTTTTAGTTATACATAACAGTAGAATTAATTTTGATATAATTATACAAGCATGGAATACATCTTATTCTAGTTGGGACCCCATTCTTATGGATATACATGATGATGGGATTCACTATGGTGTATTCATATATGTGTATAGGAAAATAATTTCAAATTCATTCTTCTGTCTTCCCTTTTCCTATTTCTTCTTTCTTCCCTTCATCCCCCTTTGTCTAATCCACTGAATATCTGTTCTTCCCCCCTCCCCATTATTGTGGGTTAGCTTCCACATGTCAGATAAAATTTTCAACCTTTTTTTGGGGGGGACTGGCTTATTTCACTTATTATGCTAATCACCAGGTCCATCCATTTACTTATAAATGTCATAAAGTCAACCTTTTTATGGCTGAGTAATACTCCATTGTGTATATACACCACAGTTTTTCTTATCCATTCATCTGTTGAAAGGCACCAAGGTGTGTTCCATTCTCATGGGCTTTTAAAAAATAACTATCATATCAATCAGGCCAATCCCAAATTCCAAATATTTGCCTTTGATTAGTTTCTGTTTTTCTCAACATGAACTAGACTTCCTGGACTCATTCATGGTAGAATATTCAATCATAGGCAGTTAAACATCATTAATAAGTGATCTGACCATGCTGACCATGCACAAAGGCTATGGCATTGTCACTTTGACTACAATCACCAATACTTATCAGATGCTTGGGAAACACATTCGTTTTGCAATCATTTACTACAGTTTGTAATATTGTAGTATTTGGTTTATGTTTAAATTGAACCATAATAAATTAAACACCAAATCTCCTTTACACTCTGATCTAATAAAATATGATAGCAACAATTTGCATCTTTATTTTTATTTTAGAATCTAGAAAGGCAAAGCTAGAGCCACTTTTTGTGTATCTTATAAGGTATTGATTTATTTGCTCTAAACTTTTAGTATAATTGAACTGTGGGACTCAAATTTCATCTGGATCCCTTACAGAGATTCACCCCCTATTTTTTTTAGATTTTTGGTAAGTACTGAGGTTTGAGCCCAGGGGCTCTTTACTACTGAGCTACATCCCCAGCCCTTTTCTTTAAAAAAATGAGACAGGGTCTTGCTAATTTGCCCAGGATGACCTCAAACTTTTAATCCTCCTACCTAAGCCTTCTGAGTTTCTGGGATGACAGTCATGTGTCACTGTGCTCAGAAGGTTCACAAAATTTAGTGTACATCAGAATCATGTGGAGAGACCCAGGAAGGATGAGGAGAAAAATCTTCAAATACAGATTCCCATGTCTTTCTCTCTGATTCTTGTTTAGTACATCAATAAGATAAAGAATTTCTAGTATGGCAATTTGTAAATCAATGGATGTGTAACTGATGTGATTCTGCAATCTGTGTATGGGGTGAAGGTGGGAGTTCATAACCCACTTGAATCAAAGTGTGGAATATGATATGTCAAGAAATTTGTAATGTTTTGAACAACCCACAATAAAAAATTTAAAAAAAAAAATAATTTACTTACCTTTTTGTCCAGGCATTTGGGTATATGCTTTCTAAGAGTTATTCTTTGAGAAACACTAGAAGAAAGAATGGTGCTTTTGATTTCTTGTAAGCATGTTGGTTCACACACATAAAACAATCATATTTCCATAGACCCCAAATTGTTTCCCTTAAACTTCTAAAAGCTATCATGAATATCATGGTCATTGGTAACCACAGGAAACATGTCAAGGGATTATGTGGGTAAAGCAACCTCAATCAATGAAAAGTCATTTATTTACCATTCAAATAAAAAATATACTAAGTATATATTACATGCTAAGCAATGAACTAGATATAAGAAAAATTCAAATTTAAGTCATTATCTTTGGGTCAATGTTGATTCACGTGAGAAATATGAAGTTTAGATATTAATAGTTTAAATGTTATGCTTCATGTAGAAACAATGGTTTCTTGAAATGGAAGCTCAAGAGGTTGCTGTGTGAAAGCTGATTCTTTTTGCAATGTATGCTATACTGGCTTTGTATGCTGAGTATTATGAAAACAAAATTAAACAAATTGTCCTCTCATAATTCAGAATATAAAGCTGGGATTATTTAAAGAGAAACATTAACTTATTTTGAGTTTAGGAGTATACAGGCATAGGGAGAGAATTTCAATGTGAAATTAATGGGACCTTTTAACTATAAAATTGAATAATATGACATTCTATAATATGGAGTATTGAAAATATACAAGCTTTACAAGATTTTCAGATTTTTAAAGTTTTTTTTTTAAAAAAAGTTATTTTCTGGCTGTTCTCTTAAAATTGATATTTCTGAGAAATATGTCTATAGTAAAACAAGTGTTCTCTTAAGGTTTATAGTTGATATTTATTTTAAGTAGATCAATTATAAAAAGATTCAGGTATTCAAAACTGTTAAGTTAGAAGGTAACAATGTGCTTTATGAAATTATTCATTCATATAAAATAATATGCTATAGTATCTCCTTTTAAACAGTTACCTTTTTACTACATTTAAATAGGATTTGCTTTAAATGCAACTTGTCTGGAATACTTTGGTTATATAAATCTTAGTATACCTGTGTGATGTTATTGTGGAAATTTCTTTTTATAGTTTTGGAAGCTGCAGATGAACAGGGAGGCTATAAGAATAAATAGACTTGTTTAGGTCATTTGCCAATGATGAATACAGCCGGCAGCTTTATATCCCATGGCATATTTTAGGTAACTATTTGCTATTTTATAGATTTCCCCTGTATTCTCACATTGAATTTGTGCAGAGGGCTAGTTAAAGTGATAAAGAAAGACAGGGGAATTGGTTAAAACAATGTGAAAATGTAGAGCAGGTGATAATGGAAGGAGGAGGAAAGGAGTGGGAGAACATGAGCAGGGTAATGGAATAGGGTCTCCTGGGATTACAGGACAAGGTCAGCCTTGAGAAAGTCAGTGGTACACATAAATTATGCGGATGTTAAAAAATGAATAAATGCAGGAAGCCATCACTAATTAACTTTATCTGGAAGGTAATTCACAGTTCACATGACAAATCTTTCACAAATTCATCTTTTATGAAGCTTTATAGAAATGAGCATTGGCTACTTAGAAAAAAAAATCCCAATAACCTGTTATCTAGTGAATATACAAATAACACCCTTCCTCTGTATTGTTGTAGATATCTCTAGAGTTCCTGATTGGAGTTTTTTCACATATTGGGAGTAATCCCGTAAACATTGGTGTCTGAATGCTATGACTAGAGGGTTTCTTTTATGGATATACTTCAAAGATTCGATGCTTGGTCACTGTAAAGCAGTGGTAGCATAGCATTCTAGATGTGCAGAACTTGGTAAAACTGCAAAGTAGAATTTGGGATCAGTCTGTGGTGAAGATGTTCAAATGCATGACTTCAGCAAGTGCTTTTAATCTCCACTTTGCAAAGTTTAACAGTGGTGCATTGTTGCAGGTTTCATTTAGACTACATTGTTAGAATAAACTTCCTCTGGTGTGGAAAATGGTAGCAATATACACACAGGGATAAATTTCACATTCATGTTGGTGATCATGGTGTTTGTGGTCCTTACTCTTAGTTCCTTTATGCCTCTGCTGTTAATGCTGAGACACTGGGGTGAGAAAAAACATGGAATGTAGTGATATGGTTGAGAGTTGGTGGAATAAATGAAATTTGGTATTTTGATTAAGGATAATACAACAGGGGAAGTGGTCTTTAAGCCAATAATTATATAATAATCATGACCGGGTGACCCAGACAGTTAATGCCTCTTTTTAGAGCCCACTATGTGGTATACATTGTGCTTAGGGTTTTTCATTCATTTTCTCATTTAATATTCACAACAACCATAAGACAGTGGTTATTATTATTGTCCCCATTTTACAGAAGAAGAAACTAAAACTTGTGAGATATGCTGTGCCCAGGGCTATGTGCTTTGTAATTATAAGAGTACAGATATGAATCTAGGTCTTTCTGACTCTTAAATATAAATTTTTACCATCACAAAGAACAAGTCATATGATTTCATTCACTAAACATACATTGCCTATCTTGAGAATAAATACCAAAATATTTGTCACACATCTTTCCACTGAAATATTCCTTTTAGAACATGTACCATTTGGTTTTTAATAATTCTGTATTAGAGCTTAAACACCCCTCATAGGGTACACTTGAAATTTTGAGCTTAGTCCTTAGCTCTTAATCTTTTTGTTTTGGTACCAGTGATTGAACCAAGTGGTATTTAACCACTGAGGCACATCCCCAGCTCTTTTTAAAGTTGCTTAGGGCCTCACTAAACTGCTGAGGCTGGTCTTGAACTTGTGATCCTACTCCCTCAGGCTCATGAGTTGCTGGAATTACAGGCATATACTGCCATGCGTGGCCTCAGTTAAAATCTTTAGGAATGAAAAGCAGAATCGAATCAGAACTGAGGTTAATGCCAGAGAAGTAAGAAGGAAAAACAAAAATGCATGAAAGACGGAATTTGCCAGATTTCATGTTTTAGTGCCTCATTCCCTATTAATTTGACATTTCATATTGAGGAAAAAATAGACTCAAATAGGTTAACTGAAGTTATGATAGTGATACTGAACTAGGGTAAGTGAAGCAACGGAGAAGCATCTAGTTAAACAGTATGGTTCAGTTGGTAAAGATCTGTTTGCACATAAATCAGTGCCTGCTATGTGCAACAAGTAATTCAGGATCCAAGTTTTTTAATGTGGTTCTGAAAGCAGACAGTAGGGAGATGGAAGAATGATCCCCTGGGAACCTGTAAAAATATTAAATTTATTCAAGGGAACAGTGTTCTGTGGAACTCAAATTCTGAGGGAGATTAACAAAATTTTTAAGAGATTTCCAGGAGAGGAGAGGAGAGGAGGGGAGGGGAGGGGAGGGGAGGAAAAATGAGAGGGGAGAATAAAAAAGAGGCTATAACCATTTGTTTATTTGCTAGATGAAATTCAAACAATTTTATTTTTGCAAGTCATCCCAAGGAAGCTTATTGCTTATAATATTCTAATATTTATTAATTTACCAAAGTGAAATGGCATGCATTTTAGGACATTTCCTAAACTTGTATGACCATATAACACATTTTTCCCCTTGAGAGCATTTGAGGATGCTGTTTCCACAGAATAAACATCAGGAAAGCTAAGTGAATAGCTAAGTGAGTACGTAATTTATTGGGATCCTACTAATGCCTGTAACTTCATGGTTTCAATAAAATATTTATTGGACACTTACTTTATATCACAACTATAATTAGTATGTTTCATTGTTTGTCTTATTTTCCTAACAAGCCTTAAAGGATGGCATTTGTTGATCATTTCTTTTCTTTGTTCCCAAGTTCTGAGTATATAGCAGGTTTCCAAAAATTATTATTTGTAGCTTTGTCTGGAAGGGTGTTTATTTGATTGGTGAGTGCTTTAGTTGGGTACCAATAAGACAGCTTTGTGTTTGTAGAACAATTTATAATTTTGAATCATTTCACTCCTGTTGAATGAACATAAATTTACAAATGAATTTAAAATCATTTTACATTCTGTTGCTCACAAGGACTTTATGGAGTTAGCAGCACAGGTGATATTATTATCATTAGTAGTACTACTAGTAGTAATAGTAGTAGCAATAGAAATTTTTAAAAGTGTAAACTATGGCTTGGAGAAATTTAAAAACATTTGTCCTGGGATGGCAGGTGTTAAATAGTATGGCTAGAACTAGAACCACGATATCCTGAATCTTAGTACATGCTTTTCTTACCTTACCCCCCACCTTTTATTCTCTCTAAAGTCCCTTAATCCTGGGTGCTGGGTCAAAAGAAGAGATACAACCCTGGAAGGATTGAAAGTTGGTGAGTCCCAAGCTCAGGTATAAGGGTCCCTAAAATAACCTTTAATCTAAAATGTTAGTATGTCAATCAGTTGCTTTAAGAATAATTGTTAATTTAATAGGAAAAGCATTTGGATGGTGGAGTTCCCTACTCAATATTCAAATGTTTCTAGCAGCCAGGTAGGTCATGTATATGAGTGGTGTAGACCAGGTGTTCCAGGCAATAGGGAGTGGCAAATTGGAGTATGCTGGCTGCACCCATTCAGCCCTAACTGATTTCTGCCAGGTGAGACTAAGAATCCAATATTGCCAGGTCTCTAATTTTGAGGAGATGTGGAAATCTGGTTTTTATGTGAAAATCCCTGGATCGTAAAGCACTCTATGGACCAAATAAAGCATGCTTGTGAGCTAAATCAATTTGGGCCTGTTTGTGGCATTTTCCTTAAAATATTTGTTTCAGTAGGACATTTAAACAAGCGACTGACTGTGTGGCTTGCTCAGAATCAGCTGCACTATTTCCATCTTCAGTAGTGAGTAGGGAAAAAATGTAAAACCCTGCAGTAGCCTAGAGAGAAGTTAATACACAAACTGAGAACAGCACTGGGAAGCTATCGTAATCACACCATCCAATAGACTGGTCCATCCAAGTAGAGAGTGAAGAGCACAATTTATCGATGTAATACTACAGGAGGGCTATTGACAAATTGATCACCTTACAGAGATGGGCGATTTAGATGATGAAGCAAGTTGGTCTCAAATGTTCCAGAAAAATAAAGAGCTTGGCCAAGAAAGCATCCACCTTAAAGTTGCCCTGAAGCAGTGTGATGTGAAGCACAGAAAGAAACAAATCATTGGCATATGTTCTTTCTCCTCCATGTACTCTCTGAGCAGCCAGTTAACATGATCTGAATGTCTGTATCCTGATTATCACATGAAAATGGATCTCGTTTGTACCTTTTTTGTGACTTAATAAAAAAAGACCTCAGCAGTCAATAGTACTTGGCTGCATTAAGAGAACTTTTCACATGACTTACTGTGCATTTCATAATTGACTGTTCTTTTGCACGCTTGCAGGTGCAAAAATCTCAGGACTAAACTGGCTCGCAGAAGCTTCATTACCTTTCCTCCTAGGCCTCCTTTTCCTTTCCTGTGTTACTCTGGCCATTGCAGTGTACCAAACCTTCCCTCAATGGTATCTCTTTCCCTTATTCACCTATTTTAAATATTCTAATGTCCTGTCTTCTTTGTAACCCATTTTCTCAGATCTTTGTTTTCTTCTGGAGCTAATCTAATATCTCAATAAGTATAGGAATCTGTGACTGAAAAGAGCCAAAAATTTTCCTTCTCAGCTAGCATATTTGCAATTTAATAGATATTTCAATTCTGTAACTCATAGGCATAACTAATGCTGTGAATTTCTGGCAAATTGGCAGAGCCTGTGGGAGCCTTTCCCAGAGTGTCATGATTCCTACCCTGCAGGTGGCCACTTGTTCTCTCTAGAAACAAGGTCAACCCTATTCCTGACCTTTAGGGACTAGGGAGAAAAATAACCTGCTTAGGATTACTGGAAAGGAGGATTTTGGGTGTCAGTTTAAAGAGTGATTTTTTTTAATCAGTCCTCCTCAGCCACTCTTATTGAGTCTCTCCTTTTTCTCCCAGATTTTCTTCACTGTGCCCCCAACCTTTGGCATAGAGACGTCTAGTAACCCTATAGTGACAGCCAGGGTCAAAGAGATTGCCAGTCTTTGTCCTAGGAAAATGTGTGTGTCATGTTTCTGTGCCCTATAGGGTGATGAACTAACACTATTAACTGTCCCATCCACAGAAAGACAGTCTTGTTTTTCTGCAAAGCCAGGGACTATGAGAACATTTGTTCCTATGGACTTATTTTGCAAGCAGCTGTGTAGGGGATCAGCTTGGAAAGCTGGGAGTGAACAAGTTGGAGCATATGACAGCAGGATATGGCAAATGTGCCCAATCCAGGCCAGTTATGCTCTGATGGTTCTCTTTCAGTATCAGAGGTGATCTTTGACTCCTTGACTATCTTCTCTGGCACCAAGTTATTGCTGGGAGAGGAGAGTTTGGGGGAGGGTTTGAATTATGTCTCCTAGGTTGCACCCATGGGCACAGATTTTTCTAGGTCCATTATGTTTATGTCTGATAGTCTTGGCTACGTTGTTTTCCCCTAATTTGGAAGCAGTGATTTGAACAAGCTGAGAATATTCTTTTTTAATTGCTTTTATATTTTTAAATACATGACAGCAGAATGCATCACAATTTTTATTACACATATAGAACAATTTTTTTTTCATATCTCTGTTTCTATACAGCCACTTTTCTAAGGGGCTTACCAATTATATTAATGTCCTCCAAGATCTGCTGCTCCTGATACAAAGATTTACCCTTATACATAAATACCACATAGAATTATGGAACTAAGAGTAGGGTTGTGTGCTTTCACATAGATGATCACATTTAGTCATCCTAAAATCTTATGAGATATGTTATTTCATCCCTAATTTACAGATATGGAAATTGAAATTTGGGAGGTAGTTTTCCAAATGTTCTACAGCAAATAATGATGATCCTTTAAAGACATGGGTGGTTGTTGTTTTACAAAACTTGAGTTCTTTTCACTAGTAAAAGCTTATATAACTATGAACTGCTCATGGCACTATGATCTCATTTGACTAGAATGGATTTTCTTATATGTAGAAGGATGAGACCTTATGCTGAGCAACATATCTACAGGAAGATGCTTCTAACGCATGTACATAGATGCACATACACACAAATAAAGGGAGCTCAGTGAAACAAGAATTTTATTCTAGGAGAAGACCAGTGAAAAATTTAAAAAAAAAAACTTGTTTTGCTCCCATGGTCCATTTCAGAACCAGAATATTATGACCCAAATCCTGATTCTGACATTAGCTTTGTGATTTTTGAGAAAACTAATTTGCTTCTCTGAACCTCAGTGTCTTTCCCATGTATACAGGTAGAATAATGTTGATATCTTTAACTGAAGAAAATATATGAATGCTCTCTAGGAAGAAGGTACTCAGCAATTCATGTTAGTATAATTATTAGTATCATCATCATCATCATTATTACTAAATAAGTTATAAAGGTGACCTTGTAGCCATTTCGCCACAAGAAAGTAATCTGATAAATAGCCAAAGACAAATTGCTATTGTTAATATAGTTATTTTTAATAGAGGATGAATTTTAAAAATCAGCAATTTAACCAAGGGCTATGAAAAACTTAAGCACAGAGCCACATAAATAGGGATTTCAGGAAGAACTATTTCATTAAAGGAGATGCAGTCATGTAGAATAATTTGTCAATTAAGATGGTCAGAACAAATGCTGTTGACTGTACAGTGAGTTTTTCAGCCAGCAAGACATTTTAATGGTGAGTGAGCCAAGATCAAATGCGGCTAAGACAAAGCTAAGTAGAAACGAGTCCACAGAACAAGCATGTCGGGGCCTTTTCCTGTCCGGCAATTCTTTATGTCATTATGATTCATCCCTAGTAGTTTGTAAAGGCAGTTAAATGGCCTCCTTTGGCTGTCAAATGGGAAAATAATTCATCAGTTCAAGTCCATAAATCATTTCTTGGTACCAAGAGTACTTTATGTAGCTGGAAATGTCTCCTTGAGTTGGCACTATGCTTCAGCAGAGATCCTGAGGAGCAACTGGCAGACACCAGATGCAAAAATCTGAATGATGACTTGCATGGGCATGGCTCTGTAGGGAAAGAAAGTTGATTTTTTTATGGGGCACGTTGCCTTGTCTGAATTGCCTGGAAAACCACATGCTTGTGTGTCTGGTATAGTAATCACTTAATATGTTTGTTGAGTGGATTTAAATATTTTATGTATTTTGGATCCTTTGAATTGGAGCCCACCTATAATGTCTGATAACTCTCTGTACCTGAGTTTGGGTAAGCAAGATGGGAATGCAGTAATAATAATATTCAGAAGTTATTAGACTAATAACCCAATTTTTTGTTCAATTTTAATGATTAGGGCATCGTAGCTTCACCATAATTCTGGCATGTTAGTTGTGTGAGAAATAAGTGTGCTTTAATTTTTTTAATAAAAAGCATTTTAAATTATATTTTAACTGCCTAATTCCTCTTGCTCCTAAATCCAACATTTGTCAATACATTCTTTGTTAGTAAAAGTATTCTCATGATGCTATATAATTTTCACCATCATTTGAGGTGAAAAGTGCTAAGTACATTTGAGGACATGTAAATAAGTATTTATTATCTAAGGGAGTATTATCAAACCCTGGGTCCACAAATAATACATTTAATATTCTTTGAATATTCACCAAATGCTTATTGTGCTAGGTGAACAGTGGTGAACAAAGCTGGGCATGGTGGTGTTTGCCTGTAATCCCAGTGACTTGGGAGGCTAAGGCAAGATGATTGCAAGTTTGAGGTGAGTGTCAGCAACTTAGTAGAGCCCTAAGCAACTTAGTGAGACCCTGTCTCAAAATAAAACACAGAAAGGGATGGGGACGTAGCTCATTGGTTAAGCACCCTTGGTTCAATCACCAGTACCAAAATAAATAAATAAATAAAAATGTGGGGAATAAAGAGAGATATGTTGTCTTCCCTGATGGAGCTTGAAGTATATTGGGGGGCATTAAATTAATAAATATGTGGTTAGTTATATAGTTATATATTGCAATACCTGATAAAAAGGAAAATAGACTAAGAATGGGGACCATCTACTTGATGCAAAATAAAATTTAAACTGGACTCTGAAAGTTAAGAAGTAGTCAAAAAGGTGAACAATGAGTGAAAATATTCAGAGGGAACATCATATGTTGATGGTAGCTTGGACTAGAGATATGGTTATAGAGATTTAAAAAGCAGGAAGATTCAAAAGATAACTGCAAAGATAGATATGTTTATACCTTCTCATGATGGTTCTTTTGTTACTGATTTTAGAAATAGTTGGACAATAGTGGTGTTTTTTTTTTTTTTTTACTGAAATGGGGAAGACTGAAGGAGGCCACATTTTGTGGGGTGTATTAAGAGCTCTGTTTGACCATGTTTATTTGAGCTATCTATTGGATATCCTCTAGAGAATGTTAACTAGACAATTAGATACATGAGTCTTGTATTCACAGAATAGTGTGGGCTGGATATGTACATTTTAGAGCTGTCTGCCTGGTATATAGAATGGGATAAAATAAAGTACTAAATTTTGTGGGGAAATTGATGATTGCTATGGAGATCAATGCAAAATGCAGCTCCTTGGCTTTATGTTACAGATTTTCCCCAGAATCATGACAGTGTAAAAAAGCTACTCATCATGATTTTTTCCAAGCCTCATCAAATTGTTAAATATCAAGCACGATGTTTGTACCTGTATTTTGCTGATATATGTAATGACATCCTGCATTTAGCTGACATTTGAATCTTTAGAGCTAGAAGAATATAACTAATGTCATGGTAAACCTAGTCGCTATTTATTATATAAACTGGGGATCACATTAATAACTTTATATACATTATTTCTAATTTTTACCACAAACCTGAAAAGTACAGGCCCTAATTTTTAGGTAAAGAACTCAGACTTGATAAGTTATAAAACTTCCCTAAGGCCACACAACAAGTAAATGTGGGACCCACCATTCCAGTTCAACATTTTAGAAAGTGACATGAAATTTCCTTTTGGATGAAATTAAACCCCTATCACTCACCATGCTCAAAACTTAACTCAAAATGGATTAAGGACCTAGGAATTCAACCAGAGACTCTGTGTCTAATAGAAAAAAAAGTAGGCCCTAATCTTCATTATGTAGGATTAGGCCTCAACTTCCTTAATAAGACTCTATAGCACAAGAATTGAAACCAAGAATCAATAAATGCGATGGAATCAAACTAAAAAGTTTCTTCTCAACAAAAGGAACAATCTGTGAGGTAAACAGAGAGCCCACATCCTGGGAGCAAATTTTTACTCCTCACGCATCAGATAGAGCACTAATCTCTGGATATATAAACTGAAAAAGCTAAGCACCAAAAAACCAAATAACACAATCAACAAATGGGCCAAGGAACAGAACAGACATCAGAAGAGGATATACAATCAATCAACAAATAAATGAAAAAAGCTCAGCATCTCTAGCAATCAGAGAACTGCAAATCAGAACGACTCTAAGATATCATCTCACTCCAGTCAGAATGGCAGCTGTTATGAAGATGAACAACAATAAGTATTGGTGAAGATGCGGGGGAAAAGGTATAGTCATACATTGCTGGTGGGACTGCAAATTGGTGCAGCCAATATGGGAAGCAGTATGGAGATTCCTTGGAAATCTGGGAATGGAGCCACCATTTGACCCAGCTTTCCCTCTCCTCGGACTATACCCAAAAGACTTAAAAACAGCATACCACAGGGACACAGCCACATCAATGTTTATAGCAGCACAATTCACAATAGCTAAACTGTGGAGCCAACCTAAATGCCCTTCAGTGGATGAATGGATAAAAAAAAATGTGGCATATACACACAATGGAATTTTACTCAGCAATAAAAGAGAATAAAATCATGGCATTGCAGGTAAATGGATGGAGTTGGAGAAGATAATGCTAAGTGAAGTTAGCCAATCCCAACAAAACAAATGCCAAATGTTTTTTTCTGATATAAGGAGGATTCATAGTGGGGTAGGGAGGGAGAGCATGGGAAGAATGGATGAACTCTAGATAAAGCAGAGGGATGGGAGGGAAAAGGAGGGGACAGGGGATTAGCAAGGATGGTGGAATGTGATGGACATCATTATCCAAAGTACATGTATGAAGACTCAAATTGAGTGTAACATACTTTATATAAAAACAGATATGAAAAATTGAAGTATATATGTGTAATAAGAATTGTAAAGCAAAAAAAAAAAAAAAAAACAAAGTACATGTATAAAGGCATGAATTGGTGTAAACATACTCTATATACAAAGATATGAAAAATTCTACTCTATATGTGTGTAATAAGAATTGTAATGCAAAAAAAGAATTTAGGTATAATTGTAATGTACCAATTAAAAAATAAATTAATAGAATAGAGAAAGGAAATAAGGGGCAGGGAGGAAGTAAGGAAAGGGAGTAATACTGGGAATTGAAATGGAGCAAATTATGTTATAGGCATTATGAACATGTCAAAATAAACCCCACAATTATGTAAAATTATAATGCACTAATGAAAGCATAAATGAAAAAAAAGAAATTTCCTTTTGAATTCTTATGATTTGCCAACTTTTACACCCAAAGGAAAATCTACAAAGAATAAAGTGTTGATATGGAAAATTTGCTGCTGGGTCTGCTAATAAATAAAAGTCTGCTAGACTGGATTGTTACATGGGGCCTGTCCCTAGACTTCTGGTGTACATGCACAGCTTCCTGTGGGATACTCATCACTTACTGACCATCTGGAGGAAACAACATCCTCTATAATGCCTTTTAGATTCCCTGTTCTGAATTCTTATTTGGATATGTATTACCAACAGTAGGGCAACTCCTTAAGTATGATACAATGAAAGGACTATACTGCCTGATAAATAATTAGTTCATAATATATTATAACTATTATAATTTTCTACATCTTATTCAATGACAAGTTCACAAAAGCCCTGTGAAGTATTTTTATTTTATTAGTGAAGAAATAAAGAATAATCATTATTAAGTAACTTTCCAATGATTACACAGCCAATGAGGGAATGAATTGGAATTTAAAGACCAATTTCTGATTCCTAAGTTTATAATTCACACATTCTCAAGTTTAATGACTGAGCAAAGCCAGGAGACTACATTGGAAAACATTGAAGGTAGACCTGAGTACTGGAGGGCCTTGAATGTCAGGAAGAATAATTCATATTCTTAGCCTGTTAGGAAATAAGTGTTACAAAATATTATGATTTATCTTTCATTGGGCAAGTATTTCTAAACTGAAAGTCCTCATATCTATGTGTAAGCCCTGCTTAGCTGTGTTCCCCCCCCCCCCCGAGATCCCAGAAGGTCTGTCTTCCCTTGTGCAGTCTAATCTGAAGACAGTTCTTTCTTATATTTTAATTATCATTATTATTATTTGGTACCAGGGATTGATCCCATGGTTGCTTAACCACTGAGCCACATCCGCAGCCCTTTTTTGATTTTTTTAAATTTTTATTGTGAGATAGGTTCTCACTAGGTTGCTTATAGCCTTGTTAAGTTGCTGAGGCTGGCTTTGAACCTGCAATACTCCTGCCTCAGCCTCCTGAGCTGCTGGGATTACAGGCATGCGCCACTGCACCCAGCAATCTTAATTCAATTTGAATAAGATTTCTTCAATATCTCTACTAGACACTATGATAGTTGCTGTTGCATTGCTTGCTTGGAGCTTGTAGGAACACCTAATCATACCAACTGGCCTCTGTAGGTCTGGATGGTGGAGAGAGCTAGGAAAAAATGATGATTGAGAGATAGTTATTGTTATTTTTTGGAGCTTCTGCAAAAGAGACCATAAGTCTATCCAGTCCTGTCATGTAAGTATTCTCTAATTCTTGAATACTTCTTTTGAAATTAATTAATTAATTTCTGATTGCTTGGAATTACACCTACACAGACTTTTTATTTACCCAGTAAAATCTAAGTTACCTTTAGGCTTGGATAAGAACTAGAAAGGACTCTGATAAGCATATAATTTGATTCTCTCATTCTGTAGGTAAGATAGCAGAAGCTCAGACACAGTTTGACAATAGGTATTTTGGGACTTTCCCCATTGTAGTGCTGCTTTCTATGCTTCCTACTATTCCACAGTGTCTAACTTAGTCCTAAGTCTTGCCTTCAAGGATTTTTATATGCCAAATTTAATCAATGTCTTCATTATAATTGAAATGTTTAAGTCAAATTAATGTAAAGCCTTCAGAAAATTATGCTGATCTAGTTTATAAAAGTCATTCAAGCACAACTATGGCAATATATGGGGTTTTTGACATTTTCTAAAAGCCATTAGCTTATGTTCTTCAATAACTCTCATAATTAACATCAAAAGAGGACAATTTTCAAACTAACATTAGTAGACTCCATATTTATACTCTTTGTGATTAGATCATAAGTCAATTTTCTAATCCAAAGATGTTTTGTTCCTCAAAACCTGCAACCTTCCTTGGTGATTATATGTACTGTAAAATCAGTAACAAATTACTTAATGAATGTTCAAGTCTATTAGCAGGGAGACCGCAGGAAACAGAACTGAGAAATGTTATATATTCTGGAGTGGAAAGAGCTCAGGATTTAAAATAAGAAAGATTTGGTTTTAGATTTTTTCTTCATCATTTACATTCTGAATAATCTTTGGTAAATCATTAACTCTTCTGAGGCTCCCCTCTCACATCTGTTTGTATATCTTTATCTTGTAGAATTGGAAAAAATTGAGATAGATGAAGTAAATGATAGCTATTTCTGTCATTACCACTACCACTATAATTATTATTTACTTTTCTTAATAATGGTACTACTACTAGTAAAGTAGTCCTGCTCCTACTACTATCACTATTAATCTACTAGAAAGGTGGTACATACCCCCATTTAAATATTAACAGATGGAATCAGCTCAAAAAAATTGAGACAGATAAGCAATCATGGAACAAAATATCCTCTAATAATAGTAAAAATCAGAAAGTTCAAACAATCTACTGAAAAAATATGTTAGATAAGCAAATAAAGTATATTTCTATAAATGAAATTATTGAGAGGATAACTCTTTCATTAAACTAGCCTGTAATTTGTATCAGCACAAGAATTCTATTTTGTCTTTTTGTGTTCTTGTAACTTTAGCATGTTCCTAGACAATGAATAGGAGATTTATGCTTATGTGTTAAATGAGTATTTCAAATCCCTAATGGTAAAATTGTGTATTATTTATCTGCTATTGTTTCTGTATAGGTAAATTCACTTGTTTATTTAAAAAAAAAAATATTTGGAGCAGGGCTCCGTGGCACAAGCTTGTAATTCCAGCAGCTCAGGAGGCTGAGGCAGGAGGATTGCAACTTCAAAACCATCCTCAGCACCTTAGTAAGGCTCTGAGCAACTTAGGAAGACCCTGTCCCAAAGTAAAAAATAAAAATGGCTGGGTATGGGTCTTAGTTTTTAAGAGCCCCTGGGTTTAATCCCCAGTACCAAAACAAACAAACAAGCAAACAAACAAACCCCAAAATACTTGGGCTTCTACTATATGACAGGTATAGTGCTAAGCACTGGGGATGCAGTGGTAACAAACAAACAAACAAACACAGAGGGACCCAACATGGCGGCGGGCGGGGAGGCAGCGCTTTCAGTACCTCCTCAAAAACAGGGTCAGAGAGTCGCATTAATACGCTCAGATTCTACCTGCTGAGAAACTTCTACCAAAATTCCGCTGAAGTGAGACCTGCCGGGAATTAGTAGGATTATTGGAGGTGACAGTTTGCCCCAGACGAGTGAATCTCTGCCACACGGCGCAGAGGTCCAGACCCGCAACCCGCTGCTGCTGCGCAGCGACCATCCTCCGAGGCGGCTCAGCAGGCGCGGAGCAGGGACCCTATGAAGAGGTCTCTAACCAAGCTTTCATGAAATAGGGAACCCGGAACCAACCGAGACCGGGTCAGACCAGAGAAAGGCCAGTCCCACCCCTCCCTTCGGACACTCCGGCAAGGAGCCTGGGGCCTGCCATAGCAGAGAGGTGACATCACCAGAGTTCGGCCGACAGAATTCCTTCCCAGCGGAATCTGCTTTAGCAGGTGTGTGACTCCCACCCCCACCAGATACATACAGCCGGGAAACCTCAAAAATCTCTCCGTGGGCGTGACTCTAGGGGCCGAGGGACTCCCGACCCCCAACTCACACTGCCTCCAGCGGCGTGGGCGTGACTGTAGGGGCGGAGGGAAGCAGAGGGGACTCCCGATCCCTAACTCCTCCTAACGCCAGCGGAGTGGACGTGACTGTAGGGGCTGAGGGAAGCAGAGGGGATTCTCGATCCCCAACTCCCCTTACCACCAGCAGCGACACCCAAGGTCTTAGCCACCAGTTTCCAAGGGCGTGCCCACCAAAGAGGTCTGGAAAAATTAAACTGTTGGTTCCCAGATCACCGCTGCACAGCACTGGGGCTTAGATGAATGACAGAGAGAGTGCTCAGTCGTTCGGGATATAGGGCATGCAGTGGGGCTGCAAGTGTAACAAGATCCTTGGGGCCTGGCTGGCAGGCAGGAGGAAGGGGGGAGGGGGCGGAGAAGTGAAATGGCTCTGGACTAACAGGATTGAGAGACTCCCAGGAGCTGCCTAACAGGGATTGCTGTCAGCACATAGAGGGCAGAAGCTGGGCTCGGAGGGCACAGCTCTGCCTACTGGAAGAGAAGAAAATTGATCTCTAAGACTTCATTTTTTTGAAATTTCTATTTTATTAGTTTTTTTCTGCCCTTTTCCTCCTTTCTTTCTTTCCCTTTTCAAGTTTTATTGTTCTTTCCATTCTCCTCTATTCTATCTATCTCTCTCTCCCTCTTTCTTTTTAAGAGCACCTTCCTTCCCCTTCCCCCCCACTTTCATCCCAAGCATTACGTCTTCCATTATGTGTAATTGTCTAAATGCAAATAGGTGAATGTTTCAAGGGTGTCTATAGGGCTCCTAAATACCTAGCTATTACCAAACATCCTGATACAATCTCCTGTTAATATCCCCCTTCAGTAGAGCAATCTTCCAAAGTAGCCAAGACATACTAACCCTCATACCATTATAGCACCTAACCTAAACATAAAGTCCTAAGACCAAACAACAAATCACTATATGCATACAGAATCCGGAAGCCGTTTATGAATTGAATGAATCAGCTTTAAAGTACAATAAAGCAAAACATTTCTAGGCATAGTCTCCCACCACAAAGGAGAGACCACAGAGATATACAAAACCAAAATAAATTTATAGGAGAAAACAGAAACACAGCAGATAAACAGAGTTGGAAAGTAACATGAACAACATGAAAAAACAAGGGAAAAAAGGATTACAAACAATGCAGGACAACTTAAATCTACAGGAGAACCTAGAGGCATCAGAAAAATGGACAGAGAAAGAACTCAAGGCATACCTGACTCAGATGGAATGGAATCTTAGAGAAGACATTAGACAGCAAGTCGAAACAATGAAAGAATACTTTGAAAATGAATTGCATAAGCAAATTCAAATTGCAAAGAATGAACTCTACCAGGAGATAGAGATTTAAAAAAAATCAATCAGTAATCCTAGAAATGCAGGGGAAACCATAAACCAAATTAAAAACTCAAACAAGAATATTACATATAGACTAGATCAAATGGAAGTCAGAACATCAGATAATGAAGTCAAAGTTTATCAACTCGAAAACAATATAGTCAATGAAGAAAGGATGTTAAAAAATCAAGAGCAATGCAACCAAGAGATATGGGATGTCATAAAAAAAACAAACTTGAGAGTCATTGGGATAGAAGAAGGTATAGAGGTTCAAACCAAATGAATGAACAATCTGTTGAATGAAATAATCTTAGAAAACTTCCCAGATATGAAAGATGGAATGGATTGCCAAATCCTGGAAGCCTACAGGACCCCAAAAATACACAACCATAATAGACCAACTCCAAGACACATAATTATGAAGATATCCAACATACAGAACGAGGAGAGAATATTAAAAGCTACGAGAGAAAGGAGGCAGATTATATTCAGGGGTAAACCAATTAGGTTAATGGCTGATTTTTCATCACAGACATTGAAAGCGAGAAGATCCTGGAACAACATATTTCAAACACTGAAAAATAATGGATTCCAACCAAGAATACTGTATCCAGCAAAATTAAGCTTCAGATTTGACAGTGAAATTAAAATATTTCTCGATAAACAAAAGTTAAAAGAATTCGCAGCCAGAAAACCAGCACTGCAAGGCATTTGAGCAAAACACTACAAAAAGAGGAATTGAAAAACAGCACCCAAAACTAACAGTGGGAGATATCTCAGTAAAGGAGGAGAAAAATAACCAAAGAGGAAAAACTAGCCAAATTAAAATAAATAAATAAATAAGCATGACTGGAAGTACAAACCATATTTCAATAGTAACCCTAAATGTTAATGGCTTAAATTCACCAATCAAGAGACATAGGCTAGTAACCTGGATTAAAAAAAAAAAAAAAAAGATCCAACAATATGCTGCCTTCAGGAGACTCATATGATAGGAAAAGACATACACAGGCTGAAGGTAAAAGGTTGAGAAAAATCATACCACTCACATGGTCCTTGGAAGCAAGCAGGAGTGGCCATACTCATATCAAATAAAATCAACTTCAAACCTAAGTCAATCAAAAGGGATAAAGAAGGACACTATATACTGTTAAAAGGAACCATTCACCAACAAGACATAACAATTATCAATTTGTATGCACCAAAAAATGGTGCTGCAACGTTCATAAAACAAACTTTACTCAAGTTCAAGAGTCAAATAGACCACAACACAATAATTATGGGTGACTTCAACACACCGCTCTCTCCATTGGACAGATCCTCCAGACAAAAGCTGAATAAAGAAACTATAGAACTCAATAAAACAATCAATAACCTAGACTTAACCGACATATATAGAATATATCAACCATCATCAAGTGGATACACATTCTTCTCAGCAGCACATGGATCCTTCTCAAAGATAGACCATATATTATGCCATAGGGAAACTCTTAGTAAATATAAAGGTGTGGAGATAATACCATGCATCTTATCTGATCATAATGGAATGAAACTGGAAATCAATGATAAAAGAAGGAAGGAAAAATCCTACATCACCTGGAAAATGAACAATATGTTACTGAATGAACAATGGGTTACAGAAGACATAAAGGAGGAAATCAAAAAATTCTTAGAGATAAATGAAAATACAGACACAACATGTCGGAATCTATGGGACACAATGAAAGCCATTTTAAGAGGGAAATTCATTGCCTGGAGTTCATTCCTTAAAAAAAGAAAAAAAAAAACCAACAAATAAATGAGCTAACACTTCATCTCAAAACCCTAGAAAAGGAAGAGCAAAACAACAGCAAATGTAGTAGAAGACAAGAAATAATTAAAACCAGAGTGGAAATCAATGAAATTGAAACAAAATAAACCATTGATAAAATTGATAAAACTAAAAGTTGGTTCTTTGAAAAAATAAATAAGATTGCCAGACCCTTAGCCATGCTAATGAAGAGAAGAAGAGAGAGAACTCAAATTACTAACATACGGGATGAAAAAGGCAATATCACAACGGACACTACATAAATATAGAAATTATTTTGAAACCCTCTATTCCAATAAAATAGAAGATAGTGAAGATATCAATAAATTTCTTAAGTCATGTGATCTGCCCAGATTGAGTCAGGAAGACACACACAATTTACACAGACAAATAACAAAGGAGGAAATATAAGAAGCCATCAAAAGACTACGAACCAAGAAAAGCCCTGGACCGGATGGGTATACAGTGGAGTTTTACAAAACCTTCAAAGAAGAATTAATTCCAGTACTTTTCAAGTTATTTCAAGAAGTAGAAAAAGAAGGAGCTCTTCCAAATTCATTCTGTGAGTCCAACATCACCCTGATCCCGAAACCAGACAAAGACACTTCAAAGAAAGAAAACTACAGACCAATATCTCTAATGAACTTAGATGCAAAAATCCTCAATAAAATCCTGGTGAATCGAATACAAAAGCATATCAAAAAAAATTGTGCACCATGATCAAGTAGGATTCATCCCTGGGATGCAAGGCTGGTTCAATATACGGAAATCAATAAATGTTATTCACCACATCAGTAGACTTAATGATAAGAACCACATGATCATCTCGATAGATGCAGAAAAAGCATTCGACAAAGTACAGCATCCCTTTATGTTCAAAGCACTCGAAAAACTAGGGATAACAGGAACTTATGTCAACATTGTAAAAGCTATATATGCTAAGCCTCAGGCTAGCATCATTCTAAATGGAGAAAAACTGAAGGCATTCCCTCTAAAATCTGGAACAACACAGGGATGCCCTCTCTCACCACTTCTATTCAATTTAGTTTTTGAAATACTAGCCAGAGCAATTAGACAGACAAAAGAAATTAAAGGCATAAAAATAGGAAAAGAAGAACTTAAATTATCACTATTTGTGGATGATACTATATCTAACAGACCCAAAAGGGTCTACAAAGAAACTACTAGAGCCAATAAATGAATTTAGAAAAGTGGCAGGATATAAAATCAACACGCATAAATCAAAAGCATTCCTGTATATCAGCAACACAGCTTCTGAAATGGAAATGAGGAAAACCACTCCATTCACAATATCCTCAAAAAAAATAAAATACTTGGGAATCAACCTAACAAAAGAGGTGAAAGATTTATACAATAAAAACTACAGAACCCTAAAGAGAGAAATAGAAGAAGATCTTAGAAGATGGAAAAATATACCCTGTTCATGGATAGGCAGAAGTAACATCATCAAAATGGCGATATTACCCAAAGTTCTCTATAGGTTTAATGCAATGCCAATCAAAATCCCAACGGCATTTCTTGTAGAAATAGATAAAGCAATCATGAAATTCATATGGAAAAACAAAAGACCCAGAATAGCAAAAGCAATTCTAAGCAGGAAGTGTGAATCTGGCGGTATAGCAATACCAGATTTCAAACTGTACTACAGAGCAATAGTAACAAAAATAGCATGGTACTGGTACCAAAACAGGCAGGTGGACCAATGGTACAGAATAGAGGACACAGAGACCAATCCACAAAATTACAACTTTCTTATATTTGATAAAGGGGCTAAAAGCATGCAATGGAGGAAGAATAGCATCTTCAACAAATGGTGCTGGGAAAACTGGAAATCCATATGCAACAAAATGAAACTGAATCCCTTTCTCTCGCCATGCACAAAAGTTAACTCAAAATGGATCAAAGAGCTTGATATCTAATCAGAGACTCTGCATCTGATAGAAGAAAAAGTTGGCTCCGATCTACATATTGTGGGGCTGGGCTCCAAATTCCTTAATAGGACACCTGTAGCACAAGAGTTAATAACAAGAATAAACAAATGGGACTTACTTAAACTAAAAAGTTTTTTTTTTTTTCTCAGCAAGAGAAACAATAAGAGAGGTAAATAGGGAGCCTACATCCTGGGAACAAATTTTTACTCCTCACACTTTAGATAGAGCCCTAATATCCAGAGTATACAAAGAACTCAAAAAATTAAACAATAAGATAACAAATAACCCAATCAACAAATGGGCCAAGGACCTGAACAGACACTTCTCAGAGGAGGACATACAGTCAATTAACAAGTACATGAAAAAATGCTCACCATCTCTAGCAGTCAGAGAAATGCAAATCAAAACCACCCTAAGATACCATCTCACTCCAGTAAGATTGGCAGCCATTATGAAGTCAAACAACAATAAGTGCTGGCGAGGATGTGGGGAAAAGGGTACACTTGTACATTGCTGGTGGGACTACAAATTGGTGCGGCCAATTTGGAAAGCAGTATGGAGATTCCTGGGAAAGCTGGGAATTTAACCACCATTTTACCCAGGTATTGCCCTTCTCGGACTATTCCCTGAAGACCTTAAAAGAGGGTACTATAGGGATACTGCTATATCAGTGTTCATAGCAGCACAATTCACAATAGCTAGACTGTGGAACCAACCCAGATGCCCTTCAATAGATGAATGGATAAACAAAATGTGGCATCTATGCACAATGGAGTATTATGCAGCACTAAAAAATGACAGAATCATGGAATTTGCAGGGAAATGGATGGCATTAGAGCAGATTATGCTAAGTGAAGCTAGCCAATCCCTACAAAACAAATGCCAAATGTCTTCTTTGATATAATGAGAGCAACTAAGAACAGAGCAGGGAGGAAGAGCATGAGGAAAAGATTAACATTAAACAGAGATGAGTGGTGGGAGGGAAAGGCAGAGAGAAGGGAAATTGCATGGAAATGGAAGGAGACCCTCATTGTTACACAAAATTACATATAAGAGGTTGTGAGGGGAAAGGGAGAAAAAACAAGGGAGAGAATTGAATTACAGCAGATGGGGTAGAGAGAGAAGATGGGAAGGGAGGGGAGGGGGGATAGCAGGGGTTAGGAAAGGTAGCAGAATACAACAGTCACTAATATGGCATTATGTAAAATGTGGATGTGTAACCAATGTGATTCTGCAGTCTGTATTTGGGGTAAAAATGGGAGTTCATAACCCACTTGAATCAAATGTATGAAAGATGATATGTGAAGAGCTTTGTAATGTTTTGAACAACCAATAAAAACAAACAAACAAACAAACAAAAAACCTCACAATTCTTGCTTTTAAGAGCTTAAAATATATTGGTGGGAACAGTCTTCAATCATACAAATACATGTGAACTTTTAATTGTGAAAACACTGTGTAAGAAAGAGGTACATGGACTGAAATATCATGTATCATGTATCTGGGGGATTTGATCTAATCAAGGAGGTTTGGGAAAGCTTCTTAGAGGAAGTCAAACTTGAGCATAAATGCAAAGAATAAGTGAGCATTAACTGGGAAAGGAAAGGAAGGAGGGACTTTTTTGGATAAAGGATAACCATGTACAACCAGGTTTTGTGAAGAGATCATTATGAATGCCAGTAAATAAATTAAGTCAACTTTAACTGGCTAGAGTAAAGTGAGAGACAAGGAGACTAAAATAAACTAAGGTATTTAGGGACAGACAATGCAGAATCTTAAAGTTTTTCTCTTTATTCAAAGAGAAATAGGAAGATATTAAAGTGGTTTTAAAGAAAGTGTAGCTGTGACATAATCAGATGATTTTAGTATGAAAAATGGGTTGGAGGAAAGCCAACATATACACACTTCCACTAGTCCAGGCTAGTGGTGATAGTAAGTTAAACTATGGTGAGATTTATTTATGGATATGGAGAGAAGTAAATGGCCCTGTGGAACAGTTAGAAGGTAAAATCATTAGGACTTGGTTATGGACTAGATATAAATAGAAGGATGTCTCTTAAGTGATGCTTAGGTTTCTTGCTTACACACTGAATGGATTGTGGTATCTTCTAGTGAGAGCTCCAGGTATGTCAAGGTGCATTCAATCAAAGATCTTTCCATACACTACTGTGTCAAGTACCATGCTAGGTGCTGGAAATTCAGAAATGAACAAATTGTGGTTCTTATCCACAAGAAACTCATAATCTAATGGGAGAGGACATAAACAATATCAAGGGGCATTTACAGTGTAAAAGCTGTCTCAATAGACATATGCCTACACCAAGAATACAAGGGAAGTCCAGAGGAACAGATCATTCAGAGAATGGGGCTGAGTTGGGGAACTGTTGGGGCATTGACAAGAGAAGACATTATGAAGGTGGGATTTGGTTATATATTAATTTGTCAGACCTCTCCACTAGACATTAGGCATTGAGAGCAAAAGACAGCTATGTATTTTACCTTCTCATTTCTATTTTCTGCTTAGTATGATATTTAACTTGGCTATATATTTTATGCCTAAGAGTCAAGAGGCAATTCCTGGTGTCACTGGCTGTTTTCTCAATGTCTTGCAGAACTATTCATGTGTTCCTTTATCTTTATAAGATATGAATTAGGGTCCTGGAAAGTGGGGTGTAAACCAGATTGGGGTAAAGTAAATCATACTTTGAATAAACTGAGTAGTTTGCTATGTACTTTTGTAAGGTAAAAGTCATTCCCTAATCTTTTTTACATATATTTCCATTTAACTCTTCATTACATTAAGACAGTATACATTTATAATGTAATTTTGCTTAAATGTATTATAAACATGTATTTTAAAATTAACATTCGATGAATAATTTACATTCAATAAAATGCACACATTGATGAGTTTTGATAAATACATGTACACTAAAAAGGTACATAACTCTGAAAATTTACAGTTAATTCCATTACCACTTGGTCCCAGGCAACTGCCTGTCTGGTTTTTGTCACTAGTTTTGTTTAAGTGAGCTCACATTTAATAGCCTCACGTGAATATTGTGAGTACACACTGGAGGAAGACCACTTCCCTTTCTTTTACTTTAAATTAGATTCTTATATTCTAAACTTAAGACTATATGTGAGTGACTAGACTATAGAGAAATGTTGATCTTATCATGCTTGTTTTAGTGTGCTTTTGGGGTCATGGTAATGATACGTTCCACAGAGTTCTTGAAAACATAATCCCTGGAGTCTACAAGACAGTAGGTATTTATTTATATGTGGTTGGTCATTCCTCCATTAAATAATTTATTACTAGTGTATATTGCTACTCTCTTTTTCTTTTGTTAGAACTGTTGTTTTTAACCCTGATAGGCCAAAAGTAGTTTAATAGAATGGCACAGAAGTTCTCATACAAATCATGCCCTCTTGCCAGCTGTCTGAATTTGGACAAGGCACTTCACTTCTCTGAGCCTCAATGTCCTCCATTGGCAGTGCAGATGATGATGATGATGATGATGATGATGATGATGATTCTTATAATTTTATTATAAGGATTAAAAGAGATATTGAACATCAATTTTGCCTAGTTACAAATAGCCATTAGCAAGTGCAGGTCATTACAATCCCAAATAAATGTCCATCAACAGTAATTTACCTAATATACTCTGTTCAAATTCAAAGATAAATAAGATATGGTCTCTTCTTCTAGGTAATCTATGGTTAGAGGAATAAGATGCATTAACAATAATACTACATACATAGTGCTATAGTGGAGACATGTCCAAAATATTATGGAAGCACAGAATTCATCTTGAACAAAGATAAGGTATGACAGAAGAGAGGTTTTTCAAAAAAGATGATTTTTGATAAAGATATTTCAGTGATGAGTTAAGGTACTGTAAACAACAGAAGAACATAGCCAGAAATGCTTCACAGAATTGAAATATCTGAGCATTATTTTGAAAGCTGGATTTTAATTTATCAATTAGACATGTTGGGGAAGGGCTTGAAAAAGAAATAAGGGTTGAATAATTCTGAATCTTGTGTGCCATGCTAAGAAGCTTGGAATTTACCTTGATAATTGGTTGCTATTAAAGACTTTAATTTTGGAAAAGATTTCTATATTAGAGGAATTGTTGGTGGCAAATTGGGAAGGGAGAAGAGAGAAGAAGGAATCAATGAAATAACTTCCCTGTTTCTTTCCTGGGTGATTATGTTGATGGTTA